>NC_143556.1:16687500-17350937 GCF_054136105.1 Typopeltis vanoorti
AACTATGCACAACATCAGCGCCATCTACCGCCTATCACCATCAGCAGTGTTTTTTGTCCGTAAATTGCGTATGCCGACGAAAGTTGATAACCTGATCTTACTTCCGTCAATGCATTTTTCAACAGCCTCTCTGTAGAATATTGTTAGATGTTCTTGTTGCCCTTATTAAAACTGTGGGGAGTTCGAATATATTCGGTTGAAACTTTAGATGTCATTTCGTGGTTATCCTTTGGTCGATGGATATGTCGTTTTGAACTCCTTGAAGAGATAAGATTTGGAATATGCAAACTAAAATTTTATTCCACATGAATTAACAAATCATTGACTAATTGTTTGATAAAGTGAGCAGTGGTGAGAATCTTTAGCGTATACCATAGGAAGCTAGTTGCTATTTGATCGAGCCGATTTTCCTAGTACTCGTGTTGAAATAATATGTCCCAGTTCAGTTTCAAATTAGTCTGTGTTTCTTAGGTAAATTCCTAAATATTTGATCTTCCAGCAGATGGTTGATTTGCATTGGGATATTAGCTACGTCATGCCGCTGTAACACTTGGCTTGCGAAGCTGCCTTATATATTGTTGGTATGCTGCTTTTATTTAGAAGAAATCATCCTCTTCGTGGACTATAATCGGTGGTGAGCTGGAGTCAACTCAAGCGAACCTATTGTTAAATTTTCAGAATTTTTCTGAGCCAGTTGTTAAACTGACAGCTGCTATAAACTGTAGAGCAGTACGTACTTCCACAATGTTGCCGGCATTTAGGTGATAAGCTTGTATAGGGTGACACGGAGAATACACACGGGATAGGCTTATTTCGGTGACCTTTGTGCTTCCCCCCCACTACCGTTCCCTACACGGAAGCCTTGTAAGGATTATCCCCGTTTGCAGCTTTACAGCAATATAATTTTTCGACAAACATTCGCATTCTAGGATTGCCATGAACCTCATAAGGTCATAAGTTTAATTTGACAGCACACCCTCGAATATAATGGTTATTCCTTAAGAAGGACAAGTTGCACTTTTTTTTACTCACAACCACAAAAGATTGCAAACTTAAATTAAAAATTACAATAAATGAATTATTGTAAAAAGTATATACAATTTACTGTACAGGATTTTTTGAAATCTTTATGTAGCTCCTAATAATATTACTGAAATCGCAAGGGTTTTATGGTAATGGAGCTTCCTCTGTATTCCGATCTATATGAAATTAAGTTTCACTAGTTAAAATTTATTATGATTATATAGGTATCTCCATGGAGTCAGAGGATTCATTGCGAGAGACCCATTATTTAAACAATGCTCATCCTACTTCTACTGAAACATATTCACTGACGAAGCACTCACAACCATCTCTGGAAACCCCCATTCTATCTTTCAAGCAAGAAAAAAAAAATCTAGTCCCAACATTCTTGCTAACCACACTTGCACAATTTCTACAGGTGACCCATCACCCTCTACCTTCCTACTATGTGCTGGAAAAAGTCTTCAATGTCAATCCTATAAAATTCCTTTAACAACTTAGATGCTTTCATGACATCTCCTCTTTTTAGCCTATTGGATAGTTTTTGAAGCTCGCAGACCTTCAGTCCATTCTTATAAGGAATAAGGAACATTCTATAGACCCACCACCTTTGTCACTTGCCTCTAGATCAATTTCTCCATTTTTTCATCTTCACGCAATTCAGGTGACTAGATCTGAGCACAGTAGTTTGATGTGTCCTTATTAAAGCTTTATAAAAGGGAAGGATACACTAACTTCCCTTGCTTGTCAGTATGTTCTTCAACAACTAAATAAAACTGATGTGCTGTTTTGGCTAACTTTGCAATATTATTATTATTATTATTATTCCTGATACCTCCAAGGAGTCCGAAGACTCATCGCGGGAGGACATCTTCAACTGTCTCTACACCTTACCTCTACTACGAATCAACGCCATCTATCGCCCACCTCCAACACCACCACAACTAGTAATTTTTGTCTGTAAATTGCGTGTGTTCTGAAGGGCCGATTTGTATGCCCTCTAAATTTCAGCACCCTGTCCACAATCACCCGTAAGTCCATGACCTTATCAGTTTCCTGCAGTTCAATTCTATCAATATAGTACACACTGGTTTTGATGTTCTTCTCTCATCACCTTACACTTGGCCATGTTAAAGCAGTAGCCAGTTACCTTTGCTCATGCTTCCAGTCTATTTAAGTGATCTACATGCTTTCATTTACTATTGCTCTTCTAGTTTTGCATCATCTGCAAACAACTGAATATTTTTTGTCAGATCATTTCCTATATCATGAATGTACAAATTAAACAAGAGTATACCAAATACTGTACCAAATAGTGGTACAGTACATCACTAGTTACCTGCCTTCTCGTGGACTATCTCCTCCATAAACATATCCATCCCCATTTGCTTCATTTTATGCAACAGCGTTCTATGTGGAATACTGTGAAATGCTTTGCAAAATCCACCAGTATCACTGAGTACCCATTTCCTTAAACATCACTCCTGAGATACTGATTGTTATATAATTTATTACTTCTGTCTTGGAGCCTCTTTTATGCAGTAGAACTACTGTATTTGTCCTTTTTAGACTCCATTGGTACCTTTGCAGTTCTGAAGCTTAAATAATAAGTTGGAAGAGCTGATGATTCTCCTGCAAATTATCATGATACAGTGGCTGATATCGCATCTCATCTCATTACCATGTTCATATTATGGTTCTGCAGTATCCTAACATAGCTGGCATTGTACTGCTGAAGAGCATGTTAATCACCTTTTTCTGTATACTCACTCCACAACTTTTTCTTTTGCTGAACATTTGCTTAATGGTGCTATTCATCCATCTAACTCCTACTTCATTTATCCTTCTACCTCTGGGTATACAATTTGATATTGCTATCTTCCAACACCCCTTGACCACCTCACATGCACCAACATCTCAAATTTATAATATTAGAATGAATACTACCTTAACATACCTGGGTGTATATTTTTGGAAGATAGTGTTCACATATATTTAGTACAGAACTTGATGAACAAGTGAAAACATGAGATTTACAAATAAAAAAGCTAAATATTAAGAAGCAATAAGTGAGTATAGAAATATATGTATATTTAAAATTTTAAATTTATATATATAAAACTAAATACATTAAAATGTATATATATTTAATATATGTTAATAATTTGCTATAGCCCTTTATTGCCCAAAGAGATAGGATTTTAGCCTCTGTCTCCAAAAGATTTTAATATACAATATATAAAAAACAGGCCTTTATTATTCAGTTTTTTATTATTGAACAATATGATTTAGCCCACTTTCCTTTGGTAGCGAATTTTTACATTTTAATTTGCATTTGTCTAATTTTTTTTCTTTTAAATATCTGACTCACACACACGAAAGGTCACAAGACCCTATAGCAGAGTAATGTCATGTGTGGACAAGAGGATAAGAAGAAAAGGAAGAATCTGTTCACATTTTGTTTAAGGTTGTATTCTTTTGTGAAGGCTGAGTGGATGAAAGCTGTTCCAAAAAAGAGAAGTAGATAGAATGAAAGAGGAAGCAGTGAAGTTGAGTTTCCAAAGGGTGTTGGTTAGCAATGGCTGTGGTTCTAATGATTTTGGAGGAAGTGAAGGAATAATATCGGCCATTTCACAGGGCACTCTCCATGAAAGTATCTGTAGAAATTATATAACTGTCTGGTAATAATAAGACATATAAAGTATTTCAAAAAATTAAGTGAAGGTAGCCAATCTCATATGGAGGCAGCAGGGTTTTTTAGTCCTGGAAACTATTAACCTTACCTGTTAGTGTAGCGAGCGGTGAACATTCCTTTTCCAAGTTGAAATTGATTAAAACCTACTTAAGAACAAGTATGTCACAAAAAAGGCTTGTTAGTTTGCCGTTAATAGTTATTGAAAATGATGTATGTGCGGAATTAGACATTAAAACCATTATTTCTAATTTGGTGAATATGTAATCAAGAACCCTAAAATTTTAATAAAAAAATTTCAAGTATATTTATGTAATTTAATTTTTTTTTCTGTTATTCTGTAAAGATTTTATTTTTTGAATACTTATATTAATATTAATAAAATGTTCTAATTATTATTTCTGAATTATTTTCTTATTTTCTCATCTATCTTGAGTTTCTTTTATTTTCCTAAAAGATAGTTCCACTTATAAAAATTATTAAAAAATTTTTACAACTTACTAAGAATTTAGTAAAATGCAAGAATTTTTTAAACTTTAGTTCAAATAAATTTTAACTTTAATTAAAATTCATTTTAATTTTGTTAGCAATTTGGGTCGGTGAGAAGGCTATAATCCCTGTATCATTATATTCAACTATTAAAGTGAAGTGGCTTATCAAAATTTGCTTTAACTTTTGAGAATTTTTTGAATATTCGGATTTTTAATGATTATCCTGCCTAGTCAACATCCCCGGTTCGTTACATTTAGCGAACCAATGTGTGGCTGTCAAAATTTATTTAAGAAATTTCAAATAATTTAAATTTTTATTATCATAAAAGAACCACACACGCCTGGATCGTTACAGGGGCGCTTGGATAGACATTGCATGCGGGCGGCAAAGACCCTAGCGTCGGCCCGGCCGGTTCTCCATGAATTCTGATAACTCGAAAGGGGTTCCTCCCCCTAGCGTCCAACCCCCCGAGTTCCGGACTGGTAGGCCGGTTCTCCTTGAATTCTGATGACTCGAATTTTGAAGACTCGACACTCAGGGTAGCCCATGAGTTTCAAAACGTTTCAAATAATTTGACATAAAAAAGTTACAAAAAATGGCTTATCATTTTATATTATAGAGTAGATAGATACATATATATAAAGGTTGAAATTGCATTTCATTAATTTTATGTATTTGGAGTTTCGCTCTTTTATTTCATTTTATTATTTTTTTTTCCGAAACAGGTTCAGACTTTCGCTGGCGGAATTACTATTAAAAATAAATAAATAAATGAAAAAGTGGTATTTTCAAGATTAGTTTGAGAGAGTTAATGTATGTAAATAGAAGGGGATTTTTTTTTCTTACTAGAAAATCCTCTTGTTACACATCAGGATTTAAATGAAGTTTTTCTTCAAAGTGACACTAAATGGTTTCGGCTGCACACATTATGTAGTTATTCGGTGAAATAACTTAATTGTGACTTTTGCGGTGCAATGGTTTCGATACATTTTTTGGAGTGTTCTAGAGTTTTAATCGCGCACATTTGTCTTATATATACCTTAAAACATTAACTCTCTTTTTCTTAACAAACTTTTAAGATGAACTACTTGTCGATAAGATACAGAATGTGCAACTTTGCTATGGTTTTAAGGATCCCGCTTTCGAGACAGTTTGTCTCGAAAGCGTCCTTGAGAAGCAAGCAAGTGGGTTGGGATGCGCATTGATACAAAACTCTTACACTGCGCTGGATGAGCGGCGACTACTTCGCTATCATTACGAGAGGCATGTCAGATCGTGTTTGGTTAGTCAGCGTTTTGTTTGTGTTACAGGTAAGCTGTAAGATTGTACGTAATTTTGAGATAAATAGCTTGTTAATCACGTTTTCATTTTATGCCGATGATGAAGAAACTTACTTTGAACAATATCCAGCTGATTACGATCCTGTTTTTTTATTCGCAATAACAGGATTAACTTGAGGGAAAGATGTTTTTGTTGTGTCGTGATCTAAGCCAATTCTTTTAAAAATTAATTTATCTGATTCTTAATTCCTAAATGTATGTCTTTGTTTGATTTCTATTTACATTGCTTCTTATTGTTTTTTTATAAACAATATATTAAGCAATGTAAACAGATAAACCAGTTACTTTTGATGCTAAACTAAAAAGGGAGTCATCAGAACATAAACCTTCATAGTGTATCCGACTTGTTATCATACTTATTGAATGTCATTGGAGAAATCTGTCATTAAAAGATAATTAAAAATGGACTAAAATAAAAGAAAAACGAAACGATTATCATTGCGCATTTCTTTAGCGTCTTAAAGCAGTTCAGTTATTGTAAAATTATGTTTTTGATTTAAAGAATTATATATATATATATATATGATATTGTAACAATTTTGTGCATCTCAACAGCGATTGTATTGTTGAAGCCTCCTGATCACAGTTGAAAGCACGACAGGATATTGTACTTTTTGATTAAAAAAACCGAGCTCGATTATCATTAAGAGGAGAGAAATTTTTATACGACTTTTTTTTTTAAATTTTTTTTATAATTGAGGATATGTTAACCGATTTCATATGGTGTTACTGATTTTTTTTCCCCCTCGCGCATACGGGCAAATCATCCAAAGAACAGAGCTACTTTGTATATAGAAGGTGGATTGTTTGGTGTTCAATGAGTTCTTGGAAGTTTTGGTGTTATATAATAATAATTCATTTTTTTTCCCTCATGACAATATCAGGCACTAAAGACCCATAGCACATTAATACCGTGGTTGGATCTACAAGATCACTCTAAATCTGACTGAGTAACCCTAAAGGATCACTATTAAACTCAGCACTCCTGACCTGCTCCAGGACAGGAACACTCAGCCATATTTCCACCCACAGACGGCTACTGAACAGAAACCTCTTACTCCCCAGGATTTAAGTGCTGGCCTTCTCCAAAAACTAGGGCAATCTCTCAGATCACCCAATCAGTGAGTGATCCAAAGGATCATTTAACTCATTACTCAGCGGTGACAGGGACACTGCTGAGTAGTGACACCTACCACCAAGCAGAGCTGCTCATATCCCAGACATAAGCATCCCCTTCAGTGGACCCACCTCTCTTGAAACCACTTCAGTGAATTTCCCACTATACAAGTAAAGCAAATTCTCCAAAAACTCAAGAGATTCCCAGATCACTCTAATCTCAACAAGTGGCCTGACCTGAAGGATCTTTTAACTCATTACTCAGTGGTGCTTCTGCTCTGTGACTGGCCCATCCATCCCACCATGGACGAGAACTCTCAGCAGTGGGTCTGCCCAGTAACAGGCATACTCCACCACCCTGCTCATATCCCAGGGAAAAGCACCCACTTCAGTGGTGCCCACTTCTGTGGAAACCACTTCAGCAAATTTCCCACAATATAAGTAAAGGGAATTCTCCAGAAACTCAGGTGATTCCCAGATCACTGTAATCTCAGTGAGTGATCCATTTATCTCATAACTCAGCAGTGGTTCTACTCAGTGACAGGCCACCCTGCCACTCAGTTGTAGGCCCAACCTGCCACCAACCAGTTGCTCATATTCTAAGGAAAAGCATCCACTTCAGTGGCCCCATCTCTGTGGAACCACCTCGGTAAATTTCTCACTATATAAGTAAAGGAAATTCTCCAAAAATTCAGGCAATTCCCAGATCACTCAGTGAATGACCTAAAGGATCATTTAACTCATAACTCAGCAGCGGTTCCACTCAGTGACAGGCCCATTCCATCACCAAGCAGACCTTTGGTGGTCTCCATCAATATATAAGTAAAGGGAATTCTCCAAAAACTCAGGTGATCTGCCAGATCATTCTGATCTCAGTGAACTTGAAGGATCATTTAACTCATAACTCAGCAGTGATTCCACTCCGTGACAGGCTCATCTCACTGCCAATAGGAACCCTCAGCAGTGGCTCTTCCCAGTGGCAGGCCCACTCCACCACTAAGCAGAGCCACTCATATCCCAGGGAAAAGCATTCACTGCAGTGGCTCCACCTCAGTGGAAGCCACTTCGACAAATTTCCCACTGCATTCAACAAATGTTTCAATTTTTCTGAAACTGTATTTTCAGGTATGTATTTCTAAAATCTATGAAAGCATGTGTTTTGCTCCGTATGGTAAAACACATGCTTCCCCACAGACACCATGTACAGTCACAAGTCAAACAACAACAACAAAAAAGTTTTATTGTAGCACTGAATATATAATGTGCTAATAACTTATTTCAAAATAATATATAAGGGAAATTTATTCCTTCATGTGGACTTCTACTTCTGTGTGGAAACCAGCAAAGTATGCACTGCAAATTTTCAAAAGCAAATAATTTTTATGAGAATATAATGTTACATTTGAGATTTTTATATAAAGATGTTTCAGAAATACTAATTTTAGAAATAAGTCTATGGTAAAAACTGAAACTGGCATGCAATATGCAGTGTGTTTCAAATGAAAGTACTCTTATTCAGAGCAATTTGCAGACAGAGAGAACCAGTAGATGAAATACCCTCAAACTGGATGAGTATGCTAACCAGATCATGGGAAAGAGATTTTGACAGTAAATAAAATTAGTTCAGAAATGACTGATTGGGGAAATAAGGTGCTGTGAGCAGGAGAAAATTACCTTAATGTGAGCTTGGTGGTATATGATTGTGAAATGATTCAGATTCAGTGGGAAATGAGTTATTCATTGACATTTATTTCTCTTATTTCATACAATGTGATACAAAAAAACATATCACATAGAGCTGCCATGCTGCAAGGAGCCTCAAGGAAATCCAGGTGATCAACGGAGGTGACATTCATTGTGTTAGCCTTTGTGTAAAACCAATAGCTATACTGCTATACAGCATTGTGTACAGTGGAACGCAACTGATCTGTCAAAAGAGTTCACACACAATGTGTGATTTTGTCTTTCAAATCTGCCAGGTGAAGAAATTTGTCCTTATATTCATGCTTTTGTGATAAACCAAAAGTCATAGGGGACTAAGGTCTGAATGCAGAGGCCATTTCATAGAAAATTAATGATTGATTACTCTATTCTCTGTGAAATGTTGGTACAATAATTGTTAAACTTCATGTCCTATGCGAGTGGATTCTCCATCTTGCATCAACACTGTTGTGTTTAGGCATCCTCTTTACTGGAATTGTGGGATGACGAAACTGCTCAACATGTCCTGATTACACACAGCTATGACAGTACAGGTTACAGGTCTGGTTCGATGGATTTCTTCAAATAAAAACGACCTAACAACAAACTTGATGGTAAATTCTATCCATACTGTGACCATTAATGAATGTGAGGGAACTTGTGGAAATGCATGGGGATTCTCTGTAGCCCAGATGCAGCAGTTTTAAGTGCTTACTGTTTTCCACAAATGTTAAAATCTGCTTCATCACACAGGATATTCCAAAGCCAATTCTCATCCACTTCCATGCATGCCAGAAATGACAATGCATATGTTTTTCTGATGCTGGCATCTCCAGTTTACAATTCTTGGCTGTGGCTGAGTTTATACAGGTTGCATTGCAGTGCTTTATGCAAAGTTCTCTATACTGTTGTGTATGGCAAATCTAATTGTCTTGCTATGGCATGTGCTATAATCACATGCATGTGCAAAATCTTCAGTCATTTGCAGAATTTCAGATTTGCACCCTCTTCCTGGTTGGACTGTCAAACTGCCTATCTCTTCAAATTGACAAACCATGCATCATACTGCCTTTTGTTGTTGGGCCTTTTTGCAAAGTCTATAGACATCTGTACTCATGAAGTGCTGTTTCAGCATTTCCACCATTCCTATATAGCAGGCCTCTACAACTTGATTGTCTTTGAGGGCCAAACCCAACTTGGACCACCTGACCAAGGGCCAATCACTTCGGACCTAGAATCTTAGACTAGTCCACTGCAGCTAAACTTAAGTAAATTTGTTAGTAGGTCTACAGTAAATACTAATTAATATATATATTTAAATTTTTAGACAGTTACAATTAAAATTATAATCAAAATTATTTACAAACAGATATGACTGCAAAATTTCTCAATAAAAACCACTTAAACATAAACACAAAGTTTACTAATAATTTCACTGAGAATATCACACTTATTCTCACTGAAATATCAGTGACTGAATGTCACAATGTGACACATTGCATTTCTTTGTTGCCACTATTTTATCAAGGTTTGGTGTCATGTTTGAAGTGGCCATTCTTAATATGGCCTCTAAATTGATATCACTTAAAGATGAACGCTGTTTGGTTTTGTTCAAGTTCATGACCGAAAATGTTTGTTCACAAGTTGTTGATATTTTCAAAATTATTTTTCTTATCAGGACACAATTTGGAAACGGCAATCATCAGACACTTTTTTATCAACTCTCCCTTAGTAAATGATTTGCCAGCACAAACTATTTCTTGTGATATTTTTAAGCTTACTTTTGTGGCAACTTCATTTGCAGATGTCACTTTTTTAAAGGCTTGTTGCTCACCACTAAGGACTTTCAATAACTTTGCTGCTTTTATTTGCTTTTCACTTGC
Organism: Typopeltis vanoorti; assembly: GCF_054136105.1. Classification (NCBI taxonomy): domain Eukaryota; kingdom Metazoa; phylum Arthropoda; class Arachnida; order Uropygi; family Thelyphonidae; genus Typopeltis; species Typopeltis vanoorti. The sequence continues at coordinate 16,697,748 of NC_143556.1, forward strand.
ATCTAACTTGCCAAGATTAGGATGTTTCGATTCAAAGTGACGTCTCAGATTGTACTCTTTTGGCTCAGCGATAGATTCCCGGCAAACAATGCACGCCATTTTGTCCTTAAACAATGTAAAAAATATTTGTTTGTCCACTCAGGGTTAAAAGCTTAATGTTCCGAATCAATTTTACGCTTTTTACTTAAGCTCGTTGTGTCGAGATTGACAATATTAATCCAAAAAAACTAATGATGAAACAAACAATCACTACACTGCCAAAGCCAGTAAAGGCATGGGAAACTTTGTTTAATACGATTCGTTCTCGTTTGTAGACATCAAGTCATTATCACGGAGATGTAACTTTGAATTTCCCCGCAGCGACACTAGCACTAACAAAACCTCGAAGCTATTGTAATAATTTGTTATTAAATACGACAGTGGGAATAACTCCAAATGCAATTTATTGTCGAGTTGAAAGAAACATGATTGTGACATTAATCTCATGAACATAAACATGCAGAGTCTTCGTAAAAATTTAATATAACGCTAGGAAAAAATCCTCTAATTTCATATTCCCTCATATGATTAAATAATTCAATCAGGCAGTTATTTCATTAAATAACTAAGCATATTTGAATTTGAATACTCGATAAACATATATGTATGTTACTTATTTCTAAATGTATTGTGTCCATATTATCACTGTTAATAATAAAGGTATAAAGGTAGTGTCTGTTTTCCATAACATTGTGTACCATCCCTCAAGAAAAGCACTGGGTGTGGGTCTCTAATTTGCCTAATGGCATTCTTGTAGTTCTTGGGACCGCTTGTGTGTGTGTGGGGGGGGGCTGATATCTAAAAAAAAAAGTGAAAAATCTGTTGTTCGCACCCTTCTCCATCACTTTTGAGAGTATTGAGGTGACAGCAGTGGGATGATAGCTTGATGGCTTACTTTAGGAACAGGCTGGGCATAGCTTGCTTCCATGTGTTTCCATGATGGGCAATACAGGATAGGTGGAGCAGAAGTTCTTAATACAACTGGAGGGATACCATCTGAGCTAGATAACATCCTTCCAGTTTGGTAAACATATGTCAACCCCCCCCCCCACACACACAGAGGGTTCCAAAACATATATAACATCCAACAAATCTGTTGAAATCTTTCTTGAACAGCTGAAGATTTTAGCCTTTGCAGAAGATAAAGGGAGACTATTCAGAAGAGCAGAGGTAGATAGAATGAAAAGGAGGGGAAAGAAGTTAATTTGTTAGGTTTGAAGCAGGATAGTAAATATGTTAACTAGTAGCTGCCCATGTTCTTGCAGTTTTGGATGGATGCAGAGAAATGGAGGGGTGTATATATGGTAATTGCTGTTTATCTGACCTTCAAAGCAATGACCCTTCAATTATTAGAATGGCAAATTGACTTTCCAATATGGTTGGATAAATGGTAGACTACTGTACATTGTTGGTCATTTCTGAAGCAAAGCAAATTTGTGATGGTCGCATTTTCTTGTTCAGGTCTAATTTAGCATCAGTATTATAGCAGAATCTGTGGCTGGAATTATTGAACTTGTACAAATTAAAAGGAGCATAGTTTATGTATATAATTTCTTTTTCTTTAATTTTCAGTGTACACAGGTCAGATGGACAACTTCTATGATCTTAGTTGGAGCCGTGAGCTGCTTGATTGGTAAGTAAATAAGATTGTTCTAATTGTTGTCTTTCTATTAATATAGAACATTCCATTATAGATGGCATACACAAGTCCATTTGTTAGCAATTTTATATATACATCAGGGACGAATATTCCAGGTGTGCAGGGTGTGCAGTGCTCATCTATGAAATATCAGTATTACTGATATTATGTTTTTGCATTTATTCCATTTAAAGACTCCCCTAATTATTTACTGGCTTCACATGATTCCTAAAATTAAATACGAGATACTAATGCTTCATTGCCCTCATGAAGAGGGCAATGATTAGTGCTTCATGAAAAGGGCACTTTTTAACGCATAAACATTGCATTCCGTTCGCATTAATAGCCCAGGTATGCTTTCAAAATACATACACCTTTGAAAAGATGTAAAGAGGGCGCAGTGGGTCAAATTTTTAGCGTTCTAGTAGTTTTAACCCGCTGAGAATGTGAGGCTGGGTGAGCTCTGAGACAATAATGCCTAGGGGGCTGTGATTGGTTATTTTGTCAACCAATCCAATTGAACATTGTCATTTGTCATGAGTTGCTGTTTTTGTTTTCTGAGTTTCATCTGTTATGCATGTGTGAATTGTGAACTAATGGTAAGCAAGCTTTTATATATAATATAGACAAGTTTTTAATATATAATTTTCCATAAATTTGTAACTTTTTTGACCCATATTTACAATAGGGAAACAGTGTTGACGATATACTGAATGTCCTGTTTTCTGCCAGAACTTTTCTGGATTGTATGATGTACTATGAGGTAAGCCTCGTCCTCTTTTTCCAAATTTTCAGAGCATGCACAAAGATGCAAAAACTTAGTAGTATATGAGACACTTCTCTATTTCACAGTACAATACAGTAGAATGGTTAACTGGATGTGAAGTGAAGTCGACTTTTGTTGACCTTGTTTATTATTCTCCAGAGAGAAAGGCATTTGGAATAAGCATGGATATTCTGACCTTAACCATTTAACAGCAGCAGTGCAAAAACATGAGTGCTCCCAATCACATGTTCAGTTATTATTAAATCTCAAGATGTTTGGAAAACAAAGAATTGACACTCATCGACAAACAAAGAACAATTTAAGTTAGCTGTCATAATGAACAGGTAAAGAAAAATAGTCTTTTTTTTCTTTACCTGTTAATCTTTTTAAAATAGAGACATCTTAAAACAATTAATTGATGCTGTATGCTATTGGCTAAGCAAGGGCTTCCTTTGATAGATCATGATGAGTCTGAAGATTCAACTAATCGAGGAAATTGTATAGAATTTTGAAATGTGCTTCATAAGTATGATCCACTTTTAGACAGTCATTTAAAGGATTCAACTGTATTTCAAGGAACTTCTTCCACAGTACAAAATGATATCATTAGTGCTATATCTGATGTGGCTAGAGAGGCTATAAAAAAAGAAATTGCTGCTGCTACATTTGTGACCATTATTCTGGATGGAACATCTGATGTCATGTCAAAATCGCAGCTATCAACTGTTCTGTTTTGTACGTAACGGGCAAATACATGAAAGCTTCATCGGATTTACAGACGTAACTGATGATAGAATGTCTAGTGGTCTTTTTAAACATGTAAAGAGAGTTGAGGAATTTAATATCAAGGGCAAGTTAGTCGGCCAAACTTATGATGGTGCCTGTGTAATGGAAAGAGGGTATATATTGATGACTTACAGAAGAAATTGCTTACCTTTAGCAATATTTACACATTGCTATGCCCACATTTTGAATTTAGTTCTTAAGCAAAGCCTCTCAAATATCAAGGAATGTAGATTGTTTTTCCAAATTATCAGTGCATTGGCAGCATATTTTTATAAATCATCGAAAAGAATAAATGCTTTGCAAGATTTTTGTTAGTAAAAAATTACCCTCCGTCACACCAACCTGATGGAACTTTACTTCCCGTTTAACATAGTAAAACATCACAGAAATCAACTCATTGAATTTTTTGAACACATAGTGGAGAATTCTGGGGAATGGGACGTGGATGTTGCAATCAAAGCTCGTTGTTTTTTTTTTTTTTTTTTTTTGCATTTCTTGAAAGATTTTTGAGTAATTTTGTTGCATAAACAAATTTTATAAGATGATTTGCTGCTCCATCAAACTGCATGTATTCCTGTCAGGCTTAAATGAATCACCCAATCAACATTATTAGCTCGTTGGATTAGCCTCTCCCTATGGTTTTTAACTGAACTACTAAATGTATTAGTGGCTGTTTATTATTGGTTACTTATTTATACTTTATAAACAAATCTCTTTTCCTTTCCTAATGTTTTTTTTTTTTTTTTTTTAATTATGCCATCGTAAATTCACTTATGTTTAGACTTTCTAGGATCACATGCTATTCATTCTATCCAGCAACTTATGGGACACACATAACAAATGTCAATTATCAATAATTCATTTGCCATTAATGAAAGTATTTCTACTCGCACTTATTCTTTACTCTCATTTCCCATTCTCAGGGTCGTCGTCAGATTAGATCGTGCCCTGAGGCAAACAATTAAATATCGCCCCTGATGGTTTATAAGATAAAAATATAAGAAAATCTCCAATTTCTAATTTGTTTTTTATTACAAGAGAAACATTAATGCAAAATGATTACATAATAATATTAATTAAATGTTTGCTCTACAGGGATATCGCACAATAAAAGTGTTTATAATCTCTTCTAAATTTAAATTATAAGCTATGTCCACCTCTATCAATATAGTTGCTAGACTAACCAATCTTTCTTGGATCATTGCTGTTTGCAAATAATTTTTAATCAGTTTAAGCTTGGAAAAACTTCTTTCTGCACTTGCTACTCTAACAAGAATTGTTAGCGTAGCAATGCCTCCTATTGCAATATGGCTGAACCAGCACCCTTATTAAGCCGTGCCGTCAGGCAGGCTGCCTCTATGCTACACTGTCGATGGTACTGCCCATTCTCACATGTCTTATAAATGATGGTCCAAATGTTTTCACCTTTGAGTAATTCAGATATACCAACCAAATAGAGCATTCTCCTTCATTGTTTTCTAATAAATCCTAAAACAAACTGATTGTTCTCCCACTCTACACAGATTTGATTACAATTAATTGATAAATGAAAGTATTCAAAGTTATCCTACAATTAATTGCATTGGGCCAATTAAGATGAGTGCTGATGCACTGTGCACTCTCAAAACTTTCATACATCGATAAAAATGCAATCACATGGTCAAATTGATGCGAATTTTGTACCATGGATTGCATAACCCCCACGACTGCTGCACAACCAGCCGAAACGGGCACACGACGCCACTTATGTATATATATTATTTTTGAGGATGCTGTTTCTGTGGTGTTCTTGTGACTTATATCGAATTGTTTCTAAAATAAACTATACCAAAAAAAGGAATGCATTACTTAATTTCATGAAAAACTGAATATGTACAGCAGAGATTCTGTTTAACTTTATTCAGCAAAAGTCACTTAACTAGGTTCATGAGGATCTCTGTCCTGCTTTTTATATAGGCAAAAAAAAAATTGATAGAACACAATTATTTATTTATTTAGTTTTATTTTTTAAGTCAGAGATTTTATGTTAATATTAATATAAACACCTGTGTTAATATTAATATATAAACCAATATTGGAAAGAGCTAATGAAAAGTAATTGCAAAAGAAATATTCTCAAATATTCAAAGGAAATGTTTATCAATTTAAAAAAAAAAAAAACATTCAGCAACAGCACATACAAAAACAGTGCATTGTAAGTCAAGTGGTGAATAATAGCTAATCCTAATATTACCTTAAGCTTAGACATACTGGTGGAATGGATGAAAAATATAGAAGACTGGAACTATCTCTCATATGAGGAATGCAGCAGAATAGGACATGGCAGAAACACATGGTAGTTGATCTCCTTGAGGAGGAAGACTGGCAGGACAGACACACTAGCCCATACATCCGCATACTTTTACCACCACCACCACCACCTAATCCAAAAACTAGGCGTAGTTAGTATCTTCGTAAATTGAGCTATAACAATATGTCCTGATGAGCAAGTACTTAAGAATGGATTACAAATTATAATTTGTAAACCATTCTTCAGTCTTTAACTATTTAATTATTAGTTAAACATTTATAAACAATGACTAGCAAAAGAACAGTCAATAAAGTTCTCCACAAGATTGCAAAAAATAAGCAGAATTTGTGTATAACTTTTAATGCCCTCATTAATGTGGCAATTGTGCACGGGCTTATGTTTAAACTAGATGTTACTCTAACACAGCAGTTGGGGTAGCATTATGTTAAAAATAGTCTCCACTATTTTGACATAATGCATAAATAACTAATGTCATAACAATTCACTGTGTATAGGGACTTCTTCCAAATTAGATTTCATCTGTTTTTTGCACTTTTCCAGTATTTTATTTATTTATTTCTCTAAGTAGTGGTATTAAACTTACTGATTCTGTTATTTAAAACAAGCAGAAAAATTCCTTCTTTTTAAATATCAGAATCAATGATTCATATGAGACTAATTAAAAAAAAAGAATGAGCCAGTTAAATATTCATAAAAACATATATCAAAATGGAAACAGGTAACAACAGCACAAGCACATGCCAAAACAGTGTATTGCAAACCACAATAGGTCATAACAAGTATTCATATTCAGTCTGTGGAATATTGTTACCCTATCTCAATGTGGGCCCCAAAAAAGTTCAATTATGTTTACTGGAAAATGAATTCGGACTGTCTTTTGGATAGCAGAAGTGTCATTCATCAGAATTCTATGGCGATTGGACAACAATGACTTCACAAAATTTGTGAAGACTCTGAGAAAGTTGAAACAACAAATTAATTGTATTTGTGCTGAGGAAAACCATTACTTTTGCAACTAGACAATGTGAGACTGCACATGAGTGTGTTCACTTCAGTGGAAGAGATTGAATTTTAACATCTTCCCAATAACCCAGACTTGGCTCAATTGAACTTCTAGTTATTACCTAAATTGAAGGCATCTAAAGATTATCCATTTTAAAATGATGAATAGATCAAAGTAGAGGTGTGATGGTTTTGAAAAACTTATATGTTGAAGAGGAGGGAAATTATGTTGAGAATTGATTTTATTTTTCATTTTGCTGACGTAATCTCTTGGTGTGTGTGTGTGGTAGCATTACTTTCAGAATGTTCCTCACAGCATTATTAAGGGCCTTAGTGATAAATACATACATACTCAAAATTACTACATATTTAGTTTGTTTATTTATTAAATTAAGTAATGCATTCTCTTACTATTGCACCAAATAGTTTGACATTAATGCTGTTAAAATTGGAAATTTAAATAGAAATATTGTTTTGTAACTATAAGAAACATCAGATTTTACTAAGAACTGCTATAGTCTAATGCTTTTCTGTGCTAAATAGCAGTGTTTTTCACATTTATAGTTTCTTAACCTTTGCATTTTGAATTACTTGGTTTAATATTAATTTATTGTTAACAGAGTATCTGGTTGAAACAGATTCCCTATAGTCAAACCTCATTTGTAGTAGTCTTCATTGTAATACATAATATATATATATATATATATAATATAATTTTTTTTATATATATTCTACATAATACTACATATTACATATTATACTATATGTCTATATATCTATGTACTAGATCTGTTACATGTGTGTGTGTGTGTATATATATATATATATGTATGTGTATATATATATGATATTGTTGTTAAAGTTGGGCTGAACAAGATGGTGATTGGAATTTGACAACAATCCTGGAAAATAATCAGGTAAATATTTTTTTTCTTCTCTCTCTTAGCAGAATATTACTCGAGATATAAAGAATGATCTGAATAGATAGAGGCATAAGTACCATGTTTGATGGAGAGAGAACTTTAGATAGGACCAACAGAAACTGAGGGCTTACTGAAAGCTTTTTTTTTTCTCCTGCCAAAAAAAAGTACTTATGCCACTGTTTATAGAACCTTTTCTTCAAATAAAATTGTTTAAAGTTCATTTTGAAAAATCTAATTGAATTTGAGTTAATGCCAAAATAAAATTACTTTTTTGTTGACATCAAATTCACATTACTCAGTTTAGAAATAAAAGGGTTATCCTTTGAAGAAGCCAACTCATATTTATCTTATACAGTGCTTTGAAGAAAGTGAATTTTTCTTTGATGATAGTTACGTGTCTTAATTTAAATAATTTCATATTTAAAATATTAATATTAGCTTCCACTATGATCCTTGAAAGAAGCATAAAATTAAAACACCCATGAAGATATTTAAATTATGAAATCAAAACAAAATTATATATTTATTCATTGTAAAGTTTCACATGAATTTTGTCAAGAGGATAAAAATAATCCATTAAAATATATTGTTATAGTATGTCTAGTATTTTTATTTAAAAAAAACAAAAAAACTTTAAACTTAGTTTATCATTAATAAGTAATAGATTTTTTGCTTGGACGATTTGTTGTCACACTTCTCCCTTTTATATCGGAAGAAACAAGGAACACTACAGTAAGAATACCCAATAAATTACTGATCAAGAAGTTTAGAAGAAGAGATGTACAAAGTTGCAAAGAAATTTGATCTAAGGCATTATTTCTGGCTTTGTATTCATTTACTTTAGTTTCTTTGAAGAAGTCTCAAACTTAGGGAGACTGCATTGTAATGAGTCATTTTTATTTAAGTTGATATAGTACGCCCACACTTTGCAGAGCTCCACTTGGCTTTTTGCCAAGAATAGTTGATTCATGCTGAAGAGGAGAAAGAAATGAAGGATGTACGAATTGGTCGCCAACATGCGAAATCACATGCTTTCTTGTCTGTCGCTGTACTAGTTTAAAAAACTATAATGTTCGTAAAATAAAAGCTAAATTTTACGATCTGTAATAATAAACAAAGTCATCCCAGAAGATGGATTGATTACCCTATTATCGGAATGGATTCTCCTTTTTGCGACATGCGCAGAAGTGTCGAAGGGTCTCGAATCTGTGGGCATACTGTATTGTTCTCATTACTACTACTGACTTCTTGAAGTTTTTTAAAGAAAAACTTCACAGTGTTCAAGTTAATGCTAGTTGAATTGATGAAGTATCAGAAATATTGTTAAAATTAAAGTTGATTTTATGTACGATAAATTTAGTTTAATCCTTTATCCAAGTGTGAGCAAACAAAGTTTGCGCCTGAAAGTATCTTCAGGACTGGGGTAAGGTGGGACAACACCAGGGCACTCCTTGCAAGGTGGAGCAAGCTACCAACACTCCTATCTCAGTATCTCCCATAATGCAAAACACATCTCCTTGAGGATATGTCTAATGTTATGCATTAAGGGAAGGGCCACAACCCAGACTAGTTTCGACATTTATTGAGGTCTCTTCAGTGGGAGCCAGGCCCAAGTGGAGATACCAGGCAGAAGCATTAGCAGGTCATCTTTACCTATAGGAGTTGCCAAATGGTGTGCTACCCTTTTTTTAATAAATTACTCTGGATTTAGAGAAAGATGTTGAAAGTTTATTTTTCACTTGGTTAGAGTATAATAAATTTAGGTTAATCCTTTATCCAAGTGTGAGCAAACAAAGTTTGCACCTGAAAGTATCTTCAGGACTGGGGTAAGGTGGTACATTACCAGGGCACTCCTTGCAACCACCTTGGGACCCACCTTACCCCAGTCCTGAAGATACTTTCAGGTGCAAACTTTGTTTGCTCACACTTGGATAAAGGATTAAACTAAATTTATTATACTCTAACCAAATGAAAAATAAACTTTCAACATCTTTCTCTAAATCCAGAGTAATTTATTTAAAAAAGGGTGGCACACCATTTGGCAACTCCTATAGGTAGAGATGACCTGCTAATGCTTCTGCCTGGTATCTCCACTTGGGCCTGGCTCCCACTGAAGAGACCTCAATAAAGGTTGAAACTAGTCTGGGTTGTGGCCCTTCCCTTAATGCATAACATTAGACATATCCACAAAGAGATGTGTTTTGCATTATGGGAGATACTAAGATAGGAGTGTTGGTAGCTTGCTCTACCTGCAAGGAGTGAGTGCCCTGGTGTTGTACCACCTTACCCCAGTCCTTAAGATACTTTCAGACGCAAACTTTGTCTGCTCACACTTGGATAAAGGATTAAACTAAATTTATTATACTCTAACCAAGTGAAAAATAAACTTTCAATGATTTTATGTACAACTTCAATTTACTGTTCTTAAAATGTTACTTGTAGATTGTATGCGTTTTGTGATTAATAACATCTCATCATACATTTCTGGTACTGTTTTTCAGCAATCATTTATATGCTCATTTTGTAAGGTTGTATTTCTCTTGTATGTTTTATATAGCTTTTTCTCAACTAGAAGGAGCTGAGAGGGGATCCTTTATTCAGTTGCAAGTTTTGTGGGTTTACAACAAATGTACATTATACATTTTTTATAATCACTCGTTAATCTAAATAACTATGATTTTATTTCACTTTCTTTGTTTTTTTGTTTTACTAACCTGGAACCCTTTCTCTTGATCAACTGGAAACTTTTGGTTCAATATTTAAGCCTTAGGCCACTTGAATTAAAATGTTCAGCCATAATCATTTAGATGGAAGTGGTCTATCTTATTCTAAGAAAATAACTGATTAGCTGTTGATATTTTTTTAATTGCAGAAATTCTTTGCATGTAGCATTGCAACAGACGTTTCTTATATGTGTATATTCTCCTGGAAAGTAATCTCCAAATCACTATTTAGGTAAAATGTTTTCGTAGCAATTGGAGCAAATAATGTTATTTGTTCTTTGGTTGTAACTACCCCCAGTTCTAATCTAGGAAACAAAGAGCATTTAGAAGGCTTTTTCCACTGATCATGATGATTTATTTAATGAAGTCTAACAGGGAGGTAGTAGGATTTTTTTTCTCACAGAAACCTGTTTATCCTCTTGCAAAATACAAATAGCTTGAGAACATCGATGATTGATAAACCGATATACACCTGTTAGGCATTTTCTTTAAGTGATGTGGTTGGGATTAAGTAGCGAGCACATTCATAGAAATATCCAGCATTAATATCATAACAGTTTAGATTAGTACAGACATGAAAAATATTTTATTTGAAATAGAAACAGCTTATTGCTTATGTAAGCAAATATCAAATTCTCTGGAATATGATAAATTAATTTTATTATCTTTGTTTAATTGGTTTTTGATTATTTTTGTGCCTATTTTTGATCTCCCTCATCTACCATACAGAATTCTAATGTTAAGTATGATACAAGTACCTGGTTCTTTTTTTCTTTTTTTTCTAATAGGGTTCAGATACTGAACCTTATTGGAAAAATAGGGTTTCCTATTTTTCCAATTGTTGAAACTGGTAATATCGAACTGTAAGCATCTAAACAGATTTCAGAAGGCACAATTGAAGCTACTGGCCCAGTGGATTATTTTTGTAATTCGATTGGATGCATGCTCACAGTTGGATTTGAACCCAGGCAGAAAATGGGTTCATATCCCACCGTGGGTATGGACTTTTGCGAATTAATTGTCTTACTCATTCTCTTTGGAAAGGTATCTATAACTCTGCCACTTCTTTGTCTTCTAGTAGTGATTTCACTCCAAAAACTCATTATGGTATGGAATGACCATTGCATTTGTGGATGTTAAAAATAGGGAAGTTAGAAACTTGAAGAGCTTTTGCTGGCATAGTTGCAAAACTTATAATACTTGCTAAATGCTAGGTTCAAGTTCTGCTGAGGCATTTGTTATTTAGATTGTGAATCTCAAAGATATGCAAAGTGAATTTGCATATCTTTGTGAATCTAAAGATACACATGTATCTTTAGTAGGTACAAAAAAATGCTTAAAGCAAGGATCTTTATTATCACTATCTTTTAAATAAGCTAAATATACTAAAAAAAAATGTGGGTGCATTGTAAAAGACAAAGTACTTTATGTTGTTTCCAAATTAAAAGCATTTTTGTTTATTTGATGTCTACAACAGTGTCACTTCATATCCACAGTGAGATTTCCTCAATGCAGATGTCTACCTGTGGCATAGTATAGTGGTATAAACTCTCACAGTTTGCTTAATCTGCTAAACACAGGATAAAATCTACTTAAACATGGGATAAACAACTATTATTTATCCATTTATACTAAATAAACATTTAATCTATTGCTTCAGATAGTGGACACTGTTCACTTGATGAATTCTGATGAAAACTGGAATTTAGGATCATTACTAAAAATTGTCAAGCCATTTTTCACTTAAAACTTTTTAGTAATTTAAATCATGCAAAATGATAGCAGTTATATGCTAAAGTATTTACCAAAAGCATAAAATGTTTAGTATGCAACTGAAACGGGAAAATTGTTTTGATAAAGAATGACATCATTTCTGTAAGAGTGCATTTATTATCATAGCACTTGCTTGGTCATGAAGTATCCATGTGGCAGATTAGAAAATAGCTTTTTTCACTTAAAACTTTTTAGTAATTTAAATCATGCAAAATGATAGCAGTTATATGCTAAAGTATTTACCAAAAGCATAAAATGTTTAGTATGCAACTGAAACGGGAAAATTGTTTTGATAAAGAATGACATCATTTCTGTAAGAGTGCATTTATTATCATAGCACTTGCTTGGTCATGAAGTATCCATGTGGCAGATTAGAAAATAGTTTTTGACTCTTCATTGGTGCTGAAGTCATAAGATATTTATGGTGTACGGGGGGGGGGGATGACCAGAAAGAGAATTACACTTGGGTTTGAAATCATGTTTTGATCTTTCATAGGTAATAAGTATATAGATTCATTTTTTCTTTTCATATAAGCTATTCAACTCTGACAGGATGGAATTTATTGAAATTCAGTATCCTTACAGAAAGTTGTCAAGTCATGTCAATTTTTGTTTCATTCAGGGCTATTTTCAGAGCAAAATTTGTCAATAATATATTGCAAAAATTCCACTCTGACTGAAGTATAATAAAATACAGTATTTAGGATGTAGATAAGAACATGTCACTTGGTTCATTTTTGATTCCATTTGGATTAATTTTATTAAAGGACTGATTTGAATTGATAGTAATCATTCTAAAAACACTAACATGAGAGAATTTAATGAAATTTATTATTTAGGATTTTGATTGAGTCATTTCAGTTATGGCTTCAAATTGGACCATTTGTAGTGGCAAAATGAGTTGAACATACGAATATAGTTTATGAAACTCTGATTTTATATTTGACACATTCATCAGTTTTTTTTTTTTTTACAAACATGCCACCATTCAGCAGCCTTCTTTAAATGCTATAAATTTGTCCAAATATCATGATAGTTCTTTCCAAAATGTTGAAAAGAATTGTCATGCCTTTGGAAAAATTCATCTCTGAAGAAACATCAACTCTATGTAAACAATTACAAGAGGCTGTTAGCACAATGTATATTTGATTACATGTATTTCTGTATTTGTTTACTTCAGATTTGATATCTGTGGTCTATTCTTTGGACAGTTATTTCTAACCATGCATTCAGATTCATGTGTTAAAATTGGAATACTATTTTTTAAGTTACTTACCAGTAATGTTTTGTTTTGGCTGATTTATTTCTTGCTTCTTACCATACTAAGCTTAATTATTCCATTTGTTTCCATATTTAATTTGCCATCTTCACAAAACATTTTAACTACACTCTTAATAGTGAACTTATAAAAACATTTCATATTTTTACTATTTAGGTAGCCAGAGTGTAAATCTGTTTTATAGGTTTACTTTGAGAATGCAGTTAATATTTTGTGTTTTCTTGCCCATTTTCAGAGTTCTAGTCAAAAGACTAGAACTCTAGGCATTACTTCGTTTTTTTTTAGTTCCTCTGTAACTATCGTACAGATGATATAAAAAAAAGGAACAATAACATTTTCTGTAACATTTTTATATTGGAATATTGTGCTAATCATGACCAGTTCATGTCTCAAGCAAAAATTTAGTGAGTATTCATTGTTATTATTAGCCTTACCTTTCTCCCCATATTTTCCTTAACATTTCTATATATCTGGAATTCATTTTACTCTGACATTTAGGTCTCAGAAAGAAAAAAAAAACAGTTTTTTTCTTTATGTTGACTGCATTCTTTAAGTACTTGAAACATTCTTCTATACTAGAATCTTCTGAAAGACCATAAACACAAATGTCTCATTGTCCACTTCCCATTTTAAAACTGCTCATCAATCTGTTGGAAATCAACTCCTATTCAAAAAAAAATTATCTTCATGATAATATATCCACAATGAATCACGAAGGGTAAAGATAAAGAAAAAAATTGTTTAATGATCCAGATTCCTATGCTGTATAGCATGCATCATCAGAATTAAATTGTAAATTTGGAGGGGGGGAAAAGTCTTAAACTAGATGGTAAACATCATGTTGAAATATCAAAACATAGTTTATTGTTAAGTTATGCTATGTAAATTCTATAGCCCAGTTCACCTGGTTTCACAGCTTTTTTTTTAGGATTTTTAATGAATGTTCACCAAAGGTAGTTGCAAAATAAGACCTTGGTTTTATGTAAAGTACTCTGAAAGAATGGCTACAATGTTTAAACTATCAACCATATTTTGCAAAGGACATTGTATGTTTCAGCATGTATACACGCAACACACATACTACAAAGTTGAAATTTCTTTACTTTACACAAAAGTAAAGTAAAGTCAGTAGTTTTATCCATTTTCATCCTGCTCAGTGCTATGTGAATATTACATCCTTTTCAGTTCCTTTGTGCACTCTAGTACAGAGGAACTAAAAAAGGAACAACATTTTATGCAACATTTTTATGTTGTAGTAGTCATGACTATAGTTTACATCTCAAGCAAAAAATTTAGTAGTTGTTCATCTTTATTATTAGCCTTTCTTTTCTTTTCTTTCCGTATTTTCATGTAACATTTCATATATCTGGAATGCATTTTATTCTGCCGTTTAGGTCTCCAACAAAAACCAGCTTTTTCTCTGTTGCCTACCTTCTCTAAGTACTTGAAACATTCTTCTGTACTAAAAGCTTCTTAAAGATCATAGGCACAATTTCCCATTTTGAAACTGCTCATCGTTCTGCTTGAAATTTACTCTGATTCGAGAATTTTATCTTCATGATAATATATATATATATCCAGAATTAACTATGAAAGCAAAGATAAAGAAAACATTGTTTAATCAGCTATTTCCTATGCTCTGGTATACATTACGAGGGGTAACTTGTAAATTTGAGGGGGGGGGACCTTTTATTAACAGATTGATTTCTAAAATAACAACTGCCATACATAGAATTGTCTTGTGATCTTAAATATCATGTTAAGATATCAAACATGTGGCTCATTGCTGAAATATGTTATGTAAATATCATAGCTTAGTTCATAGCTTTTTAGATCTTCAATGTATGCCAACCAAAGTTGTTTAAAATAAGACCTTACAGCAAATTGGACAATGTTACACTCACTGGCTTCTTTGAATTTATGCACATGCTATTGAATTCAGTACATGGCATTTTCATGAGTTGTCAAATACCTGGTATTTTTCATTGTTTGTACGAATTGGCCTAAGAAAACAAAGAACAAGTTTTGTCTAAACATCCAGATTATTCCACGGATATATGATGCACCTAAATTCACAAGGAAGGTAGTCCACAAAGACTGATTATGGATGCCAGTCAAATATTTAGCAAAACCCCTGATTCTGTATTTAGAAAAAATCATTTTTCCCTACATGAAGATTTTGAAGGATTTCATCAGCAAAATTAAGAATATACAGTGGTATCTCGCTAATCTAAACTAATAAAAACCATGCTCGTTCAGATTAGCGAATTTTCCCCCAAAGAGACAACAATAACTAGCTTTTAAGACAAAAATAATGAGGTTCTAATGGTACATCAATTTAATTCTGTTAAAAAATGAAGTATCTGATAGAAAAAAAAGCTACTATACTGTAATATAAAACTTAAAAAATAATTCAGTACACAAGTTTATTTTAGTAAAAAATTTAGTTTGTATATACCTGTATTTTTGAGGATTCTGATTTAATAAAATTGCATAGTTCAGTACATAACTTAATTGGGGTAAAAAATATCACTTCCTTGTACACAATACAAAAAAAGTTTCGCAAAATAACACACAAAAAGTTTTTTATTTTTTTTTTTTGTAAAAAATGTCTCGCTGATTTTCTTTTGCTTCTTGGAAGCTAAACTTTTCAAATGCGTCTTCTCGGAGCTGCATTAGCAATAAAATTTTGTGGAATGGCGTATCATTCTGCTTAGCCCATTCTATACACATATTAAAACTGTCAACTGCCTCTTGATGTTTTACTTTTTTTTTCTTCAAGTTCTTTATCGTCATAATCATCTTCTAATTCATTCTGTAGCATCATATTTATAATTTCAGCATCTGATTTGATTTCAAATTCACTTTTGGGTTCTACCTGTAATCCATTCCGTAATATCTGTTTGTGAAATTTCAACATCTAGATTTATATTTTTAACCAAATTATGCACGTTTGAATTTCCTCTTTTTGTGTATCACTGTAGTTATACTGTATTGTAATAATAAGAAATAAATAATAATTATTAAATAAAAATAATAGCACGCAAAATAATATAATAAATAAAACTTTTTTTTTCTTTCAAAGCACAGTTCGGATTACTGGAGGGTTCGGATTATCAAGATACCACTGTAATATATATCCTTAAATCCAATTCAACATAAGGATATAAATTTAGATCAAATTTAGATTTCATCAGAGGATATAGATTTAATCAAAGAATATTTAGATCAAAAAATATCTTCTGGAGATTGGATACACCATAACAAGTTTTTTATATAACCAGTGTTCTGAGATAAAACACCATACCATTATTAGAGGGTATTTTTCTGCCAGACACCATGAAACTTTTCAAACATTGCCTACACAACATGTTCTTTAAATCTGTAGATTTTGTCTACAAATAGACGAAGGCCTTGCTATTGGAGCTTCAATTTCTCCAATTATTTAAATAGAATTGTTTGAAAAGACAGCTCTTGAAAAATATCATACAATAAAATAAGGAAGATATTGTTGATGTATCTAAAATATGGCTTAGATACATCAACAACATCTTCCTTATCTGGCTGAGTTCCAAAGAAACTCTTAGTTGTTGTTCTAACTGCAGTCATCACAACAGACTATTTTTTGCAGTACACAGAAAAAATTCAATACTTGAAGATATTTACATGCTACTTCACACCATCATCCAGCCTAAAAGCAAGGTGTCATAAAAATACTTGAGGACAGACCATTCACAGTAATCTGTGACAAAAACAAAGGCAGCAGGAAATAGTTTACCTCAGAAGTATTCTGAAAGAATGGCTACAATCTTATAACTGTCACCAACATTTTGCAAAGGCCTTTGTGTATTTCAGCAAGTATGCAGACACACACCAACCATAAAGGTGAAAATTCTTTACTTTACATAAAAAATGTCACCTGCAAGATAACAAACAGTAAAAGATTAAAGTTGCCTTCATACCAATGACAAAGTCTCCATACTGAGGTCACTCAAGCAGTCTTATTCATCAGTTAAGAGACAGGAGGATATAAAATTTTTTGTATATTCACTATTGGTTATTGGACAGATGGATTGATCAAGAGATTGTTACATGAAAGAACATATTCACGATGTGGAAAAAATGGTTGGTGCATAAATCTGGCCTGGCATTTCATTCCATCCTTTTTGTTGTATTCTTAGTAACAAATATTCGAAATATTCTTAGTAACAAAATATGCGAGTTACCAAAATACTGGATATTTTGGCAACTCACAAGATAGCTATTGAACTCAACATACAGCAATGTGCAGAAATTCAGACCAACTGCTGAAATGTCATGTTGTCCAGCTGAGTAAAACAGAAAACCAAGATCTTATTTTAAACCAACTTTGGTCAGCATTCATTAAAGACCTAAAAAGCTGTGAACTAGGATATGATAATGATATTTACATAATGAGCCATGATGTTTGTAATCTAGTTAAAAACTGTTTTACCTATGGGAGGTTTTAGAAATCAGTATGTTAATATACGTTTTTTTTTTTCTTTTTTTTTTCTTTCAAATTTGCAATTTAATCTTTATGATGAATGCCCATCAGCATGATGAAAACTGGTCTACTCCCTGTGGTTCTTCATACTTGAATATATATTATTGGGATAATTTGCACCACCAAGCTTCATGTCCAATTATCTTCATGTTTGGTGTTGAATACTGTAGTTATTCTCCCCTTTCTTGATCTCCAATGTTTGAATTAAATATTATTTTATATTTATTATTTAAAAAAGATTTACCTGCTTTAGTCTTCTTAGTCTCACTAGCACAAGGTATGCTGATATGGTATTTCTGCAATTCTTTCGTTAGCTCAACCTGTTTGCCATTAATACTTCTTCTTTGATGGTGATACAGTTCTGTTGAGTTTAAGGCTGTTCCAGCATGTTTTTCAGTGTTCACTGATGAAAACACTGGGGGGCCTTTTAAACAGTCAGCATATCTGGTTATGGTGTATACCTTTATAATAGATATACAGTTTTATCCAATGCAGAATACCCATTCAAGTGCACTCTTGGTAACAGGATAATTAACATATTAATTTTTATGGCTATTTTCGTTTAGGAGTACCCCTTTTTTGTAATGTCATTGGCTTTTTACTCAATTTTTAGGACATTATTACTGATGTTTTAAAGACTGATACATAAAGAATATACGGGAAGAATAATTTTGGACATACCTTTATAGAATGTTCCTGGTTGTCTTCTTATTCAGCACCAGATGTCGCTGAATAAGAAGACAACTCCCCCCCCCCCAATTTTCTATTTTTTTACCTTCTTAAAGCCTGGGTTTTAAAAGTTGGCATACCTTTTGCCACACTTGCAACAATTCTCCCACATCTCTCTCTCTATCTCCACATTTCCAATCCCCCATTTCCTTTCAGTCATACTTCAGCAGTAATACAAATGTATATCGCCAAAAAGAAGACAACCAGGAACATCATACAAAGTTATGTCCAAAATTATTCTTCCTATATATTCTTCATGTATCTATCTTTAAAACATCAGTAATGCCCTCAAAATTGAGTAAAAAGCCAATGACATTATAATAAAAGGGGTACTCCTAAACAAAAATAGCCATAAAAATTAATATTTATTTAGAGGAGTAACATAGAAATCTTTCCAGAAATAATACCTATAATTAACATATAATTTTGTTAGATGTTTGAAAACTTGGACTTGAATACTTATTTGTCCAGAAATATGCATATGAAGTACTACCAAACAGCGGGTTTTTAACTTAGTGTAATAGCAGTAAGTATATACTGAGTTTTAATACCAGAATTACAGTTTTATTTTAAATTTCTATTTCTCCCTAAACTTTTTACACACTTTTCCACTTTTAGCAAAAATATTTTTATTCATTTCCTGTTTCATTATGATTAAATTCCAAACTAATTAACAGGTAAGATAATTCTCCCTTTAATAGTACTTATTATTCTGTAATGATTAAGCTTGTATAAAAGTCTTAAGGGGATGAGCCTTAAGAAAATTTAAATATTTATGTTACTAATAATATTTCCAAAAGCTGTAAGACAATTCCGAAAGAGAATTTTGATAGTTGAGCTAGTTTCATTTCATTCTAAGTATTTTTTAACATATTAAGAATTTTCCTATTTATTAAATGAAGAATCTTCTTATTATATTGTATTTTCAGCACTGAATACAGTAATATTCTTTCTGCTAGAGTTAATGAAAAGTGTTTTTAAATCTAAACTTTTTTCTTGTTGTCTTATCTAGAAAGTGCCTTTCTTAACTTTCTTCAAGCACTGTATATACTTCTAGATTTCAAATAACACAAAAATATTTTCTAATTTAGGAAATTGAAGTTTTTGTCCCTACTGCATCCAGAGGTGCAGCATGTTTATGTCCTTACAAATTGGAAATATCTTAATTACAATCATTGTAAAGGACCTGATGGATGGTGAGCAGAGCGAGTGTGCCGAGCACAAGTTGAATACAAGTGAATTGAGGGCAAGGGGATGAAGAAAAAGTTGGTGTAAAATAAAGCACAAATGTGTTGATAAGATCAATGCATCTGCTCTAATGAAAGCTCATACAGTAGCAGAAAAAAACGAATTAACCGATATATATGTGCGTGTGCTAATTTAGTACATAATCCAAACAGAGACATGGGATGGAAAGTCCAAATAATTACTGATCATCTGAAAAGTATAAATTTTATATATCACTTGAGAATGATTTTTTGTAAATATATAAAGAGGATATCTTAGCAAAATGTGCAAAAAGAACTAACAAAAGTCATCTTATTTTGTATGGATATAATAGATCCTGGTAAAAAGTTTTTATTTTCAAAATTTATTTATTTTTTAATGTGACTCCCACCCACAAAAAGTTGTAAAGCATGGGTGAGCTATTTAGATGAGGCATTTACTCACTTTAAAATACATTGAAATAAACCCTGAAAATTTAAAAGTTTTCAGGGTTTAAATAGCATTCATGAAATTATTTGGGGGGGGGGGTTGCAAAAACTGTATCATGAAGTAAATGTCACATTGATTACCTGTCTGCATTTGTTATCTTTATCCTCTCTAGAATGTACCCTTGGTGGGTAGTACAACATGCTATTTTAGCCTTCTTATTCTTAATGTGCTTTTATGCTTTGGGTGGACTAAGGATTTTAATCATTTTTTATATGGCCTAGAAACTCTGTTCTAGAGATCAAACAGAATTTTTGAGCCACTTCAGGTCTCCAGTAAGCAAGAAAACTGTGTCATATTAGGCAATGAAATCTCTCGACTGAAAGCCATCACAGACATCCGTGGCTAGGTTTGAACCTGTGACCTGTTGGTTGGAGAGCAGATATATTAATCACATGGGCCATCCAGGCCAGCTAATTATCAAAGTTGATTTGATTGTTCCTCATATAAGCATACAGAACTTTTCTGAAAAATCTTGATTCACTTATGATTTTTCATGTTATATTGTTGCGTTGGCATTGGTGTAGATGATGATGATGGTAGTTGCAGTTCATTATTGTTGGTGGATTTGAGTGGTGGAGACGGAGAGTTGTGAAGTAGGTGCTCTCCCTCGATGAGTCTTTGGACTCCCTGGAGGTGTCACGTAATAATAATAATAATATTGTTCCATAGAAGGAGTAGCCATAGTATTCAACACAAAATACGAGGCTAATCTTCTTGAATGGCAGTCAGTCTCAAGTAGAGTAATGTGGGCAAATATGAGAATGGGGAACTGGACAATGAGACTTATTTGTGCCTATGGTCCTACAGAAGGTTCTACTAAGGTAGAAGTGGAGGAATTTTTTGAGGCTTTAGAAAAAGCAACTGACACAATGAAAAAGGAAAAGTTGGTCCTTGTTGGGGATCTAAATAGTAGAGTAGGAAATGATTGTGAGACATACAAAAATATTTTGGGAAAATTTGGAGAAAAGAGCAAAGCTAATAATAATGGCAAATATCTGTTGGATTTCTGCTCAGGACATGGACTGGTTATTACTAACACCATGTTCCAACATAAAAATGTGCACAAATTCACATGGAGAGAAGAGGCTAGGAATAAGAAAAGTCTCATTGACTATGTTATTGTTGATAGTGATGTTTTCTCCCTGGTGCAGGACACCAGAGTGTACAGAGGATTTGAAATTGGAAGTGATCACTATTTAGTCTTGAGCAGGATAAAATTGAATTTCATATTGAAAAGAATAACATGTAAGAAAGTTTTAAAGCGAATAAAAGTTGAGCAGCTCTCAGATGTAAACTGTAGACTAAAATACAGAAATATTATTGAAAAGAAAATGAAAGAGTTTGAGAACAGGAATCAAACCTTGGAGATTGAGTGGCAAACTCTGAAGGAAACATTGATTGATTCTGCCAGAGAGGCATGTGGTGAGGTTGTCTGTAAGGATAAAAAAATCAGAACTCCCTGGTGGACACAGGAAGTTAAAGAGGCAGTGAAGGAAAAGAAGAAAGCATATCAAAAGTTCCTGGCAAATAAGTCAGCTTTTACTCTTACAGAATACAGAGACAAATGTAAGAAAGCTAAACAGTGTGTAAAACTAGCTAAACAAAAGTCATGGGAGGACTTTGGCAAGAATATAGAAAATAAATATCAAGAAGGTGGCAAAATATTCTGGAGGTTGTTGAAGAAGCTTAGGAATGGAGGAAAGAGTGCTGTAAAAGGAATTAGAGATGATAAAGGTGAAATGAAAACAGGAGAAAAAGATATCCTTGAAGTATGGAGTAATTACTTTGAAAAACTGCTAAATGAAACAAGCAGTGATGACAGCACAGTGATAAAAAACACTGACCAGGCATGCAGTCAGGAATACATATCCATACTTGAAGTAGAAAAAGCCATCAAAGGCTTGAAATGTGGAAAGGCAGCAGGAGTAGATGATATTCGACCAGAAATGCTGAAGTTTGGTGGTATAAGAGTCTTACAGTGGCTGCACTGCATAGTTCAGAAAGCCTGGACAGAGGGACGAATTCCCGATGATTGGAGTAGAGCTCTCATAGTACCCATATATAAAAAGGGAAATAAAACTGAATGTGAGAATTACAGAGGTATTTCCCTACTGAGTGTTCCTTGCAAGATCTATGCAAGTATACTTGAGAAACGGTTGAGAAGAATTGTGGAAGAAAAGCTTGGTGAAGAACAAGCTGGATTCAGGCCAAATAGAGGCTGTCAGAATCAGATCTTCACTTTACGACAAATAGTCGAGAAAGCATGGGAATATAACAAAGATCTGTATTTAAGTTTTGTCGATTTGGAAAAGGCATATGACAAGGTGCCAAGAGAGAAGCTATTCAATACGCTGCAGTTATATGGTGTCAATGGGGCATTATATCAAGCAATACTTAGTCTTTATTTGAGTTGTGAGTCAGCAGTTAGAATTGAAGGAAGTACAGGAAGATGGTTTAATGTTAAATCTGGTGTGAGACAAGGATCTACATTATCCCCTCTGTTATTCATTATCTATATGGATCACATTATGAAGGAATGTGGTATTAAACCTGATATCAAAATTGGAGATGTTAATGTCAGCTCTTTGCTTTATGCGGATGATGTTATACTTGTAAATAAATCCGCTACAAGTCTGCAAGATTCTCTGACTAAATTGAATAGCTGCTGTAATAGATATGGTATGAAGGTCAGCAATAAAAAGACAAAGACAATGAAAATAGGCAGAATCATTGAAAATGTCAACTGTGTTGTGAATGGAGAACCTGTGGAACAAGTAAAACATTTCAGCTACTTAGGCACAATTTTTACTGAAGATGGTAAACTAAATATAGAAATAGACAACAGAATCAGCAAAGCTGGTATCGTGGGAAGTCAATTGAATAAATTCATATGGAATAAGAAAGAAATTAGTCGGAACACTAAATTAGCTGTATACAAGACTGTGTTCAAACCAATTTTAACTTATGGATCTGAGAGCTGGGTCAGAAGTAACACACTTGACCAAAGACTAGAGACCGCAGATATGAGAGTCCTGAGAAAGATTAGAGGCGTGAACAGATGGCATCAATGGCAATATCATATTAAAAATGAGGATATTAGGAAAGAACTTGACATTGTCAGCATCCAGGAATGCGTTAGCAGAGCTAATCTCAGATGGTATGGTCACTTAAATAGAATGGGAGAGGAAAGATTAGCAAAACAAGTGTTCTCTACCAGGTTGGCAGGAAAGCGACCCAGAGGAAGACCAAGATATCGGTGGATTGATACGGTACAAAGTGCCTTAGACGATAGAAATATAAGATCTGATAATGTTGGAGTCTTGACAAGTAACAGACTGATTTGGAGGAAAATTGTAGATAGGAAGTTAGTAATGATGTAATTTTTTCATGTAGTACTGTCATATCCTGTACACCCCTTGAGGGTACATGGCAGGAATTTGATGATGATGATGATATTGTTCCATAACCATGACAGTGCTTGATGCTGTTTTGCTTTTCCATGTGAATTAATGAATATGAACTACCTCACTTTTGAAAACTGCAATGTAAGGTAATTGTTAACCTGACAAAATTTTAAACTAAAATAAAGTACTAACTTTTTACCATGAAACAAAATCACAATGTCCATAAAGAATGAAATGGCTTATGTAATTCTTATTTGCCACTGTTTGGTAGATAATCCTTGTATATAGATTAGAATATTTAATATTGAACTTTCCCTCAGTATCCTATGTCTCTGCAGTTATGATTAATTCAGGAATGGTGTACAGTGGTTCATTTCACTGTCTTTGTATATATGTGCAGGTCTTCTTTGTAAGAAAATGAGTATGATATACATTGACCTGCCAGTTTATTAGACCTCTGCTGTATGTGAACTCATCATTAAAATATTGGAAATTATCAATAGAGTGCAAAAACAACACTCAGGTTATCCTATTCAAGATTTATTTTCCAAATTAATTGATGAGAATGTACATTGAGGTCCCTGGTGGTGTTTCCATCAGTTGGTGTATTTCATTATAGCTGTTTTTTCCTCACCATTCAGTACTACTAAGGATGGCATTGTTTTTAGTTCCCTTATGGCTTCCCTCATTGAATATCCAGTGTGCTATTGCAGTGGCCACTATAAGTGAAATTTATGGATACATATGGTCCTTTTCTTATGCTTCATGTATATGTATCTTGTGAATTACAAATTCATTTTCTTGGTAATATCTGCTTTAAGTGCAGTGGAATTTGAAAAACTATTTTACAGACAGCCATAGACTCAAATTGAAATGAGATTACAATGACTTAGGTCAACTGGTAGAATTATTCTACATCTACTATACTCCCTAGTCTTTGGCTTGAATTTATCTTGGTTCTACTTGAAATTACAAAGAAAAATTTATTATATATGTCTTCTGCACTTGGTCGGCTTGAAATAATCAAGTTTTATTTGCTATTGCTTTGATAGTCATATAGCTCTGTATGCATTTCTAGTACCCACTACTGTGGATCTGAATAAACTGGCAAGCCAATGCAATGTATGTTTTAGTTTCTGAAAAATTAAGTGCAGAATAAGACCAAGATTTATTATTGTAATGAATATTTTGACAATAAGGAACAGTATGTTATAATCTATCAAGTAAAGTAAGAAGATCGGTAATGAATAAAACAAGATATTAACCAAGTGATTAATTTGGTAAAGATGCTCTGTTAAATATATTTGAAAAACACTGCAAAAGAGTGAATATTATATAAACACGTGCATTTTTTTTTTCTTTTCTTGCAAATATTTAAAGTATTTTTGATGCAATTTTAAAAATAATTAGTGATTATTGTGTAAGTTTCACTAGTTATCAAAATAGCTTCCAGTCCTACTTAATTAAACATCCAAGACACAACTTTGCATCAAGTCTTTTTCTTTTTTTTTTTTTTTTCATTTCAATTTGCATATTAGAAATATAAGTATGGCTCCTGTTGTAAATTCATTATGTATTGACAGGGCTCTTAGTTTTCATAAGCAATTATTTTCCTTTTTTCTATTATAAATTTGCAAAGCTGAGATATGTAAATTAGAAATCACTTGGCACATTTTACAGATCTGTAAAATGTGCTAGATAATATATATTAGTGTCCATGTATTTTATATTTTTTTCTTGTGTTTGTATGTATTTATACATAGTATAGTCAAAAGAAAAAAAAATTCAAGTGTACTTTTAATACCTTTTTTTTTTAATTAAAAAGACAGAATGGTATTTGGATAATATGGAATATAACGGGCTTTACTAAAATCATTGTTGTATTTTATTTTAAATTATAGAGTGCCAGTAGCATTCTACAAAAAAGGACATGTTAGCACACATCGTACTTTTTTTTTTTACAGACAAGTTTTCTTTCAATTTTTAAGGAATACTGCAGTAAGTTAATCAGGATTTAGCAAAATTTTAAAGTTGATATCTGCTTAAGCCGACTTTCTAAATGTTTAGTTTGAAACAATCAGTGTACGTTACTGGAATAAATTTATAATTTAATGATAAGTTAGCATAAATCAATCAATCAAATGAATGTTGATCATTCACTACATCTAAACGATAGATAGCCTTTTCAGAATTTTGACTCAAAATCAGATTATCTTGATTTGGAAGGTGGATGTTATTCATTTTGTTGTAAATAAGCCTTGAACTAAATCATAACCTTCACTTAAATCTCCTTTTAGATAAATTCATAATATTATAACTAATCAACAAATTTTTGCAGTTATCATGATACAGTAATTTAATTTACTTGGTTTTCTCTGAACACACTTTTCTTGGTATAGATGATAAACCTTTGTTAGTAAATAATCCAATAGGAGTCATAATCCAGTATTTGCCTGGCAGGAAACTCATAACTGGTATGATAACTTCTTCTCTTACAAGTTGAAGCTTCTTTTAATTAAGATTCAGTATCTCTCCTGGTCTAGCTTCTACTGATGAGACCTCAGTAATGATTCTTCTTTCCATTATGCATTGCAGTATACACATGCAAAAAGAAGTATGTTGTGCATTATAATAGTGCTTCTCAACCGATGCCCGTAAACTTCATGAATTCAGTAATTATTTTGTCATGTAAGACCACATGTAGTGGCTGCAGCATGTATTTCCCCACACACCCAACATCCCAGTTAGTTTGATTTTTACTTTACTCACAATTTATCTTCTTTGGTTTGCATGTGTGTATGTAAAATATTTATTTATTTTTCTTCAGTTTAATATGGTCTTATTTTTCACAAGATTTTGTTGGGACTAGAATTATTAGAAGAAAAATTATTAAGACTAGTAGAGTACCATCTGTTTATGCTTGAGGAAAAGTTTCATAATTTTGAAATACCTGATATAGTTTTAATTGGATTTGAAATCCGTTTGCAATATCAAGAAATATTTCAATATTACATTTGTCAAGAGCTTTTAGATTTAAAGAATGATCAACGCCCTTTGAAGTAGAATTTAAAGAGATTGAATTATCCGAATTCTGGTATTTATTGGTGAGAAAGGAGTTTCTTTCAATAAGAGAAAAATAATAAATGTTCTTCCACATTTTTTTCACCTGCTTATGTTTTTTGTTGATAGTTGAACCATCAAGAATTTGAATAATTTAAAAAGTCTTAATCAGGAATTGTGCATAGCCATTTCAAGCATAAAACCTGATATAAAAAGTTATGCTAATGGAAGCAAGCTTAAGTTTAAAAAAATCAAACCTTAAGCATCAAAAAATCAAAAGATTTTATTTAGAAATTTATACAATTTTAATATTTAATAACTTCTCTAATATTTTTATTATCATAATTATATAATATAAAGAAACGGATGAATTTTTTTCAACAAGCCCTGTAGACACTTTCAAATCCACCAGTTTTTCCATGACATGAAAAAGTTGGGAAGCACTGTGTTATGAATAATGCAGCAGTTTGATGTGGAGTCAACTCCAAAAAAATAATTTTGTTGCGAGGATGCTTGCAAACGTTTCTTTGCTCAAACTGGGTAAAGGATGAAATACAAGAACATAATTCCTTGTCATGTATAATTTACATTGCTTCTGTTTATTTCCCACAAAAAAGATCCATATTCTCCCAGCTTTACCTTTGATAACACCCAAATCTCTAAGCAAAATAAGATTTTCTCTTCTTGGGATTACCTTTACATCAAGACTCTCCTGGCATAAGCACACTATGACCATTACATCCTCAGCACCTAAAAAATTAGGATTCTTTTGCTCAAGGCATTACTTTACTTCTGAACAGCAATTAACCCTTTAGCAAACCACCATTCCATTGAATATTGCTTACACAACTAGGGTGGGACCCTCAAGAGCTTCCTAAAAATTCTTGACACAATACAGACTGATAAATGACTCGTCTCGTACAAATGCACTCCAGCTACTGTCACACAGCCATTTAGTATTTACTGCATGCATCTTCTATATATATTTAAGTCTACAGTCTGCTGAGCTCTACTAGTTCATCATTAAATTCCTAATATATATACCAGTGGTGGCCCGTGAAGTTTTAAGTGGAAGTGCTGCCTATACAAAATAATTTAAAACAATTTTTTTTTCCTAATTAGTAACCAATTTATTAATAAATAAATGTGTATATTTATTTATTAATAAACTGGTTACTGATTATGAAAAAAAAAAGAATTTTTTAAAAATTATTTTGTATAGGCAGCACCTCCACTTAAAGCTTCACTGGCCGTCACTGATATATACCCTCAAGGGGGTGTACAGGATATGATAGTACTAAATGAAAAAGTTAGACTTACATCATTACTAACCTTCCTATCTACAATTTTCCTCCAAATCAATCTGTTACCTGTGAAGACTGCAGCATTATCAGATCTTATATTTCTATCTTCTAAGCCCTTTTTACTGTATCAATCTATCAATCCACCTACATCTTGGTCTTCCTCTGAGTCTTTTTCCTGCCAGCCCAGCAGAGAACACTTGTTTGCTAATCTTTCCTTTTCCGTTCTGTTTAAGTGACCATACCACTTGAGATTAGCACTGCTAACAATGTTAAGTTCTTTCCTAATATCCTCGTTTTTTATATGATATTTCCACTGATGCCATCTGTTCATGACTTTAATCTTTCTCAGGACTCATGTCTTTGGTCAAGAGTTTTATTTCTAACCCAGGTCTCAGATCCATAAGTTAAAATTGGTGTGCACACTGTCTTGTATATAGCTAATTTAGTGTTTTGACTAATTTTTCTCTTATTCCATATGAATTTATTCAGTTGACTTCCTACCGTACCAGCTTTATTGATTCTGTTGTCTATTTCCATATTTAATTTCCCATTTTCACTAAAAATCGTGTCGAAGTAGCTGAAATGTTTTATTTGTTTTTTAGGTTCTCCATTCACAATGAAGTTGATATTTTCAATGCTTCTGCATATTTTCTTTGTCTTCTTATTGCTGACCTTCATACCAACTCTATTACAGTTCATCTATAGACTAAAATACACAAAGATTATTGAAGAAAAAATGAAGGAGTTTGAGAACAGGAACCAAACTTTATTGATTCAGTGGCAAGCCTTGAAGAAAACCTTGATTCATTCAGCCAGAGAGGCATGTGGTGAGGTTGTCTGCAAGGATAGAAAAATCAGAACTCCCTGGTGGACACAGGAAGTTAAAGAGGCAGTGAAGGAAAAGAAGAAAGCATATCAAAAGTTCCTGGCAAATAAGTCAGCTTTTACTCTTACAGAATACAGAGACAAATGTAAGAAAGCTAAACACCGTGTAAAAGTAGCTAAACAAAAGTCATGGGAGGACTTTGCTAAGAAATTGAAAATAAATATCAAGAAGGTGGCAAAATATTTTGGAGGTTGTTGAAGAAACGGAGGAAAGGATACTGTAAAAGGAGTTAGAGATGATAAAGGTGACATGAAAACTGGAGAAAAAGATATCCTTGAAGTATGGAGTGATTACTTTGAAAAACTGCTAAATGAAACAAGCAGTGATGACAGCACAGTGATAAAAAAACACTCAACAGGCATACAGTCAGGAATACATATCCATACTTGAAGTAGAAAAAGCCATCAAAGGCCTAAAATGTGGAAAGGCAGCAGGAGTAGATGATATTCAACCAGAAATACAGAAGTATGATGGTATAAAAGTCTTGCAGTGGCTGCACTGCATAGTTCGGAAGGTCTGGACAGAGGGACGAATTCCTGATGATTGGAGTAGAGCTCTCATAGTACCCATATATCAAAAGGGAAATAAAACTGAATGTGAGAATTACAGAGGCATTTCATTACTGAGTGTTCCTGGTAAGATATATGCAAGTATACTTGAGAAACGGTTGAGAAGAATTGTGGAAATAAAGCTTGGTGAAGAACAAGCTGGATTCAGGTCAAATAGAGGCTGTCAGGATCAGATCTTCACTTTATGACAAATGGTGGAGAAATCATGGGAATATAACAAAGATCTGGAAAAAGAATATGACAAGGTGCCAAGAGAGAAGCTATTCAAAACGCTAAAGTTGTATGGTGTCAGTGGATCATTATATCAAGCAATACTTTTAGTCTTTATTTGAGTTGTAAGTCAGCAGTTAGAATTGATGGAAGTACAGGAAGATTGTTTAATGTTAAATCTGGTGTGAGACAAGGATGTATATTATCCCCTCTGTTATTCGTTATCTATATGGACCACATTATGAAGGAAAGTGGTATTAAACATGATATCAAAATTGGAGATGTTCATGTCAGCTCTTTGCTTTGTGCAGACGATGTTATACTTATCAATAAATTCGCTATGAGTCTGCAAGATTCCTTGACTAAATTGAATAACTGTTGTAATAGATATGATATGAAAGTCAGCAATAAAAAGACGAAGACAATGAAAATAGGCAGAATCGTTGAAAATATCAACTGTGTTGTGAACGGAGAACCTGTGGAATAAGTAAAACATTTCATCTACTTAGACACGATTTTTAATGAAGATGGTAAATTAGATATGGAAATAGACAACAGAATCAATAAACTGGTATAGGAAGTCAATTGAATAAATTCATATGGAATAATAGAGAAATCAGTTGGAACACTAAATTAGCTGTATACAAGATAGTGTTCAAACCAGTTTTAACTTATGGATCTGCGAGCTGGGTCAGAAGTAAAACACTTGAATAAAGACTAGAGACCACAGATATGAGAATCTTGCGAAAGATTAGAGGCGTGAACAGATGGCATCAATGGCAATATCATATTAAAAACGAGGATATTAGTAAAGAACTTGACATTGTCAGCATCCAGGAATGTGTTAGCAGAACTAATCTCAGGTGGTATGATCATTTAAACAGAATGGGCGAGGAAAGATTGAGAAAACAAGTCTTCTCTGCCAGGTTGACAGGAAAACGACCCAAAGGAAGACCAAGATATAGGTGGATTGATATAGTACAAAGTGCCTTAGACGACAGAAATATAAGATCTGACAATATTGGAGTCTTGACATGTAACAGACTGATCTGGAGGGAAATTGTAGATAGGAAGTTAGTAATGATGTAAATTTTTCATGTAGTACTATCATATCCTGTACACCCCTTGAGGGTACATGGCAGGAATTTGATGATGATGACTTTCAACTCGAATAAAGACTAATAAGTATTGCTTGCTATAATGCTCCACTGACACCATACGACTCTAGCATTTTGAATAGCTTTTCTGCACCTTGTCATATACCTTTTCAAGATCTACAAAACTTAAATACAGATTTTTGTTATATTCCCATGATTTCTCAACTATATGTCATAAAGTGAAAATCTGACCCTGACAGCCTCTATTTGAGCTTGTTCTTCACCAAGCTTCCCTTCCACAATCTTAACCGTTTCTCAAGTATACTTGCATAAATCTTACCAGGAACATTCAATAGGGAAATACCTCTGTAATTCTCACATTCAGTTTTATTTCACTTTTTATATATGGGTACTATGACAGGTCTACTCCAATCATCTGGAATTCGTCCCTCTGTCCAAGCCTACGGTAAGACTTTCAGACCTCCATACTTGACATTTCTGGTCGAATATCATCTACTCCAGCAGCCTTTCCACATTTCAGGCTTTTTTCTACAAGTGTTGTTATGTATTCTTGGTTGCATGCCTGTTGAGTGTTTTTTTTTTTTTTAAACCTCTGTGCTGTCACTGATTGTTTTCTTTAGCAATTTTTCAAAATAATTACTCCATACGTATATCATGGATATCTTTTTCATGTCACCTTAATCATCTCTAATTCCTTTTACAGCACTCTTTCCTACATTTCTCTGCTTTTTCAACAGTCTCAATATTTTGCCACTTTCTTGATATTTATTTTCTATATTCTTACCAAAGTCTTCCTGTGACATTCTCTAAGAGCACAAACTGACTTGTTTGCCAGGAACTTTTGATATGCTTTCTTCTTTAACTTCCTGTGTCCACCATGGAGTTCTGATTTTTCTATCCTTGCAGACAACCTCACCACATGTGCCTCTCTGGCTGAATCAATCAATGTTTTCTTCAGGATTTGCCACTGAATCTCCAAGGTTTGATTCTTGTTCTCAAAATTTTTTTCATTTTTTCTTGAATGATGTTTATATATTTTAGCCTACAGTTCACATCTGAGAGCTGCTCTACTTTTATTCACTTTAAAACTTTCTTACATGATTCTTTTCAACATGAAATTCAGTTTTATCAAGAATAAATGTTGATCACTTCCAATTTCAAATTTTCTGTACACTCTAGTGGCCTGCACCAGTGAGAAAACATCACTATCAACAGTAACATAGTCAATGAGACTACTTATTTCTTGCCTCTTCTTTCTGTGTCAATTTGTGCACATTTTTATGTTGGAACATGGTGTTAGTAATAACCAGTCCATGACCTGAGCAGAAATCCAACAGATATTTACCATGTCAATTTTATTAGCTTTATTAGCAAAATTTTATTAGCTTTGTTCTTGAGTCCAAATTTTCCCAAAAACTTTTGTATATCTGACATTCATTTCCTACTTTGTTATTTAGATCCCCAACAATGACCAACTTTTCATTTTTTATTGTATCAATTGTTTTCTCTAAAGCTTCAAAAAAATATTCCTCAACTTCTACCTTACTAGAACCTTCTGTGGGACCATACGTTTCATTGTCCAGTTCTCCATTCTGATATTTACTCCCATCACTCTACTTGATATTGCTTGCCATTCAAGATTAGCCTCGTGTTTTGTGTTCAGTATTATAGCTACACCTTCTTTTCCCCGATTGTCATTGCCTGAATATGACATTTTGTATTTCTTGCTCAGAAAAATCTCACCAGATTTTGTCATTTTAGTTTCAGTCGCCTTATTATTTCGATCTGGTACTTATTCACTTCCTCAGCTAGTTTCATTTCTTGCCATTCAGGCTTCTTATGTTGATAGTACTGATCTTGAACTCTGGTGATGTTGAGTTGTGGTGTTTTTCAGGACTTGTTCCAGTAGCTGACTTTTCGCTGTTTGTCCTGGTTCCTTGGCAAAAACAATGGAGGGCTTGTTTAACCCAGCGGCGCCTCAACCGGCATGAATTCTGTCATGTTGTACCATCATTTTATAAATGAAAGATACCAAGAAATTATATACTTGGTTTAATCCTTTATCCAAGTGTATAGCAAACAAGTTTGTGCCTGAACTGTTTTCAGGTCTGGGGCAACTCATATATAGAGGCTTTTGACTTCACATCACTTGCCTTAATATCCCATAAAGCAAAGCACATATCCCTACGGATATGTATAATGTTATGCATTATGGGAAGGGCCACTACCCAGACTAGTTTTGATCTTTATTGGGATCTCATCAGTGGGAGCCAGACCCAGAGCTGATACCAAGGTCCTTTCCCATAATGCATATCCTTATACATACCTATAAGGATATGTGTTTTGCATTATGGGATACTAAGGCAAGTGATGTGAAGTCATTAGCCTTTATATACGAATTGCCCCAGTCCTGAAAATAGTTCAGGCACAAACTTATTTGTTTACAAACGATTAAACCACAAATAGAATTTCTTGACATCATTAATTTATAGTATAACCAAATGGAAAAACTTCCAACTACCATCATTTTATATTTTGGTTAAGCCAATAAGAATACAGTTTGGTCGCCTAAATCCCAAATTGCCAGCCCATTCTTGTTTGTTCAGTATCCAGACACCATGAGAAGATGAGGATTGGACATTAGGTTAGAAACCCTGATTGGTTCTCTGCATTTCTTTAAAAGCTATGTGGAGGTCTTCTGTCAGTTATACAGCTTTGACTTTTAAGCACCCCTCTTTCAATATCATTCATGAGCTTAATTTCCTAACAACAAAAATATTCCAAATCCCTGTAATAATTAACTTTTTCTAAAGCCTCTTTCCATTTATATTCATTTAAATGTTATCTTCTTACTGAATTGCAACTTATATTTCTTTATATTAATTTAGTCTGTGGTTAGCTTAGTGGCTGTGCACTTCATAACCATCTGCATGGGGAAGGAATGTCCTAGGTTCGATTCCCGTCAGTGACGTAAGGAGCTGAAGGATCTTCCTCAGCCATAGCCAAGTTAGCCGGTCTTGGGCATGGACAGTAAGGTTTTTCCCCAGTTTATCCTGGGGTTTTTCATCCCGCAAAGCAGGCAAACCGGCCTTGACAACTCAACACTACAGGACATATGATACACCAGAGCATAGGGCTGATGATTAATAAACCTTTGACACCGCAAGGTAAAAGAGGATATAAAGAAGATGAGATGAGATATATTAATTTTGAACCCCACTTCCCTGTCTCCCCACCCACCCACACACACACACACACACCAATCTTTTAAGATCATCCTGTAAAGAACTAGTTATACAAACGGTTCTGACCAGCTTCACTTCACCAGCAAAGAGAATGTTTTATGAATATACTAAACAAGATCCTAATCCTGAAGTACCCTGCTGCTAGCAATCTGGCTCTTTGAAAATGTCCTAAATACTATTTCCTGCTCTCTATCAAACAATTTCCTGCCTGTGTAGGTGATTATCACTACCCATTTGGTACATTTAATTGGTAGGATCTTATGTAGGATGCCACCTACATAAGCTTTTTTTAAAATCAAAATCACATTCCAGCTCCTCTCATAAAGTGAGTAGCTTTTGCATAATGGATCACCCCTTAATCTTGATAGGATCATTTGTTGAGTCATAGTCAACAAGTATTCCCTATTAAAAATATCTTGGATACAATTCCTAATTAATTTTTCCACTACTTGTATGTAATGCTGATAAGTCTTGCTGATCTAAAAAACAAAATTACATATTATATGATATACAGTTTCTTAAAAGAAAACTATAAGCATGGACCAGCTATAGACCTATAACACAGCAGTGTCATATGTGAGCAAATGGATAAGGAGAAGAAGGAATCTATTAACAAATTTCTTAAAAAAGCCAGAGGATTATACTCACTGGGGAAAATAGGATCAGCGACACTGTTCCAAAGAACATTGGCAGATAGAATAAGAACACAAAATACTGGAGAGGATCCAGAGATCAGTGACTAAGACAATATGAGAAGTCTGGAATGTTGGTTATGCCGAGAGGTTGTGAGAACATAAATTGCAGAGTTTTGGAAAGAGACATTTTAATTTAAATTAGTAAGGGGATTACAAAAAGAATGGAAGTTGAGAAGGAAAGAATGAATCTATCTCATTAGATTTCATCACACACTGAAAAGAGGTATTTTTCACTGGCCAATTTCAGATTAGAAAAATTACTATTTAAAGAAATGTGTGAAGCTATGCTAAACAACAGTAATTTTGCTTTTATACCTGAGATCTTTTATTGTGATGTAAGAATTAATTGATTAGTTAAGGCATGACTAAAAGTTAGATTAGTGCACAGTTTTCCATATGCCATCTAGTTTAGTATTTGTTTTTTCAGTTGCTTAATATTACTCTTGTTGTTATTAAAACTTCATGCAGTCAACAGGCTCTCCGTGGAGTGTCTCACTCAATGGGCAACATATTTATCATGTTGAACTTTATACTTATCCACACTCCCAGTATCACCAACACATTCCAGCAATGCATTTTATTCATTCACCACTCTCCATGTAAAAAATTCTACTTCTCACTCCTTTTTTCACCACACCTTTACACAATTTCTAGAGATGGACTTTCATTCTTTCCTTCTCAACTTCCATTCTTTTTGTAATCCCCTTACTAATTTAAATTAAAATGTCTCTTTCCAAAACTCTGCAATTTATGTTCTCACAACCTCTCGGCATAACCAACATTCCAGACTTCTCATATTGTCTTAGTCACTGATCTCTGGATCCTCTCCAGTATTTTGTGTTCTTCATTCTATCTGCCAATGTTCTTTGGAACAGTGTTGCTGATCCTATTTTCCCCAGTGAGTATAATCCTCCAGCTTTTTTAAGAAATTTGTTAATAGATTCCTTCTTCTCCTTATTCATTTGCTCACACATGACACTGCTGTGTTATAGGTCTTGTGATCTGTCGTTTTGGATCAAAATATGTGTGTGCATGTATAAAGTGAGTGTTATTGAAATTCACCACTGATTGCAGTGCTTCTATGGTAAATCAAGTGTAATTGTGAGTAGTGTATTCTTAATGAATAATTATGGAGGCAAATTACCACGTTAAAGAACTTACTTTAATTAGATGAAAGTGATACAGACACACACACACAAGATCACAAGCTACATCGATATGTACTGCAGGTGACTATGTATAACCGCTTTGGTCAGCCATCGATTCTAGCTTGACCTCTAGTGTGAAAAAAAAAATTGTAAAACTTCATCAGTAAAGAGTTTAGTTTCCCATAGTCCTGATACCGTTATTAATGTGTGCGTGTGTGTGTGGACACCATGCGGGTTGTAGATGAGCCATCGAAAACCATGGGACTTTTAAGCTATCATTTTTGTTGAGATTGGGTTGATTGATAAACATTTTACAGGCTTCTTTGAATTTATGTTTATGCCAGGTTTTGGTTCTATGTAAGGACTGGTGTCTTTCCAGTCAATCCTTGGCTATGTTCGAAGTGCATAATCAGAAAGGCCTACTTTTCCATAACGAAGGAATTGATGTGCCATTTATGTTCTTGTTTTCGTTTTGGGAATTGTACATCTTATTTCACCTATATAAAATACATTACAGGTGCAATGGATGTGGTATACTTCTGGGTAGGGAAGGAAGGAAAGAGGATCCTTAGCAAAGCTGAATATAATTCTTATTTTTGGTAGTGGTTTAAAGTTGGCTTTAATGTTGTATTTTTGTAGTGTTTTATCTATTCTTTCAGATATTCTCCATATATAAGGGATAGTTATGTCCTTATTGTACTTTTTTTTATTGTATTTTTGTGAAGGATTCTATGGATTGCTTTCTTGTTGTGGCCATTTTTTTAAATGTTTTGCTTATTATTTCAAATTCATTTTTTAGAGCTTGCTCATCAGCAGATTGTTAGAGCTCTATTTTTAAGGGTGCTTAATACCACTTGTGTTAGTGTTTGTGAATGGTGTATGGGTCTTTTGTGTATGTATTGGCCCATGTGTGTAGGTTTACTATAAATGGAGAAGATGCTTAACAGAGGTAACAATTAAAAACATGTAACAAGTGTATCCAGAAAAGGAAATGTGTTATTGTTTTCAGTTTCAGTGTTAAATTTAATACTTCTGTGTTGTTTGTTTAATGTTTGCAAATAGTGAATATGTCATCCATCTCTGGATAAGTACCATGGAAAGAGTTAGCATATCCCAAGCGGTTGCAAATGATATCTCCAAGGCTGTTGACTGGGGTCTGACATAGGGGCCTATTAAATAAGCTCCCATCATTCAGTCTGTCCTATGACTTTTGCAACTGGTTGCCAGTTTTCTCATTGGGTGCACATTGCATGTAATCGTGGATGGTTCCCCATCTTCTAACTAGGTTCTGTCCTCCTCCTCTCATCCACCTTCTTTCTTATATATATGTGAAGATTGATTTACTCAGTTGTTATATACATATTTTTAAAAAGAATTGAATGACTTAAACCGAGAAAAATGGAAAAAACAGTTTATTAGTACTACACAACTAGTTTCAGCTTTTTTAACAGCCTTCATCAGGTGCACATTATAAAAGAAATAACCATTAAACAAGGAGGGAAAAAACTGTAAACATCACGGAAAGTAAATGTATATATTTAACGTTAAAATGTTGAAGTCAATGTATTCAAAGCTGTTGGCTGCATCGTTAGACTTGTGAGTGCATATAGCATCTCGTGAATGCTAGTATTTGATCACAACAGAATGACAGTCTGAATGGTTACAGCTTAGGTTGTTGTTTAGATGTACAGGGTTGAGTATGATTTCCTTAGATTCTATAATCTTTCTTTCCAATTTGTCATGGTAAAAAAGTTGTTAGATTTGTCCCAAAGGATTGTATGGCTATGGTTTTCTTCATCAGAATTAGCCGAAAATAGAACATGGCTTGATAAAGCACTGGCACGTGTTCTCTTGTAAGCGATGTCTCTCTTGTGCTCCTCAATGCGTAAAACAGATAAGTCCTTGATTGACTTATCTATTTGGCCAAAGTAAGGAATGTCACAGTGACACCACATCTGATATACACCAGGATATTTAGGATTATGATGACTAGGTTTTGGATGGCTTACTAGAGAATGGATTTTTGGAAGAGGAGTAAATAAAGTTCTTATGTTGTATTTTTTAAGAACCTTGGCTAATTTGGGAGAAACAGAGCTTATGTATGGTATAGAGATATTATCTTTTACATTATTCACTCTTCATTATGGCGACCAGGAAGATTAAATAGGTATTTTTTTAGTAATTTTTTGAGAATATCCATTTAGTCAAAGAGTAGATCTAAGAAACT
Organism: Typopeltis vanoorti; assembly: GCF_054136105.1. NCBI lineage: Eukaryota > Metazoa > Arthropoda > Arachnida > Uropygi > Thelyphonidae > Typopeltis > Typopeltis vanoorti. The sequence goes on from NC_143556.1 coordinate 16,735,825, forward strand.
TGATTTCTTTATGAAGTTCAATTGGGTCATCAAGAAGAGGCTCTATGTCCCAAAGTAGAAATTATTCCAAATTCTTGGTTTTGAGGGATAGGAAGAGATAGCTTTAACTTCCAGATCTTCAAGATAAATGTTGGCAAGTACAGGAGATAAAGGATTACCCATAGCAAGACCATGATTTTGTTTATAGATGGTATCCTGAAATTTAAAGTATCCTTACGTGATGCAATGAGTAAGTAAAGCTAAGATCTTTTTAGATAATTTATCCTTGAGTAGTACCAGAACTTCGTCTGTAGGAACATTTGTGAACAAGGAGACTATGTCAAAGCTAGCCATGATTTCATCTTCCTTGACAATAATATCTTTAATATATGACACAAAATCTGCAGAGTTATTAATAAAAGACAGTGACTTGCTGGAAAAACATTTGAGAGATTTTGCCAGATATTTGGAAAGGTTGTATGTTGGAGAGTCAATACCTTCAATGACAGGCCGAAGTGGGGTATTTTCCTTGTGAATTTTGGGGATTCCATAAACGTGGAATAAGTGGATGGAGAGAGCGAAGAGAAAGGTGAATGTTACTAGACAGTTCAGAGGTAGTTTTCAGTAAGTAGTACCAGAAGTACTACTTCGTCTGTAGGAACATTTGTGAACAAGGAGACTATGTCAAAGCTAGCCATGATTTCATCTTCCTTGACAATAATATCTTTAATATATGACACAAAATCTGCAGAGTTATTAATAAAAGACAGTGACTTGCTGGAAAAACATTTGAGAGATTTTGCCAGATATTTGGAAAGGTTGTATGTTGGAGAGTCAATACCTTCAATGACAGGCCGAAGTGGGGTATTTTCCTTGTGAATTTTGGGGATTCCATAAACGTGGAATAAGTGGATGGAGAGAGCGAAGAGAAAGGTGAATGTTACTAGACAGTTCAGAGGTAGTTTTCAGTAAGTTGTTGGTCCGGTTTTGGAGTTCACGAGTGGGATCTCTCTCGGGGATTGAGTAAGTGTCACTCCGTAATAATTCAAACATCTTATTTTTATAATCTTCAAAGTTAAGAACAACTGTAGTGTTGCCTTTATCTGCAGGAAGAATTTTTGTCATTTCGTAACCTCTTAAGAGCCTGTCATTCTGATGAAGAGATGTTGTCTGTAGGGGGTTTTGTGTTGTTGATGATAAATGTGTATATATATATTGACTTGCTCCAGTTTACCATCAATCTGATACAGTTTCTTTGACAACAGTACAAACCTTGATAAACCTGCCACCAAACAAACCATCACAGAGTAGCAACCACTGCAAACCTAAATTCTGATTTCCAAACCATTCTTTGTGGAGCTCAGATAACATTGTCAATTTCAATGCCTGAAAACATGGTTCTGCTTATTTCCCACAAAAAGAGCCATATTCTCCCAGCTTTACCTTTGACAACACCCAAATCTCTAAGCAAAATAAGATTTCTCTCTTTGGGATTACCTTCACATTAAGACTCTCCTGGCATAAACACATTACGACCATTACCTCCTCAGCATCCAAAAAATTAGGATTCTTTTTCTCAGAGCATTACTTTACCTCTGAATAGCTATTAACCCTTTAGCAAATCACCAATTCACCCATCCATTGAGTTTTGCTTACACAACTGGGGTGGGATCCCCAAGAGCTCTCTAAAAATTCTTCATGCAATACAGACTGATAAATGACTCATACAAATGCACTCCAGCTGTTGTCACACAGCCATTTAGTATTTACTGCATGCATCTTCTATAAATATTTTCATGGTAAATGGAAATCACTGGCATCAATAAATCCCCCCCCCTCTCTCTCTCTCTACAGAATCCATTGAAATATGTGCAGTTGCCACCCAACATTCCTTCACAGTCCAACTCCATACTCATAGACTAAATTTCTCTTTCCCCCTCATTCATTCCTGCTGCTGATGTACTCTGGACCCCCCCCACTCAATGTATTTCCCAAGGAATATAATGCACATGCCATCAAATCTAATGCAAACAAGTTCCTCCTTTCTTAAAGCCCTTCCCATACATGGTACTAATGTACTTTGGTTGACCAACCAACCTCTCGTGTATGGGTCCAACATAAAAAAAAAACAATTAACTACATTTTTTACTCAACTTCCAATACTGATCTCTTGTTCTTCCTCCTCTTGCCATATATTTCCCCCACATTCATTATATAAAACTCTTTTAGCAGCTTCTATCATGTCTTCTCTCTTCCATCTGTCAATCAGTTTTTGTAACCATAAATCTTCAATATGTCCTCATACAAAGAATTCCAAGGACCTGAAACCATCTTGGTCACCCATCAATGAATCCTCTTAACTACTTCCATATTCCGAAGAAACCACAGTAGTCCATATGTGGATGTATCAGATCCTTATAAAGAGTGATAATGACTTCTTTGTCCCTGCTGATCAGTATGTTTTTAAGCATCCAAATGATTTATTGTTTTGCCAATTTTTGCAGTTTGGCCTCTAAACTTCAGTTCCCTGTTAACCTTGTCAATTTCCAAAAGTGATACCCATCAATGTAATATACAGATTAAGACCTTTTAAATTCAAGGTGCATAACTACACTCAAAGAAAAACTTATTCTTGTATTGAAATAGTGGATATTAACCCCGGACATTGCTCATCTGGGGATATGTTGTCACCCCACAACATTCCCCCCCCCCCTCAATTCCCTCCACTCTAGGTAATTGAAACTGTTATTGTGTTCAGATAGCCCAAGCTATTAACAGATTTTACCTACTACAATATTTTGAAGTAGGAGATAAAGGAAGGGAAAATAAAATTCAATATTATGTAATTTAAAACTTTTACTGATATTTACCAATTGTCATACTTTCTAACGAAAACATTAAAAAAAATGAACATATCCTGATTTTTCTTGTGTAGATGTGTTGTTAGGTTTCAGTTAAAATGTACATGAAAAAAAAAAAAACTTACAATATAATTGACGAACTTATTTACACAAAAATAAAACATTTTTTTATCATGTGAATGATTTGTAGTTGGTAAATCTAATTAAAGTTTAAAAAAAGACTAAAATGCATCAAAATCAGTTTAGAAACCATGTAGAATGTTAATTTTTTCTAGCACATTAACCACAGATGTCTTTCCTGTGATCCGGATACACACAAAAATGTCACATACTGAACAACGGATTTTGGTTTTCTGATCCTTGGCTCGTGGACAGATCTGACATCTAGTTTGCTTTTTCATATTCGGTTCTGGAGGTTCCTCAGCAAGACCAGCATTGTATCTTCACTTGGATGTTAAGAACTTTTTTTATGATATTCGTAAGTTCTCTAGATAGTGGCTGAGCCAGTCTCCTTTTCATGTGTGTGGTGTCGCAAGATTCAAGCCCAAATTCTTCAGTATTGGCACCTAATCATCTTTTTCTTAGTTGCTGAATGGAGAATTATCTGCAAATTGATTCCTACTTGATCCAGCATCCCATAAAATTAGTGCAGAGGTCATCTTCTGGTTTTGCGGCTTGTGTAGTTGTGAGCCATGTGGTCAGAACTGTCAGCACCATCATTTTGTTGTTATAAAAAAGTATAACTTCTGGTTTCTTAGACACCTTGTCACTGTGCATCATTGATAGCATGAGCACAGACTTCTCCTTTTTGAACAAAATGATGCTAATACCTTTTCTCAGTCAAAGGTGAATTTTGAAGACAGCACTTCTTTCTTCTTATTAGGCTGAAATGATGCAGGAATTTCTGGTTTGTTCTTGCTATGGTAAAGTCATAGTAGGTACACATCTTTGAGTATCGTTTCTGCTAGAGGAATAGAAGTAAACCAGTTATCTATGGTTATGTTTCGCTTTATTCCGTGGATTGTTTTAGGTAGAACTTTTATGTAGTACATAGGGAGCAGCAATGGATTTGGTCCACGATTCTCTTTCCCAATGTATGGGATAGCTGTGAGCATAGAATGTTCTAGTATCACATTATTTTCATTCTGTATTTGTCAGGTTTACTGGGAATGTAGACATAGAAAGGACAATTTCCTCTAAAAAACAAGAGCTGTGGCAAATGAATTTCTCCAAGAACTGTTATTGGTGCAGATTTATCCTCATGTTCCCTAAGATCTTTGTCATCGAAACAAAGACAACAGTTTATCAAAAATCAGAATCGCACTTTGCGGCACGATAAATTGATGCACCAAAAGGAGATCACATTTCTTTTGTATTTAGTGGTTGTCTTTTCGTTGACCAGAAATGTACAAAAGTCTGATTAGGGCTCTAATTTCAATGTCGTCAGGTGAACCTGTGAACTTCATATCTGCAGTATATGACACTTTCTGATGAAAAATTTCCTCGTTAGTATTTCACAATCATTTCCTTTGTAAAGAAAATGTCCCAGGCCTCAGTCTCTTTTTTTGCTTCACCCTGTGCCCCAGGAATTCTCAAAACTATGTTACTAGAAGGTGTTGTTGCTGATGGTGGATTAGAAGACCACTTATAGCCATTCTTACCTTTATTACAGGACCAGAATCGTGAACAATGTCATCTTCATCTTCTGAAGTTCAGTTGCGTAATCAGGATAACACTCAACATGGTCTTCTTCATCATGTTCATTATTGTCACTATCATATTCAGTTTCATAATCAGGAGGGAAGGTTTCGTTCAAAGCGGTATTAATGAAATCTTCAAAATGTTCATCATTGACATTCATAGAAATAGTCGTGGTGCCTAACACAAATTTAACACACACTAATGCTCAATGGGGTATGCTATCACCCCAACTGTCTTACAAAACGACATGTACTTCATGAACTACACTCGCTCATTGACTGATGTGGAGAATTTTGCTGGTTAGAGTGCAGCTGAGTGGGTGAAGCGCTGTGCACGTCCGCGACTAATGTGTAGAAGAAAATGGAGTCACCTGGGATAAAGTGTCACTCCGGGGAGCATTTCAAAGCCAAATGTATGTAGAAACTTTGGAAGTTTCAAAGTTCTTATACCAGAGTTTTCCTACAATGTGAGCTTATTCAGATTATCCTGAAGGTTCTCTTTTCTTTACTGTTGCCCTCTCCAAATTAGCGTCGCACACAAACAAATAAATGACTTGTTAAAGTACCTCCAATATCATTAATATAGAGCTTAAACATCAATATCCCAAGAACAGAGCTTGGTGGTACATCAGTGGTCACCTGCCTGAATTTTAATTCTACTCCACCAGACACTACTCTTTGATGTGTGTTGACAACTACCTTCCCATTTGATAGGATACCACATGATAATCTGTTAAATAGATTATCACCCAATATCTTGTTAAATGGTTTTGCAAAGCCCCACAGTATCATAGTGTAGGCATTGCTTAAATTTACCCAACTTCTATTGTACTATTATGAAAACAAAGTAAACTGCCAAGGCAAGACCTTACCTTAACTAATCAATATTGTCTTCTGTTAAGTATCATATTCTTATTCACCCATTCTTGAATTCTGGCTTTAGCCAGTTTTTTGAAAATCATAACTGCCCCTCCTGAGATAATTAGAGACCTGTAGTTTTCAGCCTTTATTTTGGATCCATTTTAAATAGCTTGATCAAAAATAAGTCCAATTCATTTGCTCATTCATGTAACACATATGCACACACTGTTATTTCATCTGACTCTATAGCAGAATTGGCACTGAAATTTTGCAATACTCCAAGCATTTACAGTTTGTCCACCTCAAGCTCACATGCCTATCACGTCAGATGTTGATTTACCTTCATCCCGATGATAAACCTTCAGAATTTCATTAATTTGACTATTTCTTCATATTCTTCTGCAATCAGGTTCAAGTTTTGTTGCCATTTTTTAACATGTAGCTAATTGCATTTTTTGATTATTTTATAAAGTTTTTCTGAAGACTTCTACACAAATTTCTTATGCATTTAAGATAGGTATGAATAAAATTTTTAATTTTAAACATTTCAATTTCATTCACATTTTTAAAACATTTTCATATTATTATACTGGGTGTTTCAAAAAGAATGACCCGATTTCAAATAATTATACAGTCATACCCCGACTTACGCGAATCCGGAGTTACGCGGTTTCATATATGTACGTATTCCCGTCCCGCTTCACGCCTCACCACTAGTCGTATCTTTCGCCGGTCGCATTCGCCAGTGATTGATTGATTCCCCCACATACAAATAGCTAAACATTTGGCCAAAGCTCTCGCACACTATACTGGCAACACACCTTCACACATAAAAAAACTCAGCCCACTTCAAAGCCAGCATAGAAAACCTTACACTCAAACACACTGATGTAATGATCAGTTTGATGTCTCCTCATTCACAAATGTCCCACTCAAAGAATCCTTAGAGCTAATCCAAGCTAAATTTCCTCCCGATATCACAGCCCTATTTCAGTTCACAACGAACTCAGGCTATTATGTTTGGCAAGGAAAATTCTACAAGCAAATAGAGAGGACAGTGATGGGTTCTCCACTCTCCCCACCCTTGGCCAACTTTTATATGGAGACTTTTGAAGAGAAAGCCTTAAATTCTGCCCCACAAAAACCAACCATATGGCTTTGTTATGTTGATGGTTCGCGATTTGGCCACATGGCTCTGATGCACTCCTCTCCTTCCTAACACGCTTAAACAACCAACATCCCAGAATCTAGTTCATCCTGGAAGAGGAAAAAAACAGCTGCCTTCCTTTCTTAGACACACTAGTCACCCACCAGCCTGATGGAACCTTGGTTTTCTCAGTTTATAGAAAATCCACCCATACAGGCAGATACATTTACCACCCTCCCCACAAAAAAAAATCCAAAAAATATTGAAACCAATAAACCACAATCCCCCCCCCCCTTTCATAACAAGGATTACTTTAAATCCATCACCATTCCCTATATCCAAGGCACCTCGGAAAAAATTACAAAAATCCTAAAAAAAACATGACTTAACTTCTTGTTACAGACCATATAAAAAATTGGTATCCCTTATCTGCTCTACTAAAGACCAATTTCCCCCCCCCCCCTCCAGAACTACCTGGTGTATACCAGGTCTCTTGCAACTGTAAGCTGGCCTACTTTGGCCAAACAGGCAGGAGAGCTGATTTCAGAACAAAGACTACATCTGGTTTTACCAATACAGCCACTCTGGTCTTGCAGACCATGCGCTGGATACCTGCCATAGAATACAGTGGAAGAAAGCCACAATAATACACCATAGTAAATTCAAATACGAAAGGCTATTCATGGAATCAGCCTCAGCCCTAAGAAACAATACAAACCTCAACAAATTTGGTTGTATGAGACTGCCCCAAATTTGGGAAACCTACATCAGAAGACCTTCAGCCCAATCGGCCAAGAATACCAACATTGCCCGGTAGGGGGCACCATCAGGACTTTTAGGAGAAAGAATAGCTTCCTGTTTCATCCTCATTTACTGTGTGTTGTGCACGTGTCTTGTTTTTAAGTTCCTGTGAAAATGGCAACGTGACGTTGCCAAAATATTGGAAGTGTATTAAAATTTATTTTAATGTATATTCTATTGTACGTTGTAATTTCCTTAAGCTATTTAGTAAGAATAAAGATAAGGATGTCATTTTGACTCTTTACAAGGCTTTAATAAGAACTCACTTGGACTATTATGCACAGGTCTGGTTTCTGTTGTGATTTTGATATATTAGAGAGAGTACAAAGGAGAGTGTTAAAAATGATATCAGGATTGCTGAATAATTATGAAGACAGATTGAGGATTTGTAGACTGCTGACACTAGCAAACAGGAGAAAGACGTGTGATATGATTGAGACTTACAAACTTCTTAAAGGGGTCATAATGGGATTTCAGTTGATGGAATTTTTCAGTTTTTGGAGGGTGGGGAAAGGACATGAGTGCATCCTTGGAAGCTGAGAATGTGAAGGCTGCTAAGAAGGGAGTGAGGGCTAGATTTTAATCTAAGAGGGTGGTGCATGATTGGAATAGATTGCCATTGGATGTTGTTAGTGTGAGCAGTATGAATGAATTCAAAAAATAACTATGATGGCTGGTGTGTGTGGTATGTGGCCTCCCTCGATGAGTCTCTGACTCCCTGGAGGTCTCTCTTAATAATAATAATAATTTAAAAGCAGTTGCAATAGATTTCAGTACTTTGAAAGGCTAAGCAGGCTTGGCTCTCATTACATGAACTAATTGATATCTTTTTGTTAATTATATTTATAATTTATGAATTCCTTTCAATTAGAAATAGCTAAAATTAGAATATAATATATTATTTATTACTTTAGGAATGATCACAACTACTTTTGCTTGTATATTTCTTATATCTAGATAAGCATAATTTATTATATCTGTGTTGTCCTCCGAATAAGCTTTAAATTTTTTCAAAAATTATCACATTATCAGAAGAAATTAGCCTATTGATAAAGCAGTTAATGTAAATCTAATGTATAGCATCAGTTTCATAAATTTTAGAGGAAAAACTTGCAGTGTAACATTAACATTGACATTATGGTAGTTTCCTTTATTTTACGTGTGTGTGCGTATGGGGTAAAAGGATACTGACAAGAAATAATCTTACTCTGGCTGGAAAAATTTTTATTTCTCTAATGCATATCAAATTAAATTCTACGGTTTATCATGTTGAATTGAAATTATGACATTTTGAATATATATCTAATATAATGCAAGCTGTTTAAATGATAAATATGTTTTTGCTTTTCGTGTAGTATATCAAACCTGAGTGTTGAGATTTGGTCTTTGTATACTTTTATTACTTTTTTTTTCTATTGAAGTTTACTGTGATATTTTCCCTTATGTCAAAGTTTACAACAACAATAACAACAAAAAAAAAAAAGCTTTAAACACAAATACAAGAAACATCATCTGATAGTTTCTCACAATGATTCTACATTGGTAACAGACTTGATTGTCAACATTGTTGTGCATGTTCTTTCGTCATTCATAATTTTAAAATATAATAAATTGCTTATAAAATAAAATATATACACTGATCTCATGTGAATGATGACTGATGTGCACAAAAGTCTATTTATCTACTTATGTAAACAAGATAATGAGTAAAACCTGTTTGATACCATTAACAGCACTTTTTATTCAAGAAATATTAATGTTTCATTTAATTGCTGTATCATTTTGGTGTTTTGAACATCAGTGTTTTTATATAAAAATATAAGTTGAGGAATTTAATCTTTATATTTGCAATCAACATAATTTCTGTCTTACTTTATGGCAGTAACCAAATACTCAGTATCAGGATTAAAATTGACCTAAGCAACAAAACATAACATCAGAAAGTAGTGAGTTTTATTTGGTGCACTACATGGATTATAAGAGAATCAAGCAAAAGTTTTCATTTTGCAGGACAAAGGGGTAAAAAATTCTGTTTGAGGTCCTTCAGAGAGGAAAAAAAAGAACAAAAGAGTATTCAAATATGGTAATTTTATTGAAGGGATGAAACATCACCCTTGTGTGAAATATATCTAAAGCAACTGCATGATAACAAATATATACATTCATGCATGCATACAGTTATCTCTAGGCATTTATGCTTTTGAAGGGTTACAAATTGATAATACCTCTTTAAAGAATCCTAAATAACAGTATTCAAAGGAATTTTTTTTGATAAAGCATTCCACAGTTAGTTATTGGGATATTCAGAACAAAAGGACATGGGTATGTGAAGAATCATTCCTTTCCTTGACTTTCTCTTTTTTATGCAAGGCACTATTATTTGATGAAATAATTTTGTTTTTCAAAATGTTATCTTAGTTATTGGTGAGAGTGACAAATGTTTTAAAGTAAGTAGCTTGACATATCTGATGGATAAATGAAGTTATTAAGTTTTTTTTTTTTTTTTTTTTTTTTTGGCAAATCAAAAAAAAAAAAAAGAAATGAGCATACATAAACTAAAAATTGAACATATGTATTAAAATTTGTAATACTGGATTAAAAGAACACAAATAAAGGATCAAGGAAAATTACATAGCACTAAGAATGTTACTATGAGCTTCTGTACAATATATGGTAACTTGTGACATTAAAGGAATGGCAAGATTAGTATTTAACGGAGGATAGAATGCATGTTATCTTACATTTAAAGCAGAGATGCTAGTCACATTGAAATAATCTTCTCACATACTTTTGCAATATTGCAGTTTCAATCTGACTAACTTTACCATTTCGCATCTCAGACATGCGAATTGTTAAAGGAGAAATATCTGGGAATTTTCTAATTTTGTTAGAAGATAACTTTAAAAAACATAAATTTTAAAAATTTGAAGAACAGATTTATATAGAGTTAGAGATTTGCAGGGGACAGGGGAGACTGTAGCTATTCATATTTATGATAGCTTTGGCTTCATTTTAACCTTGTATCATAGAAAGGATTAAAAAAATAAGGGAGTACAGCCTTAAGTATAAATTTGGACTTGAAGTCCTGTCTTTCTGCTTGTTGATACTACTTCTTAAAACTGAATAATGTTTGAAACATTTTTGATTAAGTTTTTTTTTTTATTCACAAAACTTGTAACACGAGAGTTGCATGAAGACAAGTTAGCCAAGTGGATAGCATATCCACCTCCTGTGAGTAGACTGTGGCTTTGAATCTTGCTATATCTTTTGGTGGTAGGTGAATTTCATCACCTACCACCAAAGGTGAAAGGTGGAAGGTGAATTGCTTATTAGAGGCCTGAAGTAGCTTGAAATTAAACCTCATTTGGTCACTAGAGAAGGATTTCCAGATTATCTAAAAGAATAAACGAAACATATGAAAAATGATGATAAAAAAAAAAGAAAAGTCTTAGCCCATCATAGTACTGATGTACTATAGGCCTATAGCCTTTTATGAGCACATGGAGGTCATAGTCTGTGGAGAAAATGAGGAAGGCTGTTCTACAGAGCAGAAGACGTTCAAGTGAAAGAAAAGATGAGCAGTTGGTTTGGTAAAGTTTGTAGCTGATTTGTGTATAGATGTTAACTGGCAGCTCCATCTTTTTATATGCTTTAGAGGAAAGTGGAGAAATGGAGTTGGAGCAGTGCCCATGAAAATACCTATAGAAAAGGCATAGGTGAGAAAGAGTATAACCATGAGAAAGTGAGAAGAGCGAGTCTGAGAGGGATCCTATACTTGGATAATCGAGGCTAGTAGTTGGGGATTTTTTGGAATTGGGGATGTACTGTGGAATTCACTCTAGTTAACATTATTTCTGTTATTCATTTAGAGCAAATAATTGGACCAGGAGAACAAATAGTAATCATGAAACAGAAATTAAAAATCATGGAGGTCAGTCCTCTTGTAGAATTTAGAGAGCTTGTGCTAAAGACTGACACAAGACTAATTGAAGGACATTTCATAGCAAAATAAACTTGAACAAAGTTATGGTTTCAGTTATCAAGAAGAGGGTGGGAACTGATATTGGAAGGAGAGATGATTAAGAATAACTGTTTTTGCATTTATTTCTGCTTTAGCAGTGCATTTAGAGAAGGAAATCCAGTTTTGCATTGTGAAGTTTCCAAGAAAGATGACCTCATTGTTTTCATATTTGGACTGCAGAAAAATCAAGCTTAAACAAAAAATTTGCTCGGCTGGTTGACCATGTGATTTTCACATCTGCTTTCTAACCAGCAGGTAGCAGGTGAAGTTTATTGCCCAGTTTGTTTGTTTTGTGTTTTATGGCACAAGGATAGCTGTGGTCATAATGTGCCAGTAAATTATCGTAGCAGGTTACAAGTCAAAAAATAGTAAAATGCAACATAAATGAATATAGATAAAAATGTATGTAAATGTATTTACTAAAATTGTCGAGGCTTCACTTTGGCGATGCAAAATTTATAAAAATCAAGTGGATATTAAATCCAGCATTATTTCAAAGCCAAATACAGAAATTATAAAAGTTTCGTATGAAATTTGATCAGAGCTTATGGGAATACACTCACCAGTATTTATTTTATCTTTATTTTAGTAAATGCTTTTATGCACCAACCGAGAGTTCACTTACGAAAAATGCACTCCTATGATGTTTCAAGTTTCTTAGTACTGAGAGTTTTTGCTTTCTTAAGGTTTCTGCCTGGTCTCTGATGAAGACCAATCAGTTTGAAACAGCTGTCAGGCCAGTGAAACTATCAAAATGGACCAATGGGAGGCGAATATATGGAAGCTGTCATAGCGAACATGTCTCCTCTAAGATCCGGCTAGAGCAACTTGTAAATATCGGCGGGTGTATTCCCATAAGCTCTCTGGCCAAATTTCATGCGAAACTTTTAGTTTCTGTATTCGACTTTGAAATAATATTGGATTTAATATCCACTTGCTTTTTTTTTAAAGTAGGTAAATATATTTCTAAAGAGAAATATTTATAAAAACAAGTATATAAAAATGGATAAAAAAAGCAGGTGAAAAGCAATCAATGAAAAAGTGTAAAAAGTTCATAAAACGTAAATAAAAAAACAAGATATTAAAAAGAGGGAGGGCATATACAAGAAACAACTGTATAAATAAAAATAGCATAAATGGTCTATATATGGTAAATTGTCCTTAAAAATTTATAAACAAGCAAAACATTTGTTGAGTCTAATAAAATCCACCTGAGTGTATAGGGCTCAGAGAGAGAGAGAGAGATTATGAATATGGCTAAAATAATGACTGCACTCATAATATGAGGCCAGACAATTAAAATATGATGAATGGCGAGTCCAGCATTACAAAACTCGCACACAGGCACATTATCAATCATCAAAAGGAAGGAGTGTGGGAGATCATGACCTGTACAGACTTGCTGAGCAAGTATGACAATCTATTCAAATCCTGTGCAGACTAGACTGCCATAATTTAATTTCAGGCTTAATTTGGTAGACTTATTATTTGCTCTCTACTCCAAGATGATTGCCACTGGAATAGAAGTTTGTATCTGATAATCTGTCAGTAATCAGTGTATGGTGTACAGAAGAGGGCGAATGTTTTGAAACAACCTAACCTAGCTTGCAGTACCTGCAGCATCATTTCTCTTAATATCAACATGGCTTGAATTCCAACAGGAAAATATGTCTAACTGTAGCTTCCATAATTGAAAGAGGGGGTGATGGATTCGAGAGGGCACGGAATGCTGTTGTAACTCTTTTTATTGCCCGAAGAGATCTTTGCAAGTCTGAATATATTATACTCTTTTGGTAATGATGCAATCTGATGTATTTTAGTACAAGCTCTGGTACACTACTGGAATTTGTGTAAATATAATACCATCTGGAAAGATAGCAAAAGATCCTGTTAGGTCCTTTGATTTTGAACTGTCCATGTAGACAGGTGCAAAATCATATTTAATGCTATGAGCTTCAAAGAGCCACTGGAAAACAATAGGAGGATTGAAATTTTTGGTAGCCTATTAAAAGAAAAGCTATATGCTGGTATGCGTAGCTGCCATGGAACTGTTTAGTGGCGCATAAGGGCTATGTTATCTACTGTAATTTCTAGAGCTTATAAGAGAGCTTTTACTTGCAAGCCAAAGGGTTTTATGGCAGCCTGTCAGTTGTAACAATTTTCTTATCATGGACGAAAAATGGAATTGCCATGTGGGGTGGTCTAGCAGGAATTTTATTTTTGGTGCACATAACAGACAGCTGTTAACCTCAAAACAACAAAGGTGATTCATTTGCCTCAATGTGCAGGCTAGGAATAGGTGATGTTCAAAATGCTCCAGTTGCAATTATGATGGCCTGATAATACATGGGGTCTAGCTAGCCATCACAGATTGATCTTCCTGGCAGAAGCAAAAACTTGGGACCCATAAGTATTGATCTTATCAATGCCTTGTACAAATAAAGCAAAGAACATGTGTAAGCATTCTAAAGGGTAGAAAATAGGATACATAAAATGTTTATTGCTTTATGGCACTTGTCTTTTAACTGATGTAGGTGAGGGAAGAACTGAGTTTGCTGTCAAATATGAGTCCCATAAATTTGGCTTCTGTTGCAGCTGATCCTAATGTTTGTCCGAGTTGTGGCTCAGGATGAAGACCATGTCTGCAGCAAAAGTGCACACAAACTTTCTGCTGTGAAAATATAAACCCATTTGGAGAGATGGTCAATGGCTTGCTGCAGCTTTAATTCTGACCCGCTTGGCCGCTAAAGGGATTCGTACTCTGTAGTGTTTATTGAGAGCTCCTGATAAGATAAGTGTTATTTTAACATATTATTGACAAATTTACTTGAATATTACGTAGTTTTGTTTGCTTTGCGTATCTAAGTGTGTCTGTTTGTGTGTTTTTGGTGTTTCAATTATTAATTTGATAAAATACGATAGAAGTGAGTATGGCCCTGGTAAGAAGGAATATGGCAGCTAGTAATAATGGTTAGCCATCCTTATTCAATAACTGTAATATAAAGGAGATTATTCAGTGTACTATCTGTGAAATGTATGCTTTGCGGAGTGCGGCTGGAGTATCGTTAGATGATTATAAAGGAGTGAATGTGTGTAGAAAATGTAAGGAAAATGAGGAATTAAGTGTATTTCAGGTCATGACTGTGATATTTTTGTCAAACTTCAGAATGAAGAAAATAGTGATATGGCGAGGTTGTACCAGAGAACTGAGAGGGCATGAATGTAGGAAGTGTGAATGATGGTATTATACAGAGCATAATGGTTTAACAGAAAATAAAAAAGATGAGATAGATGCAATGAGTGAGATTGCATTGTTGAACGGAGCGATACAAAGAGCAAAGCTGCAGCCAGAGTGTATGAACAAAAGTCTACTGAGTGTACCAGCCAATCATAAAAAGTATGTTAGGAAAAATAAGAGTATGAACATAGACAAAATGAAGGAGAGAGTGCTGTATGAAGATTCATTAGTATGAGGTGTGTTAGTAGAGGATTTGACAAAATCGTACCAACCTGGTGCAACCATCAAGGATGTAACTGAGTCTGTTAGAGAGCAAAAGGAAAGGTTGAAAGAAATGATTGTTGTGGCAGGTACGAATGATTTGAAAGGAGATAAAATGGAAATGATAGAGGACCTGTATTAATTGTTTGAGGTAGCAAAAGAAAAGAGTGAGAGAGTTAGGATGATTAGTCTTTTGCCGCAGTATGACAGTGAAGTGTTTAAAAGGAGGGCCATAATTGCAAATGACTTTATGCGTGGGTTATGTATAACGAGTGGTGTGGAATTTGTGGATGTGTGGAGTGAGTTCGATGGGCGAAAGGATCTATATAAGATGGATGGCTTGCATTTGAATGAATTCGGTGTAAGGAGACTTGAAAAAGTGTTGCTGAATGAAGTGGATGTGCAGAATCAGGGAAACTAGATTTATTAAGGGGGGGGTACATATGCAGACCTTAGGGAGGCAGTTGAGTGTATGAATGAGTATAATATGCCCGAACGAATAAAGACAATAAATCAGAATGGCATAGTTAGTATAAGGCATCAAGGTAGGGATGGGGCTAATGGGGGTCTGAAATTCATGTACACTATTGCTAGGAGTATTAGGAACAAGAAGGAAGAATTTTTGGCCATGATTGGCACTTCCAGACCACAGGTTATTGGCATTAGTGAAACATGGCTGACTGTAGATGATATAGTTAGTGGGATTGAATGTGATGGATATAGTGTGTTCAGGAATGACAGGAAGAATAAAATGGGTGAGGAGTATTGTTGATGATAGCTGATGAGCTACAGCCAAAGAGAATAGAAGTTGAATTGCAGGATAGAGAAAAGAGCACATTTGAGGCCATTTGGTGTGAGATTGTGGCTAGCAAAACAAAATATACGATTGGGTGCTGTTATAGACCAGGTGATGGAAAAGATGGTGGAAGGAGGGTAATTATCATGGGAGATTTCAACTATGGTCGCATTGATTGGAGTGAGGAGAGGACACACGGGAGGAAGGAATTGGATTTTATGCAGTTATTAAGGGATAACACTGTGACGGCATGTAATGGAAAATACTAGGGGTCAGAGAGTGCTTGACCTAGTAATTGCATCTGAGGATTTGGCTGTAACAAATATGAACACATTGCCACCAATTGGTGAGAGAGTGATCATAAGATCTTGACTTGGGAGGTGGCTAAAGGTGTGGAATTATCGAGCTGGTAACTGACAAGCATAGGAGTTTGATTGGTTCAGTGCCATGGCATGTACAACTGCAAGGACTTGAAGTTGATAGTGCATGGGAGGCAGTTAAGAAGTGTTTGCATGAAGCAATGGCTGACTGTATACCTAGAGTCCGAATAATAAATCAAGTAGGGGTTAAATGGATGAATAACACCATTAAGCTTGAGCTGCAAAAAAAAGAAACGACTATGGAGGGAATTTAAGGAGAAAGGTGACCGGTAGGCACATGAACTGTATAACGCGCTGGCCAGAAGGGTAACGAGCGTGATAAGAAAAGCAAAAAAGGATTACGAAAGAACATTGGCCATGCAGGCTAAAGAGAATCCTAAACAGTTTTTTCGATATGTTGCAAGTAAAATGAAAAATGTATATGGCAGAATGATTTTAAAGAATGCCAATGGTAGGGAGGTAACTGAATCAGCTGATATTTGAGTTACTGAGTGAGCACTTTGAAAGAATATATCATCCAGGTGGTGACATTGCAGAAATGAATGAACCAATTGATTATACAGGAATTGTGGTGAATGAAGTGGAGGTGAGTAGTCTATTGCATAACCTCAATGTCAATACATCTGTGGGATTGGATGGTATACCAGCTCGTGTCGTACGAAAAGCGGCTAAAGAATTGTCAGTACCCTTGACCATTTTGTTTAATTCGAGTCTCGGGTCTAGGTTAGTCCCAAGGGGATGGAGAGAGGGGAAAATAGTTCCACTGCATAAAGGACGTTCCAAGACTGCTGTTGTAAATTACCGACCGATTAGCATATCAGGAATTGTTGTCAAGGTCTTGGAGAAATTAGTCAAGAAAAGAATACAGGAATATTGTATGGGGTACAACATGGTTTTGTGAAGGGTAGATCATGCCTCAGTAACTTGCTCACGTTTTATAACACAGTGGCGGCTGAACTGGATAGGGGTAATGGGTTTACAGTGATACTACTGGACCTTGCCAAGGCCTTTGACAGGATACCACATGGAACTAATCAGTAAACTGGAGCAGATGGGGATGGATATAGGGTTAGTGAGATGGATAGGAGGGTGGGTGGTTGATGGAGAGATACCAGAGAGTGGTTTATTCAGGAGTTCAGTCCAAAAGATGGCTTGTGACTAGTGGTGTGCTGCAGAGCTCTGTTCTTGGACCACTACTTTTCAGTTTGTTCATCAATGATATAGGAAAGGATTTGAGAGGAAGTGTTCACTTGTTTGCTGATGATGCAAAGTTGGGTGGAGCAATTGTGACTGCACAGGATGTCAGAATTTTACAGGATAGTTTGGAGGACTGGGATAGGGAAAATGGATGTCAATTTAATGTGGCAAAGTGTAAGGTTATGTATTTTGGGGTGAAAAGAATAGCAGTATATCACATTGGTGGAACCGTACTCCAGGAGATTGATGAGGCCAGGGATTTGGGAGTGTTGGTGGATAGGGAATTGAAGTTTAGGGGGCACATTGCAAAAGTGGCTAAATCATCTCATCAAATCACTTCTGAAAAATACTTTAACAAGCAGAGACAAACAAGTTATTGTTCCTCAGTATCGAGCCTTGATAAGACCCCATCTAGACTAATGTGCCCAGATATGGACACCAGGGTTTCTTCTTGATGGGGAGGAAGTGGAGAGGATCCAGAGGCGAGTGACCAAGATGATAGCAGGTCTGTGGAATGAACCTTATGAGAACAGGTTGAAGATTTGTGGGTTGCAAAAATTGGTCGATAGGTGGAAAAGGGGTGATATGATTGAGACATTCAAATTCTTGAAGGGTTTCTATAAGATTAATCCAGAAGATATTTTTGCGAATAGGACCAGATGCCATACATGGAAGCTGGGCAAGAATGTGGTTAGCAGGGGTGTTAGAGCTAGGTTTTTTACTTGGAGAGTGGTGAATGAGTGGAATAAGCTGCCAGAGTCTGTTGTTGGTGCTACAACTGTGAATGAGTTCAAGGCGAGGTATGATATATGATAGATAATGTGTGAATGTCGAATAGTTGTTCTTGACATGATGTTAGGGCCTCCCTCTATGAGTCTGTCGACTCCTTGGAGTTGCCCGGGATAATAATAATAATAATATAGGTCATATAGAGGGACCTCCCAGATGAGTCTTTGACTCCATGAAGTCTTGGGATAGTAATAATAATAATATTACATTAATGACAGAAGATGGGGTAGTCATTAACATAGGAAATATTAATATTAGTGTTGGAGGAAGTTATTCTGTTATTGAGTTAATGTCGATTATAAAAAGCATGACACTTAAAATAAACCCTGTGGGACTCCTTCTGTTGGTCATATGATTGGGAGAAAGAGTGATTCCCACTCGGACTTAGAAGATTCAATTAGATAAGCAGTTCTTGATGAAAAGGGATATTCTTTCTAAGACCAAAATTATGTAAAAGTTCTTTCAGTATTCCAAATCTCCAAGCAGTGTCATATGTTTTTTTCATATCAAAGAAAACTGATACTAGATGCCCGTGTTTTAAGAAAACATCTCTAATGTATGCTTCCATCCAGACTAGATGGTTAGTAGTAGAACACTATTTTCGGAAGCCAGATTGTGTTCCAGAAAAAAGGTTGTTTCTTTCCAGAAACCATAAAAGACAAGAGTTAGCCATTGTCTTTTATAGTGGTTAACTGTTGCACAAACAGTTGGTCAGAGCAATTGGATGGTAGTTATTTGAGGATTCTGATCCCTCTCTTAGGAAAGGCAGTAATAATTGCTTTCTACCAGGTATCTGGAAATATGCTCTTACAGAAAATTCTGCTATAAAGATGCAACAGTTGATCCATGGTCAAGTGACATATGTTTTGCCATCTGATTATGGATATTATCTGATCCAACAGCAGTTAGTTGGCATTTAAGCAAAGCAGATTTCATTTCTTCAGTAAGCAGACTGTTGTATTATTTTGTGCCATTTGAAAAAACTGGATTTGTTTTTTTGGATAAGGAACTGGGAAGATGTTGGCAGTTGCTATTTGGTTGGCAACTTTGCATCATTATGTTCTAGAATAAAGAGCTGGTGGGTGGTGTATCTGCCTTTCATTTTCTGGATTTTTTCCCATACTTCTTTGCTGTTGTGGTGGATCTTGATATATAGAAGTATATTGAGTCTAGAATTCCTTCTAGCTCCAACGACAGGTTTATTTTACTCAAGCACTTTTAAAAGCAATTCAGTTTGTTGTTGTGGGATATCTGGAAAATACCCCCAAGCTTTCTTCTGGGCTTCTTTTGCTGCTGTCCAATTGTCATTCCATTGCGGAATGAATGTCATGTCCAGCATGGAAAATTGACTAGTTGTTTTAGAATTGCAGGTTGTGGTTGCTCCTATATTACACTCTTTTACATGCTTCACTGCATCTCTGATAGGACATGAGCTGACCAGTGCACAGTCAGATTCAGCTGATGAGAAAAGGTGGACCAGTCATCTTTGCTCAATTTTCCACCAAAATATCTGTGATGTAGTATGTGGTTGCACATGCAGGAAAAGGGAGGATTAGTTAATATTAAGTCAATGGCAGTGAATATTCAGTTAAGCATATGGAAGAAAGTATTTGCTTCCTATGTTTATGAGGAAGAGATTGTTGTTGTTAAGCATATGCTCAACACCTCTTCCACTACCCACCATGTCTGTTTATATACTCCATTAAAAGTAAAGGAGGATAGTAACTGTGATATGACATCATAAAGGTCATCTTGAGAAATATCTAAACCAGGAGGAATATCTATATTTCCAATGGCAGCCACTCATTCTAGTCTCTAGCTTTCACTATTGGCCATAACTTCTGTCCAACACTATTATACCCAGATGGTACTATTGCATAATCACCCATAGAAAAAGCCCACCTCCTGGTTTCCTACATCTCCTTTATCTCTTACATAGCTGATCATGGTAAATGTCCTCCAACCATTCTAAACACCCAGCACTCAATGCCAAGTTTGATCTTTCACCAAAAAGAGATCAGAAAAATTTTGCTCAAATTGGATACTAAAAAAGTCTCCTGTCCCTGATGATATTCCTCCAATTATTCTAAAAGTCTGTGCTCCAGAGTTGACATTCATTCATGCTGCCTATTTACACTTTTTTATTCCACTAGTATCTATCCTGAGTCCAGAAATTAGTCCATATATAAGGATAACAAATCCTTACCCTCAAACTACCGTCCAATTTTTCTCACCTCAGTTCTTCCTAAAGGAATAGAAAGAACCATCAACACCCAACTTCTGTGCTACTTTGAAGACTCTCATCTAATAAATGACAGTGTGGATTCTGTCACTGCAGATCAAGTTTTACTGACCTGTGTCACTCATTGATGGACAAACACCATGAAAAGGTTTGGAAAATCTCAATTGGTTGCTCTTGATATCTCCAGAGCTTTTGACCAAGTTTCGCACAAAGGTCCATTAAGTAAACTCCCATCATTCGGTCTGTCCCGACTTCTGCAATTGGGTTACCAGCGTTCTTGCTGGATGCTCACTTTAAGTAATGGTGGATGGCTCCTTATCTTCTAACTATATAACTGATGCTGGAGTTCCACAAGGCTCTGTTCTTTCACCAATTTTCTTCCTTCTATACATAAATGATCTACTCTGGCTGACTGCCAATCCATTACACAGTTGCTGATGAAACACATTACATTCCTCCTTTTCATTTGGCAAACCCTGCAAAGCACAACTCACCACAGCCTCCAGAAATCTAGACCCTACTACCTTAAATTCTGATTTTCAAAACATTAATCAATGCGGTTTGGATAACATTATCACTTCAATGCTGGCGAAATATCTGTGCATTATTTCCCACAAAAAAGAACCCTCTTCTTCCAATCTTACACTTGACAATACTCAAATCTCTATTAAGTATAAGATTCTTCTTCTCAGAACAACTCTAATCTCTCTTGGCACAAACATATCACAACTATTGTCTCTTCTGTATCCAGAAAGTTCGGCTTTCATGTGAGGCGTTACTTTAACTCTGAACAGCTCTTAACCCTATACAAATCACAAATCCACCTAACCATTGAATACTGCTCTTCATATCTGGAGTGGCACTAATAGCCCATGAAAATACTGGATTCTATACAGAAAAGAGTAGTTAGATTGATTGCACCCATTCATTCTCTGTAGTCTGCATCTTCTATAAATTTCTATAGCTGCTGTTCATCAGAATTTGCATCAATAATTCCCCCACCCCTCTTGCAAATCTGTCCAAATGGCATAGCAGCTAACCAGCATCCTCTCACAGGTCAACTCCAAACCCACAAAACAAATTTCTCGTCTTCTTCTTTTATCCATTCCACTGCTGCCCTCTGGAACAGTCTACTACCGCTTGTTTTCCAAGAAATACAATCTACACCTTTTCAATTCAAATGTGAATGAATTCCTTATTGCCCATTCATGGTACTAACGTATTATACAAGGGTATGCTGAAAAGTTGTAATAATCAACATGAATGAATTAAGATAGAACTGTGTAATTTAAACATTATTCTACATATTCCCCATGTATTGTTATACACTTGTTACAACAATGCTGCACATCATTTGCAATCCTCTGAGAAAAAAAAATGGTCTTTCCCCCACAAACCAGTCATTTTTGTTCTAAGTGTTTATCAAAACTTTTCAAGCCCCCCCCCCCCCCCCTCATAGGTTGATCAACCTCTCTTGGATGGGCTTACTGAGAGTCAAATAGGAAATGCTTCTATACTGCCATTAATTTGGATTTGTTGGAAAGAGGTATGGCTGCTCACAAGCATGGTGACTCCTCTAAGGGCAGGTCCATCCCCTGTTCTGTCCTTATAAGTGATGGGGTAACATTACAGAAAGCTGTACTGTCACTTGGCTTTAGGTGTGTTTCTTGTTATAATTCTTCTTGCAGACAGAAGCTTATTGGTTTATACTTCTGCAAGAGAGCCTTGATGTTGTCAGTGTTTTGTCAGAATCCATGACATTTCCATTATGTCTTTTTGGTGGTGTAGTGTCATCTGGTTTCCTATGTTAGGAGGTTTTTTCATTAGTCTTGGATTTTTTCCTTTTTGAAAATTGTGGATGGCCAGAATATATCATTTCTCCTTCTGGAAAAATATTCAAGACATACTCAAATTCCACTCCCTCTAGGACACTTAGTATATTAATTGTTTTATGTTCCAGAGGTAGAGCGGAGGTATCCATACTACCTTTTGACTGGCCATCTAATAAAGAGTCTGGAGTCATGTCTTCGATCCTCTTTTGGCTTGTCTTAAGGAATGATTTTTCTCTTTCATTCGCTCAAAGGAAATAGCAAGCAAGCAAGTCATATCTTTCATGGATGTTACAGCTGTGAGAAGGCATGATTGATATGTGTGTCATTGTTCCAACTGACACTATCTTTTCATTTGCTTACTCTTCACCTCCTGATATGCAGATGCGTTGCTCTGTTTTTAACTTTTGTATCTCCTCTTCATCCTTCTACCTTTGGCATGCTCAGGAGTATGCCAGGTGGTCTGCCTCACAGTTAGTGTTTTGTTCTTAATAGTCTTTATTCTCATGTTCTTTGCTGCCACATCAGGCACAGGTGGCAGAGCCACAACAGGCAGTTTGAGACTGGCCATATTTCTGACATTTAAAACACCATAAGGAGTTTGGGATATAGAGCTGTATTGGACAGTTGAGTTATCCTGCTTTGACAAATGTTGTTGGTTTTGGTGGTTTGTTGAAGATAAGGGTAATGTTTCTGGTGGGAAGTAGAAACATGCCCATCCCATTGTATCAGAATCTTTCTTATGGCTGTCACTTCTTGGTCCTTGAGTTCACAGCATATCTCTTCATCAGGGACATCAAGGAGGTCGCATTCTGATAGTACTCCTCTAGAAAAGTTTAAAGGTGTGTGTGTGTGGGGGGGTAACTGTAATTGGTGTACCCCCCGATAGATGTTGCATAGAGTAATTCTGATTGTACTACTGCTGCTTTAATAAGGATATCTCCCAAATGCAGATTCTTTACAGATTTTATAAATCCTGCCAATCCTTCCAAACCTCTCTGAATGAAGAAGGGTGACATTTTTCCAATTGGACATTCACCTGTGTGTTGAACAGTGGTATACTTTTTGCAGCTTTTGATGTTTCTTACTTTGATTTTCTGTTGATGATTCTGTTTTTTCTGAACCTGGTTGGAGAGCTTGTTGAGGGGCCCCTGATAAACAAAGGATAAAAAAACGATTCATTCTCCGGAGGAGTTTGATTCAGTGCCAAAGCTTCCCATTCACCATAGAGCCACATATGGACATTCTCTTCTGCAAACAGTGATTCCACTCCTGAGTGCAGTCACCATCCAGGCTACCCTGGATGCTAACCCAACTCTTGGACCTTGTCCCTGGACCACAGGGAAGGGGATCCACTACAACATACCTGATCCTTGCAGATAAACCCACCAGTTGATTATCTTAGTTGGACCATCCTTCTTGACAAAGTAGTGTTGGACTGCCATGTCTCTCCCCTTCTGGATGTGCACCATATGGCAAGGTGTTAGATCACATCACTGGGGATCTATTATTGCTATCCAGTCTTCCAGACTGGATAGTAATAAAGACTGAGAAGAAGTAAAGCAAAAAATACAGGATGCAAAGCATAGAAAAAAAGAATAAGGTTGAAAAGGCCAGTACCATCACTGAGTGGGGTCATTGCCCAGTGTGAAACCACTGCCCAATCTTAATACAGACATGAAGTGTCTTGAAAACGTTCCATGTTTGGTTTCAAGAGCACTGTCTCCAGATTATATAAAAAATATATATATATATAAAAAAAAAAAATACAGTACTCTACCTGGAATCAACCGAAGTCTTAAAACTTACTCCAAACCTCAACAAGTATAGCTGCATAAACTAATATCTGCTTTCTCTGTTTTTTTTTTTTTTTTTTTTCCTCCAACATAGATGGTGCCTAATTAGGGATTTGAGTCTTTGTGTTGTACGTTACAATTGTTCAAACTAATCCCATTGTTATACCAGATTGTGGTTGTCTCTTGTACTGTGACAAACTGTTTTTGTTCTCCAAAGATGTTGGATAGAATACCAGCAAACTATCAGCAATAAGTTAATAAATAGTTATTTTCTTATCAGTCTGTGTTCTCATCTATACCATTAAAATTAACATGTATGAATGAACACATAAGCCTTCCCACATGTTACAGTACTCTACCATTTATCTGGCCACATTGGGAACGCAATTTGTCATTCTGATAATTGAAGTACAATTACATAGTGCTATACTATACTAGAAGTTGGCTGGCTTGCAAGTCTGTTAATTGAGGAGTCATTGTTTTGAAGGTTAGATAAATGGTAGCTTACTGTAAAGCAATCAAACTGTATGTCAGAATTTGGAAAGCAGTCAAAAATAATATCCCTTTTTTTTTTCTAATAGTTAGTATTACAATCTTTCTTGATGGAATCACATTAAAAAAAAAATTAACTATGGGATCAGAGGGATCAATATATTCCTTAAACATAATTGCTAAAAAAAAAATTTGGAATGCATATATCAACAAACAAAACAAAAATCATGGCTTTTAAAGGACCATTAACAGTCAGAAGTAAAATCATGATAGAATATAATATTTTAAAACAAATTAACTGTTTCAGATACCTCGTATACACTATATCATATGCAAAAAGCAGCTGACATTGATCAAAATTTCAGATTTCCTGAAGATAACAGGAATGATCACTAATAATTTCAAACCTAATAAAGTTCAAAAGAATAAGAATTTGTAAAGTTATGACAAATCCTTCTCTGCTTATTGAAGTGAATTATGGACCATAAAAACTGTAGAAGAAGAGAAAAAAAAATAGAAACTGTAAAAATGAAATTCCTATGAAGGATAGCAAGCTATATTCTCTGGGGCAGGGGGTGAGGACAGCTTATGACTACTCAAAAAGATACTTTGATCTCACTGCCTAAGTGAGATGTGTAGCAGAGTAATGTGCCCTTCTAAGATGAGTACTTCAGCTTCTTAGAGGTAACACGTAATGAATAATAATACCAACCAGTTGGGGGACATAGAAATCAAAGAAGACCAAGGAAAAGATGAATGAGACCAGAACAGGCTACTGGGCCTTAATCCTTGAAAAGAAGGTGGTGGTTATTATATTATATTCATATGGATTACATTATGAAGGAAAGTGGTTTTAAACATGATATCAGAATTGGAAAAAGCCATCATAGTAACATAGTATGGTCACATGAACAAAATGGAAAATGAAAGATTAGCAAAATACCCGTTTTTCTAATCTTTCATTAGGGTATCTCAGTGCTGTACAAAGAATCATTGTAGGAGACCAGCACATTTACTGACCTTGTCTGTCATGTTCCTCCTTAAAGTCATTCACCAACAGAGCACTCATGACTGTCTCTGGCAACTTATTCCACTATCTACCACTTCAAGCAAAATATCTGTTCTTTACACCATTGCTTACCACACTTTCACACAATTTGTTCTTAGCCATGAACTTAAAATTTCTTCTACCCTATCAGATCCCTTTAGCAACTTGCATGTTTCTATCATTTACTCTCTTTTCTGCCTATTAGCTAAACTTTGTAAACCACAAATCTTCAGTCTGTACTCTTAGGGAACACCCCATAAAAGAGTCACCATTTTGGGTCACTCACCTCTGAATCCAATGGTCTAAATGTTATTCTAGTATGCTTTATAGAGAGGGTTTATAATTTCCTTATCCTTGCTTATCAGATTGTTTCTTAACATTTGTTGATCCTTTGAGATATTTTGCAGTATGTCTTCTGAACTTCAACTCTCCGTTCACCATTACCCCTAAATCCCCACTCTCATAGATTCCTTGCAGTGCAATTCCATCTATTTTATATATATAGTAAAACCCCGTTTTTACCTTCCCACAATTTACGTTTTCCTGCGATTTATGTCATTTTCCGTTGGTACCGTCTTAAGACCTATTCTTATGATATATTTTTTTCCCGCCATTGACAACTCGATGTGGACGTTATTTCCCGTGATTTGCGTTTTTTTTTCTCGGGTGACAATACTGATTTTCGAATCTGTTTCTACAGAAATCTGCGCATTCCTGTTCCCATGTGGCGTTGCTTTCAGCTGTAGTTTCATTTCTGCCATCACAGTGACTTGCACGCTTGCAGCAGTAATGTAGTGATGTGATACATGATTTTTCAATCACATTCTGCAATATCAACACTACGAATTGATATTGCAGAATTTCTGCTACGTAATTTAGCGTGTGAAAGTTGCTTTCAAGTTGTGGTGGTGGATGATCCATGTTAGTAACGTGGAGAAAAAAGACAAAAAATGTATTTCTAGAAGAAAAGATGGCAATTCTGCGACGTGTAGATTGGCATGCCAGAACATGTGAGCATTAAGCAAAAGATATTGGACTCTCTGTGTCCTCTTTGAACACATAGTAAAAAACAGGTCAAGCATTGAACCCAATACAAAGCAATCTGCCGCTACGTCAAAAAAAAAACGAAAAGCAAAAACAATCGCCAATTAAAGATTTTTTAAATAGATAAATGTAAGGAATTGTAAATTCGTTTATTTTCAGTTACATTTTGTAATCTAGTATGTAGACTCACATACTAGCAGTAAGTCATCTTTTAGCCTTTTTTAATTTTTTTTTTTTTTTACATTTCCTGCTTTTTATACTTTTTTCCATCAGTCCCCTGAAAAGTGTAAAAAAGGGGTTTTACTTTAATTTTTTTTTTTTGTTTATGGAGAACCTGTCCACAAAAGAATGTGGATGGGTAAACCTATAGGGTGTTAGTACCATGGATTTGCCATGGGGAACTTTTTCACACTTGAATTGCAAAGCTGTGAATTATATTATTTGACAAACACAATATGACAGATCGTTCCAGAGGGCAGCAATAGAGGGGATGAACAAAGAGGAGGAGAAATTTGTTCTGCGGGTTTGGAGTTGAACTGTAAGTGGGTGTTGATTGGCTGCTATATGCATTTGACAGAGGGTGAGGGAATTATGGATGCCAATTCTGATGAACAGCCACCGAAGTATTTATAGAAGATTCAGGCTGAAGAAACTGAACATTGTTTGAAAGTGAGTGGAGTGTTCAGGGGTCATCAACTGACTGCTCTTTTCTGTATAAAATCCAGCATTTTTAGGAAGCTCAGTGGGCAGACATGTTTTGATTTGTATAGGGTTAGGAGCTGTTTGGAGTTAAATAATGTCTTGAGTGAAAGAGAAACCAAATTTTTTGGGATGATGTTTATGATATGTTTGCACTAAGAGAGAGAGAGAGAGAGATTTGAGGTTAGAGTTATCCCAAGAAGATAAATCTCTTCCTAAATAGAGATTTGGGTATTGTTAAGGGTAAGACAGGAAGAAAAAGGTTCTTTTTTGTGGGAAATAATGCAGATCTGTGTGTTGCATTGAAGTTAACAAGGTTATTCTGACCCCATTGATGAATGTTTTGAAGATTAGAATTTAAGGAAGTAGAGGTTAGGGTTCTGCAGGTCATGATGATGATTTGTGCTTTCAAGGTTTGTCAAATGTAAAGGAGGGGTGCGGTGTGCTTCATCAGCAAAACTGTGTACTGGATGCAGTCAACTGGAGTAGACTGTTTATACGAGGGTGATCTGAAAAGTCCTCGGCCATAGATGGCAACACTGTAGGCACAATTTTTTTTTTCTAAGTTGGTACATCTGTCATAAGAATTCATATAAAATTGCAAGTCATAGTGTCAAGTAGTTTGCTTTATACTGCTGTCCGAAGCAAAAGTGTTGTCTGTATCCCTTGAAATGGATAAAATTGAGTATCATGCTATTATAAAATTCTTTGTAAAAGAAGGTTTAATGCCAAAGAAATTCATTCGAAGTTCATAAAAGTTTATGGGCACCCTTCCCCTTCGTTTTCGGCAATTAAGAAATAGGCTGCCGATTTTAAACGCGGCCATACCTACCAGCCTTGAAGATGGTCCACGTGAAGGACGTGGATCATTATATGAAGAACAACACCAGAAATCATTGATCAAGTGTATGATACGGTATTGGATAACTGGTGGGTAAAATGCATGAAATTGCTAAGACTATAAGCATTTCAAAAGAACATGTAGGATATATTTTGCATGAAGAATTGCAAATGAAAATGCTTTGCACAAGATGGGTGCCACGCTTGCTCACAGCAGATCAAAAATGCACTCGCATGAAAATCTCTGAACAGTGCTTGGAGCATTTTAACAAGAATAAAACTGATTTTGTGCATTGATTTATTACTATGGATGAGTCTTGGATTCACCATTATGCACAGAATCTAAACAGCAGTCAAAACAGTGGACAGAAGCCAGTTGTTCAGCGCAAGAAGACAAAGTCAGTTAAATCAGCAGGAAAGGTCATGGCATTGGTGCTTTGGAATGCTAAAGGCATTTTGTTTATTAATTATCTTGAAAAGGGTAAAATAATAACCAGGGAATATTATTCCAATCTTTTAACCAGACTAGACGAAAAAATTCATGAGAAAATACTTGGTTTGCAGAAGAAAAAATCATCTTTCATCAGGACAATGCACTTGCCCACAAAATTTTTTTGGCAATGGGAAAATTAAGAGATCTGCATTATGAATTGTTGGAACATCCACCCTATTCCCCAGATTTTGCACCCTCTGACTTCTATCTCTTCCTAGAACTAAAACTCTTCCTTGCTGGTAAGCATTTTTCTTCGAATCAAGAGGTGATTTGCAGCTGTAGAGGGGTATTTTGTAGATCTTACTGAGAACCACTACAGGGATGTGATCATGGCACTGGAGTATCGCTGGAATAAATGTATTAGTTTTAAGGGAGATTATGTTGAAAAATAAAAATAATTTTGAAATTATAAATTTATTTTTTCATTGTTAGGCCGAGAACTTTTCAGACCACCCTCATATATCAGCATCTCTCCCAGCTTTGTCAGCAGAATTGGAAGAGGGAGCCAAGTGAAGTTGTGAACTAATATTAAGGCTATTAAGGAAAGATGACTTCACTGTTTGGTGTCAGGTTGAAAGAACGTTAAAGAAGTCTGCATCGTTTTTAGAATTAGGAATACATTAGAGACAGCTGATGAATGGTATACAATGGGACAGGGAAATCATAAACAACAGATGGCCAGAAAAATGAGATTCAAGATTTAACAACTTTTGATAAGGAATATCAGACTGTACAAATGTGCATGTCTTGTTAACCTAATAGTGGAAGAAGCAGAGTGTAATTTGGACAATTACGATGGACTGTGATTTCTCTAGTTGTTATTTGTAGTTTTGTCAAAAACAGGTCATTTCTGGATGTCTGTAAGTGGTGGTACATATCATTTAAATCTGCTTTTAATGCCATGAATGTTGCTGAGGATCTGGAAATTCTTTTTTTGGGGGGGGGGGGTTAAGGTTTCTGCATGTGCTAAAATTTTTTTTGGTACAATTTTTTTAAAACTCTAATGATACTTTATTCCTCTGTTTATTTGATGATCTCATTACTGGTGTTTTAGAAGTTAAGAAAGAATAGGAACATAATGTCTTTACAGTTCCTTCCCCCTGCATGCCACAATACTCGATATCTTCCCATAGAGCGATTTAGCACTGTAGGTGGCAGCAGAATTGTGACTGTGTACCATCTAATAAATATGTCTAATCTACTGTTTGTCCAACCTTCAAAACAACCCTTCAATTAATTGACCTTTGCATATCAAATGACTTCTGGTAGAGTACAATTACATTGTACTTAGTGATCAGAAATTGCTGTTCTGATAATGTGTATGATAAATGATAGATTACACAGTCCAACACAGTTTTTGTTGACTTTTATATGCAACTTGTTTTTTACTAATTTGGGTGTGCTGATTTCAAATATCAAACCCATTTTTCTCTATCACGCAGGTTTTTCCTCTATGGCATTTTCATTTTGCTAATTTGTAAGTTTTTGATAGTTTTAAGGAGGCAGTATTATTTAGAGGATCAAAAAAATCGATTTTTTAATATTATTTTCTGAAAGTATGTACTTTTAAAAATCTGTTCCTAACTTTTTATCAAGAAATTCAAAAAATTCCCGAAGATATAGCCTATTATTCAAAGCGGTGTGCAGATCAGAATCGGAGCGCTCACCTCTCTCGCTTTTTAGTAAATGAATAAATGCATAAGAACCTGCAACATGTAATTAACAAGGAAAAAAAAACCAGAGATTTTATTGAAACGTTATAAGTGCTCATCATACTTTCACGATCGATTAACGATTGACTGATGTTCTTTGTCCGCTATGATGCATGTAGCATTCATTTGTTTTAGGCAGTTGTCACGCCTACTTTTCATCACCTAAATGCATTAGTAAGAACCTGCAATGGCACCAGTACGTGCTGTTGCAGGTTCTTATACATTTATTCGTTTACTAACAAGCGAGAGCGGCGATCGATCCGATTCTGATCTGCGCACTGCTTTGAATAATATGCTATATCTTCGGGAATTTTTTGAATTTCTTGATAAAAAGTTAGGAACAGATTTTTAAAAGTACATACTTTCAGAAAATAATATTAAAAAATCGATTTTTTTGATCCTCTAAATAGTGCTGCCTCCTTAAAACTATCAAAAACTTACAAATTAGCAAAAAGAAAATGCCATAGAGGAAACACCTGACATGATAGAGAAAAATGGGTTTGATATTTGAAATCAGTGCACCCAAATTAGTAAAAAACAAGTGTCAGATCATAATCAGCAGAAAAAAAAATTTTTTTTTGTTGGCCAGTGTTATTGTTGTACTATCAGGTTCACTTGCATATATGGTCTGTCAGCCAGCATGCAGAATTGATTACTGCTGGTATCCTCGAATGAAAGAGGATGCAAAACTCTACAGTGTGTTTGACATACCCATGAAGAATATCGCTCACATGCATGTAGGAGGGGAGGATTGATTTGGAAGATGTCTCCAGACTCCTGATTTGGAGACCAAACTGGTAACAGCCCCTTCAGGTTCCCAATAAGCAAGGTAATGGCATTTCACCAGCAGTGACTGTCATCTGCCACCCAGTTTATAGTTGACTTCCCTTCAACTAGGAAGTTATCCCTTTTCATCAAGAATGTTCTAGAATTTGCAAGAACCTCTTTGGTGGAATCATCCACACTACTGGAAGGCTACCTACTGACTAAGAGAATCTGTATGTTGATCTTCACCAATCCATTAGTGTCCAGTTCTGGAGTTTCTCTTTCCAAGCTGAAAAGAGAAACTGAATTTTGCTGTAAGCAGAGAGGATTACCCAATACTCTGGAATATTTCTTAACCAGTTTCCTTACCAAGCATGCCATTTGTCATTCTAACTCAGATTATTATCTCATATAAAACTGCTACTCAAATTAGCACACAGTCTAAAAAAGTTTGTTTTTTTTTTTCTCCCCAAAAAAGACCTTACTTCTTATTCCTTATCTTTCATAATGCCCAGCTTAAAGCCAGGATCAGATCTTGCTTCTTGGACTAGCATTTACTCCTAGTCTTTCCTGGCATAACCACATCATTTCTGCAGTATCTCTAACTTCAAAAAAAAAATTGGCATATTTTTTATTTGCTCAAGACATTACTTTTCATCTGTCCAGCTACTGACTACAAATCACAAACCTGCTTTACCTTGAAATTACTTCTCTCACATTTTTGGTGGTGTAAGTAAAACTGCTCTCTCTCTCATATACTCTTTGCACCCACCTTCTCAAGAAGGTCTATTTCTGCACTGTGTCTCTTCTACAGATAGTTCCACGGGCACTGCTCAGCAGAACTGACACCCATCATGGTCTACATTTCTTCTAAACCTACAATAACACAAGCAACAGCTTCTCAACTTCCTTTTATAGTTGATTTGTTGGCTTACTGAGCTTGCTACTCCCATTCATCTTTCATCCCACCTACCATGGTTCCATGGAACAGCCTTTTCCATGAAGCTCTTCAAAAAAAAAAAAAAGAATATCAACAGATTACTTTTCTCATGACCCCCCCCCCTGAACCACACACAGCATTGATTTACTATCACACAATTCTGTTATTTCACTCACTCTCTTCCTTCTATATATCAGTGGCTTTCTCCAGTTGACTACAGTTCACTCTGATTTTGCACATGAACCAGTGTACATTTGTATTCCTCTTTATCATTTTACAATCCCTGCATTACACAGGTCAACTACAGATTACCAAAACCTCTAGAATATCATTGAAATATAATTACATGGTTAATAGTTGGTTTGACTAAGATTAAAGTACAGATATTTCACTACACATACTCTGCTTTCTCATTTGAAGAAAAAATGTGCTTTTGATCTAAAATCTTCCCCATGGCTTTGCTATTTGGAATAAATCAGTCAATTATGTCTTCTTACAAAAAATAGTTCATGACCTAAAGCACAAGTTTAAGTCCAAACTGAATGTCATCAAAGACAGGAATGGAGTGTTACTAACAGAAGAATTGGAAATCAAAAACAGAAAGAATACCCTGAGGAACTGTACAATAGAGTGGATAAGGAAAACTCCACTTAGGCATGAAGTTGAAAGAGCAGTTAATCAGCTTAACAGCAATAAGGCTCCAGGTGCAGATGGAATCCCAGCAGAGTTATTTAATGCCACAGGGGATGGAGGGATAAAAGTTCATAGATTGATTACAAGAATATAGGAGACAGGATCATGGATTAGAGACTGGAAGAAGTCGGTTTTCATACTACTACTACTACATAAGAAGGGAGATAGGAAGGATTGCAAGAACTATAGAACTATTAGTTTAATATCGCATGCAGGCAAAATTTTATTGAAGATCATGCTAAATAGGATTGAGGCAGAGTTGCCCGAGGAACAAGCAGGTTTTAGGAAAGGTAAGGGCACCAGAGATCAGATCCTTTGCCTTAGACAGATCACAGAAAAATATGAAGAAATTTAGATTCCCTCTGGTAACATGTTTCTTAGACTACTCTAAAGCTTTTGACTGTGTTTAGCATGTGAAACTGTGGAAATTAATGAAAATAATGGGTTTAACTCAACACACTATCAGGTTGATATCCAAATTGTATGGGTAGCAAGAGGCCCATGGTAAGAACAGGTGTTGGATTAACCAATTGGCTTCAGGTTGGAAAAGGAGTTCAAGCAAGGATGTTTATTTTCTCCTCACTTGTTTAGTATATGTGTGGAGGACATCATGCATGAAGCATTGGATAAGCTCAAGACAGGAATTAGGATAGGTGGTAGACTGATCAGTAATCTGAGGTATGCTGATGATACCATACACCTCTGTAATAACAAGGAAGAACTAGGACAAATTCTTGATAAAGTTAAGAAGATCAGTAATAACAGAGGACTTCAAATCACTCCTAGCAAGACAAAGATTATGGTTCTCAAAGGAAATACAAACAAGAAAGCTCTTGAGAAATAAGTATACCTTAATGGAGAAAGAACTGAGAAAGTCAACAAGGTTGAGTACCTGGGATCCATTATTAATGTGAAGAATTGCTGTTCAGAAGATGGCAGAAGAAGATTAGCAACTTCTCTAAAATCTGGAAGGATGGATCTATCTCCATGGGAACAA
Source organism: Typopeltis vanoorti (assembly GCF_054136105.1). NCBI lineage: Eukaryota > Metazoa > Arthropoda > Arachnida > Uropygi > Thelyphonidae > Typopeltis > Typopeltis vanoorti. Next base: position 16,769,446 of record NC_143556.1, read on the forward strand.
AGTTGAGGATTTTGGATGCAGTTTTTTTCCAACAGTGACTTATGGGTGTGAGACTTGGAACCTAAAGAAGTCAAATAAGAAAAGGATAGCTGCTTTTGAAATGTGGTGTTATAGAAGGCTGTTAAGAATATCATATACTAAAAGGCATACAAATGAATGGGTGTTAAAACAGATCAGTAGAACTTTAAGAACATATGATGATGCAAAAAATAATTTTCATCACAGATTCAAATTCACTATGGAATTTGAATCAAATGGGACTATATCTTTCCTAGTTGTCCTCTTTTTTCTTTTGTTTTAATTTACATATATGTCAGTCAGGAAACCCTGCTCTAGAGACTAAACATAGAACTTTTTCAAGTCACTTCAGACCTTCAAGGAGTAGGGTGGTGATCTCACATTGAACAGTGAAATTCATCTTTCACCTAAAAAGGGAATTAGGTCATTTCTTATTAACATTTGTCTATTGCAAACCTTCCTTCTCAGGTCAGTATATCCATCATGATAGCTATGTGGCACCTGGGAATAAGTTGTTCTAAACCTGTGCTCCCATATTTTATTGTTATTAAAAGTTTTCCCTCCACAATATCCAATGAACAGAAATCACAACAGTGAGTACCAAAGAGCGAAATACTTCTACACAGTCTGTAAGTACTCAGAATGCATCAAGTCAGTTTATTTGCTCAATATCAGCCACGTGCAAAGCAAAGATGATGGCAACATAGGCCAACCATGGTAGAACACTTCGGGTCTCATTAGTGCAGTGTTGTTGATTACACACAAATCCATCAATGATACAAAGTACTATAGTTGCAAATTAGATATTACTGACAAAAAAATAGGTATAATGTGTGGTTTCTGGCTGCATTTTGGTGTACAAAAATAGAGAAATTGTCAAACTGCTTTACAGTTAGTGCCATAATGCAAGTATACCCCTGACAAAACTAAGTTCCACAGCCTCATTGCATCTTATGGTATACAACTTGATCAAGGCTGAAAACAAGAAATTCACCACTGTCATTCTGAACTTTCCAGTGGAAACTGGTTAATCGCTAAATGATGACATCAGTAAGTTAGTGAGAATGCAACTTTGTTCCCAGATATATCATCAGGTGCCATGAATAAAAGGATGGAATGAACTTTCCACACCTTGTGAAAGTGACTTGCAACACACCATCAAGCACATCAAAACTAATAACAGCGATTAATAGAGTTCAATGGCAATTGCCCCTAACTGTGCATATGAGCTTGGCCTGACCTAACCTTTGCTCAGAAAGAATAAGGACATCAACTATGAAAAAACTAGAAGAAAAATACTGTTATCTCCATTATGGCATTTTTCTTCTAGTTTTTTGTGACACTTAGCTACCATAGAAACCAGTATGACACTGCATCAGTCAAATATATGCCTTCCATATACACTTCACTGACATCTGCAGCTTCAACTCCAGCCATAATAGTGCCCACTGCCATCTCCGGTCTACCAAATCCCACCTACTCTTTCTAGCAGAAACCTCCCCCCCAAAGCACTAATCATCTCAGCCTTTCCAATTACATGCTTTCGACCCAAAAGTAGTATATATACATATATCTGCTCTGGCACACCATGCCAGTGAGCACCCAACCTAGAATCACCTGACTTTGATCTTGTTTGGTTGAAAATCTCTTTGCCTCACTCAGTCAGATTCATTTGCTGTCTCTATTATTCTTGAATGCCACCAACCATTCTCACCTCTTTAACTTTCTCTCCTTAAACATTGATCTTCTCCAGTCCCACTTCTGTAACAGCAAAATCATCCCCCTAGGCCAACTCCGGTTGGCCTAGGGGGATGATGTTCACAACCCAACTGGCTTTCCTCCTTCACTTGTACAGACCAAGCAGGCAGAGATGGCGAGTAATTTGCCATCACTAACAACCTTACACAGATTGTTCGCATACCTACCAGAAAACCTTAACCGTTCCCAAACATCCTTGGTCTCTTTCTCACCAGGAACCCTTCCAAGTACACTGTGAATGTAGTGGGTCCCATAGGTAATTCAGACTACAATCTAGTGTTTGTCTCTTTCCTCATGGAACAAGGCTTACACAGCCACTCCCAAAGAAGGGTAGTTTGGCATTATAACAGTGCCAAGTGGGATGGCCTCTGTGACTTGTACCTCATTCCCATGGTTGATTTCATACCAGTAAGGAATCAAAGTGATTCCTTACTGGTATGAAAACCACGTTCCCTACACAACTCTAATATGTATCTTCTATAAATATTTCCATGGTAAATGTTCATTTGAAATGGCATCAATAATTCCTTCACTCCGTACTATAACCATTGGAGCACATGCACCTGCTGTCCAACATCCCTTCACACTACAACTCCAAACCCTGCTACTGCTATATTGCAGTAGTCTCTCCATTATGACTCTCCCAAGGAATGCAATATACAGTCCTTCAAACCAAATGTAAACAAGTTTCTCCTTTCTCAACCCACTAGCCATGCTCATTACTTATGTACTAGAGGTTGATCAACCAACATCTTGTGTATGGGATCAACATAAAATATTATCCCTCACAGAAGTATGGTATTATTAAATGCTTCCTTTCAAGAGCTGATATCATCTGTTCCTCATCCAGACTACTATAGAAAAAAATTTCCACAATTATCTCCAAAAGATAAAACCTCTACTGTTTCTTGGAGTGTATTCAGTCCCATACAACTGCTTATTATTCTATTTAGAATGAGCAGGCCGATTTATTTCTGAATGCATCTCTGAACATCAGTCCTGCATAGCCTCCAAGAAATGTATCAAAAAATGTGTGTCGGTTGAACATGGAATTACAAGTCCTATGGGAAGATACTAAATCTGTGATAAGGCTTATATGTTGGCTATTCATGACTGTATTTTTCAAGGAAAGTACAATGTGGACTATTATTAACTAAAATTAAATTAATTAATTCTTCCAATATTTAGGCAAAGTCAAATTTCCATCATCAGGAACACGATATAATATGATATGCACATGAACACACTATACTGAGTAATGAGGCTGAAGCATGTCAACTTAAGCTTAAAGTCCTAATAGTGCTCCAGTGTGACTGAAATGGATGTCCTTGGCTGTTGGACTGAAGTATGGAGGATGAGAGCTCAAATTTGGGTTAGTTTCATGCAACCAAACTTGTTAAGGTTTGGATAGTTTATTAAGGCATAGCAGATTCAAGAAATAATGTTTCATATTTATATTCACTGCAATGGAGTTGCCTTCTTCCAGTGTGTCTTTTGGCATGTGTCCAGAGTATGGCCAACAAATAGCTGTGTAGTGTGGAAACAGATATGGTTCTAATGTTCAGCAATTCTGATGTTGGCTTTCCTACTTGTTTGGCCATAGTAAGATAGTTTACAACTGCAAGAGACCTTGTAAACACCATGCAGGTCTAGGGACTGTGACTGGTCTTTGGCAGAGTGGATAAAGGTGTCAATTTTTTATATGGTCTATGGCTGTAAGGTTGTAATTTTTTAGGAAATAGTTTTTCAGATGTGCATCAGATATATGGAATGGTGATAGCTTTGGTGTCATCTCTCTGTTCTGGAAAGGAGGATGAGGAGTGTGGTTTGGGGGTTTTAGTATTTTGTGGATATGGTAGGAATTGTAGCTATTGGCTAGGAAAGTTTTGTGAATTTGGCCAAGTTCCATGGAGAGGGCACTGTTATGTGAACTAATTAATTTACTATATTTACTCGAATATAAGTCGCCCTTGCGTATATCTCACACTCCTATTTTTACTTTATGAAAAAAGAAATTAAAAAGTTGCACATATACCTCGCACAGAAAAAAAAAGATTAAAACTTTAAGAAATAGATGGTGAATGTTGTTATGGCAGTTTCGGATATTCTGGAATTTGGTTGAAGATAATCAGCATTTTAACTTAACAGTCATCAGCTTGCCTTTGTTGTCGAGTCACACGATCTTTTGTTAATACAGGCAGCCCATGGTTTATGCCTCAGTTCCGTTCCTGAAAAAATGGGCATAAACTGATCTATCGATTTTATGCCCGAAAAATGATCTATCGGTTAATCGGTGTAAAATGAACCCAATTTTAATGGGAGGTATGAAGTTATGTTCCGCGCAGCCAACAAATATGTACGTGAAGTATGGGTAACATTATTATATTTAAAGCTTTGATAATACATACATATATTTGTTAATATAAAATTATTAATAACGAAAACAAAACAAAATTATATACAGAAATATGAAACTTCGAAAACATATTACATATTTCTATGTTGAAGTTCCTGTTTCGGAACCTGCATTTTTTTAAAAAAAAGTATCCCGTGTTAACTGCCTAGATTTTCTTTTTCTTTAAGGAGTTCAGTGTAAGGTCAAACAGATGCGATTACACTCCTTTTTACGTTCGCACTCCGTTCCCAATCGTGGTCCATTTCACAGAGTTCATCAGTCAATGTCTCTATGCTTGCAAGGACGCTGTAAATCGGCCGTTTTCATATCTCTCAGAGGATCTTTGTTTTCTTTCTCCTCCTCCTTTGGATGTTGACTTAATTGTTCGGCTAATTCTTTTAAGTCTTCATTGGAAAGCGGTTTATCATGACTCTCTAAGACTTCTGTCACATCTTCAGCTGTAATATCGTACAATCCCACCTCTCACGCAAGCTTGGTAACATCTTCAATAAAATTCTCCTCTTGCTCTAATTCCTTGAAGTCGTGCATAAATGCTGGAAGAAGTTTTCGCAATGCTCCTTTTAAACACTTTGCTGACATGTCGTTCCAAGCTACCTCAATGTTGTTAATGCCCTTCAAAATATCGAATGACTGCCAATAGTTTTCCTGAAGTGTCCAAGACTCTTATCATTTCCATAAATGTTATACGGAGGTAATAGGCTTTGAAAATTGATGTAATCCCCTGATCCATCGGTTGCAAAAATGATGTTGTGTTTGGGGGCATGTAAACAACCTTGAGGATGTCCAGGGGCATTATCCAAGAGAAACAATGCCTTGGCTGGCAAATCATTTTTTTTACAGAAGTGAAGCACGGTAGGACAAAAATAATTTGTGTACCAATCTATAAAAACGTCTTGTGTAACCCAAGCTTTCTTGTTCCATTTCCAATTTAATTTTTTGAATTTAAGTCTATCTTTTGCAGCTTGAAATGAAGGTGTGTGATGGCAATTTTTTCCAGTAAAGCCCAGTCTCATCAACATTAAAAATGAGATCAGGAGGATAACTTCCTTGTTCTTCACAGTCTTGAAATTCTTTAGGAAGAGCAGCTGCTGCCACAACATTTGTACTTTTCGCCTCACCACATAATTTGACACCACATAATGTGGTACTTCGAGACTTAAATCTTACCAACCACCCTTTGCTTCCTAAAAACGTTTCTTTGCCTCCATGTCTTTTTAAGATCTCAAAAATTGTTTTTGCTTTCTCAGTCATAACAGCCTGCGTCAGAGGAATGTTTTTTTTTTTAATTCAAGTGATCCACCCATAATGATAATAATTTTTCCATTTTTTCATGAAGTTTACCCCTGCTCTAATGTACATGTTTTGCATTTAGTGCTGCCACAGATTGTTGCACAGAATGTTTTATTATATCTGCATTTTTCATAATTGTAGTAACAGTCGATTGAAGTAAGTTCATACTTCTTAAGAGATTAGCACGTCTGCCCATCTTCCATTCTTCGAATCACCTCCATCGTCTTTTCAAGTGTGATTGATTTCCCCGCCTTCTTAACACCAAATTCTGCTAATTTTTCTGCACTTCTATTATCAGACATTGTATGTAATTACATACTTTATCAATTTAAATATGTATGTACGTAAAAAAAATTAAATAGAACAATTAGGTAGATTTAACACTAGGTTTGATACATATACGTCATAGTAGCTAGATAAACACTAGAGTGCCTGCTAGCATCATTTCTCAGTCAACCACACTACAGTAAGAAAGCACGTGCAGGCAACCGGCGTTATTGTGAATCGCTGTAAATTGAACTGGTGTAAACCGAGGGTTGCAAGACTGGAAGTAGCAATACCGAATAGTAGATTCTTGGTAAATCATACTTTTTTTTTTCTTTTTTTTTTATATCATGGCAATCTTATGGTTCTGAAATGATAAGAGGACAAGCAATAATGAAATTCTTTGTTTTAATTTAATTACAGAAGCATTGTCAGTAACGATTCAAATATATTGCATGATGAAGGTGAGAAGCTGATTGTGTAAATAACGTTCATAATTAAAATTTAAATGCATTCCTTTTACAAATAATGTTAGCAATTAAAATTATAATGAATACTGAGAATTTAATTATAAAACATCAATTTAATTTTTTTCTGGAAAACTTTATTTTCCAAAAATTTCTGCATATATCTTGCACCGTGATTTTTGAACTTTAATTTTGATGAAAAAAGTGCGAGTTATATTTGAGTAAATATGGTAGTCCTGTTACACAGAGTTTTAATAAAATCATACTGTTGGGAGGGTGGGTGGGTGACTGTGAATGTATCTATTAGTGTGTCGGGTTTTTCTATAAACAGAGAATACTAAGGATCCATCAGGCTAGCATGTAATTAAAGTGTCTAAGAATGGGAGGCTGTTGTTATTTTTCTTTTCTGAGTAGAACAACTAGATTCTTGGATATTGATTGTTTAAATGTATTAAAAAAAGTGTTAAGAGCATCCAGGACATGTGGCCAAATGGAGAACACATCATCAACAAAGTATAGCCAAACATTGGATTTATGTGGCTAGAAATTAATGCTTTTTCAGGTCTCCATAAAGTAATAAAGTTTCTCCCCTCCCCAAGTAATAAACACTCCATAAAGTGTACCTGGGGGGAAGGAGAAGAAAGCGGCAAGCCTATGGCTATTTCCTCTGTAGAAGTTTCCCCTTGCCAAATGAAACAGATCTAGTTAATGATGAACTTAAACATGGCTGAAATATTGGGAGGAAATTCAGCTCGAATAATGTCTGAAGTTTAAGTGGAACATTGGTGAATAGAGAGGAGACATCAAACTGACCATAATATCAGTGTGTTGGAGTATGAGGTTTTCTGTACTAGCTTTAAAGCGGACTGGGTGTGGAGGTGTTACCAGTATGTTGGGAATGCACTTTAGTTAATTTGTATGTGGGTGAATCACTAGCATCTACAGTTGGGCATAATGGATTTTAAGTAGTCCTTATATCTGGGTGAAGGGATCTTGGATTTTGAATTGTATTGTTTTAGTCTATTAGTAATTTCAACAGTCCACCAGGTCACCTTTTCAAAGCATTTGTGAAGTGATTTGATCTGTGTATTGGTAGTCTAAGGCAGTGTTTCTCAAATTTTTTTCCACTACGGAACACTTCACAAATCCTGAAATTTTCATGGAACACCTTGGTTATTTTGTAATGTATAAATTAATGATTAATTGGCAATTTAGCTGATTTTTTATTATTAATCAATAATTGTTAATTAATTCTTGATTAGTAATTAATCAATATCATTAAACCATCATTAAATTAATTTGTGCTGACAAATTAATTGAAAAATGACAAATTCCAGAACTTCTCGCGGAACACCGGTTGAGAACCACTGGTCTAAAGCATGGTAGGTTGAGTAGTCTTTAAGTAACATGCACCTTGCTCAACCTACTTTACCTTAATGATGGACTTGCAACACTTGCAGGTGCAAACTTGACTGACTTGTCTGTTTGCTTACTTGGGAAATGGAGTAAAAAAAAACCAGGTTTATGTTTAAAATAACTTGGTATCTTTAACATATATTATACCCAAGGTAAAAAACTTTCTACATCTATCTCTCATCCTGAGATTTTTATTTAATAAGGTCAAAGCACCTTATGGTAACTTGTGTTGGTAAAATATTTATAAGCTCTGTATTACTTAAAACTTAGTATTTCTTAGCCTGGCTCCCACTGATGAGACCTCAATAAAGGTCGAAACCGGTCTGGGTAGTGGCCCCTTTGCCTTTAATACATAGCATCATACATCTCCTCCAGGAGATGTGTTTTGCATTAAAGGTAAATATTAAGAATAGTGATCAGAGCTTATACCACTTTACCACGAGTTGCCTTGATCTTGCACTACGTACAGGATCAGCTAGACTTGCAACACTTGCAGGCGCAAACTTGACTGACTTGTCTGTTTGCTTACTTGGGAAATGGAGTAAAAAAAAAACAGGTTTATATTTAAAATAACTTGGTATCTTTACATATATATATATATATATATATATATATATTTTTTTTTTTTTTAAATAAGATTTAATGACTAAAACTGAGATTAATAGTAAGGCTTTATTGAAATAAAAACACAACTAGTTTCGGCTTTTGACAGCCTTCTTCAGGTGTCTTCTAAGAATAGGAAACAGTAATAAAAACACTGAAGTTTAAAACTGTGAAGCACAGGAAAATTGCACTACATAATTGACATGAAAAAACGTTGTATTTACATTTAAGTTGTTCTTACAAACGTGGCATTGTTTGTTGAGCGCGTGCTTGCAGACTCTCGCAAATGCCAGTACTGAACAACAGCAGAGTGATTATCAGGGATGTTGTAGCTCAAATTGTTATTTAAATGTTCACAATTAAGGATGATTTCCCAGGACTCCATAATTTTTCTCTCAAACTCATCATGGCAACGAAAGATGTTTTCGGATCTATCCAAGCAGACTGAGTGACCCGGGTGTTCATCATCAGGATTGTTCGAGAAAAGAACATGACAAGACACTGTCATGTGTTCTTTTGTAAGAGATGTCTGTCTTGTGTTCCTCCATAAGTAATTCAATAGATTTATTTGTTTGACCAAAATAAGGGATATTACAATCACACCATATCTTATATACACCAGGATACTTCAGATTATGATGACGAGGCTTTGGATGGCTTACTAGCGAGCGGATTTTTTGAGGTGTAGTGAATAAGGTCCTAATGTTATACTTTTTAAGAACTTTAGCTAATTTTTTGGAAACTGAACTGATGTATGGGATGGAGATGTTACCCTTAAAGTTAGCTATTTCTTCAGTGTGGTGGCTAGGAGGATTTAGAAGAAATTTTTTAATGGTTTTATCGGAATATCCATTTTGTCTAAAGACATGAGAGAGGTAATTAATTTCTTTTTGAAGTTCATCTGGGTCATTCAGAAGAGAGAGTGCTCTATGTCCCAAGGTAGAAATAGTTCCAAGTTTTTGTGGAGAAAAATGATGAGACTGACTGTGAAGATGTCTATTAGTTTGCGTAGGTTTTCTGTACATGGAGATTCTAAATTTTCCAGAGCAGCGTGAAAGTTTTAAATCCAGGAATTGTAGGGAATTGTCATATTCAAGTTCGACAATGGCATGTTTGTAAGAACAATTTAAATGTAAATACGTTTTTTCATGGCAATTATGTAGTGCATAATTGAAAATGGCAATTTTCATGTGCTTCACAGTTTTAAACTTCAGTGTTTTTATTACTGTTTCCTATTCTTAGAAGACACCTGAAGAAGGCTGTCAAAAGCCGAAACTAGTTGTTTTTTTTATTTCAATAAAGCCTTACTATTATTCTTGGTTTTAGTCATTAAATCTTATTAAAATGTATCATAACAACCGAGTCAATGTTCCTGAAAGCATATATATATATATATATGTGTGTGTGTGTTTCACTTAAATATTTTATTTTTACACACACACACACACACACACACACACACACACCATTTTTTACCTTGCTCTCTCATGACTGCATACAAGAGAAGATTCCATTCTCCATGTACCTTTATTGTTGTTTGATTTCTGAATTTCCCACTGTAATATACCAGCAGTCTAGCCATAAACACTGTTACAACTTTAAAAGTGCAAAAACCTTTAATCTATCAGCAAATAATTTACAGCTTTCAGCACAAACCACATGCATAGAGCAGCATTTGATGTTCGAAATGTCCCCGTTTTGCCTTCATGCACACCTAAAGTCTATTGGGCCACATATTGGCAGCACACATGTTTCAAATCCACCTTCATGACAATGATTCTGGGATGTCATTTCTTATACAGGCTACTCTCTCTCTCAAGCTCCGACCACAATTTGGTCCAACAGATTCAGATTGGGACTTACAGATGACCATTCAGATGGTGATATGTGGTAGGGCACATTTGCCTCCAACCACTGTTGTGTTGGTCTTTGCCTTGTGTGCAGGGGCTAAGCCCCTGTTAGAAGGTCCACTGCTTACTGTGAAACAAGGTATTGTTCAGGGACCATACCACAGATTCTATCACATTGTCTTGATACACTCTGACAGAGATAATATTGTTCTGGTAGTTAAATGTCTCTTCAGTGGTGAAAATCTTCTCATCTCTGAAGAGGATATCTCTCTGTCTGCTGTTCATGTACCACCAGAGAAGTGCCTTGGATTTTATCACTCTCTGCCGCATAAGTTGTGGCGAAGTGTCCAGTAAAACGATGATAGGCTCTCACCCCCTAGGTCATCGGTACCGTGACATCATGCTCTGCAAAATATTCATCTCTCACATCACTTTCTGCATTCTCACAGTACTACAGCTGAGGCATGCCTTCTCAGTCCTCACAAGGTATCTTGTCCTAACACAGCATGGTCAACCTGTTCTTTGGCACTCAGATATGTCTTCTGCATCATTATGACTAATAGTCTGATACAAAAACATCTTACTGATTCCAAGTGTTTTTAGCATGCTGAAAATAACAGGTGGCTGTATTCAAACCTTATGAAGTGCTATTATAGTTACACGGTTTTCATAATCTTTCCACTGTATGTTAGCTCATACAACTAGACAGTTGATAAACTCATACAACTCTCTCTACTGATAAACACGAGAATGTTGGCTGCTCATATAGGGCCACTAACAGAACTGGGCTTGTGCAGTTGTGTGGGCAACTCTGGGATTTGCAGAAGTTATAACAGTATTTATGGCAAGACTGTGTACAGTGAAGATGATTCGTGATATATGCACCAAAATACTATAATTAACATTAGTAAGTTAAATGTTTAACTGTGTTTAATGTGTAAATCTCAACGAATACCACACAGTTATCCCTTTATCAACATATTCTAGGATATCAACTTCTGAAGGCAGCTGAATATTAGGTTTGTTAAAATTCTGAGGACATCACAAGTAAATTGTGACAATGATAAGGGGCACCTTGACAGGTAGAAGTAAAGGGGTTGTTGTTACATTTTATAAGGTCTTGATCAGGCCACATGGATTATTGTGCACAGATCTAGTTGCTTAAATTAAAAATACCAACAAATTATATTCTTGTTTATATTCAAGTGTAAGCAAATAAAGTTTGCACATGAAGTAACTTTGTGAGTGGGGCAACTCGTATATATATAGAGACTAATGACTTCACATTAATCAACTTAATATCCCATAATGCAAAGCACACATCCTTTCAGGTATGTATAATGCTATGCATTATGGGAAGGGCCACTATCCAGACTGGTTTCAACCTTTATTAAGGTCTCATCGGTGGGAGGCAGACCCAGAAGTGATACAAAGTTTGTGTAGTATACATGTCTGTAAGAATATGTGCATTATATTAGGGGATGCTAAGGCCATTGATGTGAAATCATTAGCCTCCATATATGAGTTGCCCAGTCATGAAGTGACTTCACATGCAAAACTTTGTTTGCTTACACTTCGATAAAGCATATAATTTCTTGGCATTTAATTTAATTTATAACACGGTATGATGAGCTGTGTGTGTGATAAAAGGACCTCCCAGATGAGTCTTTGACTCCAATGAGGTCTTGGGGTGGTAATAATAATAATAACAACCAAGTGAAAAAAAAAAAAAAAAAACTTTCTGCAACTAGCTCTAATCCAGAGTATTTTTTAATAATAATAATAATAATAATAATAATAACACCTTTTCACTACTTGCATATGGGATATACATGACTTCTGCATTACTTCAACCTTAGTATCTCTTCTGGGTCTGGCTACCACACTGATGAGACCCCCAGTAAAGGTCAAAACTGGTCTAGGTAGTGGCCCTTCCCATAATGCATAGCATTATACATACCTGAAAGGATGTGTGCTTTGCATTATGGGATATTAAGTCAATTAATGTGAAGTCATTAGCCTCTATATCCAAGTAGCCTGCTTGTGAAGAAACTTCATGTTCAAACTTCGTTTCCTACACTTGGATAAAGGATTAAACAGTATAGTTTCTTTGCATTTTTGATTTAATTTATAACCAAGTGAAAAAACTTTCTACATCTGGTCACTTAGTTTTCTAGGGAATGTTGGTGGGGATCCAGAGAAGTTCAACTAAGGTAATAGTGGATCTGAAATATTTAGTATGAAAACAGATTGAGAGATTGCAGAGCTTAGTGAATAATACAAGGGGGGGGGGAAGGATTATATGATAAGCATATAAATTGATAAGAAATTATTACCCGTTAAATGTTAAAGAGAATTTTCATAGAATGAAGGGACATAAAGGTAGACAAAAGGCCATCCTTGGAAGTTGCATAAGGGGTTGTGAGGAGAAAGTTCTTTACATGGAGACTAGTTGACGAGTGAATGAAATAAATATGCTGCATGAGTGTGGTGAGTATGGAAATAGTGAATGAGTTTAAAGTATGGTCTGATTAGCTTTGTGTCTGACAGTGGGGAACTCCAGCAGAATCTTCTGGCTCCATGAATGCTTGATATTAATAATAAAAATATCACAGGTTTGCCTCCTCGGTATCCGAGAAATTTAGGTTTTTCTCTTTTGCTCTAGCTGTTACTTTACCTCTGAACAGTTGTTAACTATATAAATAAACAATGCATCCAACCACTGAGAACTGGTCTCACATTTGGAGTACTGCCCTTAAGATCAGTATTTCACCAATTCACTGTACTCTATCACACAAACGTTTAATTTCTGCCACTTGCATTTTCTCCAAAAATTTCCTGGTTACTGTTTATCACATCTATTAAAATAGCCATTTGCTAGTCACCAGCCCTTTACAACCCTTCCAACCCCCCCCCCCCAAAAAAGTACATATAACCTTTACTGCTGCTCTTGAATGCAATCTCCTCCTATGTATTTTCTACAGAGTATAAGCTGCAAATGATCAAATCCACTGTTAATAATTGTCTTTTTTTTCTCCTCAACTTTCATCTACGATACTAGTGTACTGTAGGCCAAGCAACTTTTCATATGAGGGGATTACCATTAAAAAATTTATGCAATAAAACAGCAGAATCACCATTAAGTAAAATATATAGACATCATTAAAGTGAGGAACATAATTCCTCAAAAGTGATTCGTCACTGTCCTATTGCTTGCAATGTTTGTATAAATTGAGTGCATAGATAAGAATTATAATGTCATCTAAACACTTCATCTTTTTCTTCTTTGGTTATTTCAGGCTTTTAAGACCCGTGATCTTTCAAATATCTTTGGTTTTTATAACATTATATGTAGTAGGATAATGTGATTAGTCATATGCTCATTTGAATATTTTATCTGTAATTTGTATTTGATCTTCTGCTTGTTTTATCTGTTTTTGGAGATTAAGGGAAAAAAAAAAAAACTGAGTTTCCAGGAGGAACACTTTGCCACCTTATTATGAGACTGGCTAATTCAGCTTTAATCAAAAAGCCATTATAAAAAATAAAAAGGAACAAAACAAGCAACTTAAGAAAAACAGAATACAAAGCAAATACAACAATCAGTTAACTTAAACAGCAACTGCTGTAAGCTAGAAGGATCACATAAAATAGATAATTAATCATTTCTGATATTTACATTGGATGAGAATTTCCCAAACTTTCGGGATAAAGAGGCAATTGTTCTGATTTACATTCAGATGGTATAAAGGCTTCTGAACTTTCTCTTTGAAAAGATGTAATACTTAAAGCTGCTTCTATAGAGAAGGCAAGCATCATTTAAGAGGATACTGTACTTGGTCTTGATACCATGTTGTGCAAGACCTTACTGTTAAGTTTAAGGTAATCAGTGTAGTACTGATGTTTGCTGATTTTTTTCCCTCAGTCTATCATATGTTAGAATACATGGTGTAATGTGTTTCACTCTTTATTATTGTGTGGTTTCCATTAAAGCAGTGCTCTCATAAAAAATTTTCTTTGCATCACAGACAGGATTTGAACCTAGGTCTTTCCATCCAGATGGTATCGTTGTTACCTGCTGAGCTATAGAGGCTCAACTAAAGTTTATATTTACTCAGACTGTTGAGTAAATATAAACTCACCTAAATTATAGAAAAGCACTTCTTTTGTTTTATTCGGCTTTGGAATGCATGGAGAGCTACACTTGCTCTGACACAGCGACTTTGTTCAACCCACATCCAGCCTATAACTATCTTTGTCTTTATTTTATGTAATTCTCACACTTTTCAGCCATCTGCCCCTTTACTCTTCACCTCCAGTGCATAGCACACTTGTATTATTATTATTATTATTATTACAGGTATCTCCATGGAGTCAGTAGACTCATCACGGGAGACCCAAACTATCAAAACAATATCTATCATATCTCTTCTTGAATTCATTAACAGACGAAGAACTCACAACTGAGCCAGGCAATGCATTCCACTCATTCACCACCCTCCGGGCGAAAAACCTCATTCTCACACCTTGTTAACCACACTTTTCCTTAATTTCTAGGGATGACCTCTTGGTCTTCCATTACTATCACACAGCTGAAACATTTCCCCTGCATCAATCTTATAAAAACCTTTTTAGTAATTTAAATCTTTCTATCATATCCCCTCTTCTCTGCCTATCAACCAACCTCTGCAATCCACAAGCTATCAATGTAGGGAGCATTTTTTACATCACTCACCAACTTAGTCACTCTCCTCTGAACCCTTTCCACAACCTCCTCATCTCCAAGGAATTCAGATGACCCAACTTTGCATCATCTTTATCTCTGGATGTTACTGTGTTCCTCAATAACCACGTAATCCTATGTGCAATCTTGGACACCTTAGCAATGCGTTCCCCGAACTTCATCTCCCTATCTACCAACACCACTAAGTCCCTAGCCTCATCAATCTCTTGGAATACCGTTCCATCAATTTAGTACATTCTAACTTTAACACAGTAACTTTACACTTTTCCACATTAAACTGACATCCATTTCCTTTTGCCCATTTTACCAGCTTATTTAAATCATCCTGCAAACTCTCAACATCAGCTTGATTTTTTATTGCGCTACCCAACTTTGCATCATCAGCAAACAACTGAATATCTCCTTTTAAGCCATTTCCTATATCGTTTATGTACAGATTAAACAACAATGGCCCAAGCACAGAGCCCTGAGGTCGCCTGCCTCATCCTGGACTCTACTCCTCCATACACCACCTTCTGGTATCCCTCCCTGAGCCATTCTCCTATCCATATCACCAGTTTAGTATCCATCCCCATCTACTCCAATTTGCGCAACAGTATTCCATGGGGTATCCTGTCAAAAGCCTTAGCAAAATCCAGAGGTACCACTGTGCAGCCATTTCCTTTGTCCAACTCAGATGTCATTCTATTATAAAAAGCTAATAAATTGTTAAGGCAGGATTGACCTTTAACAAAACCATGTTGGCCCCTATAGAGTATCATATCCTGATCCACCCATTCTTGAATTTTGCATCATTTGTCTTTAATCAACTTTTCTAATACTTTTACCACCTCTCCCGAGATGGTGATTGGTCTGTAATTAACTACCACAGTTTTAGAGCCACTTTTATGCGAAGGAACTACTTTGCCTTCTTTCCACTCCCTAGGGACCATACCAAAGTTCAAATTCAAACTTAAGTTAAATAACCAAGTAAGAGGCATTGACAATTCCTTTGCACATTCACACAACAACTGAGCTGATATTCCATCTAAACTTCAGCAGTAGGTTTAGATGGAATGCGAACACTACTGTGTTCGCATTTAAATTTTGCAATATACTAAGTACCTCTGATTTACTAACTTCAGTTCTCACATTAGTTATTGCTATAGGTACAGAGATATCCTCATTTGGGTGATAGACCTTTGAAAAGTGATCACTCAGTAACTCTACTATTACATCTGAATTGATCACCTCGATACCATCAATACCCACTAAGATTATCCTTCCGAAGTCATTCTTCTTTTACTTGCCACATAGTAGAAGAACTCTTTGGGATTACCCTTGATCTCCTTGGCTAAGGTCTTCTCATAATCTGATTTAGCTTTTCTTACTATGCTGGTACCCTTCCTATCTTGAGCCTTGTACTGATCGCCTTTCTCCTTGTAAATTCTCCATAACATTTTATTTTTTTGCAGATCACTCCCATTACTATTTATTTCTTCATCACTCACCAAAGACACTTTCATGCTTAATCCTGTTCTAGTTACTTCAGCTAGAGTAATCTCCATAATCCTAATTTCTCTATTCAACCCATTTAACTTGGTTTTAATTTCCAGAACCCCCTTACTGAGCACTTCCAATTCTTCTTGCAAAAGATGGTCACTTTTCATTTTCCCGAACTGCTGCCAAAGTTCATTCGCTACTGTCCCGACGCCTGCTTCCATGCCCAATCGCTCCAGCCTATCCCAACACTTCTCACATATGTCGATGTTATCATTCTTCTCATTTAGCCAAACAGCCCACAGATCCTTCACATTCCTTGCCGCATACATATAACAGTTTCCGCAATGCATCCACTGCAAAAAATCCAACACGGAGCCAGACTTTGGTATAGAAGTCCTCCGAGCCACTGACATACATTTCTTGTTGGATGCCATCTTTAGTCACTGAAGTAGTGAAACAAACAGCAGCGAAAACACAATATATATATATATATATATATATATAAATATATATATATACACACACACACACACAACAGAATTCCAAACAATTACACCACTGAAGGACACTTGTATCCAATCGAAGCACAATTGCAGCACAGTTTGAGACAAAAAGGCTCACTATACTTTAATTTAAAAACATGTTTTCCAGCACAACTCAACACGACTGCCACATTCACTAATGATACTAGCACCAGCTTTTTTTTGCATCATTAGCAAACAACTGAATATCTCCTTTTATGCCATTTCCTATATCATTTATGTACAAATTAAAAACAACAATGGCCCAAGCACAGAGCCCCGAGGCACACCACTGGTCACCTGCACAGTATTTGCCCAGTGACTCTTATGTACTCACCTACAACCTACCATTAACTTTGTCTCCATCCTATCCAATTTTTGCACCTCTCAGCTATATATCCTTGCTGTTTTTCCAATGCATGACATTCAGCATTTTTCGGCAGGATATGAGGGAAAAGCGTGGTGGTGGGGTACTGCTTATGATAAGTGACGACCTATGTCCTCTAAGAGTGGAGGCTTTGGAAGGCAGTGAGACAAATGATTTTGAGAGCATATGGTGTGAGGTAGAGGTGGGTAAGACAGGATATTTAGTGGGGTGTTGCTACAGACTCAGGAGCACAGAGGATGGGGACCAGGAGATGTTTAGACAGTTAAGTTTTGCACTTGCCAAACTTAACTGTTTAGACAGTTAAGTTTGGCAAGTGCAAGAAGAATGATTGTTATGGGAGATTTTAACTACAGTAGTATAAATTGGAGAGAGGAAGATGCATGTAGCAATAGGGGAATGGAATTTTTAGAATTCTTGAAGATGCATGTAGCAATAGGGGAATGGAATTTCTAGAATTCTTGAGGGACTGTCTTAGGCAACATGTAACAGAGGGAACAAGAGGTTCAAGAGTTTTGGATTTGGTTATAGCATCAGAAGAGTTGATAATAACTGAGATGACATCTCTCCCACCAGTTGGAGAGAGTGACCATATGGTTTTTACTTGGAAAATGAATAGACATGCAGGAGTATCAAAGAGACGGGAACTTATGTGGAATTAGTCTTAGACGTCAACTTCGGGAAGTTTCATGGAGGGAGGAATTGGAAGGCCGGGATGTCATTAGTGCATGGGAAATTGTGAAAGAATATTTGTTAGCAGCAATGGTAAGTTGTATAACACGAGTGAAGAAGAGGACACAATTTCGAGTAAAGTGGATGACAAACAATATTAAACAGGAATTACATGCGAAAAAGAGGCTATGGAAGAGATATAAGGAGACAGGTTAAGAGAAGATGCATGAAGAATATAAGACACAGGCCAGAAGAGTGACTAGTGTGGTAAGGAAAGCGAAACTGGAATATGAGAGGAGATTGGCCCTAAGATCCAAAGAAAATCCTAGGGAAATTTTTTTAGCTATGTGGCCAGTAAGAGGAGAAATGACTGTGGAAGAATGATATTGTGGGATAAAAATGGGAATAGAATGACAAGCAGAGGACATAGTAGAATTGTTCAATGAACACTTTATTGGAGAGGAGTCAGTTTTAATGCTAGAGGGATAGGGCAGGTTCGAGGTTTAGAGGTACAGGAGGAGAGTGTGTTTCAGATGCTGAGTACTCTGGATGTCAGTAAAGCTTTGGGACTGGATGGTATTTCACCACGAGTTTTGAGAGAATGTTGCTATGGAACTGACAGTGCCTTTAACCTCGCTTTTCAATGAAAGTCTGGCTATGGGAATGGAAGGAAGGTAAGATAGTGCCATTGCATAAGGGTGGTAACAGACTGGAAGTGTCTAATTATAGGCCAGTTTGTGTGTCATCAGTAGTTGTTAAGATCTTGGAGAAAGTAGTGAGGGACCGTATACAGCATTGGGCAGATGAGGGTAATGTTATCTGTGAGAGTCAACATGGATTTGTGAAAGGACACTCTTGTTTTAGCAATATGCTAGCCTTTTATAATAAAGTTACAAGAACATTAGATGAGGGAAAGGCATATACTGCAATTTTTTTAGACTTAGCGAAGGCATTTGACTGGGTGCCACATGATAAGCTGAAATTCAAGTTGCAGCACATGGGTCTGGTTGTCAGATTGGTCAACTGGATTCAGAATTGGCTGTCTGATAGGTATCAGAGAGTTGTGTATGGTAGAGCAATATCAAAGAGGCAGAAGATTACAAGTGGGGTCCCACAGGGTTCAGTACTAGGACCTATATTGTTTAACCTTTATATCAATGACATTGCCAGTAGATTGCAAGGGGATATTCAATTGTTTGCGGATGATGCGAAGCTGGGAAGGATTATTAGTAATAGTGCAGATGTGGTAGCCCTGCAAGAGGATTTGAATAAGCTAGATAGATGGGCAAATGAATGGGGATGTCGGTTTAATGCAGCAAAATGTAAGGTCTTGAGGTTTGGAAAACATCGATGGGATGCTGCAAATTCTTTGGGAGGAGTTATACTGGAGGAAGTAGGGGAGACAAGTGATCTGGGGTTGATGATTGATAGAAACCTGAAATTTAGAGGACATATTGCAAAGGTAGTGAAGGTAACACAGAGGATTGCTGCAATTATGAGAAGGACACTGACCTGCAGAGATAAAAGGGTTATCATTCCGTTGTATAAGTCTCTGATCAGACCACGCTTAGACTATTGTTCTCAGATTTGATCCCCAGGATTTGAAGGGGATAAATTAACTGTGGAAAGGGTACAAAGATGATTTCAGGACTGTACAATTTTGGTTATAAGGATCGGCTGAGGGAATGTGGACTGCAGAGTTTGGTGGATAGAAGAAGGAGAGGTGATATGATTGAGACTTTTAAACTGTTGAGAGGTGGTTACAGGGTTGACACTGGGGAGTTTTTTTTTCACTTGCTTGAACAGCAGGAAGGAGTGATGACAAGAGGCCATCCCTGGAAGTTACGAAAGGAAATTGTGAGCAGAAGGGTGAGGATTGGTTTCTTTGCATGGAGTGTGGTTGAACCGTGGAATGCATTGCCTGATGGAGTGGTGAGAGTGAGAACGATCAATGAGTTTAAGGAGTGGTATGATAGACTTTGTGTTTCTTAGAGGGGGAAGCTCCCCTCAATGAGTCTTGACAGACTTTATGTTCTTAGGAAGGACCTCCCACGATGAGTCTTTTGACTCCATGGAGGCCTGAATAATAATAATAATTACATCATTAAATGGCTTTCTTAGCATTGCTATTACATTCACCAGCTTAAATATTACAGTGCAGTATTATTAATTAGAAAAAACTACTGATGCATTTATGATGACAATGCAATTTTTTTTCCTTTTCCCTTTGGTTGACCAGACTTCAAATTTCATCCAGGATGAAAGAAAACTTGGAAACCTTTTCAACTGATGGTGAGTTAGTAGCATATGTAGGTTGTTTGGTTTTCTCTCCCAGAAACTGACTTTTGCATTTTTCTTTTTCCAGTTGGAAAATTGGCCAAAGAACACGCTCTTATGAACTTAGTTGTCTTGTCTATAATTTCAGACAAACCAAACAAACACAGAGGAATCTTGTATTATTATTATTATTATTATTATCATCATCATTACGACCCCAAGACCTCATGGAGTCAAAGACTGATCTGGGAGGTCATTTTATCACACACACACACACACAGCTCATCATACCATGTTTTAAACACATTCAAACTTTTTGCGGACACCATATTCTCATCTGGGAGGGCCTTTTATCACACACACACAGCTCATCATACCGTGTTTTAAACACATTCAAACTCTTTGCAGACACCACATTCTGAGGCAAGGCATTCCAATCATTCACAACTCTGCACAAAAAAAACCTGCCTCTCACTCACCTACTCACACCCTCTTTGTACAGTTTCCAGGAATGACCTCTAGTTCTCCCCTGATCTCCCACTATTCTCTGTAAAACTTCTCCAGCATTGATCCTATAACAACCCCTTACCAACTTTTAGGTCTCTATTATATCTCCCCTCTTCCTCCTGTCTACCAGACTCTGCGAATTACATCTTCTCAATCTTTCCTCATACTCGACATTCCAGAGGTCAGAAACTACCTTAGTCATCTCCTTTGGACCCTTTCCAACATCTCCTCATCCTTCTGAAAACCTGGTGACCAAATCTGAGCACAATAGTCCATGTGTGGCCTAATCAAAGCCTTATACAACGGAACAAAGATCTCCCTACTTCTACACGTCAGTGTCCTCTGCATCATTCCCAGAATCCTTTATGTTGTCTTCACAATTTTGGCAATGTGTCCCCTAAATTTTAGATCCTTATCCACTATCACCCCCAGATCTCTTATTTACTCTATCTCCAACAATAAATTCTGCATCCCATCTTTGTTTTCCAAATTTTAAAACCTTACGTTTTGCAACATTAAACTCGCATCCCCATTTCCATGCCCAATCACTCAATTTATTCAAGTCTTCCTGTAAGGCCACAACATCTTCACTACACTTCATGGTTCGTCCCAACTTTGCATCATCTGCAAACAACTGAATATCTCGATCCAAATCTTCACCTATATCATTAATATATAAGTTAAACAGCAGTGGACCTAAAACAGACCCCTGAGGCACTCCACTAGTGACTTTCCTTTTCCTGGATATCGCTCCCCCATACACAACTTGTTGATACCGATCAGATAGCCAGTCTCCAATCCAATGGACCAATCTAATATCCAACCCCATTTGCTCTAGTTTGACTGTCAACCTATCATGACGTACTCTATCAAAATCCTTTGCGAAATCCAAGTATATTGCTGTGTATCCTTTTCCTCTGTTCAAGGAAGCAGTCATTTTATTGTAATAAATAAGTAGATTACTAAAACATGCTGTCCGTCAAAGATAATACCATTGTTATCACCCCAACTCTGGATCCTAGTTCTCACAAGCTTCTCCAACAACTTAACCACAACACCTGACACACAGATAGGCCTATAGTTTGATCACCTCCTTTATGAAGTGGCACAATCTTGCCCTCTTTCCACTCCTTAGGAATTTGACCAAGTGCAAGACTCGTATTAAAAAAATGTGTCAAGGCAGGTGTCAACTCTCTGGCACTTTCCTTCAGAATACGCGGTGATATATTATCAAGTCCCACAGCCTTATTTATATCTAGTTTACTCAACTCCCCAAACACCTCTTGCTCACTTACAGTCAGTCTCTCATCCCCATCAACAACTGCTCTCAATCTCTCCATGAAGTCACATTCACAAGATTGAAAGATCTTTATGACTTGCTCATTAAGTATCTCCACCACACATTCTGCATCAGCTGTCTTTATACCATTTTCTCCAATCAGTGTCATCCTTCCATAATTATACTTTCTTTTGCTAGCTACATATCGAAAGAACTCCTTAGGATTCTTTTTGGCTTCATTAGCCAACTGCTGTTCGTACCTCACTTTAGCTAACCTCTCCAACCAAGTCAACCTCCTTGCTTGGTCTTTGTAGACCTCATGGAATTGGTTATTTCCACTTCTCTTATGCTGCCTCCACAATGCCCTTTTTCTCTGTATCGCATGCTTAATCTCTTTATTCATCCATCTCACACCTACCTTATTTAACCTTCTCATCCGTGGAATACACTTAGACATTGCATCTACTAGATAGTTTTTGAAAATCCTCCAGGCTGCATTGATCTCTTTTCCAGCTAACTCCTCATTCCACTCTACACCCGCAAGCTGTCTCCTGAGCTATTCATAATCACACCCCTTGTAGTTCCACATATACCCTTTTCTCACAGAGGTCCTCGCACTGCTGGCAACCACCCAGCTAATCACCTTGTGGTCACTCTCACCAATTGGTGGATGATTTGACACCTCATTTATAATTACATCCTCTGATGAGATGACCAAATCCAAGGCACTCAATCCTCGTGTGCCCTCTGTTACATACTGTCTGAGGTAGTTATCCCTCAAAAACTCAAGATACTCATTTTGTTTGCTTCCGGTTGCTATCTCATCATTCCAGTCTATATTGCCATAATTAAAATCACCCATAATGATCACCCTTTTCTTATTTACTTGGCTAATTTGATTGTACATTTCCTTATCACCACCATCCACATTACCTGGGCTATAACAACATCCCACCAAGTATTTGTTTCCATTCACCTCTATCTCACATTATACTGCCTCAAAACCACTGGCACTATTTCCCTCTTGCATCTCTACTTTATGTGGACCTAACTGTTTCTCTATCATCAATAGCATTCCTACCCTTTTTACCCCTTCTGTCCTCATGAAACCCATCATACCCTTCCATCTCTATTCCTGTCAGGATGTCATCCTCTTCCAACCATGTCTCACTTATTCCGACAATTTTTGGGTGAACAGATACAATTAGTGCAACCATTTCATCTGCCTTGTTTCTTATACGTCTAGCATTTGTATACAAACACAACAACTCATTTCTGGATCTACAGCTAGTTCCACTGATACCACTCACTCGATGTGATCTCTCCATGCTCACTGGGGCCATTTCCCTTTCTGCTTCTTCATTTTAAAACCCATTTCAATTCCAACTGTTTCCTCTTGATCCCTGTCACCCCATTCCTCACGCTGTGTACTCCTGTCCACCCTGATCCTCCCCATTTCCCTTCTCTTCTTGCACACCCATTCTCTCATTTTCTATACTCATACCACTCACTTCCCCATTCATAACCAACTCTTCAGTCTCTCCTGCTCTTTCACATCATTTCCCACTCGATCTGTGGGAAATGATGTGAAAGTCTCTCCAAGCGACTCACACCATAACCACTCAAATGCAGTCCATCGCTCCCGTATAGCTCACTTCATCCCTCAAACTCATTCCACACATTAACAAACTGTTCTCCTGTCTCCTCACACAACTCAGCCAGCATATCATTCATAATCCTTGCTCTCTGCCTCATTTCACCACAGTCATACCTAGGCAACACGCTAACTACCCTTCCTATCACACTATTCTCTTTTATCATTCTAAGCAGCCTCCTGATACCCCTTCTGACACACTCTTTGTCCTCTCTCAAATCATTCATACCTATTAACTCATTTGCTCGCTCCTGCCTCTTATCCAATGCCTCAATCACTCTACTCATTTTAGCGCCTTGAAAACATTACCTTGTGCATTCTATCCTCCAGCACACCTTTAATAATGGTGTCACCATACAACGTCACTTGCTCATCTTTCGTTAACTCTTTCATGCGATCATTATTTATTTTAATAGTTTTTACCCGAATTTTCTTAATTTCATTCCACATCCATTTCATTTCTTGCCTCATCCAATTCAACTTTCGAATCTCGCGACACATTCTCTCTATCATTCAATCTTTCTAACTCTCAACCCCCTCTTCTCACTTTCACTCTCATTCATCCTTCTTTGTTTCCATACTTTCGGTCCAACATGCGTCCAACTTTTGCTATCATTCTTCTCATTTTCACACTCATTCATCTTTCTTTGTTTCTGTACTTTCTGTCAAACATGCGTCCAACTTTCGCTATCATTCTTCTCATTTTCATACTCATTCATCTTTCTTTGTTTCTGTACTTTCTGTCAAACATGCGTCCAACTTTCGCTATCATTCTTCCCATTTTCACACTCATTCATCTTTTTTTGTTTCTGTACTTTCAGTCCAACATACGTCGAACTTTCGCTATCATCCATTCTTTCAATTTTTTTCACTTTCAATTTTTGGGTCATGCCAATTTCTAGTTTCATTCGTTCTCTCAATTTCGTTTCCTTCCACCACTCTCACCTCATTTTCGTCCCTTTTAACATCCGTTACGGTTTTCAAATCGCTCTTTTTCTTTTTTACTCATTTTTTAACATTTTTTCGCCTCTCTTTCTCACCATCCTTCTCTTTCAAACGTGCACTCATTTTCCCCACAACAATCTCGCTACTAACACTTTCTGTCATCGATTTCATATTTGCATTCATCAATTCCTCATTCAGGTCACACTTCGCACACACCCTCCTTCCATCCTCACCAAATATCCACAAATCATTTATGTAATCGAAAGAATACATATAATAGACCTCACACTTAACGAAATGACTGAAATCTAAATTAAAGTCATGGAATGACAATGCTGCTGCCATTTTTTGCAGGTTACTAAGTCTAATAATAACGATTTTGTAATTAAGTTATGACTGAAGCAACTAGAGGCCTTAATGTTTTGGATTTGGTGATAACTTCACAAGATGTAGTTGTTAATGAGGTGTTGACATTGCTGCTAGTTGGTGAGAGTAATCATGAGATACTTGTTTACAAAGTGGTGAAACAAGAAAAGGTTACTGCCAAAAATATACGTGTGTGTGGAAGTATAAAGTGGGCAATTATAGGAAGCTCTCTAGTCAGTTAGCATCAGTACATTGGGTAAATGAGCTGAGCAGAGAAGATGTTGACAGTACATGGAAATTCACAAGCAGTGTATAACTGCATACCAAGGATTAAGCGAATAAATAGAGTAGGAGTGAAATGGATGAACAGTGAAATCAAACCAGGTGTGTTGGAAAAGAAAATGCTATGGAGGAGGTACAAAACAGGTGGTGATTGGATCCATGAAGAGTATAAATAAAGTGCAGGCTAGGAAAGTGATGAGCATGGTAAAAAGAAAAAAGAAAAGGAGCAGTATGAGAGGATACTGTCTGTTCAGGCCATGGTTAACTCAAGGAAATTGCTCCAATATATATGACAAGCAAGAGAAAGAATAATTATGTCAGATTGATTCTGGTGGAAAGTCATGCCAGCAGAATAATAACTTTATCAGCATGTATCACACTGGGGTGTATATTTTTATTTTTTATTTCATTTGGTGATTCAACGGCCATGAGCCCCTATTATGGGGAGGTACAGAACCACCTCATTCCCCCTGTTTTTATCTGGGCTTGGGACTGGCATAGCTGACAATTCAGACCTATGACTGGAGGGATCATCTTAGGTATTCCTGACTGCATCTGTGTTTGTGCTCACGGGGTCGGTTTGTGCGGAATGAAAAACCAAAAACCCAGCTAAACCAGGGCTTCTGTCCATGCCCTAGACTGGCTAACTTGGCAATGACTGAGGAAGATCCTTAAGCTCCTCACGTCGTCGACGGGAATTGAACCTAGGACACTCCTTCCCCATGCACATGGTTGTGGAGCACAAAGCCACTAGGCTAACCATGCAGACACTGGGGTATGTGATGCAGTGTAAGGGCACAGTTAGCTGTGTCCTTGATCTTGTTATTTATTGAAAGACTTTCAGCGGGTAGGTATTTTTGCTTTCTTTCCATTTCTAAGGAATGGAAAGAAAGCAAAATAGTACCACTCCACAAGCATGGTTCCAGGACAAGAAGCTTCCAATTATAAGTAGTCTGTATAACTGTAGTTGTGGTCAAGGTGTTGGAGAGATTAGTTGAGAATAGAATACAGGAATTGGTTGATGGACATAAGATTCTCTATGATGGTCAGCATGGGTTTGTATTTTAGCAATTCTTTAGTAGTAGTTCTTATTTTAGCAATTTACTTGCATATACAGGCTCTGCATTGATGGAGCAGCGTCTCACAAAAGGAGGGTAACCAGTGGTGTGCTCCAGGGTTCTGTGCTTGGGTCCCTTCTCTTTAACTTGTTTGTAAATGATATATTATGTGGAGCAACTGTGGATCTTCAGTTGTTTCCTGATGATGCAAAGATGGCAAGAATTATAAGTAGCACTGCTGATGCTGAATCTGTTCAGGAAGATTTAAATGGATTTTTTACTTGGACAAAAGATTGGGGGTTTGTAGTTTTAATATCAATAAGTGCAATGTGTTGCATTTTGGAGTGTAGAAATATAAGGCTATGTATTCATTTTAGAAATTATGAACTTTACAACCATGTTATAAATAACTATTTTAATTTCCCTACGTTTTGACCTTCATATTAAGGTTATCATCTGGAGTATATACAAATATAGAAGGACAAGCGAGTTACATTTCACACAGTAAACTAAAGAAACAATGATTTGATCACTGTGATCACCACGATCAAAATCATTGTTGCTTTAGCTTACTGTGTGAAATGTAACTCAGCTTGTCCTTGTATATATATTTGTATATACTCTGGATGATGACCTTAACATGAAGACCGAAATGTTGGGAAATTAAAATAGTTATTTATAACATGGTTGTAAAGTCCATAATTTCTAAAATGAATGCTGATCATTGCAACACTAAAAGAAAGGATAAGGTTATGTACTATATTGATGGTGCCATACTGCAGGAAGTGGATGAGATTAGCGATTTGGGAGTGATGGTTGACAGTAGACTGAAGTTTAGAGGGAATATTGCAAGTGCTGTGAAGACTGCTCATCCTAGTGCTACTATGATAAGAAGTATTCTAACATGTAGGGATATGGAAGTGGTTGTGCCACTGTATATTGGTTAGATCACACTTGAATTATTGAACTCGGATTTGGTCATCTGGCTTTCAGTGTGATGTTGGAAATATCAGGGATGTTCCAGAGATTTCATTTCATTTCAAATTTCACTTCATATCATTTCAAAGACCATATCAGGACTTTGAAATGATATGAAGAGAGGTTGAAGAAATGTGGATTGCAGAATTTGGCAGGTAAGAGAAAATGAGGTGATATGATAGAGACATTTAAGTTAGTGAGAGGATTTTATTGGATTAATCCAGATGGGATTATAAAAAGAGTAGAGGGTGAGAGGGGAAAAACCAGAAGCAATCCCTGTAAGTTATGTAAGAATGTGGTGAAGAGGGGTATGAGGAGTAGATTTTTTACATGGAGAATTATCAATGAATGGAATGCATTACCAGAATGTGTTGTTAATGCAAGGAGTTAAGGATTTTAAGATTCAGTATGATGAATATGTTGTCAGCTGAGTGAATCTCCCATGCTGTGCTGCCGACTCCATGGAGAGTGCAATAATAATAATAATAATAATTGATATTTTACATGACTTTGAATATTCAGTGTCTGCTGATGATAAGTGAAGTTTGGAAGAGTTTTAATGTGATGCTTATGTCCGGTCCCTTCAAGAAGCTATAAATATATTCTGTCTTAGACAAATATGTTGGTTGTTTATTTAATGTTAATAATTGGAAGGTGTTGCACCTATTTGGATTACAAAGGTATCTGTGTACTGTATTGGCAGAACTATTCTTTAGGAAGACTAGGTATGAGAAATCAGAGGGCTGCTAGCTAACAGAGACTGAATTTTAGAAGGTATGTTTGCAACTGTTATGAAGACTTTCTAGGGCATTGCTGCTCTAATAAAGATGATGCCCACAAGTAGACCACGTGGTCTGTATGCAGATTTAGTTATCTGGTTTCCGTTGTAATGTGTAAACACTAGAGATGAGTGAATGGTTAAGGTGATGTGAATTGCAAGAGTTTAGTGTATAGGTGAAAAACAAGGTGATATGACAGACATTTAAGGTTGGTCAGAGATGATTTTACTGGACCAGTGCAGAAGGGATGATGCATAGAGTGGAGGTTGAGAGAACTAGAGGCCATCCTTGAAAGTTCTATGAAGATGTGGCAAAGAAGGAAGTGAGTGGGAGGTAGTAGATTTTTTAACATGGAAAGTGATCTGTAAATGGAATGCGTTGTGAATTTTAGTAGCCTGAGTGAGCTTAAGATTCAGTATGATATGCTTTTTTGTGCCAAGTAAGACTTTCCCTGATGAATCTGTTGATTTTGTGGAGGTTTGTTATAATGAGGATAATAAAACAAATAATGATTGCGACTGTTATGAAGACTTCATAGGGCATATTGACTTCATATTGCTGCTCTAATAAAGATGATGCCCACAAGTAGACCACATGTGGTCTGTATGCAGATTTAGTTATCTGGTTTCTGTTGTAATGTGGAAACACTAGAAATAATCTAAAGATGAGTGAATGTTTAAGGTGATGTGAATTGCAAGAGTTTGGTGTATAGGTGATATGACAGACATTTAAGGTTGGTCAGAGATGATTTTACTGGACCAGTACAGAAAGGATGATGCATAGAGTGGAGTTTGAGAGAACTAGAGAGCTCAGGAAGAAGGAATGTATGATAGTTCCATTGTACAAGGGTGGTGCAAAAACTGATGTGTCTAACTACCTACCTTACCGCCTTCTCTAAAATCTTCACTACCACACCAGAGATACTGAAGATTTTAGAGAAGTTGATAAGAACTTGCATACAGAAATGGGTAGACAAACATGCTATACTCTGCAAGGAACAGCATAGGTTTGCTAAAGGAAGGTCATGTTTTAGCAATTTGCTCATATTTTATAACAGTGTTCTGGCCAAGTTGGATAAAGGAAATGGATATGCTATTATAATGTTGGATTTTTCTTAGGCATTTGAATCTGTCTGGTTTAAGGTGACCAGTGGTGTACCTCAGGGTTCAGTCCTTGGGCCATTATTGATCAATCTATACATTAATGACATCAGGCAGGATCTAACATCAGATGTGCAATTGTTTGCTGATGATGCGAAGATAGGCAGGGCAATCATGATGCTATTGATTATCCTTTTTTAAATAACAAAACCTGTGGTGAGATCATAATTAAAAGAAACACACGTATTAACCACAGTGAAAATTATTTAATTGTAAATATTTCATCCTAAGTATCTTAGGACATCATCAGTACAGTAGTTTAAACAATAATAGGAATAACATACAGTTAGGGCGCATGATTACAATAGAATCTCATTAAACGTGCGTAACGTGTTACAGAAGTTTAAAAAAAAAAACTAATAATAATTATTTATTATTTAACACAATTTTGTATGACAATTTCCCATACTTTAGGAATAGTAAGAACATCGTTACGGTTTAAATTTGGTCTGTGTAGTAGGAAATAAATAATAAATACCTTAATCTATTAAATTGATCAAAAAAGATCACTAACAAATTACCAACGGAAAAATGGGTAGTCAATTTATCTAACCATCCACTAACAACATAGGAATTAAATGTTCTAGCAAGAGGCCATAAATTTGCGATTTCATCAAAATGTTTCCCATATTTAGACTTCATACATGGTATAGAAAGAAATGTCAAACATCTCTCCAGTATTGAAGCCAACAGACTTTGTTTTGAAGTAACTAAAGTGATCTACAGTGCAAAACCTTCAGAATTAAATATCCCACCATCAGAATTGAAAGCTATTATTTCCTTAAAACGTAATAAAA
Organism: Typopeltis vanoorti; assembly: GCF_054136105.1. NCBI lineage: Eukaryota > Metazoa > Arthropoda > Arachnida > Uropygi > Thelyphonidae > Typopeltis > Typopeltis vanoorti. The sequence continues at coordinate 16,799,414 of NC_143556.1, forward strand.
ACATAATCATTACCAGAGCTGATAAAGGAAATACCACTGTGGTTCTTGATACAAATTCCATATGACCGAAAAATGAATTTACTTCTTCGAGATCGTAATACTTATGTCAAATTGGATTATGATCCTACAAAACGACAACTCAGAAAATTAAATAAGCTACTTAATGAAACTTCCTCCTTAGATGAAGAAACAATCAAAAAACTGAAGACATACCATGCAAGACCTCCTAGAATTTATGGCTTACCTAAGCTACACAAAACTAATGTTCCACTCAGACCCGTCGTAGACTGTATCAGCAGTCCAACTTACAAGTTATCAAGATTCTTATCTAACCTTCTCCGTCCTCACATAGGCCACTCAGCCTATTCAATCAAAAATTCTACAGAGTTTCACATAGAAATGAAAGACATTCAACAGTCAAAAACTCACTTGTTAATCAGCTTCGAGATTGTCTCCCTCTTCACGAACATTCCCCATAAAGAAACAATAAAATTACTAACTCAAAAATTTCTGTCTGTTATAGTTGAATTGTTCAAGTTTGTTATTGCATCAGCTTACTTCACCTGGAAAGGTCAAATTTACAAGCAAGAAGAAAGAATAACAATAGGATCTCCTTTATCACTAAACCTAGCAAACTTGTTTCTAGAACACCTTGAAGAAAAAATATTAACTTTTGAACCCAAACCAAAAATTTGGTTAAGATATGTCGACAACGTATTTGCAGTCTAGGATCATCCCGAACATGAATTACAACTGTTTCTAGATAAAATTAACCTTCTTCATCATCGCATCAACTTTACATTAGAAAAAGAATCTCCTTTTTGGATTTACACATCCAAAGAAAAGAAGACGGTTCCATCGCCACGTCTGTCTTTCGTAAGCCTACATTCTCAGGTTGCTACATTCACAATTCTTCCGCTCATCATCCATCTCAGAAATCTGGCATTATTAAATCACTAGTTTCCAGAGCACACAAATTCTGCTCCTCTGAAGAATCTTTAAACCAAGAATTAGAAGTAATCAAATATACAGCCATCCTAAATGGATATAATCCTAAAACAACTCAAAAAATCATCAGTCACTTTTCCACACATCAAACCAGACAGGAAGAAGTCCATAGGATTCCCATACCTTACGTCAAAGGCATCTCCAAACGTCTTTCTAAAATTATGAAGAAATACAATTTTGCCACTACTTACAAACCTATCAACCAAATTTACAACTTGTTACCTTCTCCTAAAGACAAACTCACAAGACAATTTGCATGAGATTCCATGCTCATGCAAATTGTCTTACTTTGGACAGACAGGTAGGTCTGTTCAGAAACACATCTCGGAACATCAAGACCACATTCACCTTTTTAAACTGCAGAAAAAGAAATCTGGCCTCTCTCAACATGAGAGAGGCCAGATTTCTTTGAGAAAAGTCTAAACTTTTACATAGATCTTTATATAAACATGAATGTTTATACAAAGAAAGTTCTGAAGCCATACTACACAGACCAAATTTAAACCGCAATGACGTTCTTACTATTCCTAAAGTATGGGAAATTGTCATACAAATTGTGTTAAATAATTATTATTAGTTTTTTTGTTTTTTTTTACTTCTGTAACACGTTATGCGCTTTTAATGAGATTCTATTGTAATCATGCACCCTAACTGTATGTTATTCCTATTATTGTTTAAACTACTGTACTGATGATGTCCTAAGATACTTAGGATGAAATATTTACAATTAAATAATTTTCACTGTGGTTAATACTTGTGTTTTTTTTAATTATTGATTAATCATCACTTACTAAATGATTTGAATAAGCTGGAAATTTGGGCAAATGAAAATGGTTATCAGTTTAATGTTAGTAAGTATAAAGTTATGTACTTTGATGTGATTAGATTTCCAGCGGCATATTATATTAGCGGGGTTATGCTACAAGAAACTGAAGAAGCAAGGGATTTTGGTTTTGGTATTGATGGATAGGAATTTAAAGTTCAAAGATCACATAGCAAACATTGCAAATACAGCTCCTAGGATAAACAAAATGAACTGGATTTTGCCTCTTTATAAGGCTTTGATAAGACCACACCTGGATTATTGTATGCAGATTTGGTTGCCCGGGTTCCAAGGGGGTAAAGTAGCTGTAGAAAGGGTGTAAAGAAGAATTACAATATGATATCCAGATTACGGCATTTAGATTATAAAGACAGATTGCAAGTATGTGGATTTCAGATTCTGGTTAACAGGAGAAAGAGGGGTGATATGATAGAAGTCTATAAACTTTTGAATGGTGTTATAGGATATCAACTGATGAAATCAGTTGATATCCTATAACTTAACTCTTGTTCTAACATTATATGGAAGATGGGGGCATGTTCTCTCCCCAAAAGCTAGGTTTTTCTCCCAGAGAGCAGTGTTAGGGATAGTGAGTGCATCTAGTGTGAATGGATTTAAGTGAAGGTATGATAGCTGGTTTGGGTGATTTATAGTTTCCCTCTATGAGTCCTTGACTCCCTGGAGGTCTCAGATAATAATAATCTATTGTTGGACAAAGGTTATACTAAATTTTCTCCATTCTTTTCTATTTCAGCAATTTTCATCCATTGAATTCCAGCAATTCTAATAATTTCATCTTGCCATCTCTCCCTTGGTTTACTGCCATCCATAGATTTATGTCTTAAATCTATGTTCTGTCTATAATTTAGGCCATCTTACGATGTGTCCAGCCCATCTTCATTTTGAATGTATAATGTAACTGATGATATACTGTACACCTATTCTCGATGTTATCAAATGGGAAGGTACCTACCCTGTCTTTAAATGTCACACCTAGCATATTCTTTTCCATTCTTCTCTAGGTAGCTTTCAATTTGTGAATCATTTTGAGTTAAGTTCCAGTTTTCGCTGCCATATGTAATTATAGTTAATACACATTATCAAAAGTTATCCTCTTCAAACTAATGGGAATATCGCCTTTGAATATATTTTTCATCCTCCCAAAAGCTATCCAACCTAGCTGTATCCTTCTTTTTTATTTCTTCTATTTGCTCATCATCCATTTATCCAAATAAACATATGAATCTATCTTCTACTTCTCAGTCTTCTAGTATAGTTCTTTTGGTGTTAAATTGTCATTCATCATTATTTTCATTTTGTTCATACTGATCTTCAATCCCATTTGACTGGATATTTTTGCTGATTCTTTTAATTTTATTTATGTCTTAAATCAATAAAATTATTGATTACATATTCTATATTCTATTTCTAAATCACTTAGGGAATTGAAACAACGTAGATCCGAATATAAATTAAATTATACTTTAATAGATATTTCCGATATTTCGGCAATGTCACATTGCCATTTTTTAAAGGAACTTACAAAAAGGCAGGTGCACACAGGCACTAACAATACAGTAACTGAGAATGAAGATATGAAGCTATCGTTCTCCTAGAAGTCCTGATGGTGCCCTCTGGTGGGCTAAGTAGGCGTTCTTGGCCGTTGGGCTGAAGGTCTGCTGATGTATGCCTCCCAAATTTGGGGCAGTCGCATACAACCAAATTTGTTGAGGTTTGGAGAGTTTCTTAGGGCAGAGGCTGATTCCATAAATAATCTTTCGAATTTATATTTGCTCCGGTGTATTATTGTTGCTTTTTTCCACCGTATTCTGTGGCGAGTATCCAGAGCATGGTCTGCAAGACCAGAATGGCTATACTTGTAAAACCGGATGTAGTCCTTGTGTTCAATAATTCTGATATTCGCTGTCCTGCCTGTTTGGCCAAAGTATGACAGTTTACAACTGCAAGGGACCTGGTATACACCAGGTAGGTCTAGGGGAAGTGGTTGGTCTTTGGTAGAGCGGATAAGGGATGCCAATTTTCTGTAAGGCCTGTAACAGGATGTGAGGTCATGTTTTTTTAGAATTTTGGTAATTTTTTCTGAGGTGCCTTGGATGTAGGGAATGGTGATGGATTTAGAGTAATCTTTTTTGTGGAGGGGGGCTGTGGTTTGTAGGTTTTAATATTTTTTGGATTTTTTTTGGGGGGTAGCCATTGGCTGAAAAAGTGTTGAGGATGTGATTTAGTTCAGTGTTAAGGGCTATGTCGTTAGAACAGATTAGTTTAGCCCTGTTGTATAGTGTTTTTACCACTCCATATTGTTGTGGGGGGGGGGGGATTGTTGGTGGATGTATCTGCCTGTATGGGTGGGTTTTCTGTAAACTGAGAAAACCAAAGTTCCATCAGGCTGGCGGGTGACTAGTGTGTCTAGGAAAGGGAGGCAGTTGTTTTCCTCTTTTTCCAGGGTGAACTTGATTCTGGCATGTGTGTTGTTTAAGTGTGTAAGGAAGGAGAGGAGTGTTTCAGAGCCATGTGGCCAAATAGCGAACACATCATCAACGTAGTGAAGCCATATGGTTGGTTTTTGTGGGGCAGAGGCTAAGGCTCTTTCTTCAAAGGTCTCCATAAAGAAATTGGCCAAGGGTGGGGAGAGTGGTGAACCCATGGCTGTCCCCTCTATTTGTTTGTAGAATTTTCCCTGCCAAACGAAATAGCCTGAGTTCATTGTGAACTGAAATAGGGCTGAGATATCAGGAGAAAATTTAGCTTGGATTAGCTCTAAAGTTTCCTTGAGTGGGACATTTGTGAATAAGGAGGAGACATCAAAGCTGACCGACCATTATGTCAGTATTTTGGAGTGTAAGGTTTTCTATGCTGGCTTTGAAGTGGGCTGAGTTTTTTATGTGTGATGGTGTGTTGCCAGTATAGTGTGAGAGCTCTTTGGCCAAATGTTTAGCTAATTTATAGGTCAGGGGAATCAATGCCATCCACTATGGGACGTAATGGCACATTTTCTTTATGTATTTTTGGGAGTCCATAAACATGGGGGGGGGGATATAGAATTAAATGGCATTAATCTGTTGGTAACTTCTACAGGCCAAGAAGTGACTTTCCATCACTATTCCCTACATCCGAGGCACCTCGGAAAAAATCACCAAAATTTTAAAAAAACATGACATGACCTGACCTCCTGTTACAGGTCTTACAGAAAATTGGCATCCCTTATCCGCTCCACCAAAGACCAACCACTTCCCCTAGACCTACCTGGTTTATACCAGGTCCCTTGCAGTTGTAAACTGTCTTAATTTGGCCAAACAGGCAGGACAGCGAATATCAGAATTATTGAACACAAGGACTACATCTGTTTTCACAAGTACAGCCATTCTGGTCTTGCAGACCATGCTCTGGATACACGCCACAGAATACGGTGGAAGAAAGCTACAGTAATACACCGTAGCAAATACAAATTCGAAAGATTATTTATGGAATCAGCCTCTGCCCTAAGAAACTCTCCAAACCTCAACAAATTTGGTTGTATGCGACTGCCCCAAATTTGGGAGGCATACATCAGCAGACCTTCAGCCCAACGGCCAAGAACGCCTACTTAGCCTGCCAGAGGGCACCATCAGGACTTCTAGGAGAACGATAGCTTCATATCTTCATTCTCAGTTACTGTATTGATAGTGCCTGTGTGCACCTGCCTTTTCGTAAGTTCCTTTAGAAAATGGCAATGTGACATTGCCGCAATATCGGAAATATCTATTAAAGTATAATTTATTGATTACATAGTTCTGCCAAGAGAACTATATAATCAGTAAAACAGATGAGTTAGAATCTTTCCATTAATTTTAATTCCTCCATTCTTCCAGTTCAAATTATGAAAAAAACATCCTGTAAGGCAGATGTAAAGATGTGGGAGATATTATATTTCCATATCTTATTTCTCTATTTATTGAAAAAAACAGAGGTGGCATGAATATATATATATATATATATATATATATATATATATATATATATATGTGTGTGTGTGTGTGTGTCAAGGTTTCTCTGTATGTTTCTTCCATTCCCTGTTTTAACAGTGATTCTAGGATAGCCAACGTTTTGATGAATTAAATGCTTTTTCAAAGTCCATAAAGAGAGAGGTTTATTATATTTGTTAGTCTTAGACAAATTATAGAAAAGACAATGGATATGATCAGTGATACTGGAATTACATCTAAACCCTCCCTATATTCAAACTGTTGTATTATTCTGCTATTTGTTACTTTTGTAAATGTTTTGCATATTGCTAGTAATAAACTAATGGGTCTATAATTTTAAATATTCTCCTTTGCACCTTTTTTATAAATAACTATTATCAATGCATAGCGTGAGAAAGGTGGATGCTTCAAGAGGAGGTGAGAGCATGTGTAGGCAGGAAAGGAATGGGATGACCAGGGATCAAGAGGAAACATTTGGAGTTGAAAAGGTTCCAAAATGAAGAAGCAGAAAGGGAAATGGCCCCAGTTTAGCATGGAGAGATCACATTGAGTGAGTGGTATCAGTGGAACTAGCTGTAGATCTAGAAATGAGCTATTGTGTTTGTATACCAATGCTAGAAGTATAAGAAACAAGGCAGATGAAATGGTTGCACTAATTGCATCTGCTCACCCAAAGATTGTCGGAATAAGTGAGACACGGTTGGAAGAGGATGACATCCTGACAGGAATAGAGTGGAAGGGTATGTATGTTTTGTGAGGATAGAAGGGGTAAAAAGGGAGGGGGAGTGTTATTGATGATAGAGAAAGAGTTATGTCCATACAAAGTAGAGATGCAAGACGGAAATAGTGCCAGTGGTTTTGAAGGAGTATGGTGTGAGATAGAGATGAATGGAATCAAATACTTGGTGGGATGTTGTTATAGACTAGGTAATGTGGATGGTGGTGATAGTGAAATGTATAGTCAAATAAGCGAAGCAAATAAGAAAAGGGTGATTTTAATTATGGCAATATAGACTGGAATGATGAGATAGCAACTGGAAGTAAAGAAAATGAGTTTTTGAGGGTTAACTACCTCAGACAGTATGTAACAGAGGGCACGCAAGGTTTGAGGGTCTTGGATTTGGTCATCTCATCAGAGGATGTAATTATAAACGAGGTGTCAAATCATCCACCAATTGGTGAGAGTGACCATGAGGTGATTACCTGGGTGGTTGCCAGCAGTGCGAGGACCCCTGTAAGAAAAGGGTATATGTGGAACTACAAGGGGTTGATTATGAAGAGCTCAGGAGACAGCTTGCAGGTGTAGCATGGAATGAGGAGTTAGCTGGAAAAGAGATCAATGCAGCTTGGGGGATTTTCAAAAAATATTTAGTGGATGCAATGTCTAAATGTATACCACGGGTGAGAAGGTTAAATAAGTTAGGTGTGAGATGGACGAATAAAGAGATTAAGCATACGATACAGAGAAAAATTTCCACTTCTCTTATGCTGCTCCACAATGCAAAAAAGTTTGCATTGTGGAGCAGCATAAGAGAAGTAGAAATAACCAGTTCCATGAGGTCTGTGAATTGCTTAACCAGGACTAATACCTATTATTCTTGTTAAGCAATTCACATTCTCCTGGCTGGCCAGGAGAATTCGTTGCATCTTGTTTGTAATCCTGTCAAAATGTGTTGGAACACCACAACTGAATATTTGTACGCAGGCTAAACACGTTTAGAAATAATATAACATAGAGCAAAATCTCCGCTGTAGTGTAATTCATTTATAACTATGCGATTTTATGATGTATACGAGTACAAATATACTCCAACGTGGTTCAGATTTGGTTGACTTGGTTGGTGAGAGTAGCAAAAGAGAGGTATGAACAGCAGTTAACACCTCTCTTTTGCTATACGCGGTGATAATATATCACCGCGTATTCTGAAGGAAATTGCCAGAGAGTTGACACCTGCCTTGACATATTTTTTTAATACGAGTCTTGCACTTGGTCAAATTCCTAAGGAGTGGAAAGAGGGCAAGATTGTGCCACTTCATAAAGGAGGTGATCGAACTCAAGCATCCAACTATAGGCCTATCTGTGTGTCAGGTGTTGTGGTTAAGTTGTTGAAGAAGCTTGTGAGAACTAGGATCCAGAGTTGGGTAGACAACAATGGTATAATCTTTGATTGACAGCATGGATTTGCTAAAGGGAGGTTATGTTTTAGTAATCTAGTTACTTATTACAATAAAGTGACTGCTTCCTTGGACAGAGGAAAAGGATACACAGTAATACACTTGGATTTCGCAAAAGCTTTTGATAGAGTACCTCATGATAAGTTGACAGTCAAACTAGAGCAGATGGGGTTGGATATTAGATTATTGCATTGGATTGGACACTGGCTATCTGATAGGTATCAGCAAGTTGTGTATGGGGGTGCGATATCCAGGAAATCCAGGAAAAGGAAAGTCACTAGTGGAGTGCCTCAGGGGTCTGTTTTAGGGCCATTACTATTTAACTTGTATATTAATGACATTGGCGAAGATTTGAATGGAGATATTCAGTTGTTTGCAGATGATGCAAAGTTGGGACGAACCATAAAGAGTAGTGAAGATGTTGCAGCCTTGCAAGAAGACTTGAATAAATTGAGTGATTGGGCAAGCAAATGGGGATGTGAGTTTAATGTTGCAAAATGTAAGGTTTTAAAATTTGGAAAACAAAGATGGGATGCAGAATTTATGCTTGGTGAGAATATGTTGTTGGAGGTAGAGGAAATAATAGATCTGAGGGTGATAGCGGATAAGGATCTAAAATTTAGGGGACACATTGCCAAAATTGTGAAGACAACACAAAGGCTTCTGGGAATGATGCATAGGACACTGACGTGTAGAAGTAGGGAGATTCTTGTTCCATTGTATGCCATACGTGGACTGTTGTCCCAGATTTGGTCACTGGGTTTTCAGAAGGATGAAGAGATGTTGGAAAGGGTCCAAAGGTGACTGACTAAGGTATTTTCTGACCTGGAATGTTGAGTATGAGGAAAGATTGAGAAGATGTAATTTGCTGAGTCTGGTGGACATGAGGAAGAGGGGAGATATGATAGAGACCTGCAAGTTGGTAAGGGGTTGTTATAAGATCAATGGTGGAGAAGTTCTACAGAGAATAGTGGGAGAACAGGGGAGAACCAGAGGTCATACCTGGAAACTGTATAAAGAGGGTATGAGTAAGAGAGTGAGAGGCTGGTTTTTTTCGTGCAGAGTTGTGAATGATTGGAATGCCTTGCCTGAGAGTGTTGTGTCTGCAAGGAGTTTGAGTGTGTTTAAGACTCAGTATGATGAGATGTGCGTGTGATAAAAGGACCTCCCAGATGAGTCTTTGACTCCATGAGGTCTTGGGGTAATAATAATAATGATGCATTGTTTCAGACTTATGGGATTTTCTGTTTTAAACAAAGTGTGAAAAGTCTTGCCAAGTAGTCACTGCCTTTCCTCCAAATATCAGCAGTTCCACTTGAATCCCATCTTCATCTGGAGCTCTTCCTTGATTCATTGTTTTCAAAGCTGCCTCAACCTTTTCTCTTGTAATTTTTGGCACATCTAATTGACAATTCTTCTTGAAACTGATTGTCTTTAAGTTTCTTTCTTTATCGCTTGAAAGTTCTTCATAATATTCTTTAATTCTATTTATTGTTTCATTTCTATCTCTGATTATTTTGTCATCCTATTCCATTGGAGCAACAGTTTCTTTTTCTTTTCTTTTCTTTTCTTTTCTTTTTTCTTTTTTTTTTTCCTGTTGCCATAGTTCTTCTCAAAACTTTCATATTTTTATTATTTTCAATGGTTTCTTTTATTTTTCTGATATTAAAGGATCAGATTTTATGTGCCATTCTTTTTTTTGTTATTGTTTTGCACAATTCCAAATATTCTATTGAATTTCTTTTGGTAGCATCTTGTTTTAATTCTCTGCATTTTTTCTTAATAAACCTAGAAATTGTTTTGAATTTCGATAATTCTAAATATTTTACAGGAGATTTTAATTATAATACTGCTTAGTTTGATTAATCTCATCTAAGTTATAATCTTCCTCTTTTGAAACCACTTCATATCTACTTTTTTTTCGAGGTTTGTTGCATTAAACTTCTGTTTGATAGTTTATTTCTTTCCGCTTTTTTATTAATTATAATTTTAGATCTTAGCATTGCTAGTATAAAATCAATTTTATTAAAGATCTGGATTTTAGTAAATAATGAATTCATGATACAGAGTCGGTTCTTTTCAGTAAATTCCAGTGATCTTTCTCCTCTTTCATTCCTCTTCCCATTGAATTTAGGTTATTATTGTTTTAAACCTATTTTTGCATTTATCATCATCATCATCATCATCATCAAATTCCTGCCATGTACCCTCAAGGGGTGTACAGGATATGACAGTACTACATGAAAAAATTACATCATTACTAACTTCCTATCTACAATTTTCCTCCAAATCAGTCTGTTACTTGTCAAGACTCCAACATTATCAGATCTTATATTTCTATCGTCTAAGGCACTTTGTACGGTATCAATCCACCTATATCTTGGTCTTCCTCTGGGTCGTTTTCCTGCCAACCTGGCAGAGAACACTTGTTTTGCTAATCTTTCCTCTCCCATTCTATTTAAGTGACCATACCATCTGAGATTAGCTCTGCTAACGCATTCCTGGATGCTGACAATGTCAAGTACTTTCCTAATATCCTCATTTTTAATATGATATTGCCATTGATGCCATCTGTTCACGCCTCTAATCTTTCTCAGGACTCTCATATCTGCGGTCTCTAGTCTTTGGTCAAGTGTTTTACTTCTGACCCCGCTCTCAGATCCATAAGTTAAAACTGGTTTGAACACTGTCTTGTACACAGCTAATTTAGTGTTCTGACTAATTTCTCTCTTATTCCATATGAATTTATTCAATTGACTTCCCACCATACCAGCTTTGCTGATTCTGTTGTCTATTTCTATATTTAATTTACCATCTTCAGTAAAAATCGTGCCTAAATAGCCGAAATGTTTTACTTGTTCCACAGGTTCTCCATTCACAACACAGTTGACATTTTCAATGATTCTGCCTATTTTCATTGTCTTTGTCTTTTTATTGCTGACCTTCATACCATATCTATTACAACAGCTATTCAATTTGGTCAGAGAATCTTGCAGACTTGTAGCGGATTTATTTAGAAGTATAACATCATCCGCATAAAGCAAAGAGCTGACATTAACATCTCCAATTTTGATATCAGGTTTAATACCACTTTCCTTCATAATGTGATCCATATAGATAATGAATAATAGAGGGGATAATGTACATCCTTGTCTCACACCAGATTTAACATTAAACCATCTTCCTGTACTTCCTTCAATTCTAACTGCTGACTCACAACTCAAATAAAGACTAAGTATTGCTTGATATAATGCCCCATTGACACCATATAACTGCAGCGTATTGAATAGCTTCTCTCTTGGCACCTTGTCATATGCCTTTTCCAAATCGACAAAACTTAAATACAGATCTTTGTTATATTCCCATGCTTTCTCGACTATTTGTCGTAAAGTGAAGATCTGATCCTGACAGCCTCTACTTGGCCTGAATCCAGCTTGTTCTTCACCAAGCTTTTCTTCCACAATTCTTCTCAACCGTTTCTCAAGTATACTTGCATAGATCTTGCCAGGAACACTCAGTAGGGAAATACCTCTGTAATTCTCACATTCAGTTTTATTTCCCTTTTTATATATGGGTACTATGAGAGCTCTACTCCAATCATCGGGAATTCGTCCCTCTGTCCAGGCTTTCTGAACTATGCAGTGCAGCCACTGTAAGACTCTTATACCACCATACTTCAGCATTTCTGGTCGAATATCATCTACTCCTGCTGCCTTTCCACATTTCAAGCCTTTGATGGCTTTTTCTACTTCAAATATGGATATGTATTCCTGACTGCAGGCCTGGTCAGTGTTTTTTATCACTGTGCTGTCATCACTGCTTGTTTCATTTAGCAGTTTTTCAAAGTAATTACTCCATACTTCAAGGATATCTTTTTCTCCTGTTTTCATTTCACCTTTATCATCTCTAATTCCTTTTACAGCACTCTTTCCTCCATTCCTAAGTTTCTTCAACAACCTCCAGAATATTTTGCCACCTTCTTGATATTTATTTTCTATATTCTTGCCAAAGTCCTCCCATGACTTTTGTTTAGCTAGTTTTACACACTGTTTAGCTTTCTTACACTTGTCTCTGTATTCTGTAAGAGTAAAAGCTGACTTATTTGCCAGGAACTTTTGATATGCTTTCTTCTTTTCCTTCACTGCCTCTTTAACTTCCTGTGTCCACCAGGGAGTTCTGATTTTTTTATCCTTGCACACAACCTCACCACATGCCTCTCTGGCAGAATCAATCAATGTTTCCTTCAGAGTTTGCCATTGAATATCCAAGGTTTGATTCCTGTTCTCAAACTCTTTCATTTTCTTTTCAATAATATTTCTGTATTTTAGTCTACAGTTCACATCTGAGAGCTGCTCGACTTTTATTCGCTTTAAAACTTTCTTACATGTTATTCTTTTCAATATGAAATTCAATTTTATCCTGCTCAAGACTAAATAGTGATCACTTCCAATTTCAAATCCTCTGTACACTCTGGTGTCCTGCACCAGGGAGAAAACATCACTATCAACAATAACATAGTCAATGAGACTTTTCTTATTCCTAGCCTCTTCTCTCCATGTGAATTTGTGCACATTTTTATGTTGGAACATGGTGTTAGTAATAACCAGTCCATGTCCTGAGCAGAAATCCAACAGATATTTGCCATTATTATTAGCTTTGCTCTTTTCTCCAAATTTTCCCAAAATATTTTTGTATGTCTCACAATCATTTCCTACTCTACTATTTAGATCCCCAACAAGGACCAACTTTTCCTTTTTCATTGTGTCAGTTGCTTTTTCTAAAGCCTCAAAAAATTCCTCCACTTCTACCTTAGTAGAACCTTCTGTGGGACCATAGGCACAAATAAGTCTCATTGTCCAGTTCCCCATTCTCATATTTGCCCACATTACTCTACTTGAGACTGACTGCCATTCAAGAAGATTAGCCTCGTATTTTGTGTTGAATACTATGGCTACTCCTTCTTTTCCTTGATTGTCATTGCCTGAATATAACATTTTGTATTTATTGCTCAGAAAGATCTCACCAGTTTTGGTCTTTTTTGTTTCAGTCACCCCTATTATGTCGATCTGGTACTTATCTAATTCCTCAGCTAGCTCCATATCTTTGCCATTCAGGCTTCTTACGTTGATAGTACTGATCTTTAACTCTGGTGATGTTGAGTTGGGGTTTGTTTTCAGATTTGTTCCAGTAGCTGACTTTTCGCTGTTCGCCCTGGTTCCCTGGCGAAAACAACGGGGGCCTTGTTTAACCGGGCGACGCCCCAGCCGGCATGAAATTTTGTCATGTCGTACCATCATTTTTTATTTTGGTTTAACCAATAAGAATACAATTTGGTCGGCTAAATCCCAAATTGCCAGCCCATCCTCGTTCGTTCAGTATCAAAGTAGATACCTAACAGGGTGCACCACGAGAAGGTGAGGATTGGACATTAGGTCAGAAGCCCTGGTCGGTTCTCCGCATTCCTTTAAAGGCTATGTGGAGGTCTCCTCTCAGTTATACAGCTTTGACCCTGCATTTATGTCTGTGATAATTATATAAAATTTATTACTGTAATTTAAAGTTGCTTCTAGTTTGGCATAAAATTATTTGACTTCTTCTGAGTGATCTGAAATTATGGCATACACTTGTGCAATTTTAATTTGAAATCTTTTATTTATAAATATTAATATTTCTGCTACTCAGGTTGATATTTCTTTCCTGTAGATTATATTATCTTTGCAGGCGTAGACTTCTGTGGCTAAATGGTTCAAAAGATATATTTCGGTGATTACACCACATTTTTTATTATTCATTTATACAAAATACTGAAATAATAGTTCCTGACAAGTTTCGTAAATCTTAGAATTTACATCTTTCAGGGGGTAAATAGTATAACTTAAAGTTTAAACAAGAGAAATAAATACAAATCATAACCATCTGGCTATTCATAAACTCAAATAACAGAATGCTGATATAAAATGTTATTGACGTTGAACAATACTGGACGATGTCACGTGTTCTTGTTCTCATTCATACAGTCCGAGCTCAGATTGAGGTAGATTTTTTATTAGAGCTGACCACACTTGATGGAGAATTAAAGCTTGATTTTTATTGCATTGGGTTGGGTTTTTTAGCATATTAGCAGCTTCTTTAAATTTTCTTATAACTGTTGTTTTCTATGTATGACACGGCGTTTTTTGCCCGAGTACATCGTGTCCAGTGGAAGTGGTATGGAAAGTAAGACCCGTTTTTTTGTTCTCTTTTGTATTGTACGTCTTTTTGGTGTTCAGCCATGCGTATTTCTCCAGATCTTCCTGTCTGTCCTATGTAGCAAATCCCACAAGAGAAGTGGATTTTGTAGACTCATAGTTTTTTATACTATCTTTTTTATGTAGTAGAACACTTATGCCGTCAGTGGCATTGTTATCACAGTTGAAGTGGTATAATAAATGTCCATTCTGTAATTTAATTAGATGTTCCCCTCTTCTTCACACTTCTAAGAGTCCAATCACATCCCATTTAATTCTTCAGTCTCTCTCAATAGCTCTTCCAGTCAGGTTTCACATTGAGGAGATCTACAAATTGCAGTATTATTTTCCTTTTTTCTTTATGATCTCATCAACTTTCTTATCTGATGTAGACCTCTTGGGAAGGTATATTTGGATCACCATTCTGACGAGATGGAAATGTCTTATTTGGGTAATTACATTGCTTGTTATGGCCATGGGTTCTATGATCCTTTACATTTTATATGATCCACCTGATTACAAATATGGGGGATTCTGGTCCTAATTCATCCTATGCTGACTAGCAGGGTTGGGACTTAAGCCTATAAGGTAAGGCTGCCGATGATTTAAATAGATTGACAGTGTGGTCGAAGGATAATAGCTGTCGGATTTATGTAACAAACTGTAAATTATGCACTTTGGAATGAAATGATTAGAAGCTATGTACTACATTGAAGGCAGACCAAGCAGCCTCCCACTGCATGGGATTAAAAAGAAGTAAAATAGGAAAGATTCACCTTTAGCTCTCAAGTACTTTAATAGCATTAGGAGGAAGGAAAAGGAACAAGAAGAAAAGAGAAAGATAGAAAGAGGAAAGACAGACATAACATAACAGATGTGTATTGCACTGTCAACATCATTTCTTCACAACTCATCAACCCAATACAGTATATTGATGTTAGTTGACTATGGACCTTCTCATAATCATCCACCTTATAGTTTCACATATAGCCCTTCTTGGTAAAATCTTTTGGCTGTTTGACTACCTTCCAAACCAATCTCATGATCACTTTCACCAACAGGTGGCAGTGTTGATACCTCATTCACAATCTCATCCTGTGAGGATATCACCAAATCCAACACTATCCTTTTGGAAAATTCTATATTCAACTATTTCTAGTCTTGACAGCACATCATCCTCAGTCAAATTTCACTTCTAATTCATATATATTTTCAAACACAAACAACTAAACAAAAATATATGCAAGGTAAATATTTAAATTAATAACTACAAAAACTAATTGAATGCAAGCCCTTCTAAATAAACTGTGCTTTTAAGATCTCGTTTATCTGTTAGATAACAAAATCACTTATGCACTGATTCATTCTGTTATTGGTTTGTTTTACATATTTTACATATACTAATTAGTCTACATTGTTTTTTTGAATACTGCACACATTGTTTTTTTCCCAACAAATACCTACATAATATACTATTATATTATGAAAAATAAATGCTCATGAGAATTCTTTATCAGGCCTTTTCTTAAAATATAAAATTCTCCTTTTTCTTCTCCTTAACTTCTGCATGCATGCAGTTTCATTATTTAACATACACTGCTTGGATGGAAGTCAATGGACACCACCACCAAAGTGCACTGTGCCAACATGTAACAAGTCACATGTTGTTTATAGCCAGTATAAATTGGAGGAATATGATGCTCCCAAATCAGTGCAACTATTATGTCTGGGTGAAATTGCTGCAAGAAGGGAACTGATGGGGTTTGAAAGAAGCATTGTGATAGGATACCAGGCTGCAGGCCAATCTCTTTGGCAAACTGTTCACAAATTGGGCAATCCTAGGTCAACAGTCAGTGATACCATACCGAGATGGAAGTGCAGGAAGTCTAAAGTGACTGCAGAGTGTTACGAAGGACGGTATGTAAAAACCTCCATTTATCTGCCAACATGTTGAACTCGGAGTTCCAGGCATCGATTGGAACACGAATCTGCACAAAAACATTCAGAACCAAGCCTCACAACATGGGTTTCCATGGTAGGACTGCAATATGCAAGCCCTGCATTACCCAAACCAACATATAGTGTTATCTTCAGTGGTGCAATGAGCATTTACAGTGGGATGTAGAAGCTTGGAAAGCTGTGTTAGGGAGCAATAAATCACACTGCATCCTCTACTGAGCAGATGGACAGGTGTGGGTGTGGCAGATGCCCAGTAAACATCTCTTGCCAGAGTGTGTAACCCCAACAATGAATTCGAAGATAGCAGTGTGATGGTATGGTCTTGTTTTCCTGGTTTGGCCTTGGACCTCTGTGGTGCCACAAACATTGAACTACAAGAGGTATCTGAACATTCTGGATAATGCAATGTTTCCTGCTTTATGGCATTTCTAAGAAACTGACCATTTGAAGACAATGCCCATGTCATAAGGCTGCTGCTGTAACTGCGTAGTTTGTAGACATGAATGTTACCACACTTGACTGGCCTCCACAGAGCCCAATGAAATGAAATGATTAGAAGCTATGTACCAGGACCTTGTTATATGCCTACAGGAAAAATGGTCTAAAATTCCCATTGATCACTTCATATGCTTGTGGAAAGTATGCCTCATATGATTGCTGCAGTGATTGCAGTACAGTGGCAAATTCTCCATGCTTGCTGCTCAAGCTCATTAATTGAGAAAGAAGTAATATTTATTTGTTAATAAATGCATGCATTTATAAGCATTCCATTTAGGCTTTTATTTTTGTAGACAGAAGACGTCTTAAACTTGCACGGCAATAATTGAGCTTTGCATTGTGTATCGAAGGCCAATGCTTGCTCGTCTAGTCAAAACTAGCTTGGATTGCTCGGTTGTAGGAGCTTCCAGGTCCTCGCAGCAGCACTGTGATTTCATGCACGTGCATAGCCATTTCACGTCGTCTCACTCTGTTGTTTAAATACAGGCCATACGCAGTCAACGTATTGTCAGTCAACTCTAGCCAGTGAGCTTCAGCCAGCCCTTACAAGTGTGCATGTTGCTTGGGAAAATTAAGTTACAACCAACTTTTTATGACGATGTTATTGACCAGTTCGTAAAGAAGAACCGTAGGGTAGAATTTGTATTCAAGTAGCTAAATTGAAAAATATAGAATATGATTTGTAAAATAAATGTTGTATTTGTATGATTAAATGTACATAAATTTCTAAATGTATAGTTTTAAATGGTCAGTAATTCATTATTCCGCTAATCAGACTTCAATCACACCTCTCACTCCCTGAATGATAACAAGAGCAAGCATGAATTTCAAGACTAGCATTTGCCCCTGTTGCAGTAAAAGGTGGTCTTGCATCTTATTAAGGTGGTTGCCATGGCTGTTTGTTTATCACACTGGTAGCCATTGATTTTTTTTCCAAGCGTATTGTTTCATTCATCCTTACTCTGTCTCACTGAGCATGTCTTTTACCTTTGGTAATTCAATTCATTGCCAGAATTATACATAATGTCCCAAGAAAGTAGAGCTTTTATTCTTCAATGCTGCTTTACAGTTTCAGATTTGTTTAATTCCATCACTTGTTTCAAAGAAGATAATTCATCAATATCTCCTGTGTCCTTGAGACAGAAAAAGAACTCGCAGTGTTTCTTTGAATGTTGCAATAGAACTCCTATTTAATATCTCCTGTTAGTATTTATTTGTTTATTCATTTCATCAGTCAGGATTCACCTTGTTAAAATTCCTTTTTGGAATCTTTTGTTAACACATTCCAATTGTCAAATTTCACGGAAACTTCCTAAAACAAAATTCTCCAGTCTTTGTTCTTAAACTTGTTGGCCAAGTGGTTAGCGTATCTGCTCTCCAGACAAAAGACTGCGGGTTCGAATCTCGCTGTAGACATGGATGTTTGTGATTGTGATATACTAGTGGTGGTGGGCGGTAGATGGAGACAGAGTCAGTGACGCACTCAGGATTTAATCTTGGAGGGGACTGGGCACTCAAGATTAATTCTTGTGGGGGGGGGGTTGAGTAGACGATTTGAGAATACACACTACGCATTGTATACGAGCTATGACTGGGCATCTGAAGTGATTGCCAATACATGATACCCTCTGGCCTGGCTCGGGCAAACGAAGTAGCACCCAAGCACCACTTCATTCGTCTTATGTTCACAGTGGCTAGTATTCCCGAGAGCTATAGGGTATTCCCTTTATGTGATTGCTAATTCATAAGTAGTATAGAAATAGAAGACACGACATAACATAAATTTAAAAAAAAAAAGAATTTTAATTAGGAAAAGATTTTTGGAAATTTTTCTAGTGTTTTTTCCTTTTTCTTCTGGGTGAGCCAGGCCCCCCTTGGCTCCCTCCTTGGGTGCGCCACTGGACAGAGTTGTAGAGTAAGTGCCCTTCCTCGATGAGCCTTTGGACTCCCTGGAGGTGTCATGTAATAATAATACCCCCCCCTCTCTCTCATTTTCGTTACTTGGGTTATCGACATCCCCCCCCAGTCCAGCTGTCAATCTCCTCTATTTGCATGCGCAATTGTTCAGCAAGCAAGCGAGAAGTTAATGGGTGTCATCATTAGCGAAAGGAAAGGTTGGTCTTTACGATCAATCAACTTATCAAACTGTACCATTAAAATTATTACATTTATTTAAACATAAATATCGATTTTACCATTAAAATTATTATTACAATTATCAGATATCTGTTAAGCACCTTTAATCTCAAACACATTATACTACTTATTTAAACTTAAATATCAATTTTTTTCGGGCGCACATGGCAAGTGCTGATAGCTGTTTTCAAATTGTTGTAAGCTTCACTAAGCTGAGAATGAAAGTTTATCTCAGGCCACTTGTGATATGCTGCATGTTTTTCTTGGAGACTTCAAAAAAAAAAAAAAAAACTAAGGCTATGAACAGTGGATAGAGATTGCAAATGAAGTTGGGACTTCAAACAACAGCGGCCTTTGTCAATTTTAAATACTATTACATAAGATTGGATCAATAAATACATAGTTCAGCCCATTAAAGAATAACTCACTTATATCATTAATATATAAATCACCTTTTCCCATGTTTCTCCGGCTGGTTTGTATGATATTCAGGATGAAAAGACCAAGATTCCAAGAAGGTAATTCTTCCTTCTTACGTAATTCACGTTTAACTGAAGTCTTTGTTCCTCCCATACTTTGACAGGAATCAAAAACAAAACTGGATCCATACAAAGGGCATTGTCATTCTCCCTCTCTATTGAAACTATTTGTTTGGTTGTAATTATAGCTGAAATAACCAATGCTGTGGTGCCAGTATACCGTGTTTCTCTTATATTTCAGGACATTATTGGCCAGTTTTGGTAGTAGAAGCTGAATTTACTTGGTTCTTAAGGTGATGTGATTAAAAAAAATATGCCTTGAAAATAACCTCATTCCGAGAGTATGTGTGATGTTTTTAGCAGTAGTATCGTAATCATGTATATATATTTACAGTCCAGCCTGGGCATGACTTTTTCCATATATTATTATTATTCAAAGTAGGGGGATCCTCCCCCCCCCTTGACGTCTACGGCGCCCAACCTGTTCAAGTTCCGGACTGGTAGGCCGGTTCTTGAATTCTGATGACTCGAAAGGGGATGTCACATTGAAGGGCGCAATGTATACCATCGTTCTTCCAATTGCGCTACGGAGGCCTCTCTCAAAATACTCGAAAATCTCTGAAGAACACTGATATGACAATTTGAGAATGCATTCAGATAAAATACTCTATATCATTTTGAGATTGCAATAGTTTTTTTCAAAGCTAAATTAACTTAAAAAAACATTGATGCTTCTATTTAGTGCATTTAATTAACTGAATAGCATTTCGAGAATTTCAGTTACTAATTAACATCACTTATAACTACAACCCTGGCGACTGCTGCGCCCAAACCCCAGAGTTCCGGACTGGTAGCCAGTTCTTGAATTATAATGACTCCGAAGGGAGTTTCCGTTCCCCCCCCCCCCTTGCGCTTACGGCGCCCAATTCCCCGAGTTCCGGACTGGTAGGCTGGTTCTCCTTGAATTTTCAAGACTCGACACTCAGGGTAGCCCTGAGTTTCAAAACGTGACACAAAAACGTTATAGAAAAAGGCTTATCATTTTATATTATAGAGTAGATAAATTTATGTTTTAATTCCCAAAGGAGCTAGCCGGACCTCGTTTAGGCCTACTAGACTTGTAAATTGGTAGGCAGTCGATCTTTAAACATAGTCGTCACTGATAGTTACGAATGGTTTTTGTAAAACTTCGGAGGGAACTTACAGCAGCCATGCTTTCTCATATGCTGAACCGTAATTGGTATGTTAATGTTAGAAAGAATGCAAGTTATACAGTTGATTTTTTTTTTCTGAGCTGCAAGGAGCATGTAAAAAAACTTCAAGTTTCAGCGAGAAGGATTCCTGTTTTTCATGACAGTCATTATTGATGTAAGATTTTATAGTAGTGTAAAACGAAATTCCATGACAGTCATTTATTTGAAACCCAACTTTTTATCACAAGGTGAGTCCTAGAAAACAATGCTGTGTACTTTCTGGGATGGCAGCTATCTTCTCTCATTATCTTGAATGGTTGTGATATGTCCTTGATTTAAATTTTTTAAAATCATCTAACACCTTTTTATTCCCGTATAGGGAGTAGACGAGGCCATTTAGCCCTATCTATCTTTTGGAGACTGAGTGCCCACTGGTATCCAATCAGATAGCTGACCCAAGGCTATCCTACTTAAGTGGCACACAGTGAAGTGCTATTCAGTTAATTAAATGCACTAAATAGAAGCATCAATGTTTTTTTTAAAGTTAATTTAGCTTTGAAAAAAAACTATTGCAATCTCAAAATGATATAGAGTATTTTATCTGAATGCATTCTCAAATTGTCATATCAGTGTTCTTCAGAGATTTTCGAGTATTTTGAGAGAGGCCTCCGTAGCGCAATTGGAAGAACGATGGTATACATTGCGCCCTTCAATTGGAATAGGCCTAAGTTCGATTCTCGTCGCGACGGGAGGAATCTTTATGTGGACTTTTTCAATCGAAGGTGAGTTAGCCGATCTCATACGGAGGTAGCAGGGTTTTTTCTCCCGGAAACTTGGGTACATCTTGTTTTTAGTTTAGGTCGCATGTGATGAGTCGTTGTTTTGTGTATGGGGGTGAGGGGCGATGCATATACAATTTATCCAGCATTTCTGTAATCAGGTAAGACTTGAACTTAACTTGTTACTACAAATAAGAATTTCAATGTCCAAGTAATAAGTCCTGCTAAACATGATTGTGGACTACCATCAGAAAATATACAAGAAACATGATAAACTGGTCATTGTTTAAGGCATTCTGCAGCATGTGTTCTAGAGAGTGTGTGTGGCATCTCCACGAGTATGTGAAGTCTTTTACTGTATAATATATGAGATTTTTTAGGAAACTGAAGTTATAGTATTCATACTATCATTACTAATGCTTATCTGGAATTGTAGAAACTTCTCAATGGATGGAACTGCCTAAGTGGTCCATTGATCCTGCAGTTCTGATATAAATGCCTGTCTTGAACTTTTCATAAAATTGAAAGAATCTCCTGCAGTAAAAAGCAATTTGTGAAACATACGACATACTTGCATATAAATTGATCACTTGAAACACCACTATGTAGATTGAATTCTTTGATACCAGAAAGGTTATCTAAATATCTGAAACTTCCTTGCCACTCCTTTTTCCTCAAATTTCCTTAGTATCCCAACTAATATTATAAAGAAATTCTCTTGCTTTTTCCTGCCTAGATGTATTCAATTACTTGCATCTCACAGTCTCAAACACGCAACTCAAAATAAATATCCCTTGATGAAATATTAATTGTGTTATCATTGTATATACGTCTATGTACTTTTAAAGTTCTAAAATATTTGCATATACTTGTAGGGGATACTTTCCGATGACCGAAAGGGACTGAGATTTTGACAACTGTAAGCGAGCGTGAAAGCAGTCAGGTTTCTTTTCGGATCCCTTCAGCTCTATTTTGCTTATCCGCAAACATCGTTTACTATTGTGTTCAGATGTATAACATCTAAACATTACCTAAATGAACCTTTGTTTGGTTTTTAGTTAGTTTTTGGAGTACAAGTTGTGATTTCAAGCTGTGTTGGAAGCTTTGTACTTCAATTTTCATTAAACAGGATGGCAGGCTTATATACGTGGGTGGTCTGAAAAGTTCTCGGCCTAACAATGAAAAAACGAATTTATAATTATTATTATTAGTGACACCTCCAAGTAGTTCGAAGACTTATCGCGGCAGGACACCTATTGTGCAACTCTCTGTCTCCACCACTATACCGATCCTCTACTACCAATCATCTACACCAGCGCCATCAACTGCCCACCACAGCTAGTATTTTTTGTCTGTAAATTGCATGTGTTCTGAAGGGCCG
Source organism: Typopeltis vanoorti (assembly GCF_054136105.1). Lineage (NCBI taxonomy): Eukaryota > Metazoa > Arthropoda > Arachnida > Uropygi > Thelyphonidae > Typopeltis > Typopeltis vanoorti. Next base: position 16,822,055 of record NC_143556.1, read on the forward strand.
ATTTATCTGTATACGGGATGAAAAACCTAAGTTTCCTGGAGAAAAACCCTGCTACCTCCGCATGAGATCGGCTAACTCACCTTCCATTGAAAATGTCCATATAAAGATTCCTCCAGTCATGACTAGAATCAAACTTAAGTTTTCCAATCGAATGAAATCGAAAATTATTTTTTATTTTTCAACATAATCCCCCTTAATACTAATACATTTATTCCAGCCCCATTATCCTGTCCCTGTAGTGGTTCTCAGTAAGATCTGCAAAATACCCCTCTACAGATGCAATCATCTCTTGATTCGAAGAAAAACGCTGACCAACGAGGAAGAGTTTTAGTTTTGGGAAGAGATAGAAGTCAGAGGGAGCCAAATCTGGGGAATAGGGTGGATGTTCCAAACAATTCATAGTGCAGATCCCTTAATTTTCCCATTGCCAGAACGCCTTTGTGGGCAGGTGCCTTGTCCTGATGAAAGATAATTTTTTTTTCCTGCAAATCGGGTCTTTTCTGATGAATTTTGTCGTCTAGTCTGGTTAAAAGATCAGAATAAAATTCTCCAGTTATTGTTTTACCCTTTTCAAGATAATTAATAAACAAAATGCCTTAAGCATCCCAAAACACCGATGCCATGACCTTGCCTTCTTTGACGCTGAACAACCGGCTTCTATCCACTGTTTGGATTCTGATGTGTAATGGTGAATTCAAGTCTCATCCATAGTAATAAATCGTAGCACACAATCAGTTTTATTCTTGTTAAAATGCTCCAAGTACTGTTCAGAGATTTCATGCCAGGGCGTTTTTGAACTGCACGGCACCCATTTTGCGCAAAGCTGTTTCATTTGCAATTCTTCATGCGAAATGTATCCTACACATCATTGGCGCACCCAGGGGGCTCCTCCCTCCCAAAAAAAAAAGAAAAAGGATAAAAACACTAGAAAATTTTTCCAATAATCTTTTCCTAATTAAAATTTATTTTTTTATTCATGTTGTGTCGTGTTCTGTTTCTATACTACTTATGAATTAGCGAGCACATAAGGTGGGAATACCCTATAGCTCTTGGGAATCACGGCGGCTGTGAACGCAAGGCGAACGAGGTGCTCGGACGGACCGAGCGCTACTTCGTTTGCCCGAGGAGATCACGGGTTTCATTTATTGGCGATCACTGCAGATGCTCAGTCACAGGTCGTATGCAATGCGTAGTGTCTATTCTCAAATCGTCTACTCAACTCTTCCCCCACCCCCAAGATTAAATCGTGAGTGCGTCACTGCTACACGTTATTTTGAAAGCCTATATTCTCAGCAATTTCGTGCGCTTTGACTGGCAGGACATACAATAACATATCGTGCATGTGATCAATGATTTCTGGTGGTATTCCACTTTTTGAACATCCTCCACGTGGATCATCTTCAAGGCCGGTACGGCCGCGTTTTAACTTGGCAACCCATTTCTTGATTGTCGAAAACGAAGGAGAAGAGTGCCCATAAACTTTTATGAACTTCGAATGAATTTCTTTTGGCGTGAACCTTCTTTTACAAAGAATTTTATAACTTCACGATACTCAATTTTGTCCATTTCGAGCGATACTGACAACACTTTTGCTTCAAACAGCTGTATAAAACAAACTACTTGATAGTATGATTTGCAATTTCACATGGATGACAGATGTACCAACCTTGGATAAAAAAAAATCTTGCCGATAGTGTTGCCATTTATTTTTGAGGCTGAGAACTTTTCAGACCACCTACATATAGGAGAACTTAATATCATTTTTCATATTATATTATTTGTTTTTAATTTGAGAATTATGGAAGTGTTTTTTTTTTCAACTTCGAATTTCTATTTGTTGCACTTGATATGTGTAATTTGTTAGAATATTCTCTTTTTCTTCTTTCTGCTAGCTCAAAGAACAAAATACTTGGTTTTATTTCTGTATCTTGTAGTTTTACCCGAAATATAACCTTTTTATCTGTCATGCAATTCTTTTGCGTATGTGTGTTACAAAGGGGGAAAAAATGGACAAAATCTAACTGAAAACGTATTAGTAACATCACACCAACAATCATCAAATTTCTGAAGCCGCATATTCTGACATCAAGATGGTTTACCTCCAGTATATTGTAGTATCCTTATGACTTGACGGTACAGCATATAGATCAGGGTAAAGAGTTTTCCTGTCATATATCTAGAATATGGTTGCAAAAGTAGAACATTTATCCTTTATGTGAAGCACTGGTATATGAAAATATTGCTAGAAAGAAATATTTAGCAATATATGGAATTCTTACTCCTTAAGAGAATTAAGGAATTCCGCATGTATGTTTTTAACAATCGATGTTGCTGAATTGTCGGAATAAAAGCTGGTTTCTTCCAGATAGACAGACATTACTGAGATCGAACGACTCTGAAATCAGCTGACAAAATCCCCAGAAAAAGTATTATTCGGTACCAGTTAATTCAGACATTAAAGCTTAATGTCTTTTTTTCCCTTGCAACCCAGCTTCGTAAAACTTACCACGTGGTAAGTTGCTCAACTGCTTTGTTTGTATTTAATTTCGTTTTGTTGCTTTTATTCGTGTATGTAATAATTATCACTTTACTCTTTCTTGACAGAAGAATGCCCCTTAAGAACCCTGTACCTGGAAGCTGCTGAACCATTGGCAGAATTCTTTTTATAATTACTTGCACTTCTATAGAATCGAAAAAATTAATCCGAGTTTTGGAGCTTCATGTAGTGTCACTCTCTTTTTCAACAATTCGTTGTTTATTTATTTATTCGTATGGAGTTTCCTCCCTTTTTCTCCCCCGTCCTTATTGGGGCGAGTTGAGCCCCCTCATGGGGGGGTTAAGTATTTATGGCTGTAGATCCGTGTGTGTTCACGGGGCCGGTTTGCTTGCTTGCGGGATGAAAAACGCCAGATAAACTGGCGGAAAAAACCCTGCTGCTCGTGCCCAAGACCGGCTAACTTGGCTATGGCTGAGGAAGATCCTCAAATTCCTCACGTCTTCGACGGGAATCGAACCTTGGACACTCCTTCCCCGGTCATATGGTTGCGAAGCGCACAGCCACTAGCCTAACCGTGCGGACAGCTTGTTGATGCAGTGCCATTCAACACTAATCTCTAATCTACTATCCACTAAATGCTACGTATTACATGTTTTCTTCACTTCTATAAGCGAAAAAAATAAAATAAAATTTGAGTTTCTGGAAAGAAATTCTATATAGATGCACTAACTCAAGTTCAGTTGAAAAAAAATAATCATCATCGGTGGATTGTTATTATTTGCCATTAGGAATCGTCTCCTGTTTACAAAAACATTACGTTTAATTTGCATAATAATTCGAAAATTGCTCTCATTGAATTTGAAGAAAGATCTGTTTCTCAAATGGTAAACCGCCAAGTTGCTAGAACTTGCCCACCAGCTGTTACCGAAGCATCGTATGGATATTGCTTACAAAATTAGTGCAAGTGTAATAAACATAAATTCGTTTTCATGGAAATTATTTTGAAATTATGTCAAGATAAGATTAGGTAAGTTGCAGTAATTATTCATATTAACAATAGCTGCATATCAAAACAAGTGTCCCGAAGTCATCAGATATTTGATGATTGGTCTACCAGAGATTCAACAATCAAGCTTAGTGGCCATTAGTTTAATTGAGGACACCTGTCTTAGAGTATTGCTGGGCCCATTCAAAGAATTTTTATTTTATGTTAGATATATTCTGTCAGAATTGGCAAACGTAATGGCACATAGTATCTCTGCGATTTCCATTGTTAGTTGTAAACAAGAGCTGTTGCGAAATAAGGATTCCAGATATTTTAGACATTAACTAAATTAAATATTTCTGCTATGCCAAAATTAGATTATATGCTATTTTTGCTTATGATTCATGGAATTACATAATTTGCGTATATTAATTCTCCCCTTCTCTTTGCAGGAATTGTGAACTGGCATGTTTGTTCTGTTCATTTAATTTCTAAAAAATGCAAGCTGTGTGGAAATTTTTATCTTTTGCATGTCTTAGCAAATCTTTCTTGAGTCTTCAGGGAAGCTCTCACACAGCAGTTTTCTCAGAACAGATTTCAAGTAATCCACCCCCCTCCCATACTCACACATTCCAATCTCTTTACTGAACACAGAACACATAACTACGCTACTGATATTTTATTGAATATATATTTATATATTTTTTATTTCGAGTAACTAGATGTATCCATATAATTCAAACAATAACATGATTATTATTTTAACCTGAAGGGCATAGCTTGAATAGGAAGTCTTGTGCTTACTTATTTCTTCTCAATCGTTTGGCAATTACAACTCGTGTGGTAATTCTAGATTAAGAGGGTGGTGTTGTGCACTGTTTTCTTGATAGATGGAAATGTGATTAGAAATATTTAAATATAATTAATTTTTATGTCATTTCGTAAATATGACATTATGGCCAGTTATGTGTGTTTCGCTAAGGTAGAAACTGGATGTCTCCAGTTTCCAAAAGGTAGGGAAACCGCATTGCCTGTTCTCTTTGGGAATAAATGGCCTTAGCCGATTTATTATTCATTATTATTATATTATATTATTTTAAAGTTGAAATGAAGTGCAAAATAGTCTGAATGGCCATGAACTATTGATCTTCAGTCTAAGTGACAATATTTATAAGTAAACAAGCATTATATGTATCATGATGATACCGAATGCTACAAAATGATAAGTAAAATGTTCTTGCTAAGATTCTTATCACATTAGCAGAGTAAACAGACTATGCTTTGTAAAGGCATACCCTGTAAAAATGTGCCTTTTAAATTATGTCAAATCAAAATCATCAGCTAACGCCTTTTTTATTCCCATATAGAGAGTAGGTGAGGCCCTTTTAGTCCTATTTAACTTTTGGAGACAGCTCCAAAATCTCCACTTAATAGCCAATCAGAATAGCTGGCCCAAAGCTATCACTGATTAAGCGGCGCGCAGTGAACAGACAGCTCAACAAGTGACACCATCTCATGGTCCTTAACACAATATTTAACTTTTGGAGACTGAGCTCCAAAATCTCCACTTAATAGCCAATCAGAATAGCTGGCCCAAAGCTATCACTGATTAAGCGGCGCGCAGTGAACAGACAGCTCAACAAGTGACACCATCTCATGGTCCTTAACACAACATATTTAATGTCTGAAAATAGTGTGGGTTTTACGGTCGATTTTCTTGAGTTTACAGAACGAAAAACCCTAGTTTCTGGAAGAAAAAACCCGCTTGCCCGTGCCAGAGATCGACTAATTCGGGAACCGGTCAAAAAAAAGGTTTAAAAAATTTTCCTCTAGTCGCCGAGTAGATTTGAAACGTCTTCCTTCATGCAGTCAAGCGTCGTGGTATGCAAACGTCACATCCACTGAGCTACACATGTTCTTTTTAAATTATTTTAAGATTGTATTCTGTTAACTGCGTTATGTATATTGTTAATGAATGTCTCTTCATTCCAAAAAAAAAAAAAAAAGTAGGTGACATTATTTTCCCATAACGTTTTTTGCAGACTGGTCTTCACCTTTCATCATCAGATGATGATGAAAGGTGGAACCCAGAACCAGTCGCCAGCCGATTTCCCACTTTTGTAAATAGGTTGGCGACTGGTCACTACCATTCGTCCTTGCAGTAGTTGATATTGCATTCTAAGCTGGTAACTTAGGTGAAAGGTGACAAGAATACAGCCAACTATTCTCATCTTGTTTTCTTAATGCTAACTAGTATCGTGTTCTGCATCGATTTTTATTACTCTTATTTATTTAGTTAGTTATCTTGAGTTGTAGGATTAAAAATCTTTAGGAAAAATCCTGGTTTACCCCTACCAAATATGCACTAACTTGAGACTTAACAGAAAACCCCTAGAAAAAGTTCGTTTAGTCTGTGATCAGAATATAACTTGTACTCATTTCTTGTAACAATCTAGTGTTATTGAAGATATTACCAAGGGATTACGAAACACAGCCTTAGTAATAAAATCGTATGTCATCAGTATTTCATTACAATGAATTTGTTGTTGGCATTAAAGAAAAAAAAATCTCTAATGCTTCATATTCCTCAAAGAGAATCAGTCAGAAAATTATGCCAAAAATATAAATTGGCATTATGTATGTTATTCGGAAATATTCTAAAATGTCAATTTTATGCGGCTGACAAGTGGTGCCATCTCGTGATCTTTAATCTTAACACGTATGTTTTACCGTCTAAAAATTGGGTTCTAAGGACGATTTTCTTGAGTTCAGGGGACTAAAAACCTGACTTTTCGGGAGAAAAAAGCTCGCTTATTTCTCCCGATGCTATAGATTGCGTAACTCGGGAACCTGTCGATAAAAGGCTTAGTGAAAGTTCTAGTCGGCGGCTAGAATAGAACTTGTGACACACTTCCTTCAGGCAGTGTAGTGCTGTGGACGGCACACACGAATTCCACTAAGCTATATATATATATTTTTAAACAACTTTATTATAAACTTTTGCAATTATTTACATCATAATGAATTCTATATACAATATATACATTTGTTATACCATTATTTCAATCGAAGTTTCATTTTATATTATATCATCATGTTATAATGTAGTTGTTACATTACTGTTCTCTTAAAATGCCTTAACTTCCTTTACTTATAAACAGGGAATCTCATCTGTTAGTTACATACACATTATTTTCTCTATTACATCAATTAAGGTATAATTAGGTAGAATTTAAGGTATAAGTTTTTTTTTTTAAATATACAGTTAATTCTATTTACATACCATATATATAATGATATATCACACTTATTATATATTTAACAATCTATATTTAACAATCTATATATTCTACAAGATAAATCTGTACAGCGAAATAACATTCGCATGCAATGAAGTAGGAGAACACTTTTTTTTTCCAGCGGTAGGAGATCTGTTCTAAGTGACTCAGGTGCTGTTTCCTCTGGTGGAGAGTTAGTATCCTTCCGAATTTACTTCCGATTTGCCCCATTTCCACTAGGAGTGATGAAGGTGTCGTTCTGTTGTTGGTTGGAGGATTCATCTGATGTAAGGGTGGAGGTTAAGTGTGTCCATTCTTCTGTAGTCATTCTTCTGGACTGGACCGAATTGGTGATCTCCTCCTGGATGTAGTGATGTAATTTCGATATTGTTCCGGGACTGTCTTCCCTTCCATACGCTTGGTCGCACCTGTGAGCCCAAATTGCGTACATCGTTAGGATTAGAACAATTGTTTGCACCCTGTTTATATGTTTTCCTTTTAGCCAGAATAACATTTCTTCATTGATTACTTTGATTTCTGGAAGCCATCTTTTAACGGCTTTCCAAGTTACTTCTGCTTCCTTGCAATATAACATTAGGTGGTATAGTGTTTCCGGTTCCTGGCAAAACTGACATGTTGCATGCCCTTCAATGGGTATACCTTTAGCCACTATCCACATCTTGGTTGGTAGGCAGGCAGGCATGGTGTACATTAAAGAAGAAGGTTTTATACTTTGGATGTATTGGGAGCTTGAAGATATTGTTTAATACCGGACTGAGTGTGATTTGTCCTCTTCTTAATTCTCTATGTTGTGGTATGGGAATGGTTGTTCTGCTTAGTTTGTAGTATGTTGCTTTTGTTTTTTGACTTATTAAGGTTTCAGTGTTGATGAGCTCTGTTACAAATACGTATCCCTCCGCCATCTCTGTAAACATTCTGGGCACTCTTCCTTGAATCTCTGGCATTGTGCTGATTATTCTGTGTGGAAGGCATTTCTGTAGGAATGCTATTGCATATCCGTGGTATGACTTGGTGTTTGCTGTTTCTGCAGTCTTCGCTCTGTTGATAACTGTTTTTAAGTGGATGTTAATTAGACCTAGACTTCCTGCTTCTAATTCGTGAAAGAGCGTTGTTCTCCTCATCGGTTCGTACCGAGAGCCCCAGATGTAGGTGGCGCACAGCCTGTGGATCTTGTCTGCCCATTGCCCATGGTACGGGATGTTCACTTTGTACCAGATGCGAGAGGATAAATATATATTGCATATTCGCGCTTTTCCTCTTACAGATAGTTGTCTTGGGCGCATAGTATTTATTTTCCACGCAACAGCTGCGTGGAGTTCTTTCCACTGTTTTTCATACGTTTCTGGGCCGCCTATTTTAACTCCCACGGTAAGTATTCCTGAGTTCTTATGCCTTGAGGAATCTCAGGTTTCTTTTCCCATTTTCCTATTAGCATGCAATGAGATTTATTCAGGTTTACTTTCAGGGCAGAAGCTCTTGCAAAGGCGTCTAGTAATTTCATTGACTCTTCAATGGATGTTTCCGTCTCTAGAGTTAATGTGATGTCATCAGCATATGCCAATATTTTTGCTTGGCTCTCCCCGTGAATGTTTGTTCCCTTGATTTCTTTGTTGGAGTTGATCGCTCTGATGACTGGTTCTAGTGCAAGGACGAAGAGGGCCATAGAGAGGGGGTCTCCTTGTCTCACTGGGCATTTCATTTTAAAAGATGCGGATAGCTTCCTGTTCACGATTACTTGACTTTCTGCATTCTCGTAGAAAGTTTGCAGCCAGTTCCTAAATTTTGGGCCAAATCCCATTTCCTCTATAACTTTGAATATATATATATGTGGCTTATGGTGTCAAACGCCTTTTCTATATCCAAGCCTAGTAGGACACAGGGTTTGTCAGTCAGACTGTAGTACTCGTATACTGATCTTAAATGAGTAATTGTGTCTGCTATATTTCTGCCCTTAATTGCACAAGTCTGTGCGGGAGATATTAATTTCTGTAGGTACTTCTGGATTCTATTGGATAGGATTTTTGAGATGATCTTGTAATCGGTGTTTAAAAGTGTTAGCCCTCTCCATTGCTATATGTCTTTTAATTTTTCTGTGTCTGAAGTTTTTGGGATAAGTGTGATGTACCCTGTGCTGAATCTGTCTGGATTTATTTGTGTTTGGTATATTTCTTGGGTCATTCTCATAAATAAATGCTCGAATTTTTGGAAGTAGTGCTTGTAAAATTCGTTTGTAAGACCATCTTCTCCTGGGGATTTCTTGTCTGGTAAATGCCTTACTGTTTGCCTGAATTCTGCTGCTGTTATCGGGATGTCAAATTCTTCCGCCTCTTTCTGGGTTATCTTAGGTATGAAGGGGAGGAATTTGTTTCTGTCCCGTTCCTCGCTTTGTTTTTCCGAAAACAGTGTTGCGAAGTATTCGTGAATAGCATGCAGTAGTTCCGCATCTTCTTGAATGATTTTCCCATCGTAGTGTAAACATTCTATTCTCTTTCTTTCATAATTCCTTTTTTCGAAAATCCAAGCTGTGGATATTTTGCCCTCATCATTTTCTATGGTTCTTAACCGGGAGCGGAGCCATGCTCCTTCTATTTCCTGAAGTTGTTGCGCCTTAATTTTTTCTCTAATTAGATTTATTTCTTGTTTAACTTCTGGTTTGGTCCGATCCATGTAGTATAGGCTGGATAGTTTCTTTAGATCTGTCTCTCTTTCTTAGTTTTGCTGGTGTTTTCTTTTAGTGCTAATTTTTATGCCTGCGTTTTTAATTTTTCTTTTGAAAGTTTCCCAGGCTATTATTGGATTGACTATTTTTTCTACGTCTGATATTATATTTTGTACTTCTTTGTTGAATTCTTCATCTTTCGTTAAGTTCTGATTAAATTTATACAGTGGGAAATTTCTGTTGACGAACTTTGTTCTTTTTTCCTTGTGAGGGGGTTGAAATTCTGCTATTACCATGTAGTGGTCGCTGAAAGTTACAGGGATATGTTCAACACTGCTCGCAGTGAAGCCTCTGTATTGGGACACGTAAACCCTGTCGATTCTTGAGGCGTTCCCAGGAGCGAAATGTGAACTCCTTTTTTCTTGGATGCAAGAATCTGAAGGCATCTGTTAGCCCGCAATCTACAAAGGTCTTGATGTGTCCTTTCTGTGGCGCTTGTGACACTTTCTCCTGATCAGTGAAGGGCTCTTCCACGAAGTTCATGTCACCTGCAATTACTGTTATGTTCTTCTGTTGCAGATTTTCTTTGATTATCTGCCAAAATGTTGTTTTTTCTTCACGTTTTGTTGGACCGTACACATTCATTAAGGTTATTATTTGATTGTCAGATGTATGTCAACTTCTAGGGTTCTGTGCCTGACAGAGACTTCGTGGGACAGCAGTTGCATGTGTGGTGCCTTTTTGATAAGGATAGCACCGCTAGAACTACTGCTGGCAGGTTCATTGATTAGGATTAGTTAGGATGTTCATTGATTAGGCTAGTCTTTTTTCTAGTCGTATTATTGGCTCTGGCGCGTGAATTCTTGTTTCCTGCAGCATTACGATGTCTGGCAATTTTTTGTGAATTTCATTGATCAGCAGGTTTTGGCATTCTTTGGTATTTATCCCGTTACAATTTAGGCTCATTAACTTCATTTTGGTTCTGATTTGTTCTGTTACAATTATTCGGGTAGTTTTATGTTTTGCTTCTGGCTCTGGTGGTATTTGCGTGACCTTAATTTTTGTTCTTCGCTGTGTTTTAGGAGCTACGTTTTGTGTTGCTGGCGACTTGTTTGCCCTTGGGATTTCGGATTACAGGTTATTTGTGACTCATTTGAGGTTTCCTGCTTGTCACCTGTACAGTTCTTTCCACTAATCTCTTCCCTCGGTAATGGCTCAGGACGACTTTCTGGAATTTCACTTTCTCTGCCTTCCCCCCTCTTATCGTCTGATATAGACATTTCTGGAACAGTGGTTTTGTTGTCTTTTTGTAACGTGAAGTTTTTTTTTCTTCCCTGTCAGTTGATGAGTTGTTGCTTCCTTTGTTATTCTCCCTATTTTCTTCTTTACCTTTGTTATGCCCATCTGTGTCTTGCACATCCTCTTCTCCGCCTTCTATGTCTGGGGACTCTTCGTTTTGCCTCAATATGGAAGCGTACGTGCTACCCTTGCATTGATCTGCTGTATGACCTATGCGGTTGCACTTTTCACATTTCGGCTCATTGCAGTGTCTGCGTAGATGTCCGATTTTTTTACAGCGGAAGCAGGATGGCGGTCTTCCTGGGACTACGACTATTCCCATAACCTTTTTCACTCTTATAGTATATGGGATGTCGTCAATTTTTGCACCTTCGTTGAGTTCTATGACTAATTTTTTTTTTTGTTGCTTAGGACATGAGACCAGTCATCATTCTTAATTGTTAATATATTTTCCAAAAATTCTATTTTTCCGAATCTTTCAAAGTGGAGAGCAACCAAGTGATTTTGTATGTGGAGTGGCATCCAGTGTATTAAAATTTCTAATTTTCTACATGCATTTATATTAATAATTTCACAGGTGCCATTCCTCACTTGGATGTTCCCCATGCTGGCAAATCGTTCTTTAACGGTCAGTTGTTTGAACGACAATAGAAAAACATAATTGCATTTTAGATGACCTAAATGCCGCACATCACTTCCTTTAACTTTGTTTTCCGTAAGGCTTTTAATTATGTCCTCCTCGGTGTAAGGACCGCATTTTGCGTCACATTTAAGAATAACAGTTTTAGACCAGTCTATTTCGGGTGGTAAGTTTAGCGATTTTAATAGGTCCTGCGAGTTAAAACCTTCAGACCGATTTTCTTGTTCACTATCTACTTTAGGTTCAAAATTGTTATTTCTATTCATTATGCTATTCATATCACGAAATGGTTGAAACCAAGAGGTACTTACAGTTCCTTCTAACCTTTGCATTAGCCTGCGAAGCTACGGTTCAATTCCACTAAGCTATACAGGCTCAACGATATTTTTTATTTATATTTATTTTTTGTCTGGAAATTGTGTATTCTCATGGCAATTTGCTTGTAATGTGTGTGTAATGAAAAAGCCCACATAAAGCTCCCTCTCTTCACTACGAGAGTCGAACAAAGGTGTTTTCCAGTCCAGTTCGCAATGTTCCTTTGTTCCAGTTAGACTAGGGAGGCTCCTCTTGTGTTCTGTCATCTAAATTAATCAGCTAACGTCTTTTATTCCCTTATAGGGAGTAGGCGATGCCTTTAAATCTTATCTAGCTTTTGGAGAGTGAATGGGCGGTTCAATCTCTACCGGTGGTCAGATATAACGAGATATGTTAATGTCTATCACTAATGGGCGGGAACCAATGAAGAAACGGGCAAACGAGTATTGCCATCTCTTTGTGCCTAACCCTAACGAGATATGTACTGAAATAATGTGGGTTCTATGGTCGATTTTCTTGTTTACAGGAATAAACAAGAAAAAACCTGAGTTTTCGGGAGAAAAACCCGCTTACCCGTGCCTCACCTTCCTATAAAGGCGTTAGTTTATTATTATTATTATTATTATTATTATGTCCGTTTCAAAAACTACATTATTGGTTTAAAAAATAAAGGTTTTCTGGAGTAAATATTAATCACTCAAAAATTATTTCTACCTTTTTGTTGTTGTTGTGTCACACTTAAAACGGCAACAAATTCATTATCGGTAATGGAAAATATAACACTTGCCTTACTGGAGAACCGATCGTTACAAATTCTATTAGATCTAGTCAGCTGAATGACCTCTCGTCTTCCCTTAATACTTATGATCAAATTATTTAGAAAGAGCAATTAAGGTGTTTATTGGGTTTGTGAATATTCCATTCCATAGATTCGACTGTCTATTCGAGGCCAAGTTGCAATAGGGCGGTCAATCCTATATGCTTTGCTTGCTACATATGTAAATTGCGTATGCTGTTCTGGTGGGTTTGCCTGCTTTTCCAGATGAAAAATCACGCCATTTCGGTATAAGAGCTACTAACTCACCTTTAGTCAAAAAGATCTGATAAAGGGTCTTCGCATCCTAGACGAGATTCGGACCCTAGTCTTTCCAAGCAGAACATCGTTGATACTGAGTAAGCTGTGGAAGTTAGTTCATGAATATACACATCTATTTATAAAGGCCAGCCCAACCCAATAACTTTCACTAATCTGTAATGGTTTGCAGAGGAAAGACCAGAGACCATTATAGGCTAGAGTCTAGTCATCGAATAGAAATTATTCTAGGCCATCTTTTTTTTTTTTTCATCTGATTGCAGAATTACTCGATCCCTGGCGCACTAAAAAGAATTTCGAAATATTGCTTTTTCTCTAACACTTCTTGGGGAATGGAGAGGGGAAAAAAATAGAATACAAAAGTGCTACTTACTATCTTCGACATATGGACATTAGAGACTTTATGATGCATTTAGTTAAAAATATATAGTTATATATATTTATATATATACATTTATACAAAAATGCATAAAATGAACCTGAAACATCAAATTTAAATTGGTGTTTCATACTCTGTTGCTCCGAAATTATGCACTATATTTAGATAACTGTAGGCTCTGTTTATAGTTTATTTATAACCTTAAATAAAGACCAAAACATGAAAATAAGTGAACTGCTTTTCCAAGATGTATATATTGTTGAATGTTTTAAAAAATTCTGTACTAGATTATACCTATACTTACATAGAACCATTTTGGTTAATAGCACTTTTCTATTTTCTAGGTTGAATATTAATATACAGAAGACTTTTAATATCCATATTGGTCAGGTCAGGTTGGTCAAACAGATACCAAACATCGAATTTCATATTTATATCTAAGAAGTTACACCAAAAATCCCCTACTCCCAATACCTGTTTTCTGATTTCCCAAATTTTCCGAAATATATCTTCACAATTGTAAGCAAAATGCACAACACTTGTCTGTTTATTCCGCTTGAAATTAGGCTTTTTCATCCAACAAAATAGACATACTTGCCAGAGAACGCACACATTTGGAAACATAAGTTTGCGCCATGGTAAACTAAACTTTCTTATTCATCTCACTTGTTGGGATTTTTTCGTTTTAAAAGTGATTATTATTCGTACATTTCCTAACACAAATGTTCATTTTACTCTTTGGTGAATTCTCCCTATCTCATTAAGGTATTTTCATCCCGCAAAACAGAAGAATGTACGCAGTTATCAGTCATAATGCACTGTCCTCTTAGCCTAAGCTGCTTCTGTCATAATTCCAAAACTGCATTCCCAACTCATTGGTAAATTGTTTGCACGAATTACTTTAAATCCATCGACTTTCTTACATTTTTAAATAAATGGTGTGTAATGACCATAACTTCGTTTGCTTTTCACAACTGTACATAAGAGCATTTCAGGATTCCTTCCTAAGGAATGAAGGTCTTTACTTCCTGAGATAGCAAACCTCGCCGGATAATTCATTCAACTGATAGACAGGATACGAGTGGCTTACAGCATTAGTTGCATTACCATATCAATAAACAACTAGAACCCAACTTGTATGAAATCACAAGTTACTTATGTAGAGCCAGCCTGGGATACCATATTCTAAACACGCACTGGACTTTTTTCGATGTATATATTAAAATCAAGGCTTAGTTCGATTTATCTTATTTAATTTGGCGATCTCTTGTAGATATTCTAATCCTACTAGCACAATAATATGAAATGATCTGCTTAATTTTCTATATTCTCATGTTGAACTCTGCTGTTTAAGTCTCTTGATTCTGATAAGTGCTCCATTACACCCATTAAAATCATTCTTATAAGAGGGATAAACCAAAATAACCCCAATCTGAACTTGGCGCGTGCCCATTTTCTAGTTACGGATGATGCCGCTGGGCATCGTGAGTGTGCAGTTTTCTGCGCTCGTCTGGCAAATGGCGTCATCCCGTGTGAACCAGTTCGTTGTTCTGGCCCCTTTTTTGTTTAGGCGATTTCGTGATGGCTGACCACGAGGAACAGAGAGTGTGCGTGAAAATTTGTTTTCTTTTGGGTAAAACGGCAGCTGAAACTTGTTATGCTTCGTCAAGCCTTTAAGGACGAAGCTTTAGGTAAAACTCAGGTCTACGAGTGGTTTTCCCGTTTCAAAAATGGGGACATGTTAGCTGAAGACCGACCACGTTCTGGTCGACCGTCAATAAGCAGAAATTATGAAAACATCGCCTAGGGGTGCCAGACAATCAATGAAGATTGTCAAAAGACCATTGAGCAAGTTGCTGAAGAGAAGAATTTGTCATGGAGTTTGTGCCAGCAAATTTTAACAGATTTGCAAATGAAATGTGTGCTCGTTAACTTTGTGCCTCATTTGCTCACAGACTATCAAAAAAAAAAAAAAGCGTGTAAATATTTGTCGCGATTTAAGGGAGGAAGTTCTTAATTACCAGAACGTTCTTCAAATGTTGTGACCGGGGATGAGTTTTTGTGAAAGCTCACTCAGCCTTGTCTGTCCAATAGTTCATGACGAAAAACAACATGGCGGTTCTTCCCTATCTTTCCGATCTCTCTCTCCGTATGACGTTTTTTTTTTTTTTACTCCCACGGATAAAGAAATACGAAAGGGCAGCAAATCATTGATGTGGACGAAGCGAAAGAAAAGTCACTGGAGGCTATAAACAGTATCCCAGTTGAACAATTCCAGAACTGTTTCCAGTAGTGGAAATAACGGTGGACAAGTGCATTGACTCACATAGAGAGTACTTGAAGGAGACTAGAATATGGTATTATATACTTTAATATATATATATATATATATATATATATATATATATATTTTTTTTTTTAAATACTTCTGGTTATTTTTGGACACCTCGTATAAATAAAATCCTTTATTTGTCATTAATGGTTAACGCTTCGTTTATTAAACGTTGGTTTTCCTATAAACATTTGCAGATATTATGCACGATTTTTTCGATTATAAAGAAATATTTGAATACTATCTAAGACACCAAAAACACTTATAAGGTGTTTCTAACTAAACTACGTTATCCAGCATAAACTATGTAAAGCTTTCCTGTCACATGGAAAACAACAAACTGGTCGAAGAACACACGCAAACGATATTCATAATATCATAACCCCAGTCGCCTAGTATAAACAGTCCTAAATTATTTAGAATTATAAAAGAACAAATGTCACCATTACGTTTTGCTTTTTCATAGAAAGTTGACAGTATTCGCAATGAAGTTAATTCGATAATATCAGGAATGCAGTCATTCTGGAAAGTAGGAACGGCTCTGACCAAATTCTGCTATGCTTGTTGGTTTAAAGTTTGGAACCAGTATTGCAATAATATCAAACGTAATGTTCTGCTTAATTCTCTTTATGCTCATATTGCACTGTGAATTTAAAATCGCATGATCCTAAATTGCTTGCTTAAAACCTGCAGAAAACTTACAGATTCTTGAGCAGTACTGTCACACTCATATTTTGCCTTGATGAAGGCAAATAAATTAACCATGTGATATTTCAAATCATTGTCATAATCGTAAGTTTGAGGTTCACTATTGCACTTCAAGTATCGTTCCGAATTTTCCGAGAAGCTCAGGTAATTGCTATTGATATTGATTTTTCCAATGCATTTCGGTGAAGTTCGATAACACGTTGGTTTTTTTACGTGTTTTTTACGAGACATCAAAGACTTGCTAGAAAACAAGTCTTTGATATCTTTATCAATGGTTTGCTGTTTTTTCTGAGAAAAGGCATGGACCATTTTCTTCAGATGCTTTTGCTGTCGAAGCAGCTCAAGTTTTGTTTCATTACCATTTTCCTTTTCTTCTGTATGTCAATTATTTATTGTGATAACTTCAATTTAAATTTGCCATTTTATTGATAAAACAGTATATCATTTTTCTCATTTTTGAGAGAGAAAAGATAACTCGTACACTTCGCTTTAGTGTATGTGTGTGTGGGGGGGGGGGGGAGGAATCGAAAGACTGCTCATTATTCTCCATAATTTATTTATTTAGCCGCATCTTCTTTGCATTGTTTGACATTAACATCTATGAATGAATTACCAGATTTAACTTGTAGACCATTTATTAACTGAATGTTACTCCTTCATTCAGTTCCTCAATAAAAAAACTACGAGTCAAACCTGGTTAATCATTCACAGTTATGAAAGCTACTCGTAGTTAATTATTTAAAATATATTAACAAGTGTTATAATTTTATCTTAACAGTCTTCCTTACCATAAATATTTTACTTGAACGTCTTTTTTAACATCCCATATAAGAATTTTTTTCGCTAGTGAAGATATCTTTTCTCTTCAAGCGGGGGCGCGCCAGTAGTGTCCGGCGCCTGTGTGCAAAACTTTAGTTGGCGTCCCCCCCTCTTCACCAATAAAAAAATCACTTTAAAAAAAAGGTTTTTTTAAAAAAAGTATTTCCTCTTCTTTGGCGCCTGTGTGCGTTGCACACATTGCACATATAGTCGGCGCGCCCCCTGTCTTCCTGTAAACAATTAGTTCATGGAATTTCCAGACTGTATAAACAAACCTTCTAACACTTTATACTTGAAAGGGAATTGGCAGAGAACCATTAAGTTATACTATATTTTAGGATATAGTATAACTTTGGCATAGTTCCTTTAACCACCTTACCGGCCATTAAAGATTAAATACGCACCCTCAAAAGCTTCGTATCCATCATAAATTTCAATGTAATATCAATGGTATTACAATTTTAATATGCACTTCACATCCATGGAAATGTGAACGTATATGTACGTCCTGGCCGGTAGCGTGGTTAAACATATGCCGACTTGGTTAGCGTATCCGCTCTCCAGCCAAAAGGCTGTGGGTTTGAATCCCGCTGTGGGCATGGATGTTTGTGATTGTCTGTGAAAGTGGTGGTTGTGGGCGGTAGACGGCGTTGGTGTAGTGCGGTTCGTTGTAGTTCGTGGATTGTGTGAGTGGTGAAGACAGAGTTGTAGAGTAGATGTCCTCCCTCGATAAGTCTTTGGACTCCCTGGAGGTGTCACATAATAATAATATAGCTTATAGTTAGGCAGTTAGTCACTAGTAGCTGAGTCATACAACTGCAAATGATTTTGAAGGTGTCATTTCGAATATATTGTAGTATGGTGACCTCGCGATCCTAATCCTATTTCTCATTCTCTGAATCAGTATATGAGTTCTACAGTAGATTTTTTTCCTAATTTTGAAGTTAAAATCCTTTGTTTTCTGAAAGATAAAACCCTCCTTGCTTGCTTCAACCCTTGATTAAGCTATGAACTAATTGAAAACAGGGCCTAGAAAAAGTTCCTCTAATCATGATAAAAATCGGACTTATAATGGTCTTCTGATAACGTAACAGGTCAGAAGAGTACATAAACATCTAGTAACTTCAATTTTATATGCAAAATATAAGAAGATAGTTAAACGTACCCAGTCCTTTATGCATCTATTCTGATTCTGGATGCATTTAACCTGTATGCATCCAGAATCAGAATAGATATTGAACCAGTCCTTAATTTTGTTTATCTAAATTCCATATCTGTTAAAGCAATGTTATATACTAAAATCATTCTCTAGACAACCAGCTAAATGTCACATTGACCTAACTCCAGGCTGTTGACTGAATTTCGCCTGATTGCTATGCAAACTTGGAAATTTCATGTACCATCTCAAAATTGCTTGTATAATCCTGGAAATGATGTTTTCTTCCATAGTGCGAGACTACTAGAAGAAAGTCTGTTGTAAGTCCGATTTTCGTCGTCGACTAGAAGAACTTTTTTTCATCCTCTTAGCTAGTCAGGTGATCTTTGTCGTAGGCTAGTAGGTTATTGTTTTCTGAAAAACTCTGATTTTTAACCCTCTAATTCAAAAAATAGAACTCACATTATTTCAGGTGATAATATATATAGTGTTAGGGACAAGAATTACTATGTGGAAACTGATGCCTGCTATGCCGCCTTTTCTCTGCCTGTGGATAATTTATAATCTCTTGGGCCAGCTATCAGTGGAAGCTGATTAGTCATCGATCACGAAAGTTTTAATGCTGAAAGATGGCTTTGCCTGCCCTCTCTATCTTTCTTTTTGGGAATAAAATGCTTTAGTAGATTTGTTTTATGAGGATAGGGTTATATCAGATTTCAGGCGAATTCTGGTTATATTTTTTCCACTTTAAAATAAAGAATAATTTACCTTTCCCTAATGATCACAATTTGTTGTTTGCAGTGATCTGCATTGTGTTTTTAGTGCAATTTTTTCCTTTTTTTATTTTGCTAACATTGCTAGTATTTGTACCATACATTCTGAATAATCTCAGTTAATTTCAGAAAGCTTTTTACCTTCTGATTCATAAAGTGACTATCCGTTGCCAATGCGAATGTCGTAAATTTAATCAGGTTTATATAGGAAATGACGTTTGCATTCATAAGTGTATCGATAGTTCTGGGGCCACCTGAAATGTCCTAGCACTATGGATACACCTACAAGTTAGACTGTTTCCCAAATTAGTCGATCTCTAACATGGGCAAGTAGGATTTTCTCTACAGGAAACTCATATTTTTAATTCCACAGCTCAACGCAGTCAAAACCATTATTTTTGACAATAAACATAGGGACAACTAGATGGCGGCCGTTGTCATAGACTTCTCGATGCCAATTAAAAATCATTGATAGTCTCTGGGCCAATTGTTTGTGAATCGTTAAGGGTAAAAATGATTTTATGAGGCAACAGGAATTACTTTTCAGACTTAATATCTATGTTAGTGAATTTTTTTTTTTCTCCTGATAGATCATAATTTGCATTCACCCACTTTATGATAATTGGAAGCAATCAGCTAACGGATTTTATTCCCATATAGGGAGTAGGCAAGGCCGTTTTAGCCCTATCTAACTTTTGGAGACCAAGAAGGAAGTTCAGTCTCCCCCCCCCCCCCCCCACCCCCCCCCCCCCCCACCCCCCCCCCCCCCCACCCCCCCCCCCCCCCACCCCCCCCCCCCCCCACCCCCCCCCCCCCCCACCCCCCCCCCCCCCCACCCCCCCCCCCCCCCACCCCCCCCCCCCCCCACCCCCCCCCCCCCCCACCCCCCCCCCCCCCCACCCCCCCCCCCCCCCACCCCCCCCCCCCCCCACCCCCCCCCCCCCCCACCCCCCCCCCCCCCCACCCCCCCCCCCCCCCACCCCCCCCCCCCCCCACCCCCCCCCCCCCCCACCCCCCCCCCCCCCCACCCCCCCCCCCCCCCACCCCCCCCCCCCCCCACCCCCCCCCCCCCCCACCCCCCCCCCCCCCCACCCCCCCCCCCCCCCACCCCCCCCCCCCCCCACCCCCCCCCCCCCCCACCCCCCCCCCCCCCCACCCCCCCCCCCCCCCACCCCCCCCCCCCCCCACCCCCCCCCCCCCCCACCCCCCCCCCCCCCCACCCCCACACCTATGTACATCTTAAAAATAAATGTTATGGATTTTTAAAATTTTCTATCTATACATTTTTATAGCTAACTATTTTAAAAAATCACTTACCAGAATGAAATAATTTAGTTACCGATTTAAAACATTTTACAAAGTTATTTTTAATGGCATACTACATTACTTCCATGTACACTAAGTATACTATGTTCCAAATTTTTACCGCCAAAATTTATGTTGTCTGCTATAGTACACCCACAGATTCGAGACCCTTCGGCACTTCTGTGCATGTCACAAAAAGGAGAATCCATTCTGATAGAAGGGTAATCAATCCGTCTTCTGGGATGAGTTGTTTATTATTACACGTCTGAAAATTAACTTCTCTTTTATGATCATTGTAGTTTTTAAAGTGATAACTATTTTGCTTGTATAACAGTTAGGAAATTTTATCTATAAAGCACGTCATTTCACGTGTTGGCACCAGTTTGTACGTCCTTCACTTCTTCCCCCCCCCCCCTTCAATAATAATCCAAGAGTTAAATCTCATTCTGAAGAATTCAGTGATTCCGACCTGCTAAATTTAGATGCACAGTGGAAAGATCCTGAAGAATATGAAGAAAATTTAACCACTGATAGTCAGCCAAAAGAGATTTCACAGAAACAATTTGAAAATATTTTTCATACAATCGAAGTTTTTAAGCAGCAATGCTTAGAGGGCTGACCCTGATGAAGAGAGAAACAGTAAAATTTGCAGAAGAGTAGAAGAAGCAATAGGGCCATACCGTCGGTTGTATGAAAAAAAGAAACAAAATGCGTGGCAAACTACGTTAGCTCAATTCTTTGTTAAGAAGTAGAATAATAAATTTATATTCTGAATATGTTTTATTGTCTTTCAGCTTCATGGTATTACTAGACCCTGAGACATACCCTAATTCTTTTATAAAAAAAAATTAAGGGTCAAAAAAGAAATCCGAGGAACGAATTATACATTTTCCCATAGGTTATTACATTCAATTCGTGCATTTTCGATTAATGCGCCTGTTTTAAAGAACGCATTAGGCGCACTAATCGAGGGATTGCTGTATTCCATTAAGCCTCCAACATGACATTTGTTCCCAAACATCCATGGTAGAATTTGACCCAGCAGCTTTATTGATTGGAGAGTGGGTATATTATCTGCTTGGCTAGCATGATGATGCTAAGTTGATTGGTGATATATACAAAACAACTACCATTGTGGTTCATATTTGCTGAAGCACAGTCTGTATGTTGCTGACTGACCAGTGCAGAGAAAATTTAACTGATAAATTGGAATTGTGAAAGGAAAGGATGGAAACTATTGAGTTAAATATGAGCAGGTCTAAAACAGAATATATGATGTGCACCTTTGGGGAGTGAAGAATTATTGATGTTACTTCAGTTAGCCTTACTGAGCTGACCATTAGTTGGAAGAACAACTTAAATCTCAATTTTGCTAGAAAATGGAGAAATTAAAAGTGAGATTATAAATAAGTTAGCCTTACTGAGCTGACCATTAGTTGGAAGAACAACTTAAATCTCAATTTTGCCAGAAAATGGAGAAATTAAAAGTGAGATTATAAATAAATTGGAATAGTCAGATGAAAGAGAAATAGACATTTGACATAATGTGAATGAAGTGCTGATAAGCCATTTAAAGGAAAGTTTATAGGATTGTGGCTAGAATAGGATAAAATGCTGGGTATTAAACAAAAATCATGAGCAAAGATTGGAAGATGCAGATGTTGACCTGCAACTGAAAATGACAGGTCATCTTCAGTGGCAGGCTAGTATGTATAGGGTAGAACATTAGCAATGGATTATTGAAAAAACGTGAGCTGCATAATATAAAGAGTAATGCATTGCAGGCAAGTTGTAATTGGTATAGATGGGGTGGATACTTTTTATGGCTGATAAGGATGAGGCAGTCATTCTGATTCAAATTAGGGTGATGTATTAGCACTCTGTTTAAATAAATGTTCAAATCTGAAGTGACATTGGTGGAGTAGGCACATTCTAGACTAGAAGATTCTATAGTCTAGATTCTATATGCCATTTAGGAAAAGTGGTGATCATTTATCTTTATGAGAAAATAGCCACAAGAAAACTTTGTTGATTGGAAAAATGTAGGCACTAAGTTGTATGTCCCGAGGATTTTTGAAATTGGTTCAGAGATATCTGAAATATATACAATAGGAACTCTCTGTGCTGGTTCTAGGTTGTTGGAAGCAAGCTTGTGGATATCAAAAACATACTGTATTGTTCATTGATAGAATCAATTCAGTAATATAATGTGTTAGAGGTTAAGAAATTCTAGCTTGAGAATATGTGGGTTATGCATATAATATCAGCCCAATGCAGTAAAGTGTTTATAATTCCAAATTTTGGGAAGAATGGTGTACAGACTGCTGCTGTATGTAGTGACCAGTGAAGGTAGGTTTGTGGTAGACAGAGGTAGTTGGTTCACCAGAAGGAGAGTTAAGATATCCAAGTTTCCTCTTCTTTTCTGTGTCCATGATGAAATTTATGTGAGAATGTAGGTTGTTTATTTTTGTTAGAAAGGCTGACAGAGTATATCTTTCTGGTTGGACTAAATGGCAAAGATATCATCTACATAGATGAGTCTTGACATTATGTTCTTAGGAAGGACCTTCCATGATGAGTCTTTTGACTCCATGGAGGCCTGAATAATAATAATAATAATAGTGTATCCAAAATGATGGTTGAAGCTGTGTTGAGAAGAAAAGGATTTCTTCTAAATGTTCAAGTAAAGGTTCACTAGTGCAGATGGGAATGGGCTTCTCATTGAAGTACCTTTTGATGTGTTTGTAGAGTTTATTTTGGCAAATAAAGTACAGAGTGGATGATAAATTTAAATAATTTCACTATATCTGGAAGGAAGGCTTACAATAGCAAATGAAAGGAATCTTCAAGAGGAACATTGGCAAAAGGATTCTATGCTGAATCTGATCATAATGTCAGTGGGTTAAAAAGTGAATTTGTCATTCACTTTAGCTAGAAGATGTGGAGAGTTTTTTTTATGAATGAGTGGAAATTACAATTTTGGAAGCTTAACAGTCAAGATAAAAATTTAGCTATAATTTTTTATATGATAAATATGCTGGTAGTTAAGTAGGCCACCTCGGTCTGTTGACTCCACGGAGGATGCTGTAATAATGAATAATAGCTATTACATTTGACACATTCTCTGATTTTATTACTATGAAATCCACAACTCTTATCCTTTATGTTCCCTTGGTAACTGTAAAAGTTTCCTTCCTTTATTCACATATATACCATTTACTGCTCCCATAATTAAAATCTCCTATAATAATAACTCATTGTTCATCGAGCTGTAATTATTGTTTCTTTACAACACAATGCAATATATCTTTAAAATTCAGTATCAACCTTGTCTGTTTCATTCTCACATGTGTGTACTATAGTTCCAAAGTGTAAAGTTTTACAGCTGTCGATGTTAAATCAGCATTCTTTCTTTTTCTTTGTGTCGGATGGATTTGTCATTCAGTGATTTTACTTCCTTGAATGAATGAGAAAAAATATCCATTAAAATCTTAACTAGGAGGTTATAATTTAGCATTTTAACAGTTAATTAGCATAAATTAACTATCAACAATTAGTAAACAAAGTACTTACCAGTTTACTTGTAAAATTTCTGTAAATCTTATGCCATTTTTGCGTGTGTGTGTGTTCCTGAAGATGGCCTTGATATGATGTGGCTACAATGTAGTGTATTTGTTTTTTAATAAAATGTATCTCTTACAGTAGTAAAGTCAGTAAATTACAATGATAGCTTTCATTCTGGTTCATCCAGTCAGTTTAATGACGTATTTTCAGAAGATATGTTACTCATCTCTGCAGCACTTTCCATTTATCTGACTCTTACCAACATTATTACGCCTTCTTGTGAGTGGGATAAAGAAAAAAAAAAGTTAGTCCCTTTGTTAATAATTTTTTTTGTAAATTGGTGCTTTAACTTTTGTACTGTTGCACCCTACGTAGGCATCACACATCCAAATCGACTTGCTTCCAGCAGCCATTATTCATCTGCCTTTATTGTTTTAAGCCATGCTCATTCCCATGCAAGTTTATATCTGTCAGCTACTCTCTCCTAATTTCTTATTATTTTTCATCAACCTTAACTTATATAGCAGCCACTTAGCTGCTTTCCTGTCAAACAAACACCTTTGCAAATCTTTATTTTTCAGAAAAATTTTATGATTGAAATGTGAGCAAATTGCTTACATAATTCTAGCATTGGTATGCTGCAAGTAAAACATAACTGTGTTTCACTTGCCGCATAACAATGTTGGTTACTAACATCGTTATGCTGCAAGTAAAAGAAAAAAACTAATGGGGAAGAATAATTATTGAATGCAGAACACACCCTTGTGTCAGAAGCAGATTGTTTGAATAATTAGTGTTCACTTTTCTAAGATTTATTAACCTGGTGTATATATAACTGTGCACAATGCTGTTACTACATTAGATGAAGAGTTAAGAGTACACGAAAAGGAGGTTCTAGAGTTGCATAACTTGGATAAGATTCAGCATTAGGCACAGATGGGATATCAACCCTTATGGTAAAGGAATGTTCAGCTGAACTAGTTAAGCCTCTGACTTGTTTATATAACTTGAGTCTCAGCTCAGGAAAGAATGTACGATAATCCTGTTGTACAAGGATCATGCAATAACTGATGTCTACTTACTGACCTTGTCAGTGTCTCTAGAGAACTAAGAACTTACAGAAGTCAGTTGACAAATAAGCTACATTTTGCAAGGAATAATGTGGGTAACTGAAAAGAGGTCATGCCTGGGTAATTTGCTCATATTTTATAATAATAAAGGGAATGAACATGCTGTGATACTGGTGGACTCTGCTTAGGCATTTGATAGGATGTTACACTGAAAGGCTGTCGAATAAATTTGTGATATAGGTATCAAGAAAGTGGTATATAATTATCCACCACAAATTAGTGGTGGATAATTCCAACAGCATTGAAACTAGCTGTCCATAGCATGGCTCATCCTCCAGGGACTCCCTCCCCTCTTTAAACATTGAAAACCAGCGTGCACTCAGACAGTCATTGGTGTAAACTTATTTTAGATCTTGGTACACTTTTGTAACAGTTTTTCCTAATTTACAGTAAAATTTTATCACAGCTCTTTACTCCATGGTACAACTTCTGACACGCTCCACTCACACACTTTTACTTCAGCGGTTGCCAAAAACTGCTGTGTCACCATACTCGAAAGTTGCACCTGTGATTACAACACGCTATAAACTACATTTTGTTACTTTTATTCAAAGTGCTGTCTCATTACTTAACAGGCGCACTGTATAAACTTTGGATATTGGTTGATACTCATTCACGGAAGTTGTATTTGAGTACGGTTAAGAAAGGGGTGAGAGTTACATTTCTCTCTCTCACAGATCAGTGCGAGAGTGGGAAGCAAGTACAATCTGGTGTGAATGAGTTTAACAGAAGATATGACAGCTAGTGTCAGTAATTCATGGTCTCTCTCTCAATTAGTTGTTGACTTCCTGGAGTTCTCCGATAATAATAAGCCACATCATGACAAACTTGTAAAATTCCTATCAGCAAAATCTTGATTTTAAGTTCTAACCTCTCCTTAGCCTTAACTTTTCCTAAAACAGCTGGTCTGCAATTTCATATTGCAGTTTTATTATTGTTAATAATGTATAACACCTAAAATTTGTCTTTTAAACAGAAATGGGTAAATTTCACAATTATATGCACATAATACAAAAATGACATCCATATATCGTTGTGCAGGTGCACAACAGTTACATTATCACATCATGTCACAAGTATATGTGCTGTTGTTCACTGTAATATTATGTTGTTAATACACTACCATGAAAAGTGAGTAGGTAATTGTATGGCTACCAGTCTGAGCAACATGTCTTGTTTTGCATCCATTTGATTAAGAATTTGCTTTCTTTTAATACGCTGGTATGCATTTAAATGACTTGCAATTGTTTATTTGTTGTTACATAAACAGACCATAGGAGATGATTTTGATTGAAGTTTTAATTGCATGATTTCAACTTTTGTGTTTTGCAATAATGTTAACAGATTACTGAAAATGTTGAGGAGAAAACAAAATCCCAATGGGTAGCATTTGTTTATAGATGCATCAAAGCATCTATTTGAAGGGTATACTTTTATATACTGGAAAGAAATATACCCTTCTGTTCCAATAGCATATATTTTTTCATATAAGTAATCCTATGAGAACAATAAAAACAGTCTTTGGAGAAACAGATAAAGGAGTTCAGCAGAGTTGTATATTGTTGCCCTATCTTTTTAATATTTATAACTGGCAAATTGGATTTCTAATCAATATCAAATGGTGGTGTATAGAGGTACCATGTCTCTCAGGAGGAGAGTTACCAGTGGAGTCCCACAGGGTTCTGTTCTAGGACCACTGCTGCTGTTCAGTTTGTTTGTTAATAATATTGTGAGTGGTCTGCAAGCTGATAATCAGTTGTTTGCAGATGATGCTAAGCTGGGAAATGTTATTAGGAATGATGCAGATGTACTGGTGCTTCAGAGCGATTTGAATCAAGTGGCTATGTGGGCTAACAAGTCGGGATGTCAATTTTTTTATTATTATTATTTTTACCCAAGACCCCATGGAGTCAAAGACTCATCTAGGAGGTCCTTTTATCAAACACACAACTCATCATACCGTGCTTTAAACACACTCGAATTCTCTGCAGACATCACACTCTCAGGCAAGGCATTCCGATCATTCACTATTCTGCATGAGAAAAACCTGCTTCTCACTCCCCTACTCACACCCTCCATATACAGCTTCCAGGGATGACCTCTGGTTCTCCTCTGATCTCCCACTATTTTCTGTAGAACCTCTCCAGCACTGATTCTATAACAACCCCTTAATAACTTGTAGGTCTCTATCATATCTCCTGTCCATCAGACTCTGCAAGTTGCATCTTCTCAATCTTTCCTCGTACTTCACATTCCAGAGGTCAGGAACTACCTTAGTCAGTTGCCTTTGAACCCTCTCCAACAGCTCTTCATCCTTCTGAAAACCAGGTGACCAAATTTGGGCACAAAAGTCCATGTGTGGTCTAATCAAGCCTTATACAATGGAATCTCCCTACTTCTACAAGTCACTGTCCTCTGCATCATTCCCAGAAGCCTTTGTGTTGTCTTCACAATTTTGGCTATGTTTTCCCTAAATTTCAGAAAATTATCCACTATCATCCCAAGATCTCTTATTTCCTCCACGTCTAACAATATATTCTCACGAAGCATAAATTCTGCATCAAATTTTTGTTTTCCAAATTTTAAAACCTTACATTTTGCAACAAGGGATATTCAGTTGTTTGCAGATGATGCGAAGCTGGGAAGGATTATTAGTAATAGTGCAGATGTGGTACCCCTGCAAGAGGATTTGAATAAGCTAGATAGATGGGCAAATGAATGGGGGTGTCAGTTTAATGCAGCAAAATGTAAGGTCTTGAGGTTTGGGAAACATCGATGGGATGCTGCATACTCTATGGGAGGAGTTATACTTGAGGAAGTAGGGGAGATGAGATCTGGGGTTGATGATTGATAGAAACCTGAAATTTAGAGGACATATTGCAAAGGTAGTGAAGGTAACACAGAGGATTGCTGCAATTATGAGAAGGACACTGACCTGCAGAGATAAAAGGGTTATCATTCCGTTGTATAAGTCTCTGATCAGACCACACTTAAGACTATTGTTCTCAGATTTGGTCCCCAGGATTTGAAGGGGATAAATTAACTGTGGAAAGGATACAAAGACGGATGACAAAGATGGTTTCAGGACTGTACAATTTTGGTTATGAGGATTGGCTGAGGGAATGTGGACTGCAGAGTTTGGTGGATAGAAGAAAGAGAGTGATATGATTGAGACTTTTAAACTGTTGAGAGATGGTTACAGGGTCGACACTGGGGAGTTCATTCACTTGGTTGAACAGCGGGAAGGAGTGATGACAAGAGGCCATTCCTGGAAGTTACGAAAGGAAACTGTGAGCAAGAGAGTGAGGAGTGGTTTGTTTTGCGTGGAGGGTGGTTGAACCGTGGAATGCATTGCCTGATGGAGTGGTGAGAGCGAGAATGGTCAATGAGTTTAAGGAGTGGTATGATAGACTTTGCGTTTCTTAGGAGGGGGGGGACCTCCCCTCGATGAGTCTTGGCAGACTTTATGTTCTTAGGAAGGACCTCCCACAATGAGTCTTTTGACTCCATGGAGGCCTGAATAATAATAATAACAACAACATTTAACTCGCATTCCCATTCCCGTGCCCAATCACCCAATTTATTCAAGTCTTCTTGTAAGGTCACAACATCCTCTCTACTCTTCATGGTTCGTCCCAACTTTGCATCATCTGCAAACAACTGAATATCTCCATCCAAATCTTCACCAATATCATTAATATACAAGTTAAACAGCAATGGCCCTAAAACAGACCCCTGAGGCACACTACTAGTAACTTTCCTTTTCCTGGATATCGCTCGCCCATACAACTTGTTGATACCTATCGGATAGCCAGTCTCCAATCGAATGCACTAATCTAATATCCAATCCCATCCACTCCAGTTTAACTATCGACTTATCATGCAGTAATCTATCAAAAGCCTTTGCAAAATCTAAATATATTACTGTGTATCCTTTTCCTCTGTCCAAGGAAGCAGTCACTTTATTGTAATAAGTAAGTAGATTTCTAAAACATGACCTCCCTTTAGCAAATCCATATTGTCAATCAAAGATTATACCATTGTTGTCTACCCGACTCTGGATCCTAGTTCTCACGAGCTTCTCCAACAACTTAACCACGACACCTGACACACAGATAGGCCTATAGTTTGATGCTTGCATTCTATCACCTCCTTTATGAAGAGGTACAATCTTAATTGAGGTACAACAACTTAACTGCAACACCTGACACACAGATAGGCCTATATTTTTATGCTTGCATTCTATTACCTCCCTTATGAAGAGGTACAATCTTGCCCTCCTTAGGAACTCTGTCCGAGCACAAGACTCGTATAAAAAAATATGTCAAGGCCAGCATCAACTCCCTGGCACATTCCTTTCAGAATACGTAGTGATATATTATCAAATCCCACAGCCTCTTTTACATTTAGTTTGCTCAACTCCCCATGCACCTCTTGCTCACTTACATTCAGTCTCTCCTCCCCATCATCAACTGCTCTCACTCTCTCCATGAAGTCACATTCACAAGATTGAAAGACCTTTATGAACTGCTCATTAAGTATCTCCACCACACCTGCAACAGCTGTCTATACCATTTTCTCCAATCAATGTCATCCTTCCATAATCATTCTTTCTTTTGCTGGCTACATATCGAAAGAACTCCTTAGGATTCTTTTTGGCTTCATTAGCTAACTGCTGTTCATACCTCTCTTTAGCTACCCTCACCAACCAAGTCACTCATCTTGCCTGGTCTAACCAGTAAATGTAGGGTTTTGCACTTTGAATCTCAAAAAAATAAAGCTGCGTATCATATTGGAGACGTATTGCAGGAGGTGGAGGATGTGTGGGATATTGGTGGATAAAGAATTGAAATTCAAGGGAACTTCAATTCTTTTGTCATGTTCAAGGAAACGTTTATCATATTGCAAAAATGATAAAAGCAGTACAAAGAAATGCAAATATATTAAGAAGAACACTGACAAGTAGAGATAAGGATGTGGTCATTATGCTGTACAAGGCTTTCATTAGACCACGTCTGGACTACTGCACAACGATTTGGTCACCTGTGTTCCTAGGTAAGAAGCAAGCTCGGGAAAAAAAGTTCAGAGGTGAATAACAAAAGTAATATCAGGATTGTGGAATACTGGAGGTATTTCACAATCTTTCAATCTGTCTTCTGACTCTGAAGACAGGTTGAAAGAATGTAAATTACAGACTCTAGTCAATAGGCAGAAGAGTGGTGATATGATTGGGCCATATAAATTGTTAAGGGATGCTTATTATTATTATTATTATTATTTTCAGGCAACTCCAGGAGTCCTTAGACTCATCGAGGGAGGCCCTAAACATCATGTCCACACAACTATACGACATTCTCACAGTATCTATCATACTTTGCCTTGAACTCGCTCACCGTCATAGCACCCACAACAGACTCTGGCAGCTTATTCCACTCATTTACCACTCTAAAAGTAAAGAACTCAGCTCTAACACCCCTGCTTACCACACTCTTGCCCAGCTTCCACAGGTGTCCCCTAGTTCTCCCACCACCAGTCCTGATCTCAAAAATATCCTCTGAATTTATCCTATAGAATCCCTTTAGCAATTTGAATGTCTCAATCATATCTCCCCTCTTCCGCCTATCAACCAGTTTCTGCAACCCACAAATCTTCAACCTGTTCTCATATGGTTCATTGGTTCATTCCATAGACCTGCTATCATCTTAGTCATTCACCTCTGGATCCTCTCTACCTCCTCCCCATCAAAAAGGAACCGAGGTGACCAAATCGGGGCACAGTAATCGAGATGAGGTCTTATCAAGGCTCGGTATAAAGGTACAATAACTTGCTTGTCTCTGCTCGTCAAGGTATTTTTCAACAACCTAGTGAGTTGATGAGCTGATTTAGCTACTTTTGCAATGTGTCCCCTAAACTTCATCTCCCTATCCACCAACACTCCCAAGTCCCTGGCCTCATCAATCTCCTGGAGTACAGTTCCACCAATGTGGTATACTGCTGCTAATCTTTTCACCCCAAAATGCATAACCTTACATTTTGTCACATTAAATTGACATCCATTCTCCTTAGCCCAGAACTCCAATCTATCCAAGTCATCCTGCAAGATTTTGACATCTTCTGCATTCACTATCGCCCTACCCAACTTTGCATCATCAGCGAACAAATGAACTGTTCCACTTAGATCCTTCCCTATATCGTTGATGAACAGATTATTAAACAGCAGTGGTCCAAGAACAGAACCCTGCAGCACACCACTAGTCACAGGCCATCTTTTGGACTCTACTCCTGAATAAACTACTCTTTGATATCTCTCCATCAACCACCCACCTATCCATCTCACCAACCCTATATCCATTCCCATTATTAAATAGATACCCAGGATATTTTTCAGAGGGTTGAAGGAGGGAAGGGAGATAGAGACAAGAGGTCATTCTTGTCTCTATCCCCCTTTGGCGAGTGGAAATAAGCATTATTGCCAAATGAGGTGGTGAGTGCTCAAACATTGAACCAATTTAAGATGAGACTATGATGAACATTATCTCTATTAAAATGGTAAAACATTATACAAACACTCCAGGAGGTGTTTGTATAATAATAATAATAAATACATTATGAGAATGGTTAACTTAGACGAAGACCCAGCTGCATATCTTAACCAATAATTTAAGATATGCAGATGATACATACCCTTATAGCAGAAACTAAGGAAGATCTGGAGTGGTTGATTCTGTTGGTTTAGAGGGAAAGAACAAAGTCAGGCTTAATTTAAACATCAGCAAAACAGAAGTGATGGCTTCTGGCAATTTAGATAAATTTATGATAGAGGGAGATAAAATAGAGATTGTTGAAAGTTATGATTTCCTGGTGGGTCCAGAATAAGAAATGATGATAAATGTGAAGATGAAATTAAAAGGAGGAGGGTTTTCACTAAAAGTCGAAAACGACTGGATGGCACATAACAACAACGAGAACCATGGATTTGCTTCAGTGGTTAAATTCTAAACAAATAAGCTCCAGGGCCCTTAAAGCAAGGATCATAAATGTGAGGCTATTGCTAGATTGTCGCAACATTTTTTAAAAATTTTTATTTATTTATTATTTATTTATTCTAGTGGAGTTAAAGTTTTCAGGTCTTCTCTTCCACACCACCAGAAACATTAAATACAGATACAAATACAAAATTACAAATTAATATAATACTTCTAACATATTAAAAGATAATTCAATTTAAGATATGATAATTCAATTTAAAATAACATTAGGTTATATGAGCGATGAAAAAACAGTAGGCCATGAATAGGCCTACTGTTTTTTCATTGCTCATATGATCTTCTTACGTAAATGCAAAATAGAAAGCTCAGATAACGCATCCATCATTATTCCTAAATTGTTTATAAAGTACGTTTCTTCAAGTTTACTAGCTAGCCCTTGAAATGTTGTTCTTTCTTCACTATCTCGATTTCCATCATGAGCTGCATGTGTAAAGAAACTGTGCAATGATGCATAGTTATTCCAAATAGAATTCACAGCCTGAAAACTTAATGCAACCCAAAGAGTTGACAACATCTTTCCCACTTTGGTGAGACTGCAGAACAACTGTTCTGCACATTTCCTTAGTTCATGTAAGTTCCTTGGAGACATTCTAAAAGTTGAATATACTTTACCAAGAAATACCACAAAATGATTTGTTGTTGTAACATCTTTCATTGAATCATGCACAGCAAGTTCTAAGTGATGATTTATACAGTGCCATGTTAAAATTGTTGTAAAATCTTCTTTCATCAATATTGCCAAACCTGCTCGTAACATAACTTAGGTCTCATCCGTACATAATCCAGTTAGAATTTTCTGCAGGATTTCTTTTTTCAGACCATGCTTTTCAAGACACTTCATAAGTGAGTTCTTAATGTGCATTGCTTTGGTGCTTTCTAATTGAATTAAATCAAAGAATAGTGTTGTAACATCACCACCATTTATTGCACCCTGTATGTACACTATCAGAACAGTCTGGTTAGATATGGATGTACTTTCATCCAAAATAGTAAAAATTTTGGTTCTATGGTTTATAATGCTGTCTGCAATTTTGTGTTTCATTTGTTTTGCAATAATTCACTATCTCAGTGCATGTCACATTACTATGTAAAGCATGCCCCACATCTAGCCCATTGAGAAGCTGAAGATCAGTTAATTTTGGATGATCTACAAAATGAAGATTATGCTTTGCGATGGGATATGCAAGAGGCCTGTGTAGCTCAGTGGAAGTGACACTTGCGTCCTCTGCACTTGGTCGCTTGAAGTTAGACCTAGATTCAAATCTAGTCACATACTAGATTTGAATGTTTTCTAAGTCCATCTTTGACCAGTTCCTGAGTTAGTCGATCTCTGGCACAGGCAAGCAGGTTTTTTCTCCCAGAAACTTGGGTTTTCCATCCCGTAAACTCAAGAATATCGATCAGTGTACCCACATTATTTCAGACAGTAACATATCCTGTTAGGGTTAGGCACCAACATTGAACTTGTTCAATGTCAGTAGCCTGTAATTAGTGATAGACATGGGCCAGCTATCTCTGATTGGCTATTGATGGAAATTGAACTGCCCATTCAGTCTCCAAAAGATAGATAGGATATAAAGACCTCGCCTACTCCTGATAAGGGAATAAAAGGCATTAGCTGATTTATTTTATTTTATGTATTTATTTATTTATATGATACACAGTGTGAAACACACGGCACGTCATTTCGTGCACTAAAGAGTTCCATTCTTCTACAATGTGTCTCAATGAATTCTCACTTTTACTTCTAATAATTGCTTCTGCACTTTTGTGAGATTTCGTATCTCTATGTTTGTAAATTTTCTTTCTGAGTTGGCATTGTTTAGGCCCTTCCTCTTTAATATGTATTGATCCATTTATCCACTCTGATGTGAATAACTTGCACCTAGGTCTGTACCTGTCCACTGGTTGAGTGTCCAGCAAGTCGGCAAATCTTTCCTTTCGTTCAACGTATTAATATTATCGCATTGCAACTGTTGGGAATCATGTGTTTCTGTAGATTCGTTACACACAAACTGTCATTACAAACTCATTTTATATTATCACTGTCATCCGAGTTATTTTTCCATTTAAAGAAGGCACCATGTACTTATCCATAGTTGAAATAGTAGGCCTACATACATACAAAAATATTACAAGATTTTCTTTTTGCTTCTCACAGTCATGAGCTCTGATAAACATCTCCTAATCTGCTGTTCTGTTGCTGGTTACTGACTGTTGCTGACCGTGTTCCCAACCAGAAAAGACAAAATATCGCTACGAGTCTGTCAAAATTCCACCAGACTACGCTGCAATAATGTTTGTTCGTCAATCGCTGCAAGATAACGCATTATAGGAAGTCCAAACCTTCCTGTCCTTTTCATCACGCGTTCATAATTAAGCGACTTGTTACTTATTTTTAACGGTATTAACTACACCAAACAATTTTTATCAAAAGATGTTTATTAACTGCTTATGTTTCGCTGAATTTCAAATCAGCATCATCAGAGCTCAACACAGCTAGTATATGCGACAGTGAGTAAGTGAAGTAATACAATTGTAATGGACAAAAGATTATTATTCAGGCCTCCATGGAGTCAAAAGACTCATCGTGTGAGGTACTTCCTAAGAACATAAAGTCTGTCAAGATTCATCGAGGGGAGGTCCCCCTTAAGAAACACAAAGTCTATCATACCACTCCTTAAACTCATTGACTGTTCTCGCTCTCACCACTCCATCAGGCAATGCATTCCACGGTTCAACCACACTCCATGCAAAGAAACCACTCCTCACCCTCTTGCTCACAGTTTCCTTTCGTAACTTCCAGGGATGGCCTCTTGTCATCGCTCCTTCCCGCTGTTCAACCAAGCGAAAGAACTCCTCAGTGTCAACCCTGTAACCACCTCTCAACAGTTTAAAAGTCTCGATCATATCACCTCTCCTTCTTCTATCCACCAAACTCTACAGTCCACATTCCCTCAGCCGATCCTCATAACCAAAATTGTACAGTCCTGAAACCATCTTTGTCATCCGTCTTTGTATCCTTTCCACAGTTAATTTATCCCCTTCAAATCCTGGGGACCAAATCTGAGAACAATAGTCTAAGTGTGGTCTGATCAGAGACTTATACAACGGAATGATAACCCTTTTATCTCTGTAGGTCAGTGTCCTTCTCATAATTGCAGCAATCCTCTGTGTTATCTTCACCACCTTTGCAATATGTCCCCTAAATTTCAGGTTTCTATCAATCATCAACCCCCGATCTATTGTCTCCCCTACTTCTTCCAGTATAACTCCTCCCATAGAGTATGCAGCATCCCATCGATGTTTCCCAAACCTCAAGACCTTACATTTTGCTGCATTAAACTGACACCCCTATTCATTTGCCCATCTATCTAGCTTATTCAAATCCTCTTGCAGGGCTACCACATCTGCACCACTACTAATAATCCTTCCCAGCTTCGCATCATCCGCAAACAACTGAATATCCCCTTACAATCCACTGGCAATGTTATTGATATAAAGGTTAAACAATATAGGTCCTAGTACTGAGCCCTGTTGGACCCCACTTGTAACCTCTGCCTCCTTGAAAGTGCTCCACCATACACAACTCTCTGATACCTATCAGACAGCCAATCCTGAATCCAGTTGACCAATCTGACATCCAGACCCATGTGCTGCAATTTAAATATCAGCTTATCATGTGGCACCCTGTCGAATGCCTTCACTAAGTCTAAGAAAATTGCACTATATGCCTTTCCCTCATCTAATGTTCTTGTAACTTTATTATAAAAGGCTAGCATATTGCTAAAACAAGAGCGCCCTTTCACAAATCCATGTTGACTCTCACAGATAACATTACCCTCATCTGCCCAATGCTGTATACGGTCCCTCACTACTTTCTCCAAGATCTTAACAACTACTGATGACACACAGACTGGCCTATAATTAGATACTTCCAGTCTGCTACCACCCTTATGGAATGGCACTATCTTATCTTCCTTCCATTCCCTGGGCACCTTTCCCGCATCTTTTCCAGATCTAGTCTTATTTTGGTGTACTCTAATGGTAAACAGTTATTTGATTCTTCACAGTAGAAAAAGAATCAAATAACTGTTTACCATTTCTTAACACATTAGTCACCTGCCTTTCAGATGGATCACTATCTTTTTCCATTTACAGAAAGCCAACACACACAGGAAGATACCTACATAAATAATCACATCATCATCCAGTTCAACAACATGGTATTTTAAAAACACTTGCACACAGAGCCAGAGCCATTTATTCTGATGATACAGCTCTGTCCACAGAACTCAAATATCTGTGCCATATGTTCTTGGCCACCGGCTACAATCCCTACAAAATAGATAAAGTGCTCCATTACCCATCCCTCCCCTAAGAAACATAACATTACCATTTCTATTCCCTATGTTAGAGGTACATCAGAAAAGATAGCCGAAGTACTGATGAAACATGGCCTTTGCACTACATTCAAACTTCATGTTAAACTAGCAACTGATCCACTCACCTAAGGATAAACTTTACCCTGGAGTGTATGAAGTTCCCTGTGACTTGGCCTACTAAGGGCAAACAGGAAGATCAGTTAACATCCACCTGGAAGAACATAAAACAAAAATATTTGCTATTATTACTATGGCAAGTCAGGACTAGTAGACCATGCGTTGGATATCCCTTCACACAGGATTAGATGGACAAGAAAACGAATGTGCTATTTAGAAGCTATTACAGATCTGAAAGATTATTTTTTGACCATGGCTTTAAAGAATTCTCCTAACCTAAACAAATATGGCTGCATTAATTTGCCAAAAATTTGGGAGACTGTTATTGTAAGAATAATTCTACATAGCTGTAATGTTTTTTTTTTTTTTTTTACAACATTAGAGGTTGCCAAAATAGGACTTGAGATCTTTTTCCATTACAATCGTATTGTTTCGCTTACTGTCATGTATACTAGCTGTGTTGTGCTCTAATGATGCTGATTTGAAATTCAGCGAAATATAAGCAGTTAATAAAACATCTTTTGATAAAATTGTTTGTTGTTGTTAATACTGTTAAAAACAAGTATTGAATAACCATCAACACTAAAGCTTATCTGTTAGAATAATCAGGCGACTTTTGATATTGACTTTATATACACATTTAAAACTGTAAACAATTGTTGAATATTAATACAATAATGTAGGCATAATTACCGTAAAGGGAGAAAAGTCACAAAACAGAAAAATGTTCCGGGTCCGGGCCCAGTGCATAAAAAAAGTTCTGGAGCCGGGACTTAGAAGGTCCCAGCTGAATTTAACCACTGATTTACTTTTGAGGCACATTGACTATGATGAACACGTGTTGAATGTTTGTTGTGACTTCATAGTGATGGTCCTTTTAATAAGCATTATGCATTATAGAAAGTGTCGCTACTCAGACTGGTTTTGACCTTTATTGAGGATTTATCTGTTTAGTATCCTCTGGGGTTCCAAAATTTACAAGTGACCTAAAAAAAAGAAAAAAAAGTTGCTCTCATATAGCTCAAAAACTGGACCTCTTTTGAATTTTTTGGCTCTTCCTGAAACACTGTGTTGAATCTCACTACAGCCACAAGCAAACGCTGCCACTATGCCAAGCCTTAGCTCTGTGTAGTAGTAGCAGCAGGCAAAAACTGATGTGCCAAACATCAGTTTGGTATATAGAGGCTGTGGACTTCATCATTTGCCTTAGTATCCTATAATGCAAAGCACACTTCCTTTTGGATGTGTGTATATTGCTATGCATTATGGGAAGTAACTTAGTTGTGAAGATACTTCATGTACAAACTTTGTTTGCTAAAATTAGATAAAGGATTAAACAAGAATATAATTTAACAAATATTTCTTCTCAAATATAATTTATTTTGTATCTAAGTGAAAAACTTTCTCCAACAATCTCGTAAACCAGAATATTTAATAAGGTGATATGACTCTTTACTCCTTGTATATGGAAAATATGACTTCTGCATTGATTCAATCCTGGTATCTGTCTGGGCCTGGCTCCCTCTGATGAGATCTAAGTAAAGGTCAAAACTGGTTTGGACTTCAATTGATTTCTGATTTATTAGCTCACAGTAAAGGTCATACTGCCCAAAGCAAAGGTTACAGCAGTACAAAAGGTAATAATAAAGCAATAAATTAGTAAATATGTACAGAAAGCTTAGGTCTTGTTCATTATCTATAATAACGCTTAACGGTATAACTAACACCAAGAGTAAAAAAAATACATTTATTAAACTTGCTAAGATTTCACTGATTTTCCACTCGGCATCATCAGAGCACAATGACAATTTGACAGGCACATAGCACTAAACCAAGTAATTGCAGAAACAATTTAAATTGTAACTGACACCTAATGTTCTTATGTGGTGCCCTCTCTGAGTCAGATAACTACAAGGTTAATTCAGAGAAGTCTGGCTATTAGGTCTTAAAATGATAGGTTCCCAGATCTCTGGTAAATTAATACAACCATACTTGTTGAGATTGGGAAAGTACTTCATAGCTGATGCTGATTCTAATAAATTATTAAACAATATATTCTGTACAAAAGCAAATAAAATAAAAAAATTATAAATTAAGCAATACAGTATTTACACAGAAATATAATTCATGATGAAATGTACTTATATAAATTAGTTATTTGCAAAAAGTTAAAAACATTATGCAGTTTTGTCTTTGTCTGATAAGATCTGCCTGAGTATATGTGGCTCAGTTAGATCAGTAAAGATTTCACTCTCATGTGAAGTGCCAACACTCCACTAGAATATGACAAATTGTGAGATGTGTGTTGCATTTTTCACGTGTGTGTGTGTGTGTGTTGGGGGGGGGGATCATCAGCCCTTAGTAAATAAGAATGTGTAACATGACTGTGACCTATATGAAGCCTAGCAAGAGCAGCAACATCTCCTCTTCTCTCTTCTGTTTCTATGTTGACTAGACTGCCAATGCTTAATTTCAGGCTTAATCTTGTGCAATTTGTTTGTGAGTGCTTCCTACCATGAAGACTGCCATTGGGTAATTAGCTTTGCTCTTATAGGTTGTCTGAAGTCTGTATATATGGGACTGCCAAACAGTATGGAAAAGGTATCATCTGAGCTAGCAGCTGCATCTGCGATCTCATTTAATTAATCCCAGCCTTATTTGAATTAATTGTAGCTGGGAACCTAGCATGACCAAACATCAGAATTAAGAGTTTTCATTTTGTACAACAGGTGCAAATATTTCACAAATCACTGGTTGTGGATTGTATACAGGAAACAAGATGGCCTGTAAAGAACTCAATGAGTTTGTATAAATTGCACACTTTTCATAGCATTTTTTTTTTTTTTTTTTCATTTTATATGCACAAGGCGCAAGCTGAATGGCATGCAACTCTGCTGTAATTAATGCAATCAAGTGGGATATAGTAATATGTTAGGAAACACAGCAGCACAACCAACAGAAGTCTCACATCTTGAACCATCGGTACGTAGATCAGAGTGTACTGCACTGTGTGCATTAGTTGGACAAGTGTGAGATTGCAGGATAAACTTCCATGGATGGATTACTATTATGTTTGGGTACAGTTAATGTTGTCAGCATTCATGCCAATAGAATGTGCAACTCTATCCACTGAAGCTCAATATCACACATCAGAATAGCAAAGGGATGAATGGCAGTCTGATGATATTAAGCTTTAGTAGAGAAGGAGAGAGTGCAAAAATGATATCAGGATTGTGGAAGACAGACTGAGAATTTGTAGGCTGCAGACACTAGCAAACAGGAGAAAGAGAGGGTGATATGATTGAGACTTACAAACTTCTGAAAGGGTTATACAGAATTTCAGTTGATGGAATGTTTCATTTTATGGAGGGTGGGGAAAGGATGCAAGGTCAAAATGAATGCTCTCAAGGAGTTAGGGCTAGATTTCTCTCTCTCATATAGTAGTGCGTGATTGGAATAGAGTGTCATTGGATGTTGTATGTGCAAGTAGCATGAATGAATTCAAGAACAGGTATGATAGCTCGTGTGAATAGTATGGCCTCCCTTGATAAGTTCCTGACTCCCTGGAGGTCTCTCTTAATAATAATAATAATAATAATAATACTTATCATACCTCTCCTTGAGCTCATTCACTGATGAAGCACTTGCAACCATCTCTGTCAACTCCAGAGGTGGTTGCAAGTGCTCACCTTACCCATTCACCACTCTCCAAGCAAAAAACTTAGTCCTAACACTCTTGCTAAACACATTCTTATATAATTTTCAGGGATGATTCCATGTTCTCTCCCTTCCTGCTATATACCGAGAAAAGTCTTTGGTGTGATAAATTTAGTTTAATCCTTTATCCAAGTGTAAGCAAACAAAGTTTGTGCCTGAAAATATCTTCAGGACTGAGGTAAGGTGGTACATCCCATGGCAACTTGCAGCAAAGGTGGATCAAGTTCCCAGCATCTCCCATAATGCAAAGCACATCTCCTTGCAGACATGTATTATACTGCTATGCATTAAGGGAAGGGCCACTACCACCCAGACTAGTTTCAACCTTTATTGAGGTCTGATCAGTGGGAGGCAGATCCAGAGTAGTGATACTAAGGCAGAAGCCATGGAGAGGTCATATTTACCTATTTTCAGGCACAAACTTTGTTTGCTTACACTTGGATAAAGGATTAAACTAAATTTATTATAGTCTAACCAAGTGCAAAATAAACTTCCAACATCTTTGGTGTGAATTCTATAAAATCCCTTTAATTACTTATATGTTTCTATTCTATACTCTCTTATTCACCCATAAGCTAGTTTTGGAAGCTTATGGACTTTCAGTCTGTTCTCATAAGGAGCATTCCACAATGCTCCTTATGAGAACTCCATTATGATCTGCCACAACACAATTGGTCACTTGCCTCTGGGTCCTCTCCACCACTTCTTAATCACCATGGAATCCAAGCCACAAGATTATGCACAGTAATCCAGATGTGGTCTTATTAAAGTCTTATAAGACT
Organism: Typopeltis vanoorti; assembly: GCF_054136105.1. NCBI lineage: Eukaryota > Metazoa > Arthropoda > Arachnida > Uropygi > Thelyphonidae > Typopeltis > Typopeltis vanoorti. The sequence goes on from NC_143556.1 coordinate 16,863,058, forward strand.
TATTAAAGTCTTATAAAAAGGAATAATAAACTCCTTATCCATACTTCTCAGTTTGTTCTTCAACAGTCACATAATCTAATATGTTGTTTTCATATTTATAGATTTAGGGACACAAAAACACACGTGTTGAAAAGATTATTTTATTAATAAAATACCACTTCTTGTTTCGACCCCTGTATTGAGGTCGTCATCATCGGAAGGATACATGCATATAGGGAACCAAGCTACATGCTCTAGTCTTATATACCGGTAAACTGAATCTACGTTGTTAATTAATTAATCTTTTCCCTAGCCTGACCTCTAGCGATAATTAAATAAAATAAAATAAATAAAATTTAAAAAAAAAAATATATATATATATATATATATATATGTTGCCGCTAAAGCTCGAAAGCCGTTAATGTGCACATTACCTAGCTAATCTGCAGATTAGCTGATTTGCTCCGTTAACGTGCGGTATCACGAGTTTTCCGCATTTTACCTAGGTAATGTGCATATTAACGGCTTCCATATCGTTAAAGTTCAAAAGTTTGTTTCTCTCATTTCCTTTCCCCGTCTCCCTCCACTTTTAGTTTCGTTTCGCCAGTGTCTTGTCGTCGCCGGTTGTTTTTATTTCTCATAATTTGCGTCGGCTGCTAGTGCGTAGCATAGCTAATTCTGTTTTCAAATTCGTTTCTGCCTGTTAGCGCGTGAATTTGTGTCGTGCTTTTTTTAAGCAGATAAATATAGCCCCTATATGCAAGCAAGCACCGAATTGGTGAGTACAATGAAGAAAAGATTCTTCGCAAACCTCTTTAGCGAAGATTCAAAATACAATAGTGTTTTAATGACAAAACGAAAGTATGATTCCATAATTGAAGATGTAAAGCGAATAAAAGTTTCCAAGAAGAAAGAATCATCTCGAGATTATCGAATAATTCAAAGGTATGATGTGTTAACTGTACAAGGCTGTGAAAAACTCATTGAGCCGTTGTCAGATGCGCGAGAAAGTGTGAAAAAGTTTGTCCATGCCGAAGAATTGTTTGACATATTGTATTATACTCATTTGTCAATTGGCCACGGTGGAAGAGACAGAATGATCAAGCAATTAAATACACTTTATAAAAACATAACCCAATCCCAAATAAAAATGTTTTTGGATTTATGCGAACCTTGTCAACAAAAACAAAAAAGTGCGAAAAAAAGGATTGTTGTTAAGCCGATTATTTCATCGCATTTCAATAGCAGATGCCAGGTGTGTGCTTGTCGCAAAAACCAATTGCTATGTAATTCAAAGTGTCACCAATCTTTAGATTGCACTAATAAGTAAACATAATTTTATCATATGTTTTGCAAATTCATTTCCTTAATTGTAATAATATTTTAAACCGTTTGATTCTTTGTATTATAGTTTTTTAATTGCTGTTGTTCCAGCAAAGATCTTGTTTTCACTTTAACGAGTGCCTAGTAGGTAATGTGCAGATTATCTAGGTAATTTGAGAAATGAAACAATTTTCGGCACGTTAACGGATCACCCTAGTTAATCTGCACAATACCTAGATAATCTGTAGAATAACTGATTTCTGCATTTTAGCAGTAACATATATATAAAAGTATAATTTTTAAAAAAAATAAATGAATAAAAAAATTATTAAAAATAAAAAAATAAATAATAAAATAAAAATAAATAAATAAATAATAAAATAAAAATAAAATACAACTACAATAAACTGCTAAAGTCCTCATCTATTAATATTCTTCTGGATTCATACAGTTCTGATTGTTATAATATGATTTCCTTCAGCTGCTGTTGAATGTTTAAAAAAAAAAAAAAAACTTCAAGTTGTCTTCTTGTAGTGGGATTTTTCTTTGTTTTGATTGTTATACAGGTTGTAGATGGGTCCTCCACATTCTTGGAATGGTTAGGCCATCAGTTTTGTTCAGATTTAGGTTATGTTTGAGCATTTCACAAGCTTCTTTAAATTTCCTCTCGAACCAGGTTTTGGTACGTTGTAGGGACTTGGTATTTTTCCAGTCAATTCTGTGGTGTGTTTGGAGTGCGTAGTCAGAAAGGCCGGTTTTTCCAAAATGGAGGTATTTAATGTGTCGTTTGTTTTCATCTTTCCTCATTGGGATAGTTTGCCCTGTTTCTCCTATGTATGGTATGTTACATGTGCACTGTATTTTGTATACCCCTTGGTGGGCTAGGTGTGGAAGAGGATCTGTTGTGTAATATGTTATTTTGGCCACCTTTGCGATATGTCCTCTCAACTTCCTGTCAACAATCACCTCCAAATCCCTAACTTCATCAGTTTCCTGCAATTCTGTTCCATCAATATGACACAGCTTTTGATCTCTTCATCCAAAAGTGCACAATCTTGCACTTGGCCACCAATGTGATATCTATTTATCTTTGTCCATACTGCCAGTCTATTTAAGTCATTTTCATTGATTATTACTCTACTCTTCCTAGTTTTGAATCATCAGAAAATGACTGAGTATTTTCCCATAATTCATTCTCTGCATCATTGATGAATCATTTAAACAAAAGAGGACCGAGCTCTGTGACATGCCACTAGTTACCTGCCATCTCCCAGACTCACTTTCCCTTACACCAGGGCCTGAAATGCCACTTAAATCTTACTGGTCACAAAAAAAATTTTCCTTGCCTATAGTATGAATTACATACTATAGTTAATGTTGTCATTAACTGTACCCCTTGTAAAAGATATATACCAGCTTTTCAATTTCAGCAACTAAGATAATATATTTACTGGCATTGAAACAGTCAAATTCAAATTCCATACAATAATTTGTAAGATCTGATACATGCATCTCTCTTTAAATTTGCCACTAGCCCATTATTTTATCCCAGCATGAACATGCTATTTCTGTTCTGTCACCTGCTAACCAGTTATCATTTTTCCCTGACAAGAAGAACTTGTTTCACACTCAAAGTATACTACCTCTTCCGATTTTTATCTATGCATCTCATATAATGGAAGACTCCTCATTTGAAATATCTGTAGAAGTATCTAGAAGGAGACTTGCTATTGAAGTCTTTTATTTCCTTAATTTTTGTTTAACTGTATAACTGTCACAAATTTTTTATATTTCATTTTGATACTATTTTACTACTCAGCCTATGAAGTGTTTGAAGTCAGTAAATAGTTTGATTAGTAAATTATCAGGAAATAGTTTATTATCTGTTGTATTAAAAAGTCATTTCAGGTGTTCAAACATTTTAGAATCCATCTTTCTTGGAAAGATGGATTCTAAAATGTTTGAACACCTGACACTCTTGGCCAGGTGATTCTGACCAAGAGTGTCACAGCATTGTTTATGAAAATTGATTGTCTTCTTCTTCTTTTAACCATTTTTATAGCCACTTCTGGTTATAGGTGTCTCCCATCGTCATCTGTTTCTATTCTGAGCTTATTGGTGCCCAAGGGCTCCAATTGTTTTTCTTATATCATCTGACCATCTTATTTCAGGTCTTCCAGCTTATCCTTTACCTTCATATGGCCACCACTGTCCTCGAGGCTTGTAATGTGTCCCATCCATTTCCATTTCTTTTGAAGTATGTTTTCTTCAATATCTAAAAATTTTGTTTCAGCTCTTTTTTTTTTTTTCCTGCTAAACATAAGACTCACAGATATCTTTCCATTCTGGTGATTCTGGCCAAGTATGTCACAGCATTGAATGTCTTATGAAACCTCAATGTCTCCATTATAAAACGTCTCAAAAACTTCGTAGTAATGTAGAGTTTCTATCAACAGTCCTAGGATATTTTTTTACACATAATGCAACTTTTCATCCTTGAGCCATTTGTCTTGAAAGCACATCTTCATTGTTTTTGTTGATAACACAACAGAACTCTTTTTCTGGTCCCTTACCTTCACCATGAATTTTGCACTTTATAAAACTAAAATGTATAGTTTGCATATTCTTTCATTTATTGTCTATAATGAAGGGTGAACAGTATGTAAATACTGACTGGTGGTGGCCAGTTTGGTGAGCACAGTGCCCCATGAAAATTCCAATGCTGCTTCTTCCTATCATGGATTTTAGGCCAGATGGCTTGTTCTGTTCTCATACCATCACTTTCTTGGTCTTCCAGTTCTTTTTTCTGTTTAATTTATATCTATCCAATCACCTGATCCTAATCTCTTAAAACATATTTTGAAAGCCTAAGGGGAAGCAGCAAGGACATTATTGTCCTTGCCACCATTTGACATTTGACGCTGTTTTCTTCTCTCTCTCTCTCTCTTTATCTCTGTCATTTAAGCCTTCCACGTTAGGCACCTGTTCATGGTGGAGGAGACCTCCCAGTAATGGCACGGGCTCTTTTTCTATGCTTGTCTTCCCATATTCTTTTCTCTGCTTCTCTTGAAATCTTTTTTCTAATACTAACTTCCCCCCACCATCACAGGGATTCAATGCCCTGCCACTGTGTTTGCTGTGCAGTACAATCCATGATCTGGAAAAGGAATTTCAGATAGCATTGCACTACTTTGGCCTCTGCTTCAGCAAGACGGGTGGTCCTAGGTGGCCTGGCCAGGATCAGTTGGCTTGTGGGCTTGCCTACAAAGATCACTAGTGTGCAGTAAGTCTCCTTCACCATGGTCCAGGAACAGGGCTAAAGACTTGCTGTGGTGCCAGTATGGCAACCAGGTTAATCCTGGTATTCTACTTCTGAGTGCAGTCATGGCTTGCCTGAGAGTGAGCATCCATGTATGAATCCATAGTGAGTGGAGAGCTCTGGGACTGTCCACTTGGAAAAAATATCACTCTTCTTCATCCAGAAGGATTAGCAGGATCTCAAAACCAGTCAAGAAACTCTATAAGATTTAGAATTTTGGAGAAAGCTGTGTCTAATAAGAATGATTTTAGAGAACATGTTCCCTCACAAGAAGATAAAACAATTAATATACTTAATGTTTGTAAGAAAATTTTTAAGAAAGTGCCCCAAAAGAAAATAGACATGGAGAAGTCCAAACAGAGAAATAAAAAATGAAATAGATTATATACTGTGTAATAATAAAGAAATAGTCCAAGATACCTCAGTACTAAATCAAGTAAAAAACAGGAAGTGACCACTGGCTTTAAAATAAACCCCAAATTGGAAAGAATAAAATAGCTAAACAACAAAAAAATCTAGAAGTTTTGACTTAAAACCTATTGAAAACAAGAAGGATTACAAAGAAAAACTTGATCAAAAACTAGACTTAATAATCATATTGAAGAAGGCATAAATAAAATAAGCAAAAACCTAACAGAAGTAATAATCTCAGCAGCCGACAAATTCAAAAGCAACATACAACAAAAAGACCATAAACTTTCAGAGGAAACCTTACAACTACTGAAAAGAGATGAAATATGAAACAAGACAAAAACTTAACTTCTAAAATAGAATATGCAGAACAATAAGGAAAAAGATGAGAAATGAAATAAGATCTTATAACACTACAAAAATAAAAGAATTAATTGAAAACAATAAAAATATGAACATACTAACAAAACATTTATCAGTTGGTAAAAAAGTCAAATGACTGCAATAAAAGATAAGAATGGAACCACGATAAGGAACCAAGAACAAATCCTAAGCAGACTAAAAGAATTTTATAAAGAACTATAATGATCCTTCAATAGATAAATCAAATATAAATAACTCTTCCCCATCACATATGGAATTCATCTCCCCATTCACTTCAGATGAAATAAAACAAATGGAAAATGTCCTGGTGAAGACCTAATTCACATTAGAATTAATTAAATGGGGAGGAAACAACATAATTCACCATGTCACAAACTTACTAAATTTATGCTTAGAAGAGGGGAAGATACCAGAAAACTGAAAAAATGCTGCTCTGATAATGTTATTTGAAAAAGGAGACAAAGAAGTATTGAAATTGATAGACCAATTAGTAATCTGTACAAAATTCTCACAAAAGTAATAACAAACTGGTTAACCCCTCTTCTAGACTCAAATCAACCAGCAGAACAAGCAGGATTCCGTGAAGCCTTTAACACAATTGATCATGTTCATGCAGTAAAACAAATAATAAAAAAAGCAGAAGAAAAAAAAAATTGCCTCTCTGTTCAGCCTTTATTGATTATGAAAAAGCATTTGATTCCATCAAAACTAATGCAATAATCAATGCACTCCAGAATCAGGGAGTTCATGGAGTATACAGGGTGTTCGGGATAAATTTGACATATTTATAATTAATTATATTTTTCCGTAAGTTATATGTATTAACACACACTTCTCTTCATTTAAAAGGTTGGACCCTTCTTCATTCATATACAAGATGTCAGAAAGGATGGATAGCTGGAACCCACCTGAATCATGGAAGAGAATAACTTGTATCATGATGATTCGTGCCGGCCATCAAAATAAGGATATTTCGACTGCTGTCCAATGCTCCCTGAATACAGTAAAAACAATCAGGCATGAACTAGAGACTTGCAATGGTGACTACGAGGATGTAGCAAGAAGAAAGATCCCTAGCAGACGATCTGATTGCGTTCGTACAGCAGAATTCCTCGCAAATCTGCAGGAACAGGTGTTGAAGATCCCTGGCATTGGAATTCGGGCTTTGTCACGTGAAATAAATGTTGCAGCCTCTACTATGAAGCTTGCACTCAATGAAGACCTCCGCTACTACTCATACAAGCGCCGCAAAGGTCAGCTGCTTACAGAAAAGGCCCGTGAAAAACGTTTGATAAACGCGAAGAAACTTCTAAGCAAAGTGAAACATCCTGCGGAACCACAAACAATCTGGTTCTTTTCCGATGAGAAAAACTTTTGCCAGGATCAAAAACACAACACGCAGAATAACAGATGGCTTGCATACAGTACAAAGGACATTCCTCGTGTAATGCAGACTAAATTTCCCCAAACTGTGATGGTTTTCGGATGTGTATCCTCTGAAGGCAATGTGATGCCTCTGCATTTTTTCCAAGAGGGCCTCAGGTTGACTTCAGATGGCTACGTGGAGTTGCTAAACACTGTAGTCAAGCCCTGGATAACAAGGGTAGCCAATGGTAGGCCGTATGTATGGCAGCAGGATTCGGCCCCTTGCCACACCTCTGGGAAAAGTCAAAAATGGTTGTCTGAAAATTTCTACGACTTCACCAGTCCAAATGTTTGGCCTCCAAACTCCCCAGACCTTAACCCCATGGATTATTTTGTATGGGGCGCAGTTGAAAAAGACACCAATCGCACTTCCAGTAATACAAAAGCCCAGTTAATGGATAAAATTAAAACAGTTTTTGCGGCCCTTCCCAGGGAGACTGTAGCATCAGCTTGTTCGAGGTTCCGAAGCAGGATTGAAGCTGTGATCGATGCTAATGGTGGTTATTTTGAGTAAATCTTGTTGATAGTATTGTAATTAACTCTGCCTGTAATGTTTTTTGTCAATTCATTAAATTTAATAGATACAAAGAAGATTTTCTTTTTCCTTACGAAACTGTCAAATTTATCCCGAACACCCTGTATATATGGGCCTCCTCCAAGAAATATACCACACTGCAACAATCGAACTTCACATGAATAGCAATAAAATATCAATTGAAAGAGGTGTCTGACAAGGAGACTCTCTATCACCCACAATCTTTACAGCAATCCTTCAAGAAATATTTAATAATATAAACTGGACAAACCTTGGTATAAAAATTAATTACAGAAACTTTAACACATTTAAGTTATGCAGATGATATTATTATTTTTGCAAACACTCCAGAAGACCTTAATATAATGATAGAAGACCTATATCATGAAAGCAGAAAAGTCAGTCTAAAAATAAACAGAGAAAAAACTAAAATGTTTAATCATTTTGTAACACCAAAAAACAATAATAGAAACAATTTCTTGGAAAGAGTCTCTTCATATGCATACTTAGGTCATCTCGTTAATCTAAACTGTGGACTCCAAAAGGAAATGAATAGAAGAGTTCAACTTATCTGGAGTGCATTCAGAAAATTGAAAAGCATTTTTCAAAACAATGATGTCCCACTCTGTTTAAAAAGGAAGACATTTAACCAGTGTATACTTCCAGTCATCTCATATGGTTGTGAAACTTGGTCTCTGACAAAAGCACTGACAAATAAACTAGCAACAACTCAAAGAAAAATGGAGAGGCTGATGCTAGGCATTACATTAAAAGATAAGAAATGAAACACCTGGATAAGAAGCCAGATTCGTATCACTGACATCATTCTTCACCACAAGTGAATAAAATGGAAATGGGCTGGACATCTATCCAGAAGAAGATGAGCGATGGACCACCATGCTAATGAACTGGATTCCAAAAGAAGGGAAACGAGACCGAGGACATCCTAAAAGATGGTGGAGTGATGAATTGTCAAATGTTGTTGGGAAAAATTGGTCAATCATTGCCAAGAACAGAGAAAGGTGGAAGGAACTGGAGGAGGCCTTCGTCCAGCAGTGGACAGAAAATGGCTGAAAAGAAGAATACTTAATGTCCTAGAGGGGATCCAATTTGATGACATCTTGGATATTTTTCTTGAGGAAGACAAAATGGACACTGGTCATCGACAATTTTCCAAAAAGAAAAAATTCAAGACCAATGAAAACAGGACCTTACAATATTGGAAGTCAGATGACACTACCAAAAATAATAAACATTTTCACAATAGAACTTCCATGGATTTTATCAAAACATTGATGACATCAAGCTCTCTTTCAGAAGTATAAACCAATGTGTTTTTGTCTGTGGCAAACATCTGAAGCCTAGTGACAATCCAGCATTATGAAATATAGCCATCATTCATAAGGACAGGACAGGGGATGGGCCTGTCCACAGAGTAGTTACCATCCTTGTATTCTACAATACCCCCTCCCTCCCTTCAAGCAAGTCCCACTTAATACAGATGTAGAGGCAGTTGCTATCTGACTCTCAGTTGGATCAGTTATAACAGTATGCTGCATCTACTTACCTCCTCCTGCAGATGTCTCTCATGTTCACCTTGATGACACTATATTGCAATTACTATCCTTTACTTTTAATGGGAGATTTAAACAGTCACAATACTCTGTTGGATAGTGGCCAAACTACCATCAAGAAAAAACATGCTGAATGACAATAATCACTCTCTCTTGAACACAGGAAGCAACACCTTCCACATGCCTCCCTGAGCATTCTCTGCCATTTTTAGCTATCTTCTTGCCCCCCCCCCCACCTCTTCCCACTGTTTAAGTGGGAAACTGAAGACAGCCTGTTTGGGAGTGATTATTTCCCCATGTTATCTACTTTTTTTTTGCATAGGCAACCATATGCTATATCACAGATATCATGAAGGAAAATCAAGCAAGATGACTGGCTCAACTTCTCTTCCTTAGCAGAATGTATCTGTGGCCAAGTCTCATGTGATCACTGAAGTTAAGCAGTCCTGTTAGTAGTTGGGAAGGTGATTGCCTGGGAATCCTGTGGGCATCCATGTGGTGAGTGGGGAGCACTGAGACTGAAACAAACTCCCTTTGAGTATGAATAATTGTTCATTCTCTGGTTTATTAGCGACCTTCAGAAGTCATGTTCAGAAACCAGGTGCTTAAAATTCAAGCCGTTGGCTGGAAAAGGCCTGAGTTCAATTCTCGTCTTGATGAGAAGAATCTTTATATGGACTTTTTCAGTTGAAGGTGAGTTAGCTGATCTCATATGGAGGTAGCCGGATTTTTTTCTCCTGGAAACTTGGGTTTTTCATCTTGCATACAGACAAATTGGCCTTGAGAACATGCACAATTTACAGACAAAAAAAAATTGCTAGTGGTGACGGTGGGCGGTAGTTGGCATTGGTGTAGATGATGGTGGTAGTGACAGTTCGGTATGGTTGGTGGATTAAGTGGTGGAGACAGAGAGTTGTAGAAGTAGGTGCCCTCACTGAGTCTTTGGACTCCTTGGAGGTGTCACATAATAATAATAATTCTGTGATACAGTGAATTATGTGACAGTGTATTACACAAGCACTACTACTTCAATTCCTAAAGCATGTAATAAGTTTCTACTTTTCCCTAAACTGTGGTGGAACACTGATTGCACAGCAGCCAAGGAAACTCAAAAGAAATCTTTGCGTATCTTTTGTAAATACTCCACAACAACAAGCCTCATTACTTTCGCACATGCTCAAGCCCAAGCAAGACATCCATCGTCAGAAGGAATCCTGGGTCCAATACCCATCTTCTATAATGAGAGCAACCAGTGACAAAGGAGTCTGGGATCATAGAAAAGCATATGGCAGATATACCACTCACCCACCCGCTCTCCATCCTTAACATAATGGATGCATATTTTCCAACACTTTTAGGGAGATTTTTGCCAAAAATTGAACATGGTATTCCCTGAAGTTCCTTGCACAAAAATATAAATAACAGAAAAACAACAAATTCTGTTCTCTTCAATTGGCATAGAAGACTACAACATATCAGCTTTCATTTCTTGCATTTACAAAGCAAGAAATGAAAGCTGCTTTGCTTGGCTTAAATGTCACCAATTGGATCACCAGTTGGATCAGATTATTATAATGATGAAACTTATGCTATCTGCCATTCATCAACTGTGGAATCTATTCAGTAGAATTTTCTGTGAGAACATGTTCCCAGATTCTTGGCAAAATTCAATTTATTATTGGCTTTTCTAAGCCAAGAAATGATCCAAAATAAACTATCGCCCAGTTGCCTGACTAGTTGTTTGTGCAAAGTTCTGGAAAAAAATAGTTAATTTTCATCTTTTATGGTTTCAAGAGAGAAACAGTGTTTTTATTCAATAACTGAGCATACAACACTGCTTGGAGATTTGAAATATTAAAAGACCTACACAACTTTGGTCTCAGAGGGAAATTTCCCTCTTTTTTTTATTTTATTTTTATCCAACCAAATCTTCCAAGTCCTAGTGGGAACCAAATGCTCTTGATTGGTGTACTTGAGAGGAGAGAGTCTCACATAATTAGTTTTAAGTGTCATGCTTTTTGCAATCAGGGTTAACTTTGTAATGACCAACTTCCTCCAGCTGTAAGTAATGCTCTTTATGAGGATGACTTCACCATCTTATGTCATTCATGTGATATGAGAGTCATAGAAAAACAGCAACTGCAAACCATTGACCCTCTCAAAGTAGACAGATGCAAGTGGATTCAGATTCTCCCAGCAGAAGACAGAAGCAAATACTAACCTCTTTTGGATTGGAGAGGATAATGTGCAGTTGAAAAGTCACCTAGAACAATAATGCATTCTCTGTAACAAAAAGACGTATCCTTACTTCTCATTTGTCTCTTGTCTGTTTTATAATCCACTCCTTTTTTTTTTTTTAAATGTGTATTTTGTAAAATTTAAATAGCATTCTGTTTCAGACATTTAAAAGTATATTTTTACGGAGTTGTTGAATAATACATTAGAAAGGGAGACATAGAAGGAAGAGGTAGGGGATAGGGATATGCTTTCCATTACCAGACTAATTTTTATTTTGTTGTGTGTTTTTTAACATGGTATATGAAAATGTTCATTTTTTTTAATTTTTTTTTTATTTTGTGAAATTCTAATCCTTACAGTTGTTGTATTAGCCAATAATCAGCATTTTCCAATAATCAGTTATTAAACATATGTTTAATAACTATCATATTTTTCCTTTTCTAGGTTTTGATACCATCTCCATCACCATCACCTGACTCTTGTGTAACCAAGGTAATTTATCAAAATTGAAGTTCAGAACAAAAACTGATTATTTGTATGCACTTTATGCAACATAAAAGTATTAAGGTTGTATTATAAACATGATAAACATATATATAAACTGGATGTAGCTTGTGTTCTGACCAAAGCTAAACCACCAAAAGCCAACATGCCCAGTAAGGAAATTAAATCTCTACTAGAATTAAAGAAAAACAAGAAAATAATAATCACCAAAGCTGATAAAGGGAATGCCACAGTATTGTTTAACCAAAAGGATTACACAGCTAAACTGAAAGCTGTGTAATATTGTTAGATCGGGCTACTTACCTCCCTATCGAGTACAATCCCACCAACTCACAAATTAGAAAACTCCACAGGCTCCTTAAGAAGGTCACTTCTTGGCATGTGGAAATCACTTCTTCTTCTTCTACAGCTTCTCCCACTTAAGTGGGGTTACTGTTTGTTATGAGTCTCCTTGACACCTTCCTGTCTTGGGCTGTCACCAAATCCAAGTTCTTCAAGTCCTCTTCTATCAGCTCCCTCCATCTCTTCTTTGGCCGCCCACGCTTCTGCCTTCCTTGCACATCCATCTGCATGACCCTTCTTCCCACATATTCGTCCTCCCTCCTCATCACATGACCAAACCATCTCAACCTTGCCTCCTGTATTTTCGCTCCTAAGTTCGTAACTTTCACTGTTCCCCTGACATAGTCATTTCTCAGATGATCCTTTCTGGTCACACCGCACATCTACCTAAGCATTCTCATCTCTGCTACTTCCATCCTGCTGATGTTATTTTTCCTCAGGGCCACAGTTTCTATAGCATATGTCATAGCTGGCCTCACTACTGTCCTATACATTTTGCCTTTCAGATTGATCGGCACCCTCTTATCACATAACACTCCAGCCATCTCCCTCCAGTTCCTCCAACCCGCTTGTATCCTGCATCCCACTTCCTTCTCAGCTCCTCCATCTTCTTCCACTGTTGAACCTAAGTATCTAAAGTCTCTCACCTTCCTGATGACATTTCCTTCCAGCTTCAGATCTGTGTCCTGGCCACCGCCCGCTGCGCAACACATATACTCTGTCTTACTTCTGCTCAGTCTCATACCTCTCTCTTCCAGTACTTTTCTCCATCTTTCCAGTTTAGTTTCCGCTTCTTCTCTTGAATCTACACACAGCAAGATGTCATCTGCATACAACATTGTCCAAGGTGCATCTTCTCTCACCTCCTCTGTTACCACCTCCATCACAATATTAAACAGAAACGGACTTAATGCTGACCCTTGATGCAAGCCAACTGTTACTTGAAAACTTTCTGTCTGTCCCAAACAGGTTCGAACACTTGTCTTCACATTTCTGTACATTTCCCGCACCAACCTGACATATTTCTCTGGCACCTTCTTCTCCCTCAGCCACCTTCAGACTTCTTGCCTTGGCACTCTATCGTATGCTTTCTCCAGATCAATAAATACCAGATGTAGCTCCCTTTGTTTCTCTCGATATTTTTCCATCATCTGTCGTAACCCAAAGATAGCATCTGTTGTTGATCTACCAGGCATGAAGCCAAATTGTTCCTTTGCAATCTCCACCTCCTCCCTCAATCTACCATCAAGAACCCTTTCTAGGATCTTCATTGTGTGGGACATCAACTTTATTCCTCTGTAATTTTTACAGTCTTGTGCATCCCCTTTACCCTTGTAGATGGGAACAAGAGTACTCTCCCTCCATTCCTCGGGTATATTTTCCTGTTGGCAAACTTTCATGAACGGGTCCCACAGCAGGTCAATTCCCTCTTCCCCCAGTGCCTTCCATGCCTCCACTGGAATTCTGTCGGGGCCCACCGCTTTTCCATTCCTCATCCTCTTCATGGCCTCCGTCACTTCCATTCTACTGATGTTCTGCACCATCCCCTCAGAAGGCTGCCCATCTCCTCTGTGAGTCCTTGCATTTTCCTCATTCAAAAGTCCCTCAAAGTATATTTTCCATCTGTTTCTTATGTCCACATCCCTCCATAATACTCTTCCTTCAGCATCTTTGATCTGCCTCACATGTAAGATGTCCTTAGCTACTTTATCTCTACATTTTGCTAGTTGGTAAATTTTTCTCTGTCCTTCCTTTGTTTCTAATTGATCATACAGATCTTGATATGCCATGGCCTTCGCCTGTGCCACAGGCGTGTGGAAATCACTAACAAATTAAAACCATTTAACTCCATACCCCCCCCCCCCCCGTATTTATGGACTCCCAAAAATACATAAGGAAAATGTGCTATTACGTCCCATAGTGGATGGCATTGATTCCCCCACATACAAATTAGCTAAACATTTGGCCAAAGTTCTCTCACACTATACTGGCAACACACCTTCACACATAAAAAACTCAGCCCACTTCAAAGCCAGCATAGAAAACCTTACACTCAAACACACTGACATAATGATCAGTTTTGATGTCTCCTACTTATTCACAAATGTCCCACTCAAAGAATGCTTAGAGCTAATCCAAGCTAAGTTTACTCCTGATATCACAGCCCTATTTCAGTTCACAATAAACTCAGGCTATTTTGTTTGGCAAGGAAAATTCTACAAACAAATAAATGGGACAGCCATGGGTTCTCCACTCTCCCCACCCTTGGCCAACTTTTATATGGAGACTTTTGAAGAGAAAGCCTTAAACTCTGCAACCATTTGGCTTCGCTATGTTGATGATGTGTTCGGTATTTGGCCACATGGCTCTGATGCACTCCTCTCCTTCCTAACACACTTAAACAACCAACACCCCAGAATCAAATTCACCCTGGAAGAGGAAAAAAACAACTGCCTTCCTTTCTTAGACACACTAGTCACCCGCCAGCCTGATGGAACCTTGGTTTTCTCAGTCTATAGAAAACCTACCCATACAGGCAGATACATTCACCAACAATCCTACCACCCCTCCTCGCAACAATATGGAGTCATTAAGACACTACACAAACGGGCTAAACTTATCTGTTCAAATGACAATGCCCTAACCACAGAACTAAACCACATTCTCAACACTTTCTCAGCCAATGGCTGAGAAAGTGTTGAGAATGTGGTTTAGTTCTGTGAGAATGTGGTTTAGTTACCCCCCCCCCAAAAAAAAAAAAAATCCAAAAAATATTGAAACCAGTAAACCACAACCCCTCTCCCCCCTCACAACAAGGATTACTCTAAATCCATCACCATACCCAATATCCGAGGCACCTCGGAAAAAATTACAAAAATCCTAAAAAAACATGACTTAACTTCTTGTTACAGACCATATAAAAAATTGGCATCCCTTATCTGCTCTACTAAAGACCAACCTCCCCCCCCCATACATACCTGGTGTATACCAGGTCCCTTGCAGCTGTACGCTGTCCTATTTGGCCAAACAGGCAGGACAGCCAATATCAGAATCTCAGAACACAAGGACTACATCCGTTTTCACCAATACAGCCACTCTGGTCTTGCTGACCATGCGCTGGATACCTGCCATAGAATATGGTCGAAGAAAGTCATGATAATACTCCGTAGTAAATACAAATATGAAAGGCTTTTCATGGAATCAGCTTCAGCCCTAAGAAACAATCCAAACCTCAACAAATTTGGCTGCATGAGACTGCCTCAAATTTGGGAAACCTACATCAGAAGACCTTCAGCCCAATCGCCCAAGAATACCAACATTGCCCGCTAGGGGGCACCATCAGGAATTTAGGAGAAATAATAGCTTCCTGCTTCTTCCTCACTTACTGTTTATTGTGCCTGCGTGCACGTGTCTTGTTCTTAAGTTTCTTGAAAATGGCAACGTGATGTTGGCTTGGATTAAGAGGTCTTCTGGTCCTGATGAAATCCCTTCAGTTGTTCTTGAAACTTGCACTCGTGAACTAACACCCATCCTGTATCATCTCTGCAATCTTTCACATTCTTCTGGTATCTACCCTTCAGCATGAAACAAGCCTGTATTCAACCCAATACCAGAGAAAATAGATAAAAGCCAGCCATCCAACCATCATCCCATTGTACTTAGTTCTGTTGAAAATAATGGCAGAAGCCATCAAAGTCAACTCACCAGTTTGCAAATTAATCAATGACCACCCAATGGTTTCTGGTACTCTTGGTCCACAGTACAACTTTCCTGTACACCCATCTATAGATTTAGGCTTTGGAAAAGGTTTGATGAAACCTTCATGGTTACCCTAGATATTTTCACTGCCTTTGGTTGGATTTGGCACAAAGTCCTGCTTACCAAATTATCATTTTATGTTCTTCCACCCACCTTCTGCAATTGGATTGCTAATGTCCTCTCTGGTCATTCACCACATGTCATGGTGAATGGCTTCTGCTTTTCATATTTCCCCACTGATGTCAGAGCACCCCAGAACTTTTGCTCACATTCTTTCTCTTTTTTTAAATGACCTATTGCCAACCTCAAATCCTATCCGCTTGCTGATTACAGTACATTCCATTTTTTTTTTTTTTTTTCATTTGACAGACCTTGTAATGGCAAATATTGTGAGCTACAAGATTTCTCATAATCAGAGCCTCAAACACTGCTCCTTGCTATATTTCAGTGGGGTGAAGACAACTATCTCAACTTCATTGCCATCGAAACATAGTCTTGCATTGTTTTATACAAGAAAGAGCACACTTCATCTCTCCTCACCTTTTGATAATAACCAGATCCACATACAAGATATTGCTTTTTGGCTGACTGACAACTAGTCATCAGCAAGAAGAGATATCTAACCTCTTCTGGCATAAGTATATCACATCCATAGTCTCCTTCACATCCCCCAAAAAAAACTATATGTCATTTTCTGCTCAAGGCATTATTCTCACCTGTGCAACTTGTAACACTGTACAAATCCCAAATCTTCCCTACCTTAGAATATTGATCTAAAGGAAGGTGTATTATCCTATATTCACATAGTGGTGCACCAAAAACATTTCTAAAAATGCTTCATGCTATCCTGAAGAGAATGATTCAGTTAATTAGTGATCCTACTCTTACAGACATTCTCCAGTCGCTGTCTCATAGATGCACTGTTTCTACTCTGCTTCTTATACAGGCATTTTCATGGGCACTGTTCTGTAAAATTTAAATAGTATTTTGTTGAATGTCAAACTTTCTTACACTATTCGTTCACTTTCCTCTCAAACCCATGAAAACCCAAACAGCTGCTAGTGAACATCATTCGCTGTCTAGTTCCAGACATACCAGACCACTTTCTCATTTTAATCTTTCATATTTTTTACCTCTGTGGTCTTGCACACACAGTTTTTTCCCTAAGGACTTCAACCTTAAGTTGCTAAAAAAAAAATGACAGGTTCCTTCTTTCTTCTTCACCACTTGTTTGTATCGCAACCTTTTCAAGTGCTCTCTCTCTTTATAAAAATGTTTCTTAAGTAAATGCATTCCCTATAATGCACTGGTTCTGTGTGTGTGTGTGTGGGGGGCAAGAATTAGGGAAGAAAGAAACTATTGATATTTTTCTTAAACAGCTGGAGGTTGTAGCTGTTGAGAAGCAGTTATGTGAGGAATTATGTTCCAGAGAATAGTGGCAGATGAAAGGAAAGTGAAAGAGAATCAGATTTAATAGGCTTGCAATTTGACTGTAAAAGGATGTTGGTCATCTCTTTTGCTTGTGTTTTTTACGTACTAATGATGAACGTCAGTTCAGTGGAGTAGCAGCCATAGAAGTAACTATAGTAACCGTCTCTGAGACAGCGATTGAAGTGAGTCATTAAGAGAGCAATCAGCTAAATCACACATAATCACAGCTAAAATTGGGACACATCTCTGTGTGTATTATGCAGATGTTTCCATAAATATGAGCTTCTATAAGTGCTGAAGTCCTATATTGCCTAATCTCAATCTTAAGGATGGACTTTCCATGTAAAACTCTGGAAAATTATTATCACAAACTATACAGCTTAAAATATTATATAATTAATGTTTTTCTTTTAATATATTTAAGATAAGACCACAAGGACATGTAGTGTTCTGTTTCTGGCAGATTATTTGCCTTGGTCATTTATTCTCTCTCTCTCTCTCTCTCTTAATTTCCAACTGTAATTCACTGAATGTGGTTCATGATATGTCTACCAAAATATCTGGACTTTTATCAGTCTTGGTCAGTTAAATATTCAACTGTGATTATGTGTAGCTCTGTCTAGGAAAGAGAAGATGAACTGATATTTTTGAAGCAAGGAAGGCAGGACTATTTTGGTAGCATTCAGTGTGATTTGATTATCCTCACCCCATGGAAGAATAGCAAGAAGGTCTGAATGTCTGAATTTAAGGCATTGGTTATAGAAGATCTTGAAATTTCTGATTTGACACTGTGAAGTTTATCAAATGAATTGAAGAGTAGAGTGTACATTATGGGTTATCTGCCAGTGAGATAAGGTTCTTGATTATAAGATAAAGATAGTAGGTGATAGAATAGAGTTCTGGAGCAAAGAGAGGAAGTTCCATCATGACTTGCAGTGAGTGATTGACTAGAAAGAAAGCTGTTTAACCAGTTATAAAGAATGTGTTATGAAATTGTCTCTATAAAGAATATTTTTACTTCAAGTGTTTAGTATTTACACAAGGGTTCAATTCCGATTGGTGCAATGATATTAACTTTATCTCATTTACACATTTGATAAAACAATATATACACTTTAAATAAAATTTAATAAGTACAAAATACTGGATCCAAGGCCTTCTAAAATAAATCGACACTTTAGAGAGTTTCTTATCCAAAAATATTAAAATCACCCATTCTCTGACTCATTCTATTACTGGATTGTTTAACATATACTTAATCACGTCTACCAGACTAAACACCTTGTTTTCACAGTAACAAAATGTTCATAGTCAGTTTCTTTGTTAGGGTCTTTTCCAAAAATATAAAATTTTCTTCTTTCTTCTCCATAGGATCCTTTTTTTATAGTGTATATACTGTACTGTATATAGCACACAATATTATTCCTCCTGTCTCAGTGAATTATAAATATTTCCTACCTCTTGCAGTTCTACCTAGACGCACAATTTACTAATTTTTGTACCAGAGAAAAAAATTTCTTCTACTACTTCATAAACAACAGGTCTAAGTAGAGCTCTTCATGTTAAACCACTTTACAGTTTCAAATTTCACCAATTGCTTTTTCCACAGAAATCCAGTGTCCTTAAGACAGTTCTTTAGGTTTTGTTCTGTTCAACAGTTCTGTTCTCTCATTATTCTTCTCATAAGATTCTAATGCTAGCCAATCAGTATTTGGATAATTAAAGTCTCCCATTATGATTACTCTTTTCACGCTTATCTTTTCTATTTGGTGATGCATTTCTTCATCACTAGCAACCAATCCATCAGGTTTGTAACAACACTCCACTATGTAATTGACCTTGTTAGATTTCACCTCATACCAGATGGCTTCAAACTCACTGCCACATGAAATACTGTTAGTAGTAGTACCACTACAATCATAGGTCTCAACTCTAACTGGATTCAAGTCATTCGATATCATTAGCAACATGCCCCCCCCCTCCTCTCCCATTCTCTCTATCCTTCCTAAATATACTGTACCCTTTACACTCAATACCAGGTGGTATGTCTGATTCTAATAGCCAGGTCTCACTAATGCCTACAATTTGAGGTTCCAACATATTGACTAAGTCAGCAAACTCTACCGCTTTGTTTCTGATACTCCTGGCATTTGTGTACAGAGAGAGAGAGAGAGAATTCATGTACATTAGAGAGAATGTTGTGCTTAGTTTGGAAGTAAGTAGTACATGTTGTATGAAGCAAGATGAAATCTACAGTAATGTTCTTTTTCTTGGCAGTGCCTTTGGAACTGCTCAGTTAAATGTATTCTTATTGCTAAAGTGATAATTTTTCGGGCATGCTTCGGCAAAATGAAGGAAAGAAGTTTAAGGAAACTTGCTTATTAGAAGAAGATGATATATGCAAGTATTATAATAAAGTGAGTTTTTTAACTTCTTTTATTGTGATTTAGAATTTAAGAGATAAGACAGAATGAATGAGTAGAAGCAATAAAAACTTAATAAAACAAAGGAAGATAAAAAAAAAAGGACAGAAAATTCCCATATAGTCAAGAAAAAGAACCTTTAGCTGAATGCTATATTCAAATTTTGTTTTATTATTATCATCATCATCGTCTACAGACCTCCATGGAGGCAAGAGGCTCATTGTGGGAGGTCCCTGCACTTAGCACATGCTTAGGCAATGCATTCCAATCACCCACCACTCTCCATGCAAAAAACTACTTCTCACCCTCTTGCTCACAAACAGCTTCCAGGGATGGCCTCTCATTCTCCTCCTGTTGATGTTTTATGAAAAATTTCACCCACATCTGGTAATTACCCTTATCGACTTATATGTCTTGATCATGTCTCCCTCTTCCTTCTGTCCATTCAGCTCTGTAATTTGCATTCTCTGAATCTGTCCTCATATTCCACATTCTAGTGGAATATGAGGACAGATTCCCAACTTAGTCACTCATCTCTGAACCCTCTCCAACATATCATCATCCTTTTGAAAACCAGGTGACCAAATCTGTGTACAGTAATCCATATGCAGCCTGATCAAAACTTTGTACAATGAAATCAAAGCATCTTTTCTTCTACATGTCGGTGTTCTCTGCATCATTCCCATAATCTTCTGTGTTGTCCTCACAGTTGTAGCAGAATGTCCACAAAATTCGAAGTCCCTATCCACCATCAGCTTCAGATCTTTCATCTCCTCCACTTCCTCTAAAATCCGGATTCCCAACCTGTGGGTCACAATCCCCAAGAGAGTCGCAAAGCTTTTTTGGTGTCATCATGGTTTTTTTTTAGCAGCAATTATTTTTATAGGAAATTTCACAACAGAAGTTTTCAACACTTATTTTATTTCAATATGGCTATGATGCAATATTCTACTAGTGTTTGCAACACTGCTTTTTGATAGATGAAGGAAAATGACTTTAATGTCCACTGCAGTAGATACTTAAAAAAAAATATGAAAGGCTTGCTCTGTTCATACATATTAAACATTTTATATTATTTTAATTATTTGCTATGGTGAGCCTTTATTATTTTTTCAAATTTCTGACACAGTAGACCTTGATTCACTTCCTAATAATAAAATACAAATGCAGTGTTATCATTAGAATAAAATTCTATGTTACAGATAGTAAACTGAAAAATATTCATTATGATGCAAAATTCAATATTAAAATTCATTTTTAATTGGTGTCTCAATGTTTGAATAACAGACTTTCAAATATACACCGTGAAATAAAGGTGAGTTGCTCTCTTAACGCAGTTGAAGATCACCCCATATGTTTTGCTGATGCTGCCATGTTTGCAATGATGCCCTTTTATGCAAATGTGGTGGAGGTTGCAGGTTTCTTGGCTATTATAAAAGGGAATTGCATCTTGAAAAAGATTGGGAACACTGCTCTAATATATCTCCATCAATTCTATACTCTGTATCCCATTCTCTGTTCAATTTTAAAACCTTACACTTTTCTACATTAAACTAACATCCCCACAGACACTTGCCCATTCAGATAGCCTGTTTAGATCCTCTCATAACACTCCCTAGCTTTGCATCATCTGCAAACAACTGCATATCACCATTTAAACTCTTTTCAATGTCATTTACATACAAATTAAACAATAATGGCTCTAAAACAGACCTCTGGGGTACATCACTAGTGACTTTCCTCTTCTGGGATATCACCCTCCCCTTTCATACACAGCCTGCTAATACCTATCAGACAGCCAATCTCCAGTCCCAATCTCCAGTGCCCAAATCTACAAAATCTACAACCCCATCGGTTCCAATTTAACTTCTAGTTTGTCATGTGGCAATCTATCAAAAGCCTTTGTAAAATCTAAATATACTACTGTACATATATTCCCCTTGTCTAATGTATTCGTCACCTTGTTATAATAAGAAAGCAGATTGCTAAAACACTATCTTCTTTTAACAAACCCATGCTGTCCATTAAAGAGAATTTTGCTGCTGTCAACCTAGTTCTGAATCCTTGTCTTAATAGCTTCTTCAACTCCAGACAAGCTGATTGATCTATAATTTGAAGCCTTAGTCTTAGCACCTCCTTTATCATGCAGAACAATTTTGCCATCTTTCCACCCACTTTGGAATCTAATCTAAGACTCATGTTAAAAATGTAAGTTTTTAACATGAGTTATAACTCCCTGGAACATTCCCTCAATACATGCAGTGATATACTATCAAGTCCCATTGCCTTGTTGACATCAAGCTTACTCAATTCCACATATACCTCCTACTCAGTCACCAGCATTGGTTCCTCCCCTATTCCCACTGCTTTCAAGTTCTGCATTATTGATTGAATACTTTAATGAACTGCTCATTAAACACCTCTGCTGTATCCTCCTCAGTGTTTATCATTCTCCCATTATCACTGGCCAACATCATTCATCAATGATTATTCTATCATAATCATTGCTCCTTCTACTGGCCACATATCGAAGAAACTCCCTAGGATTTCTTTTAGCCTCATTTGCTAACTGCTGCTCATACTGCAGTTTTTGCTATCCTTACCAAGCAAGTTATCTTTCTTCCTTGCTTGCTCTTTGTGCTCCTCATGTAACTGATTATCTCCACTTATCTTGCACCAGCTCTACAATGCCTTTTTTTTTTTCTTCCAGATTGCAAGCTTCACATCTTCAGTCATCCATTTTCACCTACCTTGTTTAATCACCTGACCCTTGGAATACACTTAGTCATTGCCTCTGCCAGATACTTTCTGAATAGAAACTGAGCAGCATTAATTTCCTTCCCATCTAATTCCTCATTCCATGATATCGCTGCAAGCTGCCTCCTGTGTTTCGTAATTACCCACCTTATAGTTTCACATATAACCCTTTCTCACAAAAGTCCCGATATGGCTGGCCACCACCACATGATCACTTCATGATTACTTTCATCAACTGGAGAAAGATGCGACACTTCATTTACAGCAATATCTTCTGATGAGATAATCAAATCCAAGCCCCTTGATCCATGTGTGGCCTCTGCTACATACTGCTTAAGATAGTTGTCCCTTAAAAACTCAATAAATTAATTTTCTTTGGTTCCTGATGCTATCTCTTCATTCCAATCTATATTACCATAATTGAAATCACCCATAATGATCACCTTTTTCTTATTAGCCAGACCAGTTTGCCTCAACATTTCCTTCTCGCCACCTACCACATTACCAGGTCTATAGCTACACCCTACTAAACATTTCATCCTGTCCCTCCACTTCACACCATACTGTTTTAAATAAATTCATTTTCTTTGGTTCCTGATAAATCTCCATCCTAGATGGGCACAACTCCTTTGCCATCATCAGTAGAACTCCTTTTCCTCCCTTTTTTGCATTGTCTGTCTTCATGAATGACTACATATCCCTCTATCTCTATTCATGTCAGAATGTCATCCTCATTTAACCATGTTTCATTTATACCAACAATTTTTAGGTGAATAAACTGTATCAATACTACAATTTCATTCTGTTTTTCGAATCTAGCATTTGTAGACATACCCACTAGCTCATTTTTGTTTCTGTAAAATAAGTCCCACTGATCCCGCTTCTCAGATTTGATATACACTTCTTGGTTTTGTATATGATGTCATTCTTTTAAAATGAATTTAATTGTGAGAGTTGAGAGGTAATGTTTTCTTGATCTCATATTATGTAAATTCTAGAATAGCCATATAGTTAATCCTCTGTATCTAAATCAAAAAATTTAAAGGTCAGATATAGGATAGTTAGAAGTTAATTTTTACTAATTTAATTTCCTCAAAGGATTCATTTTGT
Organism: Typopeltis vanoorti; assembly: GCF_054136105.1. NCBI lineage: Eukaryota > Metazoa > Arthropoda > Arachnida > Uropygi > Thelyphonidae > Typopeltis > Typopeltis vanoorti. The sequence continues at coordinate 16,886,572 of NC_143556.1, forward strand.
CAGTTTCTTTCCTTTAGAAGGAAAAGTGAATGATTTAACATATTGAATTATATCTATTGTATATATGTACTTATTTACAATAAATATTTTTTATTTTTATATTTGAGCTTTCTTCTTGGGAATTCACAACATATTAATCTTTGAAGTCAGTGTACCATCGTGGGTATGAATATGAAACATTCTAACCAACCACTAAACAAAAAAAATAAAATTATATAAAATATTGCTATCTCACTCTCCACAACTAACTATAACTAAAAGGTTGGATATGGAGCAAGGTGGGATTTATATGCAGCAATACTTCGATTGTTGATATTGTTGGGATTAAGTGTGTGTAGGTGGTGGGAAACTACTGATTGCTTTTTTGTGGATAATTTAGGATGATATAACTGTAAAAGTGAAATGTTGCAAGTCATTGATATATACATCACCAGGCAAAGAAACTAGCCCATTTTTATGTGATTCACAATATTTTGAAGCGTAAATAATTTTTAATGACACAAAATAAGATAAGATTACTTGGAGATTTTCTATACCATTAAGACAGCCACAAATACTAGCATTTGAAAATTCCACTTAAAAAAAAAAATTTAAACTGTATGTTAACCAATTTGTAAAAACATGCCTGTCTGATGTAAAGGGACATAATATACTAGTTAATTGGGTTCTTGCCTGATGGGCAGGACTAATCCCAAGATGAATATGTTAAGATGCAAAGGAACCTGTACAGGGGCTCTTCAGCCGAAGATCAAGCAGTTGATCTGATAGAATTTTCCTTCTGGAGACTAGGTTTTTCATCCCACAAAACAGAAAAATCAGTTAGAAGTTGCATGTGATTATAATATGCTATCCTCCTTAGATGCTTCAGTTATTCAAACCAAACCATAATTATCAAATGTCAAATCCAAAGTAAAAGTAGTAGAAAATATTCAAGAAGAATGCATTTGAGTGTATGTATGTATATAATCAGTTACTGATGTAGATAAAGCCATCAGAAATTTAAAATGTGAAGCCAGTTAGAGGTATGAAAGGGTTAGGATATAAGAGTATACAGACAGGGCATTTGAAATAGGAAATGATCTCCAATTCATATTAAGCAGGATAAAAATGTATTACATATTGTGTACAAAGGTTTTCAAAAAAATCAGTAAATATCTTTCAGAAGTGAATTTGTGCACCCAGATATACAAATATTATTCTAGAAAACATGGAGTTTCAAACCAAGAATCAAAATTTGGAGACTCATTGGCAGACTCTGAAGAAAACATTGATTAAAATTTTAATCAGTTTTAAATGAATAACAGTTCTATTCACTGTTAAATAGAAAAAAATAAGAACTCTATGAAGGACTCAAGAAGTTAGAGGCAGTGCCAGAAAAGAAGAAAGCCTGTCAAAAGTTCCTAGCCAGTAAATCAGATAATGAGCGCTCACTTTGCTGAGATCCATTAACATGGTGTATACAAACATGGCTCTTGACATGTTTGTAGAATTTGAGTCTCAGCTCAAGAAAGACCTCACAGGAATGGAAAAAATGCATGATAATCCCATTCCATAAAGGTGGTACAAAGAGTATTGTGTCTAACTGTTGACCTATCAGTATCTCTGGAGTGGTTGTGAAGATTTTGAAGAATTTGGTAAGAACTTGCATACAGAAATAGGTTGACAGGCAAGCTATACTTTACAAGGAACAGCATGGGTTTACTAAAGGGAGGTCATGTCTGAACAATTTGCTCTTATTTTATAATGTTATGTCTGAGTGTTGGATAAAGGGAATGGAGACACTGTGATACTGTTGGACTTTGCTAATGCATTTGATAGGATACTACATGATAGGCTGTTGCATAAACCGGGGAATATGAGATTGGAATGTAAGCTGTTGGCTTGGATAAGTGGCTGGCTAACTGGCAGACAGGTATCAGAAAGTGGTATATGGGAGGTGTGAATTGGCCGGATTTAAGGTGACCAGTGGTGTACCCCAGGGATCAGTCCTCAAATTGTTCAGTTTATATGTTAATGATACTGGAAAGGACCTGATAGGAGATGTTCAATTGTTTGCTGATAATGCAAAACAGAGAAATTGGGAATGCTACTGATATACAGCACTTATAGAATGATTTGAATAGGCTGGGACTTGGAAAATGATAATTTTTGTCATTTCAATGTTAGTAAGTATAAAGTGGTATGATCACTTTGCAATAATGAGATTTCCAGCAGTATTATACTGGTGAAACTTAGGGATCTTGTGGTTATAGTGGATAGGAATTTTAAGTTTAAAGGTCACATAGTAGAAATTGCAAATACAACTCAGAGGATAATTGCAATGTTGAAACAAACATTGATATTAGGATAAGGAAGCCATTTTGTCTTTTCTTTTTTACAATGCCTTGATATGACATTTGAACTACTGTGTGCAGATTTGGTACGATGGGTTCCAATAGGATAAAGAAGTTGTGGAAAGGCCGAAAAGAAAAGGTACAATGATACTGATTTTTGATTATGGAATGAGAATATGAGGCTAGATTGAAAGTATGTGGACTGCAGACACTTGTTAACAGGAGAAAGAAGGGGGATGATATGATAGAAGTCTGTAAACTTTTGAAAAGATCTTATAGAATATTGACTGATGAAATTTTTCATATGTGCAAGTTAAGTACAATTGTAATAAATTTAGTTTAATCCTTTATCCAAGTGTTAGCAAACGAAGTTTGCACCTGAAAGTATCTTCAGGACTGGGATAAGTTAATACAACACTGGGCAACTCGTTGCAAAGGTGGAGCAAGATACCAACTCTCCTATCTCAGTATCTCCCATAATGCAAAACACATCTCCTTGCAGATATGTATAATGTTATGTATTAAGGGAAGGGCCACTACCCAGACTAGTTTCGACCTTTATTGAGTCTCTTCAGTGGGAACCAGGCCCAAGTGGAGATACCAGGCAGAAGCATTAGCAAGGTCATCTCCTCCTATAGGAGCTGCCAAACGGTGTGCCACCTTTTTATTAAATTACTCTGGATTTAGAGAAAGATGTTGAAAGTTTATTTTTCACTTGGTCAGACTATAATAAATTTAATTTAATTATAGTCTGACCAAGTGAAAAATAAACTTTCAATTTCTTATTCCCTTCAAGTTTTCTCACACCTGATCAATTGCCTCAGTAGCCTCTGCTCCCTAATCATTGCTCTCAAATTCTGCATGATGTTACATTTACAAGGATGAAATATCTTTATGAATTGCTAATTTAACATTTCTACTATATCCTCCTCAGTGGTTATTCTACCATTTTAACTAACCACATCCCTATGATTTCTTTTGGCCTCATTAGTTAACCACTGCTCATACTGCACTTTTGCTACCCCATATTTGTTTTGCTTGCTCCACCTTTGCAACGAGTTGCCTGGTGTTGTACTACCTTACCCCAGTCCTGAAGATACTTTCAGACGCAAACTTTGTTTGCTAACACTTGGATAAAGGATTAAACTAAATTTATTATAGTCTAACCAAGTGAAAAATGAACTTTCAACATATTTCTCTAAATCCAGAGTAATTTAATAAAAAGGTGGCACACCGTTTGGCAACTCCTATAGGTAGAGATGACCTTGCTAATGCTTCTGCCTGGTATCTCCACTTGGGCCTGGCTCCCACTGAAGAGACCTCAGTAAAGGTCGAAACTAGTCTGGGTAGTGGCCCTTCCCTTAATGCATAACATTATACATATCTGCAAGGAGATTTGTTTTGCATTATGGGAGATACTGAGATACTAGTGATGTTAGCTTGCTCCACCTTTGCAACGAGTTTCCCGGTGTTGTACTACCTTACCCCAGTCCTGAAGATACTTTCAAGCACAAACTTTGTTTGCTAACACTTGGATAAAGGATTAAACTAAATTTATTATAGTCTAACTAAGTGAAAAATAAACTTCCAAGTACAATTGTGTGTGGTTAAGAAAGGAGTGAGAGCTAGACTCTTTTCTCACAGAGCAGTGAGTGAAACAGTTTGCCTGTTGATGTTGAAGTGGTGAGTGCTTCTAGTGTTAATGATTTTAAGAGAACATGACAGCTAGTGTGGGTATGGCCTCCCTCAATGAGTTCCTGACTCCCTGAATGTTTCTAATGATTATGATAATAATATTATATAATTAAACTTACCATTTCATCTCTCCCTCTTCTTTTTTTTTAGGATGATATTGATGCTGATTCATTACCATCCACATCAACTTCTCAACCAGTCAATATGTGCAAGGTATTCTTAATGGTTTCTTAAACATTTTGAAAATAATAATTTTAGTTAATGTGTATAGTGGAATAGTCTGTATGCTGTAAATTAAAAATGCTAGAACTAGTTTAAATGTTATTTATTTAATAATGATTTTCAGGATTTCAGAAAGTCTTAATCTTTAAAGCAATTAATGATTCTTTAAACACCCAACCAGCCATATGGACCAAATACATCAAAAATATATGCTTCGTATCCATATAATTTTTTCTATAATATTCAAAAATTATATTGACTTCAATGGACACTTCGCATACCTGGACATATATACATGTTCAGATTAGTACGGTGGTTAATCTTGGATGGTGAACAATTATCCTGTAAAAATTAAAATATTAATGAATACAGTATTTTTCATTTCAATTAAAAAAATGCTTGTTTTAATATTGCTAACTTTTGCTAATTCTAAAACTATAGTATATGTTGTAGAATTCATGTTGTAGAATTCAGGTTCAAGTTGTGACTTTCTTTGCTGTTCAGCAAAGGAAGCCATAACCCTTGGAAGCTGAACATAATAAAGCATTCAGCAAGAGAGAGAGAGAGAGAGGTGGGGATGGGTGGGACAAACACCATTTAAGGTTGGCATTTTGCTTGATTTATTTATTGTAGTAAGTACCAAAATCCAGTGTTAATTTAGAATGTAGTGAACCCACTGGTTTTCAGTGCTTTTGACAAAATGCATAAACACACTTATTAGATTCATTTTATCCATCATACCTGTTGGATAAAATAAATTGATTGGACAGATTTTGTTGAAATTTTGTGTATTTCAAATAATCTTTTTCTGACATGCATCATTGTAAAGGCATAGAATATATTATGAGAAGTCTAACACATTTCAAGACTAGTTTCTAATATGCAGCTTTTTTTACAAATTGTTCTGTTTTTGTCTGGTCACTGATTTGATCAGCTCTTGAATTTGTCCTGGTTTGCTAATCCTTGATTTTTATTCTGTTTAAACTCTGATTTCACTCCTGTTAATATCTGTTTAATTCCTGCAATTTTCCTCAAACTTTGTATCAGTGATCTTTGGTTTTTGTTCAATCATTATTTTTAACCCAACTTTTTCTGATTCATATTTTCACATTTTTTTGAATACTGTCTTGTATACTACTAGCTTGATTCTTTGGCTTATTTCTCACTAGTTTATGTATTTATTAAGCTGGCTTTTCCCACATCGACCTTACTTATTCTATTATGTATTAACATATTTAATTTGGCATTTCACTAAACATTGCCTAAATAGCTAAAATGTGCAATACAGCCTGTGCTACAAGTTCATTGCTGAGAATGTAGTTGGTTGTAAACATATAAAAGCGTTTTCAGTTGATGTTGTCTAATATTTGAATTAATTAATTCTTATACAGTTTGTTGAACCATCTCTGTTTTCTTTTTACTCTGGAGCCCATGCAAATCTATTTGCATGGGCTCAAAGGAAGAAAACATTGAAGTTATCATTTCCTGATATATATCTTCAAGAGATGTACAGGATGTTGCACTGTCAATTCTTTTAGCAGTCTTGAGTGAAACTATGAATGAAAAAGTCAATTAGTGACAAGTTCTTAGGAGAAATAGCATAATCCATGACCTTTAGATAATACTAAAATTTCATCTTGACCGCTAATAGAATTCGCTTTGAGAGTGGTAATTTATCTTCTTTTCAAAGCTAAACTACCTCCTCCTATAACAACAGTCTTATCACCACAGCATGCAAAGTCAAGGTTATTCTGCAAGATAAAAAAAATAATTTTGCAGAAATATTTCTTTAATGCTCCGTGACTGTTCTACTTATCAGCCCATCTCTTTTGTTACTGTTAGCCAAGTTATTAAACATAATAATCTCATTGAAGTGCTGGTTGGGATGATAATTTAAAGAAAACTCAATACCTTTCATGCACATTTCCCAAGATCCACAAATCTGTTATTGATTGTATTGGTTGCCCTACTTATAAATTATCTAAGTACTTTCTGCTTTCATAGGGAATTCCCCCTCTCATATTAAGAATACATTAGCCTTTGGAAATAAAATTTGACAAATACTTAGATTTGAAATACTTTGATTATCTGATTAGCTCAGATGTAGTTGCTCTTCACCAACATTTCTCTATCAGATAGAGAATTACTCAAGCTAGCTTTTCCTTTTGAAGATGTTAAAATTTTTTATTTTTTTGTTTTCACTCTAGATTTGCCATTTAACTTAAATTATACCAACAAATTGAAGATCTTCTTCCTATTCATTTTAGAAATTATGGACTTTACAACTGTGTTATAAATAACTCTTTTAATTTCCCCACATTTCGATCTTCATATTAAGATCATCATCTGGAGCATATACAAATATACAGGACAAGCTGAGTTACATTACGTACAGTAAGCTAGAGAAACAACGATTTGATCACAGGTTATTTTACTGGCATGACCTCTAGTAAAAAAAAAAAAAAAAAAAAAATTAACTAATTATTTAAAAACTACATCAAGCTAAATTCCATTTACAATAACACGAGCAATGCTTGCTCATTTGCAATCTTGCAATTTGGAATGGTTCTTCGTATGGGCTAGAAAATTTTATATTCAAAATAAATACAAAGAGGAAACCAACTAATCAGCCTTTTTAGATTTGCCGATAGTTTGCCAAACAAGATGGCAGTCTTCACTTTTAATGTTTCAGAAGAAAACTTGCAAGGGCCATTATATTCATGCAAAGTCGCATCATCATCGTATTAAAAAAATTAGGACTAATAATCATCATGCCCATGTTCTGCAGTTGACTTATCACATAAAGTATTATATTACATCAAAACAACAACCTTCTTGAAGCCTCTCTACAGCTATATAGGCCTGCTTCTTCTCCTTAAGAAGAAAATAATCAGATTCCACTTTACATATGTTAAAGGAATATCAGAATGTATTGCAAAAATTTTAAAACGCTCTCAACATTTATGTGGCATGTCATCCTGTTAGAAAAATTTCCATCTTCAGGCTCAAGGTATTTGATATAAGATGTATGTTCCTTATGACTGACAAAGTTAGATCTTTTAGAATGCCTGAAAAACAATATTAATTTTTCATGCATGTACCATATCCCTTGATCTTGTGACCTATATTGTTTTTCATATAATCTGAAAGGTCTAATTTTGTCAGTCATAAAGAACATACATCTTATATCAAGTACTTTGAGCTTGGACATTCTGGTCTTTCTGAACATGCCATCTCTATTTAGCACACTGTTCTGTGAAATAAGACAAAAATTCTACATAAAAGCATATTCCTTATGGAATGCCTTTATAAATAAACTTGTGAAACATATTACATTGTCCAAACTTAAATAGATCTAATGTCATACATTTTTCTCCTTTGTGTCAAATAGTACTTTTTCAGTCTGCTATCCTTTCCTAGTTTTTTTGAAATTAGGAATTGATTACTGTTTATTACCATGCTAAAGCTATTGTAGCATTTTTAGAATATTTGTTAATTGTATATTATTTTATTTCATTTTTAGTTGCACTGATAATGTTTTACATAAATCTGTGATTAAAATTTTATTTAATGTGAGCTCAGTTCTTTAATTTCTAGCAGTATGGCTACTTTTCTTCTAATTCTAAGAACGAGTTGCTTATAGGTATGTATTTTATATGTCCCATTTATATCATATAATCATAGCATTTTAAGGTATGCAAAAATTAGATCCTTTTATATTCTTATAATTTCTTGATTATTTATCTTAAACTGAAAATCTGATTCTGATAATCCCAATTTGGCCTGAACCCAGTACGTTGTTCTTCAAGTTTCTCTTTCATAATTTTTCTTAATCTCTTTTCAAGTATGGTTGCATTTATCATGTGCTCAATATGAAAATTCCTTCCTTAGCGTTGTTTTATTTCCATTTTTTGTAGATGGTAATCTGAGAGATTTACTTCAGTTTTTATATCTCTATATTTGAGAATTTGTGGATGAATATCATTCACTTCATCTGAATTTCCATCTTTCATATTTTTGATAGCTTTTTCTACCTTTTATACTGAAATCTACTCATGATTACATTCTTCTTTTTGAATATTTTCTGCGTCCCCCCCCATCATCAGTTTACTGATATGTACCCACACGGAGTGTTCCAGCCTAGCTGACTGAGTGGTTAGTGTGTCCACCTTCCAGTCAAGAGGCTGCAGGTTCGAATCCCACCGTGGGCATGGATGTTTGTGATTGTCTGTGGAAATACTAGTGGTGGTGTTTGGCGGTAGATGGCGTTGGGTAGTTGCGGTCAGTTGGTGGATTGTGAGTGGTGGAAGCAGAGTTGTAGAGTAGATGCCCTCCCTCAATGAGTCTTTGGACTCCCTGGAAGTGACAAATAATAATAATAATACTTTGATGGTACTACATGATTAAGTTAACATTATTATTAATTTCCTATCAACAATTTTCCTCCAACTATGAGCTCTCTGATATTTTTGTATCTTAACATTTTGTACTTCTAAGACACTTCTGACTGGATCAATTCACATAGACCTTAGTCTTCCTCCGGGTCTTATTTCCTGCCATCTTGGCATCAAACCCATGTTTTGCTAACCTTTCTTCATCTAGTCTATTTAAGCAGCCATACCACCTTAGATGAGCTATTCCTTAGATATTAGCACATCTGAAAATTTGTCAAAAATCCTAAGTAAATACAACCTTACAACTGTTTACAGACCACATAAAAGAAAAAGCATCCCTTATCCGCTCCACTAAACACTTTTTTTATTCCATATGAATTTATGGAATAAAATTTCCATAAATTTATCATTTTAATTTGCCATCTTCACATAAACATTGTGCCCAAATAGCTGAAATATTTTACATGTTCTCCACTGAGAATGCAGCTGAAGTTTATGTTCCTGCTTTTTTTTTTTTTTTTGATTTGGTCTTTTTGTTGCTGATTTCCATGCCAAATTTATTACTGCTGTTGTGCAATTTAGTTAGAGAACTTGGAGACTTGCACTGGATGTGTTTAGGAGTACATCATCCATCATCAGCATAAAGCAAAGAGCCTGAGTTTGATATATCCGATTCTCTTATAAAGTTTAATGCCCCTTTCTTTCATAATGTGATCCATATACAGTAGATGATGAATAAGAGTGGAGATAATGTGTATCCTTGTCTTACTCCTGATTTTACTGATCCTAGCCATATTCCCATGATTTCGCAACTATGTATTGCAAAGTCAAAATCTGATCTTGACAATCTCTATTTGGTCCTAAAACCAGCTCGTTCTTCTCCTAGTTTCTCTTCCAAAATTTTTCTCAACTTATTTTCAAGTATTCTTTCTTTCAAAGTCACACAATGATCAGCAATCATTAAGAATAATTATGGAGATACCCTACCATGTTTAAGAACTTACTTTTTAAATTTATTTTAGCCAGAGGGCAGGCTGTGATAAACAGCTGACAAAGCAGTTATTCTAATCCCACTGTAGTTTGTGCTAATGTAGCTTGTGATCTATTGTATATACATACATTCCTGAAGATGTTTCCATAATTATTCATAATGACTCTTTTCAAATATTCTTACATAAATCTTACCTGCATCACTTAGTAGAGAAATTCCTCTATAATTCTTACATAACTGTTCCCTTTTTTTATAGATGGAAACTATGAGAGCTCTGTTCCAGTCATTGACCTTCTGACCAGGTCCTCTGAATTATGCAGTGTAACCACCGCAAAAATTTTATACCTCCATATTTAAGCATTTTTGGTCAGATATCGTGTCCTCCAGTTGCCTTTCCACATTTCAAATTTTTGATAGCTTTTTCTACCACAAATATTGATGTACTCCAATTTACGTTTCTCTCTACTACCATTCGGTCACTGCTTGTTTCATTTAACAGTCCTTCAAAGTAATTACTTCAGACATCTAGGCTATCCTTATCTTCAGTTTTCATATCATCTTTGATTCATTTTAAAGTACTCTCTGTTCCATTTCTTAGCTTTTTCAATAGTCTCCAGAACATTCTGCTATCATCCTGATATTTATTTTCTATATTCTTACCAGTCTTCCCATGACTTTTAGCTACTTTTACACATAGCTTAGCTCTCCTGCAGTCCATGCGGTTAGCCTAGTGACTTTGCGCTTTGCAACCATATGTCTGGGGAAGGAGTGTCCTAGGTTCAATTCCCGTCGGTGATGTGAGGAGCTGAAGGATCTTCCTCAGCCATAGCCAAATTAGCCGGTCTTGGGCGTGGACAGCAGGGTTTTTTCTGCCTGTTTTTCTGAGATTTTTCATCTCGCAAGCAGGCAAACCGGCCTCGTGAACACACAGGGATACAGTCAGGAATACTTAGAGGCATAGGGCTGACCATCTTATCCTCGTATTTCGGTTACGAAATTCAGGCATGTTTGGAAGGCCTGTTAAAGCCATTGGGATAAATAGCTCTCCTGCGTTTTTCTCTGTATTCTTTTAGGACATCTGTTTGACTTATTTGCTAGAAAATTTTGGTATGCTTTCTTCTTTTCAGGACTGCTTCTTTAACATCTTGTGTCCACCAGGATATTGTTATTTTTATATCATTGCAGGTACCTTCAACACACACCTCCATAGCTGAATTAATCAGCGTTTTCTTCAGACTTTGCCACTCCACGGTTTGGTTCTTGTTTTCCCAGCTGAGTCAACAGTTTACCTGTAAAAGTTTTTCCAACTTTAATTTTTAAAACTTTCTTATATACTGTTCTTTTGAATGTGATATCCATTTTTATCTGGGTTTATCACTAAGTAATGGTCACTTTTCATTTCAAATCCTCTGTATTCTCATGTATCCTGAACCAGCATGAAGATATCACTATCAACAATGACATAGTCAGTGAGGTTATTCTTGCATCTTCTCTCCATGTGAACATCTTTGTTGGAACATGGTGTTTTAATGACTAGTCCATATCCTGAGCAGAAATCCAGCAGTACTTACCATTTATTGGAGAAAGCTAATAATTCAACTTTGCTTTTGCTCTTTTCTCCAAACATTCCTGCATTCCTGATGGGATTCATTTCCTATTCTGCTGTTTAGATCTCCAACAAGGGCCATTTTTTTCCATATTCCTTATTTTGGCTACCTGTTCTAATGACTCGAAAAATTCCTCCACTTCTTCCTTAGAAGAACCTTCTGAGAGACAATAAGCACAAATAAATTTCATTGTCCATTTCCCCATTTTAAAGTAGTTTGCCCACATAACTCTACTTGAAACTTTTTTTTTAATCTCATTTGATAATTTTTTAAGGTAATTACTACAAGTATTAAGTTTTATCATCTTTAGTTTCTCTTGTAGTACTCTTTCCTCCAGTTAAAATATTTTTTTCAATAGCTTTTCATGATATTTATTTATTCTTCCAGTGACTTTTGTTTAGTTACTTTTATACATAATTTTAGCTTCTGTACATTTTTTTTTTTTTGGGGGGGTACCTATTGACTTCATTGCCAGAAAGAATTATTCATTACCACAATTTCTACTTTTCCAGGATGGCCTCTTTTACTTTTTGAGTCCATCATGGAGTTCTGATTTTATTTTTAGTCATTGTAGATAACATCACCACATACATTTATGACTAAGAGAGTAGATGCTGAAAGTAGTAGTGAATGTATGGGGATGATCAGCATAGAAATGGAATAGATCGGGATGTGAATGGGGAAATTGAGACTGAGCATATACATGTGGTAAGTGGTGATAAAGGTGGAACAAGAGAGCAAGTATGGTGGAAAAATTGCAACCAACAAATGCCAGAAGTATCAGAAATAAGGGAGATGAAATGGTTTCATTGAGTTAATTCGCCCTAAAATTGTTGGAATAAGTGAAATATGGTTGAATGAAGATGATATCCTAATGGGAATAGAAATGATAGGGTACAGCACTTTTTTGAGAGGATAGAAAGAACAAGAAGGAAGGGAGAGAGTGCTGCTGATGAAAGCAGGGTGAAATAGTGGCAGTAGTTATGAGGCACTGTGGCGTGAGGTGGAGGTTGACAGGAAGACATATTTAGTTGAATGCTGCTATAGGCCTGGGAATGTGGAGGGAGGTGATGAAGAAATGTATAAACAACTTGAATTAGTGAACATAGGAAGGGTAATAATTTTGTGCAATTTTAATTATGGCAGTATAGATTACAATGAAGAGATAGCATTTGGGAATTAGGAAAATTAAGTTCTTGAGAGACAACTATCTCAGGCAGCATGTAAAGGAGGACATGTGAGGATCGAGAGCTTTAGATCTGATCATTTCATCAGAGGATGTAATTGTGAGTGGGATTTTGCACTTTCCTCCAGTTGGTGAGTGTGATCATGAAGTGATGACCTGGGTTGTGGCTAGCCATATGTAGATTTCTGTGTGCAAAGGATATATTTGGAACTACAGGTCTGGTGATTATGACAAGCTTAGGAGACAGCTTGGAGCTATAGCATGGAATGAGGAGTTGAGATAACTAAATAAACGCTGTTTGAGAAATGATAAAGAAATGCATAACAACATCAATGTGTTAATGTATTTTGAAGATCAAAAGGCTGAATAAGGTAGGTGTAAAATGGATGAATAAGGATTAAGCATGAAATCTGGAAGATGAAACTTTGGAAGCAGACAAAAGGAATAATGGTAATAATCAATTACATGAAGAGTATAAAGAACAAGCCAGCTGAGTGACTCACTTATTAAGGACAACAAAAGTGCAGTATGAGCAGAAATTAGCAAATCGGGTGAAGAAAAACCCTAGAGAGTTTTTAGATATGTGGCAAGTAGAAGGAGGAATGATTATGGTAAGATGATTTTAATGTTTGAAAATGCAGTGCTGCTGAATACTTCAACTGCTGCAGAAGACATTGTTGAGGTATTCAGCAATCAGTTTATAAGGCTGTTTCATCCTCATTAGGGTGAAATCATGAGAAACTTAAGTGAGAGGACACAGGAGAGGATGGCTTAATTGTGGGTGAGCAGGAGGTAATTTGAGGAAATAAATAAACTTTATGTCAATGAGACGATAGAATTTGATGACTTATCAGCATGTGACATAAGGGAATGTTCCAGCGAATTGCATTCCTGTTTAATATCAGTCTTACAACAACACAGGTTCCAAGGAGGAAAAATAAGGTAAAATTGTTCCACTGCATAAAAATAGTGATAAGTCTGTGGCTGCAAATAGCCACACTTGGTTATTAGCATGGGTTTGTTAAAAGGGGATCATGTTTTATTAACTTACTTATGTACTATAAGAAGGTGACAAATGTCTAGTACAAGGTGAGAATGATATTCTTAGATGTTACAAAAACGTTGGATATACTGTCACACAACAAGCTGATATGATTGAGACATTAATCTAACAGATAAGCTTAGGCATTGATGGTTATTCATGACTTATTTTTCACGATATTAACAACACCACAAACACTTTTATTCCTTGTTGATAAAAGTGTTTGTGGTGTTGTTAATACCATGAAAAATAAGTCATGAATGATTGAGACATATAAGCTAGTCTGGGATTGTTATCAGGTTGACATGGAAGAGATTTTTTATAGAATGGGAGAGGGGTGGGGTAGAACAAGAGGCCATCCCTAGAAACTGTATAAGGAGGATGTGAGCAGAGGATTGAAGAACAAGTTCTTTACATGGATAGAGTGGTTGGTGAGTGTTTTGTGAATGTAAACACATTGAATCAATTTACGACACAGTTGGATGAGTTTTGTGTGCGAGTATGTGCCTCCCACAGTGAGATATGGGAGGCACACACCTCTGCTCTTCTGATAGTCTCCGACTCCATGGAAGTCAGATGTTAATAATAATTATCAGACTGTTTGGCTGAGTGGTTAGTATATCGGCTATCCAGACAAAAGGCTGCTGGTTTGAATCCCGCTGCAAGCATGGATGTTTGTGAGTCTGTGAAAATACTAGTGGTGGTGGTGGTCAGTAGATGGCATTGGTGTATTTGTGGTTTGTTGTAGTTGGTGGATTGAGTGGTGGAGATGTGGAAATGGAGAGCTGTAGAGCAGGTGCCCTCCCTCGATGAGTCCTTGGAGGTGTCACGTAATAATGATAATAATTAATAATAATAATTTTCGTATGATGATACAGCGGCCGTGAGTCCCTTTTATGGGAGGTACGGTACCATCTCAGTTCCCCTAAATTTTATCCGGCCGCAGAACCAGTAGCTGACAAATCAGCCCTATGGCTGGGTCAGTATTCCTGACTGCAATGTGTGTGTTCACGGGGCCGGTTTGCCTGCTTGCGGGTTGAAAAACCCACAAACAGGCAAACCGGAGACTTAATCCTATTCTGTTTAAGTGACCATATCACCCGAGATTAGCACTGCTAACACATTCCTGGGTGCTAACAATGTCAAGTTCTTTCCTGATATCGTTTTTTTTTTAATATGATATTGCCATTGAGACCATCTACTCATACCCCTAATCTTTCTCAGAACGCTTATATCTCTGGTTTGAGTCTTACAGTGGCTGCACTATGCAGTGCAGCCACTGTAAGACTTTTATACCTCCATACTTGAGCATTGATGGTCGAATATCATCTACTCCTGCTGCCTTTCCACATTTCAGGCTTTTGATGGCTTTTTCTACTTCAAGTATGAGTATGTATTCCTGACTACATGTCTGGTCAGTGTTTTTTTACCACTGTTCTGTCATCACTGCTTGTTCCATTTAGCAATTTTTCGAAGTAATTACTCCATACATCAAGGATATCTTTTTCTCCAGTTTTCATATCACCTTTGTCATCTCTAATTCCTTTTACAGCACTCTTTCCTCCATTTCTGAGCTTCTTCAATAGCCTCGAGAATATCTTGCCACCTTCTTGATATTTATTTTCTATGTTCTTAATAATGTCCTCCCATGACTTTTGTTTAGCTAGTTTTACACAGTGTTTAGCTTTCTTACATTTGTATTCTCTCAGAGCACAAGCTGACTTATTTGCCAGGAACTTTTGATATACTTTCTTCTTTTTTTTTTTTTCATTGCCTCTAACTTCCTGTGTCCACCATGAAGTTCTGATTTTTCTATCCTTACAGAAAACCTCACCACATGCTTCTCTGGCTGAATCAATCAGTGTTTTCTTCAGGGCTTGCCACTGAATCTCCAATGTTTGGTTCCTGTTCTCAAACTCTTTCATTTTTCTTCAATCATATTTGTGTATTTTAGTCTACAGTTCACATCTGTGAGCTGCTCAACTTTTATTTGCTTTAAAACTTTCTTATATGTTCTTCTTTTCAATATGAAATTCAATTAGCCTGCTCAAGACCAAATGGTGATCACTTCCAATTTCAAATCCTCTGTACACTCTGGTGTCCTGAACCAGAGAGAAAACATCACTATCAACAATAGCATAGTCAATGAGACTTTCTCATTCCTTGCCTCTTCTCTCCATGTAATTTATGCACATTTTTATGTTGGAACATTGTGTTAGTAATAACCAGCCCATGTCCTGAGTAGAAATCCAACAGGTATTTGCCATTATTATTTGCTTTGTCTTTTCTCCAAATTTTCTCAATATGTTTTTGTATGTCTGACAATCATTTCCTAGTCTGCTATATAGATCCCCAACAAGGACCAACTTTTCCGTCTTCATTGTATCAGTTGCTTTCTCTAAAGCCTCAAAAAATTCCTCCACTTCTACCTTAGTAGAACCTTCTGTGGGATCATAGGCACAAATAAGTCTCATTGTCCGGTTCCCATTCTCATGTTTGCCCATATCACTCTACTTGAGACTGCCTGCCATTCAGTTTTTGCCTTTTTTTTTTCAGTCACCCCCTCCCCATTATGTTGATGTGGTACTTATCCAATTCCTCAGCTAGCTCCATTTCTTTGCTATTCAGCCTTCTTATGTTGATAGTACCGATCTTGAACTCTTGTGATGTTGAGTTGGGATGGGTTTTAGGATTTGTTCCAGTAGCTGACTTTTCGTTGTTTGTCCTGGTTCCTGGCAAAAACACTGGAGTCCTTGTGTAAACGACACCCCAGCCGGCATGAACTTCTGTCATGTTGTACCATTATTTTTTATTTTGGTTTAAGCCAATAAGAATACAGTTTGGTCCGCTAAATCCCAAATTGCCAGCCCATCCTTGTTTGTTCTTTATCCAGAAAGATACCTAACAGGGTGCACCATGAGAAGGTGAGAATTGGTCATTAGGTCACAGGCCCTGATCGCATTCCTTTAAAGGCTATGTGGAGGTCTCCTCTCAGTTATATAGCTTTGACCCTTAAGCACCCCCCTTATGTCTACTTATATATTAGATATACATGACTTTTGCATTACTTCAACCTTGGTGTCTCTCCTGGTTCTATTTCCCACTGATGAGAACTCAAAGGCTGAAACTAGTCTGGGTAGTGATTCTTTCCATTATTCATTGCATTATACACCTCATAAAGGGGGGGGGGGGTGCTTTGCAATATGGGATAAATGCATACTAAGACAAGTGATATGAATTCATTAGTCTCTATATACAAGTAGCTCAGACATGAATATATTTCACGTGCAAAACTTTGTTTTGCTTCCTTGGATAAAGAATTAAAACCAAGTATAAAATAAGTATCTTTAACATATACATTTTATGTGACTTCTGCCTATGAAAGCTAACCTATTGTAAATTAGTGCCTTAGGTGGACTAAAGATTTTTTTTATTTTTTGTGAACTCTTTTCTAGAGATAAAAATTTTCAACCCAATTCAAATTTTATATAATTTTATTTTTTGACATAATTTGGAAACCCTGCTCTAAGAGATTCGGTTCAGAATCTTTCAAGCCTCCAATAAGCAGGTACTTCTTTCATGCAAGTTCATGTACTAGTACACAAACCAGCTTTTCTCTTTTCTGTTTTTTTTTCTCTTTTTTTTCCATAATTTCCTTTATTTTATTAAAACTGATGCCTTCAGTCTTACCCATATGCACAGTTATCTTTGCATTTAGTGTTGGATGCCATAGTTACTCCTTTCTTTTCATAATCACTGTTGTTTTAAAAAAATAATCTTATAGTTATTATATGTGGAGTATTTTACCTCTTTGCTTTCTTTTTCTTTGTAACACCAGTATACACATGGTATTTCTGTAATGTCTGTACAATATGTAGACATGGTATACTCTGATAGCACATCTTTCCATTGATGCTTCTTATGTTAATAAAGCCTTATTTCAGTTTTGTTGATTGTTATCATTTGGATAAAATATCATTTTATATAAGCAATTAGTCACTTATTTGAGCCTTCACTAGATGATATAAATGAAACTTTGTTGAAACTATTATGGATCTCTGAGTTATTCATAATTTATGGGTTTAGTTACTGTCACTCAGATAAGAATTGTTTTGTTTTCTGTTTTTTTGTGTTGCTTTAATTAACCACAGATATGAGAAGTATATCTGGAACTTTAGTCAAAGACTCCATTTTATTAAGACCATCATACTTAGATTTGACTTATTTAACAATATCGTGCTAATTCCAAAAATGTTGTATGTGGTAAAGAAGGAAAATTTTCCTTCTTTACCTTACTTTCAACAGAACATCTTCCAATAGCAGACTTTAATTAGAATGCCTACTATACTTATGTTTATTGTTCTGCTTTAATTAACTACAGATATGAGAAGTATATCTGGAACTTTAGTCAAAGACTCCATTTTATTAAGACCATCATACTTGGATTTGACTTATTTAGCAATATTGAAAGTTTATTTTTCACTTGGTTAGACTATAATAAATTTAGTTTAATCCTTTATCCAAGTGTGAGCAAACAAAGTTTGCACCTGAAAATATCTTCAGGACTGAAGTAAGGTAGTACAACACCAGACAACTCGCAGCAAAGGCGGATCAAGCTCTCAACTCCTTGTCTCGGTATCTCCCATAATGCACAGCACATCTCCTTGAAGACGTATACTGCTATGCATTTGGGGGGGGGGGGGCACTACCCATACCGGTTTCGACCTTTATTGAGGTCTCATCAGTGGGAGCCAGGCCCAGAGTGGAGATACAAAGTCAGAAGCAATAGGAGAGGTCATCCTTACCTATAGGAGTTGCCAAAAGGTGTGCCACCTTATTATTAAATTACTCTGGATTTAGAGAAAGATGTTGAAAGTTTATTTTTCACTTGGTTAGACTATAATAAATTTAGTTTAATCCTTTATCCACGTGTGAGCAAACAAAGTTTGCACGTGAAAATATCTTCAGGACTGAGATAAGGTAGTACAACTTGTCTGCAAGGAGATGCGCTGTGCATTATGGGAGATACTGAAACAAGGAGTTGAGAGCTTGATCCACCTTCGCTGCTAGTTGTCCGGTGTTGTACTACCTTACCTCAGTTCTGAAGATATTTTCATGTGCAAACTTTGTTTGCTCACACTTGGATAAAGGATTAAACTAAATTTATTATATTTAGCAATATCTTGTTAACTTTCAGTTTCTGAAGATGTTGTATGTGGTAAAGAAGGAAAATTTTCCTTCTTTACCTTACTTTCAACAGAATATCTTCCAATAGCAGACTTTAATTAGAATGCTTACTATACTTATGTTTATTACACTTATTTCATAGATAAATTAATATCGCTCCAATTGAAATCAAATCTGATTTGATTTCTGATTCTGAAAAGTTTTCTCTGAATCCAGCAAACTTATTTTCCTAACTGAAAATACTGCTGTTTTCTAACCAGGTTTGCTAAATGCTATTACCTAAACTTATCTCAGGTATTTTACTCAATCTCAGTACCAACATCAGTACCTTCCATAAGATTCATTTCTTATTTCTTCAAGTTGCTCTTCCTTCCTTATGAAGCATCCATTTTTAACTATCTGCAGTTATCATATACTGTGAAATTTAATTTTTTATATAAGTTATTATTATAATACATCCATTATTAAGTGATTCAAAGTACTAGGTTCAACTATAAGCATGCATCATTTGACTGATATCAGATTGATACTAGGTTCAGCTCTGAATATGAATCATTTGGCTGATATTAGATTGATATTAGACTTCCTCTCACTAAGCATTAACAAAACTATTGACCTTTATATACAGTGTGTCCCCAAAAGAATTTTTTTTTTTTTTATTGAAGTCTGCAAAGTAAATAGAACTAAAATAAGTGAAGATGCAAGTTTAATCCTAAACACTGGTAAACTTATACATGTTGTCCATCATTTACTGTGATCAACCTAATTCTCTGTTCAAATTCTTCAATGGTGTGTTCCATTACAGGTGAGGAGATGATTCTGATGGCTTCCTAAATTTATTGCTTCATTTCTGCAAGGTTTCTTGGTTTGTTATGATAAACAGTAGACTTAACATAAGCCCATAGATTAAAAAAAAAAAAAGAACAATAATAAAAATCTGAAGTTGTTAAAATATAGAGATTGAGCAGGCCATTTTATAAGCCCCTCCCTACTCCAATCCATTGTTCTTGAAATGTGGTGAAATTAAATGCTTAGTTTTGAAGTAAAGAATTAAGTTTTTGTAAACAGTTATGATGTATCGAAAACTTACATCTTTACTTGTTGTTTTAATTTACATTCAGGACTTTCATATTAAAAAAATATTAATATTTCTTTTTGGAGCATTCTTTTAGGAACATTCCATAAACAGCATATCAGTGACATTGTTTGAAAGTATTTTTTATATCAATAGTTAATTGTAGCCTGTAATTTTGTTGTTTTATATATGTGTTAATTATTAAAATTATATGACTACTTCAGCATCATCAAATTCCTGATAGGGTCTACAGGATACATGATTAAATTTTCATTATTTGCTAGTTTTCCTGTCAACGGTTTTCTTTCAATTTAATTTGTTATGTCAGGTCTCCAACATAGTCCCATTTACTTGCTGCATCAATCCAGCTAGAGCTCGATCGTTCTCTGAATCTTTTTCTTACCATCTTGGCTGAAAGCACATTTTGCTAGCTTTACCTCTCCCATTCTGTTTAGACCATATGGTTGCATGGTCACATGTTCCTTTCTAATGTCTTCAGTTTTAATATTCTGCCATTAATTAATATCTTTTCACTTTCCTAATTCTTTTCTGAACTCATATATCTGTGGTCTTTGAGATTGTCTGTTTTATTTCTAACCCAACTCTCCGATTCATAAATTAAAATTTGTTTGTACACTGCCTTTTATATTGCTATTTACTTTAGTGTTTTGACTAATTTCTGTCTTATTCCATGTAATTTTTTCATCTGGCTTGCCACATACCAGCTTTGCTTATTCTGTTATTTCCAGATTTAATTACAATCTTTCACTAAAAATTATACCTAATTGAATTATACAAGGTAAAGTCTTTAACTTGTTCTCTAAGGTTCTCTGCCTTTTTCATAGTTTTTTTTTTCTCTTTTTATTGTTGATTTTTATACCAAGCATCTTATAGCAGTTATTCATTTCAGTTGGTCTTTATACTGAATTTATTTAGGGGGGTACAATATTAATTATATTATCACAAATACTTATTTAGCAAATAATTACTCTAAAAACTATCATCAAATGTGTGCTTTTGTGGAATTTTTATGCTTGTGTAAAGTGACATGTGGACATCATGATAACACTGCTGTATCATGCAGAGTTCATTTAAAGGGTGATATAAATAAATATAATTCAAAATGCTGTGATTTATATAAATATATGATAGCATTTTAAAGAATGATAATGTGCACATGATGATAATAACTGTGACATCAAGATGAATCTAGCAAACTGATCTTATTTTGCAGATAGTGATTTTAATTACACTCTTGTATCGAGAATATTCATTTTGATTTGAGCAAAATAATAAAAATAAATAAATACAGTCATACTGACTTGCGCAAATCCGGAGTTATACAGTTTCTTATATGTACGTATTCTCGTCCCACTTCACGCCTCACCACTAGTCGTATCTTTCAGGCACCAACCGCATTCGCCAGTGTCGCACATGCTGTGAACAAGCACTGACGTGTTTCGTGCGGTCTCCATTCATACACGATTTTTATAGTCTACAAACCTTGCGAGTGTTTAATGTTATGTTCTTGATAAAAATTTTATCACATAAAATATAATAATATCATCCAAAAGAAGCAAGTCTGATTCTTCTACAGCTTTTGGAAACAAAACTCAACATTATTAAAGATTTTGAAGCCGGAATGAAAATTTGTGAGCTAGCAAAGAAGTTCGATCTACAGGAATCCACAGTAAGAACAATCATAAAAGAAAGGTTTACAGATTTTGGAGGACATAGATTCTAACGAGGAACGAATTGTAGCCACAAGGCAATGAATAAAAAAATCATTAGCTTGCTATGAAGAAATTTTGCGTGACAAGAAAAAGACATTATGCTGTCAGACGAATCTATTAGATTTTATGAAACCATCGACATCGAAATAACTTTCTTTTTTTTTATGTACGAAAAACTACAATTATGATTATATTTCTTAAAAAATATAGGTGTTTTTGTAAACCTTTGGTCCCAATTGTATGTTTGTATATATAAATTACATGCAAAATTATACCCTGAGTTACGCGAATTCGATTTGCGCGCTTTTTGTTGGTCCCACCTACCACGTAACTTCGGGGTTTTACTGTATTTTTAATTACCAGCTTCTGATTCCTGGTTTTATTTTAGGTAATGGGGAATTAAATATTTGAATAATATCATACTATTGCAATACAAAATGTGCAAAATGTCCACCAAAATGAACAAGAATATTCATTTTGGTGGATTTAATGATTAGTTTAAACAATACCAGTTTTGATGTGTGTATACATACGTCCATAATTTCATGGATGCAAAATGCCCATTGAAGTCAATATAACCTTTGGATATTATAGAAATAATATAGATACAAAGTGTATATTTTTGATATATTTTATCCATTTGGCCTTTTGAATGGTTAATCATATTCAGTTTCTATATTTTTATTTTTTTTAGCCAGTACCACAAAATCAAGGTGTTTTTCCAGTCGAACTGCTAAGAAATGCAGGCACTGCAGAGACTTCAAATATTTTGCTTGTTCCATCAATCTTGCAACACTTTATCCATGAAAAGCATGATTATACTGCCAAGTAGGATTTTCCAATTTCTCTTTAATATTTTTTTCTCTTTTATAACAGTGTAATATAAGTTAAAATATGGTTATAAAAACATTTTAGAATTTTTAGAAATTTGTTAAATCAGTTTTTTTATCTCATGTGTATGAATTTCATATCATAGTTTATATAAAATCAAATATTTTAACTAGCTAAATCAAGCTAAACTATCTCTAAAAAGAAATACAGTGAACTCTGTGTTATCCAAATATCTTAGGAAATGGCATCTTCAGATGTTAATTTTTTTTTTTTTTTTTTTTTTTTAAACACCAAATGTCCCTGGAATGCCACTTTCCTCCTGCAATGTACTAGTGTGTGTGCTAAAGTGGCAGAGGTGTCAAATATGTGAATTTTGTCATCATAATAATAGTGTGCTTGGTCATATCATGAATTTCATTAGTGGTGGTTGGGGGAGAAAGGAAGGGGGAACTGTGAGCTTATACTTCATACAGAAAAATGAAATGATTGACAGAAAAAAAAAAGAAAACACTTTGGCTGTACTTTCGTTTGGAATATTATTATTATTATTATTACCCCAAGACCTCATGGAGTCAAAGACTCATCTGGGAGGTCCTTTTATCTCACACACAGCTCATCATACCGTGCCTTGAACACATTCAAACACCTTGCAGACACCACACTCTCAGGCAAGGCATTCCAATCATTTACAACTCTGCACGAAAAAAAACCTGCCTCTCACTCTCCTACTCACACCCTCTTTATACAGTTTCCAGAGATGACCTCTGGTTCTCCCACTATTTTCTGTAGAATTTCTCTAGCATTGATCCTATAGCAACCCCTTACCAACTTGTAGGTCTCTATCATATCTCCCCTCTTCCTCCTGTCCACCAGACTCTCCAAATTACATCTTCTCAATCTTTCCTCATGCTCGAACATTCCAGAAGTCAGAACTACCTTAGTCAATCGCCTTTGGACCCTTTCCAACACCTCTTCATCATTCTGAAAACCAGGTCACCAAATCTGGGCACAATAGTCCATGTGTGGCCTAATCAAAGCCTTATACAACGGAAGAAGTTGTATAAGGTCCTCCTCATCCTCAATCTCAATAGGAGAGGAAAGATTAGCAAAACAAGTGTTCTCTGCTAGGTTGGCGGCAAAACAACCCAGAGGAAGACCAAGATATAATTGGATTGATACAGTAAAAAGTGTCTTAGAAGATAGAAATATAAGACCTGATAATATTGGAGTCTTATATTTGGAGGAAAATTGTAGATATTAGGTTAGTAATGACTTTATTTTTTTAGTTTCATATAGCACTATCATATCCTGTACACCCCCTGAGGGTATATATCAGAAATTTGATCGTGAATAAATGTGTATGGAATTAAAATTTTTTTTTCAATATGTATCCAGTCCATTTCCACATCTTATTTTGCTGGTGATACTTTTTTTTTTTTTGCACTGGCTGTTTATATTAACTCATTATTTTTTTATGTGTTATGGCCAAAATATTTCTAATATTTTATGCACATACTTTGAAAGCTGATAGGGGTAATGCTACTGTTATCATGAATCAAGAGGATTACAACAACAACAAAAAAATACTTACCAGATCATAGATTGAGACCTCCACTAATGCTTAAAAGAAAAAAGTTTGTAAATTACTGAAAAAAGTTACTTCTTGGCCCAAAGAAATCATTAACGAATTAAAACTTGTTCATGTTAAATCACTCTGTATTTATGGGGTTCCTAAAATCCATATACCCAATAATCCCCATATTCCGTAGTTGAGAGTATAGACACTCCAACTGCTCAACAGTTAGCTAAGTCAAGCACAAATAAACAAAATCACGTACTTAAAAATTCAGCCATAATGGCTAGTTTTGATGTTACTTCCTTAGTTGCTAATATACAACTAACAGATACTCTTAGTTTAATAAAGTCTATCCCCCACCCCAATATCTTTCAATTATTCAAATTTACTATGTATCCAAGATTTTAATGATATTAAAGTCTACTCCCCCTTTAATTAACTTGGACATGGAACAAACACTTTGAGAACAAAGTACAGTCATACCCCGACTTACGCAAATCTGGAGCTTCGCAGTTTCTTATATCTACATATTCCCGTCATGCCTCACCACTAGTCGTATCTTTCCAGCGCCGTCCACATTCGCCAGTGTCACACATGCTGTGAACAAGCACTGACGTGTTTCACGCGGTCTCCATTCATACACGATTTTTATAGTGTGCAAACCTTGCGATTGTTTAATGTTATGTCCTTGATAAAAATTTTATCACATCATCATCATCAAATTCCTGCCATGTACCCTCAAGGGGTGTACAGGATATGACAGTACTACATGAAAAATTTACATCATTACTAACTTCCTATCTACAATTTTCCTCCAAATCAGTCTGTTACTTGTCAAGACTCCAACATTATCATATCTTATATTTCTATTGTCTAAGGCACTTTGTACCGTATCAATCCACCTATATCTTGTTCTTCTTCTGGGTCGTTTTCCTGCCAAACTGGCAGAGAACACTTGTTTTGCTAATCTTTCCTCTCCCATTCTATTTAAGTGACCAACCACCTGAGATTAGCTCTGCTAACGCATTCCTGGATGCTCACAATGTCAAGTTTTTTCCTAATATCCTCATTTTTAATATGATATTGCCATTGATGCCATCTGTTCACGCCTCTAATCTTTCTCAGGACTCTCATATCTGCTGTCTCTAGTCTTTGGTCAAGTGCTTTACTTCTGACCCAGCTCTCAGATCCATAAGTTAAAACTGGTTTGAACACTGTCTTGTAATCAGCTAATTTAGTGTTCCGACTAATTACTCTCTTATTCCATATGAATTTATTCAATTGACTTCCCACCATACCAGCTTTGCTGATTCTATTGTCTATTTCTATATTTAATTTACCATCTTCAGTAAAAATCGTGCCTAAGTAACTAAAATGTTTTACTTGTTCCACAGGTTCTCCATTCACAACACAGTTGACATTTTCAATGATTCTGCCTATTTTCATTGTCTTTGTCTTTTTATTGCTGACCTTCATACCATATCTATTACAACAGCTATTCAATTTAGTCAGAGAATCTTGCAGACTTGTAGTGGATTTATTTAGAAGTATAACATCATCCGCATAAAGCAAAGAGCTGACATTAACATCTCCAATTTTGATATCAGGTTTAATACCACTTTCCTTCATAATGTGATCCATATAGATAATGAATAACAGAGGGGATAATGTACATTCCTTGTCTCACACCAGATTTAACATTAAACCATCTTCCTGTACTTCCTTCAATTCTAACTACTGACTTACAACTCAAATAAAGACTAAGATATAATGCCCCATTGACACCATATAACTGCAGCATATTGAATAGCTTCTCTCTTGGCACCTTGTATATGCCTTTTCCAAATCGACAAAACTTAAATACAGATGTTTGTTATATTCCCATGCTTTCTCGACTATTTGTCGTAAAGTGAAGATCTGATCCTGACAGCCTCTATTTGGCCTGAATCCAGCTTGTTCTTCATCAAGCTTTTCTTCCACAATTCTTCTCAACCGTTTCTCAAGTATACTTGCATAGATCTTGCCAGGAACACTCATAGGGAAATACCTCTGTAATTCTCACATTCAGTTTTATTTCCCTTTTTATATGTGGGTACTATGAGAGCTCTACTCCAATCATCGGGAATTCATCCCTCACTCCAGGCTTTCTGAACTATGCAGTGCAGCCACTGTAAGACTTTTATACCCATACTTCAGCATTTCTGGTCGAATATCATCTATTCCTGCTGCCTTTCCACATTTCAAGCCTTTGATGGCTTTTTCTACTTCAAGTATGGATATGTATTCCTGACTGCATGCCTGGTCAGTGTTTTTTATCACTGTGCTGTCATCACTGCTTGTTTCATTTAGCAGTTTTTCAAAGTAATTACTCCATACTTCAAGGATATCTTTTTCTCCCATTTTCATGTCACCTTTATCATCTCTAACTCCTTTTACAGCACTCTTTCCTCCATTCCTAAGCTTCTTCAACAACCTCCAGAATATTTTGCCACCTTCTTGATATTTATTTTCTATATTCTTGCCAAAGTCCTCCCATGACTTTTGTTTAGCTAGTTTTACACACTGTTTAGCTTTCTTACATTTGTCTCTGTATTCTCTAAGAGCACAAGCTGACTTATTTGCCAGGAACTTTTGATATGCTTTCTTCTTTTCCTTCACTGCCTCTTTAACTTCCTGTGTCCACCATGGAGTTCTAATTTTTCTATCCTTGCAGACAACCTCACCATATGCCTCCTGAATCAATCAGGGTTTTCTTCAAGGCTTGCCACTGAATCTCCAAGGTTTGATTCCTGTTCTCAAACTCTTTCATTATTTCTTCAATAATCTTTGTGTATTTTAGTCTACAGTTCATATTTGAGAGCTGATCAACATTTATTCGCTTTAAAACTTTCTTACATGTTTTGTTTTCAATATGAAATCCAATTTTATCCTGCTCAAGGCCAAATGGTTATCACTTCCAATTTCAAATCCTCTGTACACTCTGGTGTCCTGCACCAGGGAGAAAACATCACTATTAACAGTAACATAGTCAATGAGACTTTTCTTATTCATTGCCTCTTCTCTCCATGTGAATTTGTGCACATTTTTATTTTGGAACATGGTGTTAGTAATAGCCAGTCCATGTCCTGAGCAGAAATCCAACAGGTATTTGCCATTATTATTTGCTTTGCTCTTTGCTCCAAATTTTCCCAGTATATTTTGTATGTCTCACAATCATTTCCTAGTCTGCTATATAGATCCCCAACAAGGACCAACTTTTCCTTTTTCATTGTGTCAGTTGCTTTCTCTAAAGCCTCAAAAAATTTCTCCACTTCTACCTTAGTAGAACCTTCTGTGGAACCATAGGCACAAATAAGTCTCATTGTCCAGTTCCCCATTCTCATATTTGCCCACATTACTCTACTTGAGACTGGCTGCCATTCAAGAAGATTAGCCTTGTATTTTGTGTTTAATACTATGGCTACGCCTTCTTTTCCTTGATTGTCATTGCCTGAATATAACATTTTGTATTTATTGCTTAAAGGATCTCACCAGTTTTTGTCTTTTTTATTTCAGTCACCCCTATTATGTTGATCTTGTACTTATCTAATTCCTCAGCTAGCTCCATTTCTTTTCCATTCAGGCTTCTTATGTTGATAGTACTGATCTTTAACTCTGGTGATGTTGAGTTGGGGTGTGTTTTCAGATTTGATCCCCAAAGTCTTCCCATGGTTTTTTTTGTATGTTTGTTTAGGTAGTTTTACACATCACTTGCTTTGTTTATATTTTTCTCTGGATTTTATAAAAGCACAAGCTCACTTGCTTGCCAGGAACTTTTGATATACTCTCTCCTTTTCCCTGACTGCCTTGTTAACTCCTGAGTCCATCACGGAGTTCTGATTTTCCTTCCTTTCAGATAACTTTACCACATGCCTCTCTGGCTGAATCAATGATTTCTTCAGGGTTTGCCATTGAATCTGCAAAGTTTAGTTCTTGTTTTCAAACTCTTTCATTTTTTCTTGAATGATGTTTGTATATTTGAGTCTACAGTTTTCCTTTGAAAGTTTCTCGACTTTGATTCTTTTTAGAACTTTCTCATAAACTTTTCTTTTTAATATGATATTCAATTTTATTCTCTTCAAAACCAAATGGTAAACACCTCCTATTTGAAACACTCTGAATATTCTTGTATCCTGAACTATAAAGATTTCACTATCAACAATAACATCGTTGATGGGACTTGTTATTTCTTGTATCTTCTCTCCATGTAAATTTATGCATATCCTTATGTTAGAACATGGTGTTAGCAATAACAGAAATTCATCAGGTACTTACCATTATTATTAGCTTTGCTATTTTCGAAAGCATTTCTATATGACTAGTAATCATTTTCCACTCTGCTGTTTACATCTCCAACAAGGTCCAACTTTTCCTTTTCTTTGTTCAGCTTCCATATCTAATACCTTTAAAAAATTCCTCCACTTCTTCCTTGGTAGAGTCTTCTGTGGGCCCATAGGCATAACTCATTGTCCAATTCTCCATTCTGATCTTTGTTCACATCACTCTACTCAATATTGCCTGTCATTTAAGAAATTTATTCTCATTTTTGTTTTGTTTAAATGTTTTTTTTAAAATTTTTCTGTTAGTTCCCCCCCCCCCCCCGATACTTTTTTATGTCTATAGATGTCGAGATAAATCTGGATACGAAGCTCTAAAACCCATTGAATAACATGGATAAGAAGTGCAATTTGGTGTCACTATTTCATCCACATTGGCCGGTAGGGAGGTTAATGATGCATATCTTCAGCTCACTTGAGTTCATAGTTATTCTAGCAAGACTTTTGACTGTTTGCCCTAATTCCTTGAATTAAAACAGTATTAACCAGGTGAATACTCTAGCAACATGCCATTTGATCTTTTGCCATCATATTTGTGATTTAAGGTAATACCGAAACTTTGAACAGCTAAGTTCAAGATTGTCATCCCATCCTGATTCATTCAATGAGGTAGATACCTAGAAACAAGGCAATGAGAAGATGAGTTTTGGATTAGACTCTTCAGTCAGTTCTTTGTATTCCTTGCCAGTTATTTAAAGGTTTGTTGCACATAATCTATTTTTGACTTTTAAGTCCTCTCTGAGTTGAGATAACTGGAAAAAAAAATTGCTTTAGTGTTAATTACACTGTTTTGATATTAATCATCTTGCATGTAGTATACAACAAAGAGAAACATACTCTCTGAGCCATTCTTATTTGTTGTGTCTACATTTGTGAGTAAACACCATATCTCCATGATTCTGTCAGTATTAATTTCCAAATTTATCATTTTGGTATTGGCTGTAATGGTGCCAAATATGCTGTATAACTAAATTCATTCATTTCAGGGTCACTCACTGAGTGGGGAGAGAATAACATATAAATACAAGATTTGTTAATATACACTGGCTGAAGAAGGAGTATGGTATTTTATATTATTCTATACTTTTCCATTGCATGAAGAAATTTCGCACTGCAAGTTTTCTAGTCCACATATGAGTTATCTTCACACCAGAAAAAAAAAAAAAAGAGAGAGAGAGAGAGAGATTTAGTGGATTAAAATAATGAAGGCTCTTAATGGCTTGACTGTTAATATCAAGAAATCTATCTGTGTCATTTGATGGATGTTCCATTATAATAATGTAAACATATAATAGAATGGGATGTTTTTAAATAGCATCTTAAGAACATCTAAAAAACTTGTTTGCCATTTAGCATAAATATGAATAGGATTTTCAACAAATTTCATCTAATGAGTCGTAGATTTCATCTGCTGGTTGATACAGAAGACACTAATTAAAATATTGCCAGCTAAGTTTGGCATAAATACCTGTTCAATATATTTTTCCAATCCATTGATCTGTATTCCAGTTCTTAACCTAAAAGGAAATGTCAGTATGCTTCTTGTGACAGACACATTGATTTCATTCTCAAAACCTCAGCAGTCTAAAATGTTGATGGATCTGATGTTAAGGCCACCACAAGATAGTGTATGCCAAATTTCATGGTGTTCATTCTGTCTACAGTAACTAAATCTTCTGCCTACACCTTCATGTTGAATGTTACTGGATATATCCTATTAATGCACTCCTGAATAGAAAATATTCAGGAGTGCATTTGCACAAAATGTATGCAGGTGTTGAAATGAGGGTTCCACACACATCAGAAGAAAGGCCACAGTTCTGTTGTTCTAAGTACCACCTAGCGGTGATGATTTTTATTGCCTGATGAAAATACTTTGCTAATTGGAGGTTAGAAGTGGCCAAAAACTGTGTGTTTGAGCTCCAGAGCAAAGGTCCTATTTATTTCTTCCTCACTTTTTTCAGCATGCAATATGAGTGATGTTTTCAGAGCGATGTTAGACATCGTGGAGAAATGTCTTTATTTTTTAAGGTATAGTGTTAAAACAGCTACTCCACAGACTGGCTACTAGATAGCATACTGAACAGAATCTAATGGTAATACTTGAAGAAGCTTCTTAGTCAGCTAGCAAATCTTGCTGCTATTATTCTGCTTGGTATACTGGGAAAAAGTCCGAGTTGCAGCATGTTGAAAGCAGTGCCTAGACTATGATATGCAGTTGTTGGGTTGTTTGGAATTAAGGCTGAAGCAACCGAGGATAGAGGGTCAGAGGATGTATTATGACTGCTAACTGCATGTATATTCTTCTGACCAGTGGTTTGAAAAATCTGAGTTTTCCATAGGGAAAACTCTGTCACTTCTATGTGAGACCAGTTAACTAACCTTATGATTAAAAGTTCTTATAAAGGTTCCTCATATCCTATATAGGATTTCAACCCAGCTCTTTCCAAAGAGCATTGTCAGTGCCATGGGAGCTGTGCAGGATCTCACAAGGAATCAGGTGAAATTTCTTTCCATCTGTGGCTTTGTAAAGAATCAGTTTCATTATATTCAAACAGACCTGATTGCTTAGCTGCTAATCATTTAGCCAAGTGGTTAATGTATCCACTCTTCAACCAATAGACTGCAGATTTGAATTCCACTGTGGGTATGGATGTTGTTTGTTATTATCTTTAGATCAGAGATGAATGTTATTGCCTTGTGCATGATCCTCACTTATTGGACATTTATTTTCTAACTTCACACTGAAACAGTGCTACCATATGTAGGACCAAAAGAGGCCTAGGTATTATCCTGTGCTATCCAACTCCAGATGACCTAGGGATTCTAGAAGCCATTTTCTGATAAGTTTTCCATGCCACCAGTGTGCTCTGCAAGGTACACAAAGAGAGTATCTTAAAATCAGCCCAAGAGAGTCCAAAGCTTAGTAAGTCTCTATAACTTTGCTAACACATACACCTTTAAAAGATGCAGTTGCAGAGGTAAATTTTAGTAAGATGTGATGTTCTGTATGAAGCAGCTGTACCAAGTCTTGGTTTCAGTGTAGTAGACAGCTTTCTCATGATGGAGGGTAGCGAGTTGTCGCCCAGCATCCACAACTTGTACGTCAATAAAAACTATATTCAGAGTTAATATATGTCTATTGGTGTTTATTTATGTTATCTTTATACTTGAAAATGCCACAGTTAGGATTAGGTGAAATATTAGATTAATTTTTTTTTTAACCTGTTATGTTAAGCTATCAATTCTTATTAACATGCATAACCAACATATAAGCACATCTGTGAGATCCATGGAATCGAAGTAGCAAAAAGAAAAAAAAAAGAAGTGGGGTGTGGATTGAAGCTTCTGAAGTTTGCACTATCTGGCATAGTAAATTGACCTCAACAGATGCCACAATGCTAACATCATACCTACCTATGTGTTAAAGCAAAAAAGAAAGCATTAAGAATACATAGTAAAGCTTTGCTCCAGACTGAATACGATTAAAATTAGAATGGCAAAGTGAACTTAGTTCAGGGTGAAAGAGAAAATAATGGACCACTTAATTACAGTTTATAATAAGTCAACTAAAAAGTATTTGATCAAAATAAAACCAGTTTGATGGAGAAGTGTAGTTTTCTTTACTGTAGAGATATAAACAGCCTTTTCTACATAAACAGAAAAGATCATGGTCATATTCATAGTCAAAATTCCCATCCCTTAGTGAATGTGCTATTCAGATCATCAGTAAAGGTTTTAACGTTGCAGTAGTACGTAGAGAAATTCTTGCTATTGAAATCTGAATTGTATGTGGATTAACTAAGGAAATTTGCCAACAATATTTGCCTCGGGGTAGCCCATATTTTAACTATAGCCAAGCCTACCGAAAGTAATTTTACCATTCAAGAATACAGAGCATTAAGAGATCTTGTATTGTGGAGGAAGTGAATAATGGTCACTATGAGAGCTAATAAGAGAAATGCTATGGTAATTATGAATATTTCAAGAAATGATAGAAAGATGTCAACTCTTAACCCACCATGTACTATATAATTGATAGAAATCCAATGGACTCCCAAAAGAAAAGTGGGTGGGGGGAGTAACAACTTGGCCTCTGGAAATAGCAAGAAATTATACCCACGTCGTCCACATATGCCATACATATGTGTGTTTCTTGAATGATTATTCAAATAGAATTCATGTTGCTTTGATTAATTATTGATAATGTAAAAGTGGTCAAGAATAAAGGCATATCGAAGTATTTAGAGTGTTATGTAACTGGCACTAGCCTAACTTCTGATGTTGACATTGCAGCAGAGCATTTCCAAAGCTGAAGATAATTTTCTTCAGTGCATTGAGGATTTTTAGATGTATAGTGCAAGAAAATACTGAAGAAAAGTGTGAATAATAATATTTCATTGACGTTTTTAGAAGATATTTACCTCTGGTCAAAGGCACATGTTGACAGCAATATTGCCAAATTTGCATGACATCACACAGCATTTTTTTCATGACAGAGAATGCTAGAGTATGTTAGGACTTGTTTGGAGGGTAGTGAATGGGGAGAATGGGTAGCCAGAGGTAGTTGTGAGCACTTTGTCAGTGAATAAATAAAGAGAGGTATGATAGGTGTTGTGTGAATAATGGGTCTCCCGTAATAAGTATTCTGACTCCATTGAGAAGCTCACGTGATGACAATAATACTTGTATACATTTTTGTAAAATATTTTTATATCATATTGAATTTCATTATTTATTTATTTATTATTATTATTATTTTTTTTTTTAGAATTGATTTTCTTTTCAAATTTTAATTTAGTTCAAGCTATTCTGGGAATCATAACTTCAGAGTAAGTTTCACAACCCAGGAAAGACCAACAAAATCTACTGCATGGGTAGTAAGTAAAAACTCTTTAATCTTGTGATTTTTTTAAGGTAATGTTTACATTAAGTAATAATTCAATGCATGCTATACCTATTTATTTTTAATAATTAAACTATTTGTTCTAAAAGTGACCAAAAAAAAAAAAGTTGTAGAGAAGAAAGAATGATCATACACAAGAAACCATTATAGGCTTTAAAGAGAGAGAGAGAGAGAGATTCTCCACTGCCCCATTGCATTGTAATTTCTCTTTGGAAATATCAGAAAGCATCATCAAATTTCTGATTATGTACCCCCAAGAGGTGTTCAGGTTATTATGACAGCACATAAAAAAATCAGAACTCCCTGGTGGACACAGGAAGTTAAAGAGGCATTGAAGGGAAAGAAGAAAGCATACCAAAAGTTCCTGTCAAATAAGTCAGCTTGTGCTCTTAGAGAATATAGAGACAAATGCAAGAATGCTAAACAGTGTAAAACTAGCTAAACAAAAGTCATGGGAGGACTTTGGCAAGAATATAGAAAATAAATATCAAGAAGGTGGCCAAATATTCTGGAGGTTGTTGAAGAAGCTTAAGAATGGAGGAAAGAGTGCTGTAAAAGGAATTAGAGATGATAAAGGTGACATGAAAATGGGAGAAAAAGATATCCTTGAAGTATGGAGTAATTACTTTGAAAAACCGCTAAATGAAACAAGCAGTGATGACAGCACAGTGGTAAAAAACACTGACCAGGCATGCAGTCAGGAATACATATCCATACTAGAAGTAGAAAAAGCCATCAAAGGCTTGAAATGTGGAAAGGCAGCAGGAGTAGATGATATTCGACCAGAAATGCTGAAGTACGGTAGTATAAGAGTCTTACAGTGGCTGCACTGCATAGTTCAGAAAGCCTGGACAGAGGGACGAATTCCCGATGATTGGAATAGAGCTCTCATAGTACCCATATATAAAAAGGAAAATAAAACTGCATGTGAGAATTACAGAGGTATTTCCCTTCTGAGTGTTCCTGGCAAGATCTATGCAAGTATACTTGAGAAATGGTTGAGAAGAATTGTGGAAGAAAAGCTTGGTGAAGAACAAGCTGGATTCAGGCCAAATAGAGGCTGTCAGGATCAGATCTTCATTTTACGACAAATAGTCGAGAAAGCATGGGAATATAACAAAGATCTGTATTTAAGTTTTGTCGATCTGGAAAAGGCATATGACAAGGTGCCAAGAGAGAAGCTATTCAATACGCTTCAGTTATATGGTGTCACTGGGGCATTATATCAAGCAATACTTAGTCTTTGTTTGAGTTGTAAGTCAGCAGTTAGAATTGAAGGAAGTACAGGAAGATGGTTTAATGTTAAATCTGGTGTGAGACATACTTTATCCCCTCTGTTATTCATTATCTATATGGATCACATTATGAAGGAAAGTGGTATTAAACATGTTATCAAAATTGGAGATGTTAATGTCAGCTCTTTGCTTTATGCGGATGATGTTATACTTCTAAATAAATCTGCTACAAGTCTGCAAGATTCTCTGACTAAATTGAATAGCTGTTGTAATAGATATGGTATGAAGGTCAGCAATAAAAAGACAAAGACAATGAAAATAGGCAGAATCATTGAAAATGTCAACTGTGTTGTGAATGGAGAACCTGTGGAACAAGTAAAACATTTCAGCTATTTAGGCACGATTTTTACTGAAGATGGTAAATTAAATATAGAAATAGACAAAAGAATCAGCAAAGCTGGTATGGTGGGAAGTCAATTGAATAAATTCATATGGAATAAGAGAGAAATCAGTCGGAACACTAAATTAGCTGTGTACAAGACAGTGTTCAAACCAGTTTTAACTTATGGATCTGAGAGCTGGATCAGAAGTAAAACACTTGACCAAAGACTAGAGACCACAGATATGAGAGTCCTGAGAAAGATTATAGGCATGAACAGATGGCATCAATTGCAATATCATATTAAAAACGAGGGTATTAGGAAAGAACTTGACATTGTCAGCATCCAGGAATGCGTTAGCAGAGCTAATCTTAGGTGGTATGGTCACTTAAACAGAATGGGCAAGGAAAGATTAGAAAAACAAGTGTTTGTTCTCTGCCAGGTTGGCAGCAAAATGACCCAGAGGAAGACCAAGATATAGGTGGATTGATACGGTACAAAATGCTTTAGATGATTGAAATATAAGATCTGATAATGTTGGAGTCTTGACAAGTAACAGACTGATTTGGAGGAAAATTGTAGATAGGAAATTAATAATGATGTAATTTTTTTCATGTAGTACTATCATATCCTGTACACCCCTTGAGGGTACATAGCAGGAATATGATGATGATGAAAAACCCTATATAACAGGGCTAAATTAATCTGTTCAGACAACAATGCCCTAACTACTGAACTTAACCATATCCTTAACACCTTCTTAGTCAATGGCTACAACCCCCCAAAAATCCAGAAAACATTAAAAACCAGTAAACCACAACCCCCTCCCCCCTTCTTAACAGAGATTACACTAAATCTATCACATTCCTTATATCCCAGGCTTTTGTGAGCTCTGAAAAGCTCACAAAAATCCTAAAAAAGAATATGGCAGATAAGGGATGCTTATATAACCACATAAGCATCCCTTATCTGCTCCACCGAAGACCAGCCACTTCCCCTAGACCTACCTGGAGTATACCAGGTCCCTTGCAGCTATAAACTGTCCTATTATGGCCAAACAGGCTGGTTAGCTATTATCAGGATATCCAAACACAAAGACTACATCCAATTTCACCAATACAGCCACCTCAGGACTTGTGGACCATGCACTAGATACCCACCACAGAATACGCAGAAAGAAAAGCCACTTTACTACACCATAGCAAATATAAATATGAAAGATTGTTCCTGGAATCAGCCTCATCCCTATAGCACTTTCCAAATCTCAACAAATTTGGGTGCATGAGACTGCCCCAAATTTGGGAGCTTGCATCCTTAGAACATCAGTCCAACAACCAAGACAACCCAATTTAGCCCCTCTAGTATGCACCTGTAGGACTCTAGGACCAACACCAGTTGCCTTCTTCAGCCTGATTTGCTCGTTGTTTGTGCCTTCATGCACATATCATAGTTTCATGTTCCTAGAAGATGGCAATATCGGAAGGTATTGATTAAAGGTTTTTTTTTTCCAATTAATATTTTTGTATACGTTTGTCATTTCCTGAAAAATTTCAAGTCATGTGTAACCAACATAAGTTTATCTACAAAAATTTGCAACTGTATATCAGCTATCAGTGTTGTAAAATATATATTAACAACTTTCTCCAGTTGACTGCAAATTAAATACATAGTTTTGCTGATGATGGAGCCCTCCTCTTTCTTACTTGACATATCTTGCACTGCACAATATTACCAAAACTTTCAGAATGCCATCACCCTTCTACAACAATTCCATGTTCTAAATTGTTAAGTAAAGTTCTGTGATTTCTGCAAGACAAGTGTTTTTTTGGCAGGATAGTGGAGGTAAAAAAAGATCCAGGAGAAGGTCAATATCTATGTGGAAAAAAATGCCTTAGAAGATCATAATATAAGATCTGATAATATTAATATCCTGACAAATAACAAATTAATACAAATAACAAAGCCATTTACAAATGGCTGACATTTGTAAATGGGAAATTTGTAATGATGTAAACTTTTCATGTTGTATTATTATAATATCCTGTACAAACCCCCCCCCCCCAAGAGTACATGTCACAAATTTTATGATGAGTTCTGTGATAACCTTATTAATTTCTGCCTTCTCTCTCTCAAAAAATAACAGTTTCCCTCCATTCTTAATTTTAACAACATCCATATTTCTTGACAGGATAAAATTTCTATTATTGGATGGAAGAAAACTATTACAAATATGGCCAGATCAGCATCCAAAAAATAAGGTTTTATCTTTTGCTCAACGTGTTACTCTGTACAAATTATAAATCCTTATAGCCATTGAATATAATTCTTATATTTGAAATGGTGATTCTAAGAGCTCCCTTTAAATTACTGACTCAATACTTCCTTCCTTCCTTCTCTCTTCCATCATCATCTGTGTGGATGACAATGAGGCCGAATGAACTCTTTCCGCTTCTGTCTGTCTGTCTGTCCCAGGAGAGTCCGAACAATTCTGTCCAGTTTGGTGTTGCTTGTTGTGATTTGGTTTTCAGGTCCTCTTTTATTTTGTCTATCCATCTAATTCTAGGCCATCCTCTGGATCTTTTACCTTCCATCGTTGTATTCAGGGCTTAAATGGTAGTCTTTCTGTTCCCATTCTGGTCACATGGCCAAACCATCGCAGTCTTCTTTCTTGGATTTTGTCTATTATTATTATTTCTTGTTTTAGTCGTTTCCTTATGTCTTCGTTTCTTAGTCGATCCAGCAGAGATACTCCAAGTAATCTTCTTAGCCAACCCATTTCAGTAGCTAATAATTTTTTCTCTTCAGCTTTTTTGAGATTCCAGTATTCACTTCCATAGAGGAGTATTGGGAGGACCATTGTTTCATAGATTCTTACTTTTTGTTACTTGTTTGATATCTCTTGACTTCCATATTTGATTAAGTCGTCCAAAAGTTTGGGATGCTTGACTGATTCGTCTATTTATATCTTTTATAATTTCACCATTGTACTCAATAACTCCTCCACGGTAGGTGAAGTTTTCTACCTGCTCTAGATTCTTACTATCAATTTCAATTTTCAGATTGGTGCTTCTTTTTCCTATTTGCATAATTTTTGTTTTGTCTATATTTATGTTTAATCCAGATTTTATACACTCCTCCTTTATTTTATCAGAAATTCGCTGTAGATTTTCTTCTGTGCTTGCAAGTAATGCAATGTTGTCTGCAAATTTTAAATTTGTCACATTTTTTCCCATATATTTTGATTCCGGAGTCTTCATTGTTTAAGGCCTTATCGGTTGCTTCTTCCAGTGTGAGATTGAACAGGTCTGGTGACAGATTGCATCCCTGTCTTACTCCGCACTCTGTGTGGAACCAGTTGGTTAAGGTGTCCTCCAATCGTACTGCACATTCAGATTTCTCGTATAGATTCTTTATTATTCTTATGGTTTTGTTGGGAATTCCAAATTCTTCCATAGTTTTCCATAGTTCTCTTCTACAGATTGAATCAAATGCCTGACGAAAGTCTATGAAATTTATGTAACAACTTTGGTTGTACTCTAGTGTCTTTTTTATTAGCTGTCTTAAGGTGAATAATTGATCAATTGTGCTTCGCCCTAGTCTGAATCCGGCTTGTTCTTCTCCTAGTGCCAGTTCTACAAGGGCTGTTCAATAAGTAATAAGACTAATTTTACTGTCGCGAAACCACTCATCACAATATTAATTTCTGTGGAATAAAGAACTGTTGCTGTCTGTGTTAACAAAAGAGGTTGATAGATGGCATATACGGGCTGATGTGCCAGAGTGTCACGTGACTAAATGCAAGCTTGTTTCAGCACGCCTACGAGCTGCAACCAGTCGTCTTTGGAACAGCATTATGCGATTAAATTTTGTGTGTGTTTGCAAAAATCGGCATGGACACTTTTAACATGATACGCGAAGCTTTCCACGATGAAGCAATGTTGAGGGCAAGTGTTTTTCGCTGGCATAAAACTTTTAAGGAAGGAAGGCAAAGTGTGGAAGATCTTGAACATGAGGGAAGATCTTCAACGTCCATCACAGAGACAATGATCAACACAGCAGCGATTATCATCAATGAGGATCGCAGAATTACAGTTCGCCAGTTGCATGTTGTCCTGAATATTTCTGTGGGAAGTGTTCACTCAATCATGGCTGAACATTTGGGACTGAAACGTGTTTGCACCTGATGGATTCCCAAACTCTTGACACCGGAGCAACAGCATCGAGTGGATGTGTGCACAGAATGGAAAGATAGACTGGAACAAGAAGGCGACAACTTCTTAAAATGCATCATTCCAGCAGATGAAGCTCGGTTGTATCACTATGACCCTGCAATTAACAACAAAGCAGTGAAAGGAAGCATCCGTCTTCGCCTACCCCCCCCAAGAAAGCAAAAACTGTAAAATCGGCTGGTAAAGTTATGACCATAATGTTTTTTGACTACGAAGGCATTGTTTACCAACACGCTGTAGAACCCGGGAATACTGTAAACGGTTCATACTATGCGGATGTTTTACGGACAATGGTTCAGCACGTCAAAAGGAAGTGTCCATTGCTGAAGAATGGCTTCTTATTGCACCACAATAATGCAAGGCCACATATTGCTGGTGGTGTAGTGGACGTTTTGCAGAAGAACAACATAGATATCCTACCACATCCTCCATACAGTCCTGATCTTGCACCGTGCGATTTCTGGATGTTTCCTCAGCTCAAGAAACCACTAAGAGGCCGCCATTTCGAAAGCAACAAAGCATGTGTAAAAGCTGCGGAGGAAGTTTTGAAAGAACTCTCAAAAAAAGGACTTTCACATGTGTTTAAGAAGTGGATGCAATGTTGGGACAAATGCATCGCGTATCACGGTAGTTACTTCAAAAAAGACCATGTAAATGATGACGATTAAAGGTAATCTGTTTTCTGTATAAATATAGTCTTATAACTTATTGAACAGCCTATGTATAATATGGCTTAATTTCTTTTTGGAGTACTTTCGTAAAAACCTTACTTGGAATACTGAGGAGGCTAATGCCTCTGTAATTATTGCATTTTGTTTTATCTCCTTTTTTGGATATTGGAGTTATGACTGATTTGGTCCAATCAGTAGGCACTGCTTCATTTTTTGTAGATCCTTTCAAATAATGTTTTTAACGGTTCCAAAAGTTGTTCCTTTCCTGCTTTTAAGAATTCTGCATGTATTTGATCAATGCCAGGTGCTTTCATAGTTTTGAGTTTTTGTATGCTGTGTGCTATTATTTCTTCTTGGTAAAGATATTTGTTTCCTCTTCCATTTCAGTGGCTGGAATCGTAATATCCTTTAAGCTGTTTTTATTATATAAATCTTTGAAGTATTCTTCCCATCTGGCCATTCTTTTTGTTTTACTTACAATTAGTTGTCACTCTTTGTTTCTGATCATTATAATTTTTGTTGTCTGTGTCTTACTAATTTGGTCTATTTGTTTATATAATCCGTGAAGGTTATTTTCTTTTGATAGCTTTTCTGCCATTTTGCATT
Organism: Typopeltis vanoorti; assembly: GCF_054136105.1. NCBI lineage: Eukaryota > Metazoa > Arthropoda > Arachnida > Uropygi > Thelyphonidae > Typopeltis > Typopeltis vanoorti. Next base: position 16,926,847 of record NC_143556.1, read on the forward strand.
TTTCTTCTAACCAGTTATTCTTGTCTCTTTTAACTAGTTTTCTAATTTCTCTAGTTAATCTATTATATTCATTTCTGTTATAATTCTGTTTTAGTTTCATGCGTTTCCTTTGATCGCTTAACCTTTTTACTTCATTTGAGATCCAATCCTTTTTACTTCATTTGAGATCCAATCCTTTTTACTTTCTCTTTCTGTGTAACCTATTGTCTTTTCTACCAAATTTAATATTATTTCCTTTAATTTGCACCAATGTTCTTCGATGTTTATATTCTGTTTTGGTAGTTCCTTCAGGTTTTTATCTAGTTCTAGTTGATATTTTCTTAGAATATTGTTGTGTTGTAGTTTTTTTATATTCAGTCTCCTTTTGACTCTAAAAGTGCTTCCAAATTTTAACTTTATTCTTAGGTTTGCTAATACTAGCTTATGGTCTGATCCACAATCTGCAGAGAAGAGTCTGCAGTTTAGGATACTTGATTTCCATCTTTGGTTTACAGTAATATAGTCTATCATATTCTTGGTTTGTCTGTCTGGTGATATCCATGTCCATTTTCTTTGGGGTTTTGGATGTTTAAAGAGTGTGTTGGTTATTGTTAGTCTATTATTTGAGCAGAAGTTTAGCAGTCTTTCGCCATGCTCATTGCTTTCTCCATACCCGAACGTTCTGATTACTCTTGGCCAGGTATCCTAGTCTTTGCCTACTTTTGTGTTTAAGTCCCCCATTACAATTAAGAGATCTTGACTTGATGTCTGCTGTACTGCTTTTTGCAAATCTATATAGAACTCCTCAATGACTCAATACAGAAGAGAGCAATTCATTGATTGGATGCTCAGTGTTTTTGCTGGCATTTTCTGCAGCTTTCTTTGGTTACTTTTCATCACAGTTAGCATCAATAATTTCCTTATTCTCCTCTACAGCTATTAACACATGCAGCAGTTCACAGTTCTTCTTGTCTCCAAACTCACAGATCAAATTTTTTCTTTATCTTTCTTCATTCTTTTATATTGCTGTTGGAAAAACAATCTCTTTTGTATTTCCTAAAGAATGTAATATAGAGGTCTTCAAATCCAATGTTAAAAAAGTTGCTTCTTTCTTTTCAACTTTCTGGCTTCCATGGTATACTAATATACTGTAGGTTGACGATATTTTAAGTTTTAGTTTTTCTTACCTGTTTTCATAATTTCTTTTCATGCTGATTTTTCATACCAGATTTGTCACAGCAGTCATTGTGACAAATCTGTGGTATGAAAAATCAGCGTGGCTAAAATTCAGCAGAGCTAATTAAGAGGATGACATCATCTCTATATACAGAGAAAAGAACCAAGCTTATCATAATCAGCTCTCATTGCACTTTTCCTTATTCTGTAGTCCATATTGTAGATAAGAAATGGCATGGGTGATATTGTATAGTTTTCAGTATGCCTGATTTAACATTGAACCATCTTTCTTTACATCCTTCATTTCTAACTTGATAATTTGCAACTTTAATATAAATTGTGTATTGCTTTTTAATTTTGATGTTTAATTCACAACACCAAAGAACAAAAATAATCATATTTATTTTAGTTTCTAACATTTCACGGGTTTTGTACTCAGCATCATTGCAGCACAAATGGTTTGTGACACTGTGCAAACAATAAGTTATTAGTGGAAACAGACAGTTTTAAAATTGTAATTGACAACACAAAGAATGAAAAGTCCTAATTTGGCATCATCTGTTGATGCATAAAGAGAAGTTTACAAGGATTAAGGGGATCTTAAAATGACTGTCTTCCAGATTTTCGAAAATTCTGGATTCTTGATTTAGTTAATAATTAAATCAAGTTTAATTATTAACTGAATTTATTTAGTTAATAAATTACTATGCTAGTATTTTGCCTTGGTCACCAAGGCACAAAGAATATAACTAACTAGTACAAGTAGGCACACTAGCAGGAAGGCAAACACAGACTGAGTAAGAAAGGTAGGATCCTACAGTTCTAACTGTCACCCTTCCATGGGCATGGTGATGGAAACTTGCTAACAGTCTCAAAATAACTGTCTCACATATTTTAGTTAAGGTGGGGCAGCTGAATTTGTCCAGATTTGGTAAATGCTGTAGTACTATGGCAGATTCTAGAAATAATCTCTCCAGTTTGTATCCATGGCATTATGTGCTACTCCAGAGCAGCTGTAGTATAGGTAATGGACAAAGTTTCTGTGTTCCTCGAGGTGGATGTTGGTGGTTCTTCTTGTTTGCCCAAAATAGGAAAACTTGCAGGGACAAGGGATGCTGTAGACCCTGGGATGGCCTAGACGATGGAGGGTTTCTTTTAGTGAGCAGATAAGAGTAGCTAATTTCTGATGTGGCTTAAGACCATCTGTATGTCTTACCTTTTTTTAAAACTCTTTTTAGATTTTTTTCTAAGGTGTCCCATACATAGAGAATGGCAATTGATATATATATATATTAGTGTTCTGGATTTTGGCATGTGGGAAGGGAGGAGAATGTCAGTGTTCTTCTGATTTGAGAAGGGGAAAGCCATTGGTTAAAAAGGTGTCACAGGTACAATTGATTTCTGTGGATAGACTAATGTGGTCAGAGCAAATGGTCCTTGCTCAATTAGCTAAGGTTTTGATAACACCATAATGTGCTGGGAAGGATGGTGATGTGATAGATGATATATGTATATACCTTCCAGTGTGGTAGGTTTTCTGTAGACAGAAAAAGATAAGGATTTGTTGGGTAGTCGGCTGACTAAAGTGTAAAGGAAGGGCAGACAGTTATTGTTTTCTTTTACTATGGTGAAACAGATCCTTGGTGTTGGCAGTTGAGATATGCTAAAATGTTTCCAATGTATCCCAGCCACTTGCCTAAATGGAGAACACATTGTCCATATTGTGGATTTTAGAGGTGCTGGGTTGAGGGCTGTTTTTTCAGATTTTTCCATAGAAAGATTGGCTGGGCGGGGGGGACAATTGGCATAGTTATTTATTAAATGAATAAATTTAGTAATTTAATAAAAAAAAATAACTAACACTGAGTTTATTGGTCATAATTATTTAATAAAACCTGCTAGTTTTGCCACTTAAGCTAGTGACTTCATCTGGGTTAGGATGAACATGCAAATATACAACAGGGGTTAAATATGAATCATTACATAACTAAAAACACTGAATATATAGGAACAGTTACAGAAAAATACAAGTAAAACAGAACACGTGGAAGCTGGCACATGGTCAGTCATTGTTCAGCAGGTGTGTGTGATAGTTTGCAGAAAAATTAAAATCTGGCATGTTTAAAGATCTGATAAGTAACTTCCAAATGTCACGCAAAATCATCCCTTAGTTTCTGTTGAGAGTGCCTTGTGAGTGGATTACCATTGTAGCCTCTTTGATGTTGTGGGTACTGAAGTTGTCTTCTGTGTACAGCATGGAGCTCTTGTTCCATTCAATGTTGCAGTGAGTGTGGGAGAAATGGAATGCCAGACCTGAGCTGTCTTCTCTGTTGTTATTGAAGTCTCCAATATGCTCCTTTTGTCTTATTTCTAAACTTCTCAATGTTTCCCCTCTGTAATCAATGCCACAAGAACATGGAATATTGTAAACTCCAGGATGTTTGTTGCTGGTATTTATTAAACACTCTGGCTATTTGTGCTCTAATCCTCCTCCTCATCATCATCAAATTCCTGACATTTACCCTCAAGGGGTGTACAGGATATGATAGTACTACATGAAAAATTTACATTATTACTAACTTCCTACCTACAATTTTCTACAAAATGAATCTGTTACCTATTTAAATTATACATTTTTGGTCGTTTTATAATAGAAATACAATTTTATTAATACAGACCAGTATTTTACAATAAAAACATTTATTCAAACCTACCAGTTTCGCCAGCAAACTGTCTGGCTTTTTCAAGGCATTACGGAAATATGAAAGTTAGTAAATGCAAATTAAAAGGAACATAAAAAACGTTGTAAACCAAACCAGTATCTATGGTTATACATTTCGCGTGACAGAGATGACTTATTGTTCTTATTCATTATCACTCATGCGTGTTTGTTGTAGACTTGTAATGTGATTACTGGCCAGCTGTAGTTCAGATTGATTGAGAGAGAGAGGATCAAGTTTTTCCACAAACTGTTTAGAATTACACCCTGATTTCTGTTGAGGTTTCCGCCGGTTATTAGTACTATTGTAGCTTCCTTAAATACACGATGCCTGTAGTCGTCATCGAGATATGGCATGGAGCTGTTTTGCCAATCTATCGTGTGGTTAGACGTGCAGAAATGATGTGCTAAGCCGGAAGAGATGCTTCTGTTGTGGTTTACATCACCAACATGTTCTTTTTGTCTAATTTCTAAACTTCGTGAAGTTTGTCTGATGTAGGCAAGACCACAGGAGCAGGGAATGTAATATACTCCTGGATATTTGTAGAACGGAACTTTATCTTTTGGAGATCCTAATCCTCTCACTAATAGCCAACACATTATCACAAAATGGATATCCTCAAAACATCATCAAAAAATATCTATACAATGACAACCCCAGACAAGAAGAATCCCACTGTCAGCACATTTCTACTATAGTGATACCTTTCATCAAGTCAATTTCTTATCAAATAGCAAGAATACTAAGAGCCCACAACATCAGAGTGGTCTTCAAAGCAACCACCAACATCAGACAAGTTTTAGGATCTCCAAAAGATAAAGTTCCGTTCTACAAATATCCAGGAGTATATTACATTCCCTGCTCCTGTGGTCTTGCCTACATCAGACAAACTTCACGAAGTTTAGAAATTAGACAAAAAGAACATGTTGGTGTAAACCACAACAGAAGCATCTCTTCCAGGGCTTAGCACATCATTTCCGCACGTCTAACCACACGATAGATTGGCAAAACAGCTCCATGCCATATCTCGATGACGAATACAGGCATCGTGTATTTAAGGAAGCCACAATAGTACTAATAACCGGCGGAAACCTCAACAGAAATCGGGGTGTAATTCTAAACAGTTCGTGGAAAAACTTGACCCTCTCTCTCAATCAATCTGAACTACAGCTAGCCAGTAATCACATTACAAGTCTACAACAAACACACATGCGTGATAATGAATAAGAACAATAAGTCATCTCTGTCACACGAAACGTGTAACCATAGATACTGGTTTGGTTTACAATGTTTTTTATGTTCCTTTTAATTTGCATTTACTAACTTTCATATCTCCATAATGCCTTGAAAAAGCCAGACAGTTTGCTGGCAAAACTGGTAGGTTTGAATAAATGTTTTTATTATAAAATATTGGTCTGTATTAATAAAATTGTATTTCGAATCTGTTACCTATCAAAGCTACAACATTGTCAGATCTTATATTTATATAGCTATCTTCTAAGGCACTTTTTACCGTATCAATCCACATATCTTGGTCTTCCTCTGGGTCTCTTTCCTGCTAACCTGGCAGAGAACACTTGTTTGGCTAATCTTTCCCTGCCCATTCTGTTTAAGTGACCATACCACCTGAGATTAGCTCTGCTAATGCATTCCTGGATGCTGATGATGTCAAGTTCTTTCCTAATATCCTCTTTTTTAATATGATATTGCCATTGATGCCATCTGTTCGTGCCCCTAATCTTTCTTAGGACTCTCGTATCTGCAGTCTCTGGTCTAGTGTTTTACTTCTGACCCAGCTCTCAGATCCATAAGTTAAAATTGGTTTGCACACTGTCTTGTATACAGCTAATTTAGTGTTTTGACTAATTTCTCTCTTATTCCATAAATTTATTCAGTTTACTTCCTACCATACCAGCTTTGTTAATTCTGTTATCTATTTCCATATTTAATTTACCATCTTCACTAAAATTCGTGCCTAAGTAGCTGAAATGTTTTACTTGTTCTATAGTTTCTCCATTCACAATGCAGCTGATATTTTCATTATCTTTGTCTTGTTATTGATGACCTTCATACCATATCTATAAAACAGTTATTCAATTTAGTCAGGGAATCTTGCAGGCTTGTAGTGGATTTATTTAGAAGTATAACATTATCCACATAAAGCAAGAGCTGACATTAACATCTCCAATTTTGATATCAGGTTTAATACCCCTTTCCTTCATAATGTAATCCCTATAGATAATGAATAACAGAGGTGATAATGTACATCCTTGTCTGACACAAGATTTAACATTAAACCATCTCTCTCTCTCTCTCTGTACTTCCTTCAATTCTAACTGCTGACTTACCACTCAAATAAATACTAAGTATTGCTTGATATAATGATCCACCGACACCATACAACTGTAGCATTTTGAATAGCTTCTCTCTGACACCTTGTCATATGCTTTTTCCAGATCTACAAAACTTAAATACAGATCTTTGTTATATTCCCATGACTTTTCAACTATTTGTTGTAAAGTGAATAACTGATCCTGACAACCTCTGTTTGGCCTGAATCCAGCTTGTTGCTCACCAGGCTTCCATTCCACAATCCTTCTCAAACGTTTCTCAAGTATACTGGCATAAATCGTACCAGGAACACTCAGTAGGGAAGTACCTCTGTAATTCTCGCAATCAGTTTTATTTCCCTTTTCATAGGTGGGTACTATGAGAGCTCTACTCCAATCATCTGGAATTTGTCCTTCTGTTCAGGCCCTCTGAACTATGCAGTGTAGCCACTGTAAAACTTTTATACCTCCAAACTTGAGCATTTCTGATCTGATATCATCTCTCCAGCTGCCTTACCACATTTCAGACTTTTGATGGCTTTTTCTACTTCAAGCATGGATATGTATTCCTGATTGCATGCCTGGTCAGTGTTTTTTATCACTGTGCTGTCATCACTGCTAGTTTCATTTAGTAATTTTTCGAAGTAATTACTTCATACTTCAAGGATATCTTTTTCTCCAGTTTTCATATCACCTTTGTCATCTCTAAATCCTTTTACAGTACTCTTTCCTCCATTTCTAAGCTTCTTCAACAACCTCCAGAATGCCTTGCCACCTTCTTGATATTTATTTTTTAAGTTCTTGCCAAAGTCTTCCCATGACTTTTGTTTAGCTAGTTTTACATACTGTTTAGTTTTCTTACATTTGTCTCTGTATTCTCTAAGAGTTCAAGCTGGCTTATTTGCCAGGAACTTTTGATATGCTTTCTTCTTTTCCTTCACTGCCTCTTTAACTTCCTGTGTCCACCATAGAGATCTGATTTTTCTATCCTTGCAGACAACCCCACTACATGCCTCTCTTCCTGAATCAATCAGTGTTTTCTTCAGGGCTTGCCACTGAATCCCCAATGTTTGGTTCCTGTTCTCAAACTCTTTCATTTTTCTTCATCATATTTGTGTATTTTAGTCTACAGTTCACATCTATGAGCTGCTCAACTTTTATTTGCTTTAAAACTTTCTTATATGTTCTTCTTTTCAGTATGAAATTCAATTAGCCTGCTCAAGACTAAATGGTGATCACTTCCAATTTCAGATCATCTGTACACTCTTAGTGTCCTGCACTATCAACAATAATATAGTCAATGAGACTTTTCTTATTCCTTGCCTCTTCTCTCCATGTGAATTTGTGCACATTTTTATGTTGGAAAGTGGTGTTAGTAAAAACCAGACCATGTCCTGAGCAGAAATCCAACAAATATTTGCCATTATTATTAGCTTTGTTCTTTTCTCCAAATTTTCTCTTCTCTAATGCTGGGTATAAAAATTTAAAAATAAAAAAAAATTAAATTAAAAATTAAAAAAATTATTTTGTTTTTTTGGTGTTATGAATTAAACCTCAGACTTAGAGATGAACAACTGTGAACACCTAAGCTATATGAAGCATATGATACTTCACAGAGATATCACATGCAGAGTACAGCAATTTGATACATGAATATTGAAATTGGCAGCAACTAAACAGGTTTTAACCATCTTAAAAAAATACCAAGACACTAATACCATCCCCTAATTGTCTATGTTCATTCAGCCCAGGGCCCAATGCATTTACAAATGGGCAGGTCCAACACCAATACCAGATCAAATCACTGCTGCTTGTAAAGAGCTTTCATAGACAAGCATAGCTATCAGCACTGTACATGAGGAATTAGTGAAATGTTTAATCCTGAACAATAGGCAGTCCTTCCCACCTCCACATCCCTAGCAGCTTGATGGAATTAGATGAGGGAAGCCAGTTTAAACAGTAACATACCATACCATACTTGTGATGGAAGGTAGTTAAGGTTCTATTAGGAATAAGCAGTCTGGAGTGTTCATCATTTATACTACTGTTAAGGCCACAAACATTGGTGAAGTGGATGTGAAAACATTTTTGTATTGTTAATGTTTTTGGACTTTTGATTAGATTTTTATTTATTTATTTATTTTATTTTATTTATTCTCATTTTTTTTTGTAGGAAATTTTTTGTCATTAACAGTAAAAGTATATTTGATTATGTTGTTTTTTTATTATTAATGGACAGGAAGAATTAAAGAAATGCATGCAGAATGGAAAGACATTCAAATGCGCTTCCCACACAGTTAAGAGCCCGGTCTTCTGTCCACACATTACCTTACCCCCCCCCCTCCCCAAGACTATGTCCAGGTATGATATGGCATAGTAAATGGAACAGAGTTCTTTGCTAACTGGTTGGGAAGCTTTCTGATATAATGCCATCAGGTTCAGTCCTATGTATTTTACTTATCAGCCAGCCTGCAGTACTATTTTACTATTGTACTCTTGCAGAGAGAGAGAGAGAGAGAGAGAGAACTGGAAGAAGAGAGTCCTTGAAAGGTGTCACCCACACTGCATATGAGAAGTGGGGAGATAGAAACTGGCACCATGAAGGTGTGACATAGTGAAATGTTTTGCATTGGACTCGAGAGTTCACCGATTATTTTGTGTCGCTGACGCCGCCTTAACAGCCCACTAATATAACAGGCTCGAATGTCGAGAAGAATGAGTTATCAGTAGTAAGCCGACTTTTTGTGCCAGACCACATGCATCCGATCCGATTAAAATTAGGATACGGCCCTTACACGGAATTCAACAATTAATCATAAGTTGATTTATGATACATCAAAAAATAAAGAACTATTTTAGGTATATTTTCTTAAATTTTAATCAAAAATTACAGTGATATAATCGGGTCCAGGATACAATTTCAGAATTTATTTGTTCGTTTCCAGGAAGATCTGAAGGGGCCCTAACGGAAGACGATGTACATTCATAATTATATGTACCATTCTGTACCAATCGTTCTTCGTTTAAACTCTTATCTCATATTTTTTGACATCTTTTAAGTGCCTTTTCTTCTGCGGTGTCTGTGTATATGCACACTTCGCAATGCGCCACCAGCCGGGCCTGATGCCAAACCTTCGGACTTAAATATCCCACCATCAGAATTGAAAGCTCTTGCCTCCTTAAAACGTAATAAAAACATAATCATTACCAGAGCTGACAAAGGAAATACCACTGTGGTTCTTGATACCAATTCATATGACCGAAAAATTAATTTACAACTCTGAGATCATAATACTTACACCGAACTGGATTATGATCCTACAAAACATCAACTCAGGAAATTAAATAAGTTACTTGATGAAACCTCCTCCTTAGATGTAGAAACAATTAAAAAACTCAAGACATACCATGCTAGGCCTAGAATTTATGGCTTACCTAAGCTTCACAAGGTTAATGTTCCACTCAGATCCGTCGTGGATTCTATTAACAGCCCGACTTGCAAGTTATCAAGATTCTTATCTAACCTTCTCCGTCCTCACATAGGCCATTCAACCTCTTCAATCAAAAATTCCACAGAGTTTCACACAAAAATAAAAGACATTAAACTGTTAAAAACTGACTTGTTAATTAGCTTTGACATTGTCTCCTTCTTCACTAACATTCCCCATAAAGAAGCAGTAGAATTATTAACTCAAAAATTTCTGTCTGATATAGTTGAATTATTCAAATTTGTTATTATATCTGGTTACTTCACATGGATAGGTAAAATTTACAAGCAAGAAGAAGGAACAGCAATGGGGTCTCCTTTATCACCAAACTTAGCAAACCTGTTTCTAGAACACTTGGAAGAAAAAATTTTCACTTTTGAACCCAAACCAAATATTTGGCTATGATATGTCAACAACGTCTTTGCAGTCTGGGATCATCCCAAACATGAATTACACCTGTTTCTAAACTCCTTTCTGGATTTACACATTCAAAGAAAAGAAGACGGTTCCATCACCATGTCTGCCTATCGCATGCCTACATTTTCAGGTCGCTACATTCACAATTCTTCTGCTCATCATCAATCTCAGAAATTTGGCATCATTAAATCACTAGTTACCAGAGCACACAAATTCTGCTCCTCTGAAGAATCTCTAAACCAAGAACTAGAAATAATCACAAATACAGCCATACTAAATGGATATAATCTTAAAACAACTCAAAAAATCATCAGTCACTTCCCACACATCAACCTAGACAAGAAGAAGCCTATAGGATTCCCATACCTTATTTCAAAGGCATCTCTGAACATCTTTCAAAAATTATGAAGAAATACAATTTTGCCGCTACTTACAAACCCATCAACCAGATCTATAATTTGTTACTTCTCCTAAGACAAACTCTCACCTCTGATGTTACCTGGCATTTATGATATCCCATGCTCCCACAATTTGTCTTACTTTAGACAGACGGGTAGATCTGTTCAGAAACGCATCTCGGAACAGAAATCTGGTCTCTCTCAACACGGGGTAGAAAACCCAAACCATAGGATCCATTGGGAAAAGTCAAAACTTTTACATAGATTTTTATATAAACATGAACGTTTATATAAAGAAAGTGCTGAAGCCCTACTACACAGACCAAATTTAAACCACAACGGACGTTCTTACTATTCCTAAAGTATGGGAAATTGTCATACAAAATTGTGTAAAATAGTCTCTTTATATATGTTTTTTTTTTTTTTTTTTCCAGTTATATTTTAATTTACTTCTATATAGCACGTTACTGCACACATATTGAGATTCCATTGTAATCATGCACCCTAACTGTATGTTATTCCTAGTATTGTTTGAATTACTGTACTGAGGATGTCCCAAGATACTTGGGATGAAATATTTACGTATTAAAACTTATCACTGTGGTTAGTACGTGTGTTTTTTAGTGATGAATTCACCACAGGTTTCATTATATAAAAATGATATAGTGAGCTTGCAAGTAGATTGTATTTAAAGAGGTCAGAAAGCCGAACGTCAGTTTGAATGTGTATAATAGAATACTGTAGACTTGCATAATGCTTGTGTTACATAATGTTTAGAACGTGTATAGTGTAATTTTGCCTTATATTAATTGTAATGAGAGTAAGGTTATGTGTGCTAAAATCCTTCCACATGTCAAATAAGTTGAGTGTAAATATTTTCTTTGTCTAATACTTTAAGTGAATTGTTTTAATGAATGTGTGGAGAATCAGGCACGTGATATCTCCTAGTTCCTTTGTATGTTTATTGTCTTAGTTAGAATAAACATGTTTGGTTTTGTTAATAGTTTGCCTGATCTTTGTTAGCCAATGCATTGTCTCATAATCAAATCGGACCTGTGTAACCTAGGTAAAGTAACGGCCACCACTGAGTAATTTGGAGTTGCTTGAGATAAAATTGATTTAAGGGTTATTATATGTGCTTAGCTAAATTATTCTTTTGTATGTAAAGGAAAGATGAAAATTCTTTTACACTATCCTTAATGGCACAGTCATTAACAAAAAATAAATTTTTAAGGATTAATACATTTGAATTATAGCAACGTAGATTAAGGATTTGGTCTCAGCCAGAGGCTTTTCCTAAGACTACGATACTAGCACGTGTGAGACTATACTTTATGGCCTTGAAAGGAGGGGGGGTAAAGCTAAGTTGATTACGAACGGACTAAAGTTAAATAATAGTATTATACATGAGTTAGAGATTAGATGATATAGGCATTTTGTACTAGCTCAAGCAACCACAAAAATAACAAAGTAAAAGGGGAAACACTTTGAGTTAAAAAGTAATGTAATAACAATATATCATAAACTATAAAATATAAATTACTAAACAATTACAAATGGCACAGTCAACAGCATACTAATGCCAGAAGTATCAGGAACAAGAGGGAGGAGTTTTTGGCATTGGTTAGTGCAGCCTCGCTAAAAGTTATAGGCATTAGTGAGACTTAGATAACAGCAGATGATATAGTTACACGAATAGAATATGAAGGGTTTAGTAATTTCAGGGAAGGTAGAGAAGATAGGATGGGGTTAGGGGTACTGGTAATGATAGCAGATGAATTGCTACCAAAAAGAATAGGAGAAAGGCAGGAGGGTGGCTGTTCATTTGAAGCAGTCTGGTGTTAGATCGTGAATGGGAGACTTTATTGAAATAAGAATCTAACTGGAGGAACATACTTGTCCTTTTTGCCGTCAACTTAAAATTAGTAGAGATTATTATCATGTTAAACTATAGAGAATAAGATTAAAGAAAAAGTATTAAATCTGAGGCTTTCTACAATCTAAGAATGTAATAGAATTAATGTAATTTTGAATATATGATAAAACCTCAGCAATAGTATAAAACTTATGTAAACAAGAAAGTTAGTACACTGCTAACAAAAGGTCGAAGGTTACGGAAATACCACGGTCGTGACGTAACACCTGTAGCTATAGAATTCATGGAAAAGTATTCGAGGTACGCATTCCCGAAAATACGACTCCGTAAGGTAATGGAGTGACGTCACCGAGTAGGAACGAATAAGGGACTTCGGTGTATGAGGTTCGAACTCAGAATAGAGGGTGCTGAAAAAAGGAAATATATACGGCAGCGCAGGTCGGAAACCCCCTAGTTTTTTTCTGTTCCGGAAACCTCTCAGTGTGCTGTGCCCGTGGTGGGCAGTTCTTACGCTCCCATAGCAGACTAGCATATCCCGGCTAGATGAAGCACCAGATTACGGCGGAACAAAAGTGCAGGCCATCGACGAGAACGTGCCGATGTTAGGAAGCTGGAGCGAGCACCAAAATTCGTGTTGTGCAGGTGAATTCCACGTGGCGACAGGTTATGGCAGCAGCATTATTCCACCACAAAGAAACAGACGAAGGAATTGATGTGATCACATCAATTCTGATCAATTCAGTATCACATCAATTCTGATATAATGAGTACTATCATTTTCATACCCATATTGTTTGATAATAGTGAGTGAAAGAGATTAAGATCCTCAGTAAAAGAAAAGTGAACTTTGATACCTAAGAACTTTCAGGAACAATCAAAGGAATCTCATTAACTATCTGCCTGAGAATCCTAGTGTTATGTGACTTCAACGGACGTTGTAATAGAACTGATTATTGAACTTAAAGGTGCCTTTAGAGTTAAACAAATGTTTTGTGCCAGATGAGCACCAGTTCATGTTTAATTATTGTGAAACTCATTTATTAGATGTCTTAAATGTAATCATGACTTGTGTATATTAAGTACGAGAGTTGAATGTTAAACTTTAGACAGAATTTACCTTAGTATTGACTTAACACCTTATTAATTGTATGTATTTTCTTAGTTATTCAATAAATATGCTTTATATTGTATGCATTTGTGTAATCTGACCATGATGACTGACTCACCACTCATTAAAATATCGAACCTATAAGTGTGGGGAATATCCAGGTTAAAATTAGTGTGAAGGGGCTACGACTGCAAGGCTAGGATATCTGCAGCTTCCTGATATAATTAGATAATATTAGTGGCACTTTATTTCTGTGAACTATCCCGAGGATAAGACATTTTCTATCCTTAGACTCAGGCTGGTGCAGCTATTGAACAAATAAATTTGCCTGAGCTCGAAAAGGGGACGTCTCACAGAAATCAAGTTAATAGAATATCTTAGAGGCCCTATAGAGAGAGTAAAAATAGATAAGATAAAAGAGAGTCAAAGTAATATAGTAAAAGATACGAAGGACAAAAATATAACACTGGAGTGAGATTAAAGCCAGTAAAGAAAAATATACAGTTGTTGTTGCTGTAGGCCAGGGAGTTCCACAGATAATCTTGTTACTTTGTTACTATCTACTATTTTCTTTCTTTATTATCTCAATATCCACTATTATCTATTCTGTTGTCTAGCCTATCTTATTTCTATCTAGGGTTATTTCCTCTTCAGATACTGGCAAAATTTGTATTATGCTGCGCCAGATCCTATAACAGAAAAGATTCTTGCTCAGGGAAATAATCCTAGATCTTAAGGCATACACACATTATTTTATTCTTCGTTATGATTATATAGATTTCTGGTACTTTGCAGTCGTGATCTGTAATCTATCATTATATAACTTCTAAATTCTTCCCGCTAAGGTTCTATTTTTATAAGTGGTAATTTGTCCTTACAATCAGGCATATGTAATAAAACATGTTTATTGGGAAATCAAATATTTTACAGTTAAAAGGTAACATATATTCAATGCAAAAGAAATCAGTACATGCTAAATAAATTAAGTTCACGCTAAGTTAGTTCAAAATGCTATATCACATTGCATAACCTGTAATCTCTTTCCTCAAGTTATTCTTAAGTTACACATATACACATTCTTAAGGTTTTCAATTAAAAGCTCTCAGTAATACCCGTTTCATTTTTATCAGGTTCAATCTCATTCAATAATATAACTGCCTCCAGACAATCTCTGCTAAGGGTTACTAGTTATTTTCAAAAGGAATTCCTACTAAAGTCCTCTATTAATTGTCCATACTTTATGCTTACACATGTTTTTTCTTCCTTTAACAATTCTGAAACATACAATGAAATATTCTACATTACCGATTCTGTTTCAGACAATATGTCGCTTCTACGTGGTCTGGTTACCTTCTGCTTATTCCATCTGTGTCTGGCGATGAGCTCCCGCTGTCCTTGAATTCTGCTACCGGACACAGAAGTAATTGTTGCCGCATCTTAGGGGACTTTCTCCACTCTTTCCGATGGGACATCCAGCGATTGGCACAATTCTGCAAGGCCGATAATTCACAAACGGCTCCATGTGGAATTTCTTAGGTATCTTCAGGAAAAGGCCCGCTGTTCTACATCGCAACATCTACGCACGTCTCTCACGAGCCACCAGTCAAAATCACCAAGCAGGAACCAGGAACAAGAGAGCGAGATATGGCGCACATCTCCTTATATTCACCATATCTTTTCTGCATGACACTCTTTATTTTATGCCCCCAAGTTGATCCTTTGCTCTCCCTTTGCTGTTAGGGTGCTGTTCTTGGAAAGCGTGCCTGTGTCACCTTCCACGTATGTTATTGCCCCCCACATTACGCTGATCGGGTGGCTAGCATGCAACCTTTGGACTGTTACTTAAAATTGTCTGGAGACTTACAATACACTGGATATCTTAACGAACTAAATATTTTCCTTACACACATGCTATATTATGATACAAATTCTCACTTTGATCTCTGGTTAAATAACAATAAGATCTTAGTAATTTACATACAAAGGAATATATACTTTCACATACAGTAAACAACTTTTCTCTATTTTCTGCTGAAGTGCAGGCATCTCCTTTAGTTGTTAGTTTTTGCATGTTAAATCCTGAATGAATAATTTCTTCTCAAAATTTTCTCATTCAGGATCTAACAATCTGGAAGATATGCATTGTCAAATTAGTACAATGAGTATAGGTTGAGTGATTATTATTGAGGACTTCAACTATGGAGATATGGACTATAAGGAAGAAAGATCGCATGGCAGGAAGGAAATGGAATTTATACACTTACTGAGAGATAATTACTTGAGGCAGCATGTGATGGAGGGTACTAGAGGTGTGATAATACTGGATCTGGTTCAAAAGATCAGAAGCGCTATCCATAACCACTTGGTTAGACTATAAATTATATATTTAGTTTAATCCTTTATCCAAGTGTAAGCAAACAAAGTTTGCACCTGAAGTATCTTTAGGACTGGGGCAACTCGTGGTAAAGGTGGTATAAGTTCTGATCACTTGCCTTAGTATCCCATAATGCACAGCACATCTCCTTGCAGACATGTATACTACTATGCATTAAGGGAAGGGTCACTACCTCGACCGGTTTCGAACTTTATTGAGGTCTCTTCAGTGGGAGCCAGACCCAGAGGTGATACCAAGGTTGAAGCAATGCAGGAGTCATATTTACCTATACGAGTTGCCAAAAGGTATCACACCTTATTATTAAATTACTCTGGATTAGAGAAAGATGTTGAAAGTTTTTTTTCCCACTTGGTTAGACTATAAATTATATATTTAGTTTAATCCTTTATCCAAGTGTAAGCAAACAAAGTTTGCGCCTGAAGTATAAGGAGGGCCGGAAAGTAATCAATTTTTTGAACTACATTTTTGATATAAATTTTATTAAAGAATAAATTAACATTATTCAATTTTATAATTGCCATCATTAAATATAACCTTATTCCAACGATCTACTAAGTTTAGAATTCCTTTTTTGAAAAACGTTTTTTTCTTTGTAGGCAAAAAATGATATCAAACTCTTTTGGACATCATCTTGCGAACGGAAAGTTTTATTTCTTATGCTGTGTTCTAAGGACCTGAATAAGTGATAGTCACTAGGGGCAATATCCGGTGAATATGGAGGATATGGTAGAAGTTCCCATCCTAACTGCCTAATTTTTTCTTGAGTCATTCTTGCAGAATGTGGTTTTGCATTATCTTGCTGCAAAATTACCCCTTTTCGATTGACAAGCGCAGGATGTTTGATTAACAATGCTTGATGTAGTCACTCTAATTGTTCACAGTAGATGGCTGCTGTGATAGTCTTACCTTGTTCCATGAGTTCGTAATGAATAATTCCATAAATATCCCACCAAACGGACAACAAAACCTTTTGTGGATGAAGTCCATCTTTAGGTGTTGGAATTGGAGTTTGATTTGGAGAAAGCCACTGTTTTTTGCATTCATTATTCTTATACAGCACCCATTTTTCGTCACCAATTATGACTCGTTCCAAAAAGGGGTCATTTTGTTGTCTGGTCAACAATGAATTGCAAATCGCCCATCTCTGTGCTTTATTGTTTTCTGACAGTTCATGTGGTACCCATACACCCTGTTTAAGAACCTTGCCACTCTTATGTAAGTGCTCTTGGACAGTTGACCATGATGAATTAAGTTTCTCTGCTAATTCTTGTATGGTTTGTTTTGTATCTGATTCAACGAGAGTCTTAAGAGCATCGTCATCTAGAGTAAGAGGTTTTCCAGATCGAGGATGATCAGAGAGATCAAAATTTTTTCTGCAAATCTCCTAAACCATCGTTGACATTTGTTAACCTTCAATGCGTCTCCATAAGTTGAGCAAATGATTTTGGTAGCCTCGGTAGCATTCTTTCCTTGATGAAACAAAAACAGCATACAATGACGTAAATGGTGCTCTTCAACTTGAAAGTCCGCCATATTAAAAAAAATAATCTAAAATTAAAAAAAACCAGATTTTTTAAATAGAAAAGTAATGTTAATATTTAAATAAAAATCAAATTTAATAATTTATGTGTTATTTAAGAAAAAACAATTGGCTAAAAATGACCTATTAAAAATAATTGATTACTTTCCGGTCCCCCTTATATCTTCAGTACTGGGACAACTTGTGGTAAAGGTGGTATAAGTTCTAATCACTTGCCTTAGTATCCCATAATGCAAAGCACATCTCCTTGCAGACATGTATACTGCTATGCATTAAGGGAAGGGTCACTACCCAGACTGGTTTCGACCTTTATTAAGGTCTCTTCAGTTGGAGTCAGACTCATAGGTGATACCAAGGTTGAAGTAATACAGAGTAATTTAATAATTTAATAATAATAAGGTGTGACACCTTTTGGCAACTTGTATAGATAAATATGACTTCTGCATTGCTTCAACCTTGGTATCACCTCTGGGTCTGGCTCCTCCCACTGAAGAGACCTCAATAAAGGTCGAAACCTGTCTTGGTAGTGACCCTTCCCTTAATGCATAGCAATATACATGTCCGCAAGCAGATGTGCTTTGCATTATGGGATACTAAGGCAAGTGATCAGAAATTATACCACCTTTACTACAAATTGCTCCAGTCCTGAAGATACTTCAGGCACAAACTTTGTTTGCTTACACTTGGATAAAGGATTAAACTAAATATATAATTTAGTTATTCATAACCAATGTCACAACATTGCCTCTGGTTGGTGAAAATGACCATGTGGTCTTGACTGGGGAGATCGTACAAATGGAGGAATATTCTGATTTTATTCTGATTATGACAAGCTTAGGAGGAAGCTTAAATCTGTGCCATGCATAAAACACTGCAGGGTAAGGATGATAGTAGTGCATGGGAGATAGTTAAGGGTCATCTAGAGGAATCAGTATTAAATTGTATACCTAAGGTAAGGAGGGTTCATCATGTAGGTGTTAGATGGATGAGTAATATCATTAAGCATGAGCTGCAGAAGAAGAAAATGCTGTGGAGGGTATATAAAGAACAGTATTGGAAGGCAAAATCAGATTATGAGAAGAATCTAGCCAAGTAGGCCAAAGAAAATCCTAAAGAGTTCTTTCATTATGTGGCAATAAGAGGAAGAATGGTTATGGAAGATTAACCATAATGAGTGATGATGATGGTCATGAGGAGACAGAAGCAGATAAAATAGTTGAGTTACTGAGTGACCACTTTGCAAGGGTATAGCATCCTAGTAAGGTTACTGTTTTAGCATATCTGAGCACAGAGGTGGATGAATTGAAGGTTCTTAGGATATTGCAAAATCTCAATGTAAATACAACTGTGGGATTAGATGGGATATCAGCTAGGGTTTTGTGAGAATGTGCAAAGGAACTGGCAATGCCTCTGACTAGACTCTTTACTTTAAGTCTCATCTCTGATAGGGTTTCCGAGGGAGCGGGAAGAGGACAAAATAATTCCCTTTCATAAGGGAGGTTCTAAGACTGCAGTAGCAAATAATAGACCAATCAGTATATCAAGTGTAGTGTAAAAGTATTGGAAAAATTGGTTGAAAAGAGAATTCAAGAATGGATCGATAAACATATGCTGTATGAGGGGCAACATGGTTTTGTGAAAGGTCAGTCATGCCTTAGTAATTTACTAACTTTTTATAATAGAGTAACAGCAGAGTTGGATAAAGGAAATGGCTATACAGTGATCGTGCTGGATTTTACAAAGGCATTTGACAGAATACCACATGGAACTCTGTTACACAAATTAGAACAAATGGGGATGGATATGACACTAGTTAAGTGGATGAGAGTGGCTGTTGAACAGATATCAAAAAGTGGTATATGGAAGGGCAGAATCGAGGCGAAAGCAGATGACTAGTGGTGTGCCACAAGATTCAGTGCTGGGACCATTGCTGTTTAGTTTGTATATAAATGATATAGGAAATAACTTGAAAGGAAATATTCAGTTGCTGATGATGTGAAATTAGGTAGTGTAATAGTTAATCAAGGAAGTTAATGATGTGGAGAGAGAGCTTGCAGGATGATTTAAATAGGAGTATGGACAAAAGATAATGGGTGTCAGTTCAATGTGGAGAAATGTAAAGTTATGCATTTTGAGATAAACAGATACAAGCTGTGTATCACATTGATGGCACTATACTGTAAAATAGAGAAAGCTAGAGATTTAGGAGAGGTGGTAGACAGTGAGTTAAAATTTAGAGGACATATTGCCAAGGTTGCTAAGGTAGCCCATGAGATTACTTGGCTATTGAAGAACACACTAACAAGTAGAGATAAGGAAGTTGTTATTCCTCTTTTTATTAGTCCTTAATATGTCCACACCTGGATTACTGTTCTCAACTCTTGTCTCTTGGGGGATGTGGAAGCAATGGAGAAGACTGAGACAAGTTATCAAGATGGTGAGTGGTCTATGGAATGTTCCCTATGAAGATAGATTGTGAGGGTGTGTGTGTAGATTGCAGAAGTTGGTTGATAGGAGAAAAAGAGAGGATATGATAGAAACATTTAAGTTGCTTAAGGGGTTTTATAGGATTGATGCAGGGGAAATGTTTCAGCGCTTGGTTCGAGGGACCAGAACAAGGGGTCATTCCTGGAAGTTGAATAAAGGTGTAGTTAGTAGGGGTGTGAGGACTAAATTTTTTGCTTGGAGAGTTGTGAATGAGTGGAATGGATTGCCAGAGTCAGTTGTGAGTGCTTTGTCTGTTGATGGGTTCAAGGAAAGGTATGATAGATTATGTGGATAGTTTGGGTCTCCCATAATGAGTCTTCAGACTCCATGTGGTGTGTGCATGCACACTCGCTCTTGATAATGCTAGATATGTTCCTGATATTTTTTTTTAATGTGAATGTTTCTGTAAATCATGCAACCATATATAATATTTATAAGGCAATTAACATTTATTGTTAATATGACATTAAAATAATGCTGTAATTTCTATACTCCACCTGAAATAAATGTAGCAAACTAAAATATTTGGTTTGTGCAACTATTGACACATCACATCACACAAATAGAAAATGTATAAATTATTGACTTATGGTTAGATAACAAAAATAACTGGGGTCTTCAGAATGCACAGCAATAAAAACAGAACTAAAATATTAGTATTAATAGACCTCGTGTAATTTCATTCACTTGGAATTAATAGAAAATACAATATCATTGAACTCATATATACGAGTTGCCCAGTCCTGAAAATAGTTCAGGTAGAAACTTGTTTGCTTACACTTGGATAAAGGATTAAACCAAGCATATAATTTCTTGGTATCTTTAATTTGTAGTATAACCAAGTGAAAAAACTTCCAACCACTATCTCTAATCCAGAGTATTTTTATAATGCTTCAGTTTGGACTCTCCATTTTATTTTTGCATTTTCTTTTAATTTTATATTTTATCTTATTCTGATTATTGTGTGTTTATGTTCTCAGTAGTTTTGTATTTTAATATCTTGCTTTACATATGTCAGTTTGTTTTTAATTTTTATCGTTTTAATGCTATTTAAATCTACCTACAATTGAAAAGTGGATTACTAGCCTCTGTTTATAAATAGTATGCCAGGTAAACATTACAGCAGTTTTTGAGAAAAAATATTGGATATCAGCTAAACAACACTCTAATATGAAACAATCTTCTGAAAAGTGAAATGCTCAATATAAGTTTTTTTTCTGTGCATACAAGCATTAGTTCTTTTCACAAGCTGTTTTTATTATGAGTACTTTTATTGCTCTGCATTTTTGACATTTAAAGTTTGTCTTTCTTCAAAAATAAAGAAATTGAATAAGCTATAAAACCTAGGTATGTAGATATAAAGAGTTGAAGATTAGGATCTATACTTGTAGGTGATTAAAAATACACTTTTATTTATAAATGCCTTTATTTTTATCTTTTCTTCCTAAGTATTCAGAACTAAAGAACAAACTTTTTGTGAAAATGGCATGTGCTTGTCCAATACATTTCCACGTTGATCAACCACCATCTTCAGGCTATACAATCCGTGCTTTTGCTGTTTTTAGTAGACCTGAAAATCAGACCGAGTTAGTAAAGCGTTGTTTAAATCATTCTGATCCTGGAGACCCCACAAATAAAGGTAAGTTATGTCATAATTCTTTTTTTTTCTAAATTAATAAATTAAAAAAAAAAACTATTTTTTAAATGTGAATCCTATTCACAAAAAGTTTATAAACCTATAGTACATTAGTGCCATTGAGCAGACTGATAGTTTAATAATCTGGAACCCTGCTCAAGAGGAGGATTTCTAGAAACATGGAATCTTTTCAAGCCACCACTTCAGGTTTCTAATAAGCAGGATGATAGTCTCACACCAAGTAATTACAAAGTTTATTATTGAATGTAGCCTCTATGGCTCATTTGGTGAAGACAATACCCTTTCTTTTTTTAGTAGGACTGGATTTAGAACTGCAGCATTATAAAAATTCCATCTGGATGTGAAAAACCTTTATAAAGGTTTTTCGCTAGAAAGTAAAAAAGTAAGTTAGCTGGTCTTTATACCGAGGGACAGGGTTTTCCTCCAAAAAATTCAGGTTTTTTCATTTCACAAGGCGGATAAATCAGCCAGAGAATGTGCTCTACCATTATATTGATTGGATTTCTAGAAAACCAAGTTGTTTGGTCATGGCCAGCCATTGAACCCTAACACTGAATGGAAGATGAGATTATTGATTTGTTTTATACTGTGTTTATGGGAATAACTGAGTAAACATGTTTCATACTGATATTGCAAGAAGTGACTTTTTAAATTTAATAATAATCCTATCTGAAATATGACAACAGCTTTTCCCAAAATTGCTGAAAGTGTAGGAAAAAAATACAGGAAACAATATAATATCATACCTGCTAACTTTCTGATTGATTGAAAAATCTGAAGATTGCCTATTTTTTATTTGAAATTTTGGGCCTTTTTGTTGAGCCTTATTATTATTATTTTTGGAAATTTTTATTAAGAACTACTGCATTACACCATTTTTCAAATTACCACAAAATGACAGAAAACAGTATGCTAATGTTCAATAATATTACTCAGAACTGTTGCTATTAGGTAACAGTCCATAATGCCATACTCTCAATCACATCATGCAGCACTTACAGTTGAAAAACAGTACAAGAAAATGTAAATAAAAGGATGAAATTACCTCAGTA
Organism: Typopeltis vanoorti; assembly: GCF_054136105.1. Lineage (NCBI taxonomy): Eukaryota > Metazoa > Arthropoda > Arachnida > Uropygi > Thelyphonidae > Typopeltis > Typopeltis vanoorti. The sequence continues at coordinate 16,949,470 of NC_143556.1, forward strand.
CTATTTGTAAGTATTACTTGTAATAATTTTCTGATGCATACTCACATGCATTATAACAGATGTTATAACAGGCTAACACAGGTATGATTAATTCAACATCTTTTACACAGCCTGGTCTGTTTTTCAGATCTCTGATTTAATTGGCTATTACACTTTGATTTTTTTCTTCTGTTATTCCAAATCTTTCTCCAGCCATTTCAAACATAAGTTTAGCTAATCTTCCTTCCCCCATTAGTCCGCTTATACACATTCTTGAATATTAATAATATACATATTAATATTAATATTATAAACATTCTTGAACGAATCTGAAAGCACACACCAATTCAACATCACCAGAGTTAAAGATCGGTACTATCAACATAAGAAGTCTGAATGGCAAAGAAATGGAGCTAGCTGAGGAATTAGATAAGTATCAGATCGATTTAATAGGGGTGACTGAAACAAAAAAGACAAAAACTGGTGAGATCATTCTGAGCAATAAATACAAAATGTTATATTCAGGCATTGACAATCAAGGAAAAGAAGGAGTAGCCATAGTATTCAACACAAAATACGAGGCTAATCTTCTTGAATGGCAGTCAGTCTCAAGTAGAGTAATGTGGGCAAATGTGAGAATGGGGAACTGGACAATGAGACTTATTTGTGCCTATGGTCCCACAGAAGGTTCTACTAAGGTAGATGTGGAGGAATTTTTTGATGCTTTAGAGAAAGCTACTGACACAATGAAAAAGGAAAATTTGGTCCTTGTTGGGATCTAAATAGCAGAGTAGGAAATGATTGTCAGGCATACAAAATATATTGGGAAAATTTGGAGCAAAGAGCAAAGCAAATAATAATGGCAAATACCTGTTGGATTTTGCTCAGGACATGGACTGGTTATTACTAACACCATGTTCCAACATAAAAATGTGCACAAATTCACATGGAGAGAAGAGGCAATGAATAAGAAAAATCTCATTGACTATGTTACTGTTAATAGTGATGTTTTCTCCCTGGTGCAGGACACTAGACTGTACAGAGGATTTGAAATTGGAAGTGATAACCATTTGGCCTTGAGCAGGATAAAATTGGATTTCATATTGAAAACAAAACATGTAAGAAAGTTTTAAAGTGAATAAAAGTTAAACAGCTCTCAGATGTGAATTGTAGACTAAAATACACAACATTATTCAAGAAAAATGATAGAGTTTGAGAACAGGATCCAAACCTTAGAGATTCAGTGGCAAGCCCCGAAGAAAACATTGATTTTGCCAGAGAGGCATGTCATGAGGGTGTCTGCAAGGATAGAAAAATAAGAACTCCATGGTGAACACTGGAAGTTAAAGAGGCAGTGAAGGAAAAGAAGAAAGCATGTCAAAAGTTCCTGACAAATAAATCAGCTTGTGCCCTTAAAGAATTATTATTATTGTTAACATCTGACCTCCATGGAGTCAGAGACTCATCATTGGAGGTACTCACTATTGCATACAATGCTCATTCAACCGCAACTGATTTAATGTGTCCATCCACAACACATTCAGGCAATGCATTCCACTCACCAACCACTCTGAATACAAAGAAGAACCTGCTTCTCACTCCTTTGCTCACACTCTCCTTATATGATGGAACCTCGGTTGTCGAACGCCTCTGTTTTCGAACAGAATTTCGGTTCCCGAACAGGCAAGCGGCAACCACATGTTCCGCGTGCTGAGCTGTAAGGCAAGAAGCGTCAGTTACGTGTCAGCCTTCATTAAGTGCAGACATCTGCTCGAATTTGCAGTGAGGTTTCTTGATTTTCTTCGTGTGTTTTTTTTTCCCATAAATTATTATTAATGAAGCCACCATGTGGCCGCAGAAGAATAGTGATAGCAGCAAAGCGAAAAGAAAAGTTGTTAGAACCACGATAGAGATGAAAAAAGAAATCATATCCAAACTTGAAAATAGCATTCGTGTCTCGGATCTTGCTATGCAGTTCGGTATGGCGAAATCAACGATCCGTGCAATACTCAAAAATAAAGAGGCAATCAATTTTCATCTATATTTTATCTATTTATTGTGTTTATTCTTTTTATGTAAGATTTTATGCATTTTCATTATGTTCGTATATGATCTTATGCATGAAGTACTGCTGTAAAGGTTTAAATAAACAATCATCTGGGGTTCGGGAATGGATTAATCCATTTTACATTAATTCTTATGGGAAAATGGTTTCAGTTTTCAAATAATTTGGTTTCCGAACAGCCTTCGGGAACAAATTAAATTTGACAACTGAGGTTCCACTATACAGTTTCCAGCAATGGCCTCTTGTTCTACTCCCCTCTCCCATTCTATGAAAAATCTCTTCCATGTCTACCTGATAACAACCCTTGACACCTTATATGTTTCAATCATATCCCCCCCTTCCTCCTATTCACGAGGCTCTGCAAAACTACAAGAGAATGTGGAGCCTCCTATTCACGAGGCTCTACATTCTCTCAGTCTATCCTCGTACTCAACATGGACCTCGTACCCCAAGATACCTTTGTGAATCTTCTCTGTCCCCTTTCCAACATGTCCTCTTCACCATGAAAACCCAGCCACCAAATCTGTGCACAATAATCCATATGAGACCTGATCAAGACCTTATACAATGGAATCATAACTTCTCTGTTTCTGCATGTCAGGGTTCTTTGCATCATTGCCATTATTCGATGTGATGTCTTCACAACTTGTGCAATGTGGTCCCTGAATTTCAGGTTCTTGTCCACCATCACTCCTAGATCTCTCACCTCCTCTATTTCTGTTAAAGTTTTCCCACCAAGTGTATGCTTTGGATCCCATCGTTGCTTACCAAATCTCAAAACCTTATACTTGCCACATTGAACGAATAGCTCCACTTATCTGCCCACCCATTCATGCAATCTATTCAAGTCCTCTTGTAAGGCATTAACATCAGCCTGGCTGTGCATTGTTTTCCCCAGTTTTGCATCATCCCCAAACAGCTGGGTATCACTAGTTAAACCCAACTCAATATCATTGAGTTATTGAACAACAATGGCCCCAAAACTGACCACTGCGGCACACCACTGCTGACCTTTCTCTTTCGAGATACTGCACCCCCATATACAACTTTCTGATACCTATCCAACAGCCAGTCACTGATCCAACACAGAAGTCTGTTATCCAGTCCCATCTGTTTCAATTTATTTGAGAGCTTGCCATGTGGCAGTCTATCAAAAGCCCTTGCAGAATCCAAGTACACCGCTGTATATGCATCTCCCTTGTCCAAGGTATTTGTCACCTCATTAGTACATAAGTAAGTTAGTGAAACATCTAATTTAGAAAATTGAAGTTTTTATCCCAACTGCATTGAGAGGTGCAGCATGTTTATGTCCTTACAAATTGGAAATATCTTAATTACAATCATTGTAAAGGACCTGATGGATGGTGAGCAGAGCAAGTGTGCCGAGCACAAGTTAAATACAAGTGAATTGAGGGCAAGGAGATGAAGAAAAAGTTGGTGTAAAATAAAGCACGAATGTGTTGATAAGATCAATGCATCTGCTCTAATGAAAGCTCATACAGTAGCAGAAAAAAACAAACAAGCAAAAAAAAAAACGAATTAACCGATATGTATGTGCGTGTGCTAATATAGTACAAACAGAGACATGGGATGGAAAGTCCAAATAATTACTGATCATCTGAAAAGTATAAATTTTATATATCACTTGAGAATGATTTTTTTGTAAATATATGAAGAGGATATCTTAGCAAAATGTGCAAAGAACTAACAAAAGTCATCTTACTTTGTATGGATATAATAGATCCTGGTAAAAAGTTTTTATTTTCAAATTTAATTTTTAATGTGACTCCCACCCACAAAAAGTTGTAAAGCATGGGTGAGCTATTTAGATGAGGTGTTTACTCACTTTAAAATGCAGTTTTCAGGGTTTAAATAGTATTCGTGAAATTACTGAGGGGTGGGGGGTTGCCAAAAACTGTATCATTAGTAAATGTAACATTCATTACCTGTCTGCATTTGTTATCATTATCCTTTCTGGAATGTACCCCTTGGTGGGTAGTACAACATGCTATTTTAGCCTCCTTAGTCTTTGTGCCTTCTTATTCTTAATATGCTTTTATGCTTTGGGTAGGCTACAGATTTTAAATATTCTTTATATATTGTATTTAATTTTGACATGGCCTAGAAACTCTGTTCTAGAGATCAAACAGAATTTTTGAGCCACTTCAGGTCTCCAGTAAGCAGGAAAACTCTGTCGTATCAGGCAATGAAATCTCCCGACTGAAAGCCATCACAGACATCCGTGGCTTGATTTGAACCTGTAGCCTGTTGGTTGGAAAGCAGATATATTAATTACTGGGCTAACGAGGCCAGCTAATTATACTCTTCTGAAAAATCTTGATTCACTTGTTATGATTTTTTTCATGTTCTATTGTTGCGTTGGCATTGGTGTAGATGATGATGATGGTAGTTGCAGTTCATTATTGTTGGTGGATTTGAGTGGTGGAGACGGAGAGTTATGGAGTAGGTGCCCTCATTAGATGAGTCGTTGGACTCCCTGGAGGTGTGACGTAATAATAATAATAATAATAATAATGATCTCCTCTTAACAAACCCATGCTTATAACCACAGAGAATACTCCTGTTATCAACCCATTTCTGTATCCTACTTCTCACCAATCTCTCCAAGACCTTCACCACAACTCCAGATATACAGACCGACCTATAATTTGAAGCTACAGCCTTAACACCACCTTTATGCAGTGAAACAATTTTACACTCCTTCCACTCAAATAGAACCTATGCTGTTGCTAAGCTCTTATTAAACAGGCATGCCAGTGCTACTGCCAGTTCCCTGGAACATTTCCTTAAGATGGGTTGTGATATGTCATTAAATACTATCGCCTTGTTAACATTAAAGTTATTTATTTCCCCAGATACCTCTTACTCACTCACAATTAAGCTTTCCTCTCCTATGTCCTCTACACTTAAGTTCCTCATGATTCACCCTGATCAGGATGAAACACCCTTATAAATTGATCACTGAATACCTCAACAATGTCTTCTGCAGCATTTACTATTCTACCACTTTCATCCCTTAACTTTACCTTTCCATGATCATTCTTCCTTCTACTTGCCACATATCTAAAAAAAACTCTCTAGGATTTTTCTTAGTCTGGTTTGCCAATTTCTGCTCATACTCTACTTTTGTTTTCCTTACTGACTGAGTCACTCTCCTTGTTCTTTATATTCTTCATGTGACTGATTACCATTATTCATCTTGTACTTTCTCCAAAGTACTTTCTTTTTCAGATTTTGTGCTAAAGCTCCACATTCATCCATTTTACACCTATCTTATTCAGCCTTTTTGGCCTTTGGGATACATTCGTACATTGATGCTGTTATGTGTTTCATTGTAAGTTCCCATGCAGCATTTATTTCCTTACTGGCCAACTCCCCTTTCCGTGCTATACCTCGAAGTTGTCTCCTAAACTTGTCATAATCACCAGCCTTATAATTCCACATATATCCACTCATATACATAATTTCACACATATACATAAGGAATTATATTCCTTATCCACAGAATACAGAGACAAATGTAAGAACGCTAAACACTGTGTAAAACTAGCTAAACAAAAGTCATGAGAAGACTTTGGTAAGAACATAGAAAATAAATAACAAGTAGGTGGCAAGATATTCTGGAGGTGTTGAAGAAGCTTAGACATGGAGGAAAGAGTGCTGTAAAAGAAATTAGAGATGATATAGGTGACATGAAAACCAGAGAGAAAGATATCCTTGATGTATGGAGCAATTACTTCAAAAAATTGCTAAATTTTTTTTACACAGTGGTGTAAAAAAACACTGACGAGGCATGCAATCAGGAATACATATCCATACTTGAAGTAGAAAAAGCCATCAAAGCCTGAAATGTGGAAATTCAGCTGGTGTAGATGATATTCAACCAGAAATTCTCAAGTATGGAAGTATAAAAGTCTTACAGTGGCTGCACTGCATAGTTCAGAAGGCCTGGACAGAGGGATGAATTCAAGATGATTGGAGTAGAGCTCTCATAGTACCCGTATATAAAAAGGGAAATAAAATTGAATGTGAGAATTACAGAGGTATTCCTCTACTGAGTGTTCCTGGTAAGATTTATGCAAGTATACTCGAGAAACAGTTGAGAAGGATTGTGGAAGAGAAGCTTCTGAAATACAAGCTGGATTCAAGCCAAATAGAGGCTGTCAGGATCAGATTTTCACTTTAACAAATTGTTGAGAAATTATGGGAATATAACAAAGATCTGTATTTAAGTTTTGTAGATCTGGAAAAGGCATATGACAAGGTGCCAAGAGAGAAGCTATTCAAATGCTTCAGTTGTATGGTGTCAGTGGGGCATTATATCAAGCAATACTTGGTCTTTATTTGAGTTGTAGGTCAGCATTTAGAATTGAAGGAAGTACAGGAAGGTGGCTTAATGTTAAATCTGGTGTGAGACAAGGATGTACATTATCCCCTCTGTTATTCATTATTTATATGGATCACATTATGAAGGAAAGTGGTATTAAACCTGTTATTAAAATTGGAGATGTTAATATCAGCTCTTTGCTTTATGCAGATGATGTTATACTTCTAAATAAATCTGCTACAAGTCTGCAAGATTCCCTGAGTAAATTGAATAGCTGTTGTAATAGATATGGTGTGAAGGTCAGCAATAACAAGTCAAAGAGAATGTAAATAGGAAGAAGCATTGAAAATATCAACTGCATTGTGAGTGGAGAACCTATAGAACAAGTAAAATATTTCAGCTACTTTGGCATGATTTTTAGTGAAAATGGTAAATTAAATATGGAATCAGAAAACAGAGTCAATTAAGCTGGTATGGTAGGAAGTCAAGTGAATAAATTTATATGGAATAACAGAGAAATTAGTCAAAACACTAAATTAGCTGTATACAAGACAGTGTTCAAACCAATTTTAACTTATGGATCTGAGAGCTGGGTTAGAAGTAAAACATTTGATCAAAGACTAGAGACCACAGATATGAGAATCATGAGAAAGATTATAGGCATGAACAGATGGCATCAATTGCAATATCATATTAAAAACGAGGGTATTAGGAAAGAACTTGACATTACTAGCATCCAGGGATGTGTTAGCAGAGCTAATCTCAGGTGATATGGTCACTTAAACAGAATGGGAGAGGAAAGATTAGCAAAACAAGTGTTCTCTGCCAGGTTGGCAGGAAAAAGACCCGGATATAGGTGGATTGATATGGTAAAAAGTGTCTTAGAAGATAGAAATATAAATCTGTTAATGTTGGAGTCTTGACAAGTAACAGATGGATTTCGAGAAAGTTGTAGATAGGAAGTTAATAATTATGTAAATTTTTCATGTAGTACTATCATATCCTGTACACCCCCTTGAGGTACATGTCAGGAATTTGATGATGATGATTATAATGAGATAGCATACCCCTTTTTTTACACGACCTGATTTTACATCAGTCATCTTTATGTACTCTTTAATTTTTAACAACTAGCTTACAACTCAAGTATAAGTAAGGTCTTGTTCTTTATAATGGGTGTCTCCCATATCACTGTAGTGTTTTGAAGAGTTTTTCTGTTGGCATACCTTATCATGTTCCTTTTCCAGAACTAAAAAATATAATGCAGATCGTTCATGTTATATTCTCATCATTTCTCAACTGTCTTAAATTAAAATAATTTCTGGAGAACTCCTGTTTGGCCTGAACCAAGGATGGATGATTTTTATTGCCTAGTGTGAGACTATCATCACCGCCACTCTGTTTGAAGGCCTCAGTAATCTGTAAAATTTTATATTTGGTCTGTAGGGTAGGGGGAAATGGATTATATAACCCTTAGCACATCTATGACACTAATGGAATATAAATTTCCAGTCTTTTGTGGGTAGGATTCACTTTAAAAAACATGTTTGCATACATCTTGCCTGGAATGCTCAGTGAGGAAATCCTCTATTATTCAGTCAGATTTCATCCCTTCTTATATAAATGGAGAGCACCTCTGGAGCTCAGTGGAAGTGGCACTAGACTATCCAAAGAAACCAGGGGGGGGGGCTCATGCATAGGCACTGCGGAACTGCAGCACCCCAGTTTTCTCAATATATAAATATATTTATTAATTTATTTATATTTGCTTGTAATATTTAATTTCATCATCAACAATCCTATACAATTCTCTTATTTTGTATAAAAAATAATAAAAATCCATCTTGAGCAATATGACACTGCGGTAAAGCACTGTGTTTACCACAGTGTCATATTGCTATGCACACAAGCATATTCATGTTATAGTGAGATGCGAGCTATTAGCGTAATGCGGCACTGTCTGTTGCGCAATTCTACTGTTGTTTATATGCAGTTTGCACCAGTAGTAGAGTGTTCGTAGTGCTTATCATGTTTACTCCGTCACTTTAAATATTTGGACTTACAATTAAAGACATAACATTTGTTATAGTTTTTATTTTAGAACATTATTGGGGTTATGATAATGGATTTTATTTTTAAATAATTTTGAATTATATTGTACTAAACTGTATAATTTCATCGATCATAAACAATATTTTTTCATGAAACAAAACAAGAAGAATATATTTTATTTTAAAGTAAATATGAATTATACCAAACTATATCATTTTATCGATAATAAACAATATTGTTTCATGTTTAATTTTTTTTTTTTTAAATTTTTACCATAATTTTGATATTTTATCTAAACACGTATACACTATACTGACAGTGTGTATGTATATTTTGAAAGTTGCAGCACCTCCATGATTTCAAGCCATGAGCCGCCCAGAGGAATTTTTAATTGGCAATTCTAATCGCTGACTAGAGGAATTTTTACTAAGCCTTTTTTATTCAACTTTTCTCTGAGATAGTCAATCTCTGGCAAGGGCAATTGGTTTTTTTCTCCCTGAAACTCGGGGGGGGTTTTTTTGTCCCATAAACTCAAAAAAATCAACCGTAGAGCCCATACTATTTTCCACAGCAAAAACATAGTGTTAGGATTAGGGACTACGAGATGGTGGCACATGTCAGCCGCTTCTCTTTACCAGATGCCCTGTATCATTAGTGATAGGCTTGTGCCAGCTATCTGTGGTTGGCTATCAGTGGAGATTGGACCACTCCCTCAGTCTCCAAAAGTTAGATAGGGCTGAGACATCCTTGCATACTCCCGATAGGAAAATAAAAAGGTGTTAGCTGATTTTAAAGCTGATGTAAATGGTTACTTGGGAAGGTCAACTCCAATCTGGGATTCAATTTCTGAATAGGACTTCTGAATTATGCAGTGTAACCTCTGTTTATACCTCTGTATTTGAGCATTTCAGGTCAAATTACACACACACACTTCAGGTGTCTTTTTTAACCTTAAATATTGATATGTACTCCTTGCATTTCTCTTAAAAATATTCTGCCTGTTTGCACTTGTTGAATGTCACTATTAAAATTCAGATTATAATAAATTTAGTTTAATCCTTTATCCAAGTGTGTGCAAACAAAGTTTGCGCCTGAAAGTATCTTCAGGACTGGGGTAAAGTGGTACAACACCAAGCAACTCAAACTTTCAATAAAATTCAGATATACCACACAATCATCAAAAAAAAAATTAACTGGATTTAATATTATGTGTACTTTATAAATATAATGCTATATTATAATAAAGTTGTTATAAAAATGAAATGAGAAATATGCAGAGCAATATTAAATGTTTAGTGGAAACAAATGAAAGTGTACAAAAGAATAAAATGAATGAAAAAAGAGTAAAAGAGGTGATGAGTGTTTTGAGAATAGCAGTGTATGAAGATTCCATTGTTAGAGGATTGGTTACTATGAGCCCGTAAGGTCTGGTATCCAGGAGAAAGAATGGGCAAGATAATTTATGCTTCGGACATGAGGAGAAAATGAGCATGAGAATTAATGGTGGTTATGGGGAGAAATGATTTAAGTTGACATAAGGAGAATATAAAAGCAAATATCAACAGGTCATTGAAGAGAGTGAAAGATAACAGTATACCGGGAAAGACTGTCAGTGTGTTGCCAAGGTATGACAATGATGAGACAGAGAGCAAGAATCTTGAATGGTATGCCATAACCCAAGTTATCATGACGTGATCACCTGGATTGTGACTAGCCATATGCAGACTTCTTTGAGGAAAGAATATATATGGAATTACAAGGCTGGTTATTATGACAAACTTAGGAGACAGCTTAAAGCTATAGTATGGAATGAGGAGTTGAGCAATAAGGAAATGAATGCTGCTAGCAGAGCTGTGTGAGGAGAAGGGAGTACAGTTTATGGGTGTATGGCATGTATTTGAGGAAAGAATGGAATTATACAGATATGATGAATTGCATTTGATTGGAGTGAGTGTACCAGAGAATGTGTTGTTAGATAGAAGTGCAATCAATGTGAGATGCAGGCAAGAGATGAAGTGAAAGATCACAAGAGTTGCATTGAAGAGAAGAAAGAAGAGTGGGGGGGAGGCAGGTGGACAGGTAGGCATGGTATAGGGAGAGTGGATGTTGGAAATAATAGTGAATGTATGAGGATAATCAGCATAGAAATGGAATTGATCAGGATGTGAGTGGGGAAGTTGAGACTGAGCAGATATATGTGCTAAGCACTGATAAAGGTGATTTCACAAGTGTGGTAGGAAAATCACAACCAACAAGTGGCTTGGGTAGGACTGGTTATAGACATAAAAGTGAACTGCTTGTTTATTTACAAATGCCAGAAGTATGAGAAATAAGGGCGATGAAATGGTTTCACTGATTGAGTTTATTTGTCTCGAAATTGTTTGAATAAATGAAACATGGTTGAATGAAGATGATATCCTAACAGGAATAGAAATGGAAAGGTAATGTTTTTTGTGAAGATAGAAAGGACAAGAAGGGAATAGAGTGCTGTTGATGATAGCAGGGGAATTATATCCACATAAGGTGGACACGAAAGAAGGAAATAGTGGCAGTGTGATGTGAGGTGGAGGCTGACAGGAAGACATATTTAGTTGGATGCTGCTATAGGCCAAGGAACATAGGAAAGGGTGATGAAGAAATGTATAAACAACTTTGATTAGTGAACAAAGGAAGGGTGATTATTATGGGCGATTTTAATTATGGTAGTATCGATTGGAATGAAGAGATAGCATTTAGGAATAAGGAAAATGAATTTCTTGATTTTAATGTTAAACAGGAACGGACTTAATGCTGACCCTTGATGCAGGCCAATTGTCACTGGAAAACTTTCTGTCTCTTCCAGGCAGGTTCGAACTCTTGTCTTCACATTTCTGTACATCTCCTGCACCAACCTGACATATTTCTCTGGTACTTTCTTCTCCCTCAAACACCTCCAGACTTCTTGCCTTGGCACTCTATCGTACGCTTTCTCCAGATCAATAATAATAATTAATATCAATTTAATAATAATATTAAAAATATTTAATTAAAATTAATATCTCCTTTTTTTTGTATTTCTTAAACCCTTTAATATCACTGGCTAGCAACAGAGTTTGAAATTCACAACAGAAAATAGCAAAGGAAATGAAAATGACGGTGGTAATAACTGTAAGAAAGAACATGTTGATGCATCAGGATCAAATATTTGTAATAATGATCCTGAAAGAAATTAGTGTGAGCCATTTCAGTTTCTTAAAAGAGTCAAAAACAAAAACGTGGGGGGGGGGGGGAATCATCATCATCAAATTCCTGATATATATATATACCCTCAGGGAAGGGGTGTATATCCATGCATGCGTGGATTACGAAACAATCACTGAGGAAGTTACAAGTGATTTCAAAATTTAACAGAGACTTCTGCTACATGGTTCAATCTGTGTAAATTAAATTTTAATGGAAACATTTTGAACCATGCAGTTTAACCTTCTATTAGGGCTGCATCTGCTGTCTGTCAAAACATGCCAAGAAACTCATTTTGTTAAAAAAACTTCCTTTTGATTTTTTATATATTGAAAAAAAAATTGAAGAATGGCATTGCACTTACATGCAACAATATGGTGATAAAAATATTAAAGTTAAAAAAAAAAGTAATTAAAATAAAAAAGTGCTGCATACCCCCCCCCCCTAAAAATCCTTTCACATACTGCAGTTTAGCTGGCCTAGTTGGCCAAGTGGTTAACATATCTGCTCTTCAGCCAAAAGGTTGCAGGTTCAAATCCTGCCATGGGCATGGATGTTTATGATTGTCTTTCACCTTCATACATTCATTCATACAAATGTATAAACACTCCAAAGACGGAATGATTCACCATGGAAGTAGGCCCAACCCTCAATGGGAGAGGCCTTTACCCAACAGTGGGTAATATACAGGCTTAGATAAACAAACAAAAACAGTTTGGGAAACACTGATAAAGGGAATGAATTAAGGGAGATATTCAAATGTTTGCTGATGATGCAGAATTGGCAAGGGCAATTTGAGAAAAGTGATGTAGATATCCTGAAGGATAATTTAAATTAAAAAAGCATTGGTATTAGTAATCTAATAAGGATAATAATTGTCAGTTTTTATGTAAAATGTAAAGTTACGCACTTTGTGTTGAAAAGATTACATTCTCTGTATCACACTAATGGTATTGAATTGCAGAAAATTGATGAGGCTAAGGACTAGAGGATTATTTGGATAGAGAGTTGAAGTTCAGAGAAAAAACACTAACAAGTAAAGATAGATTGGGAATCAGGAGGTGGTGGAGAGGATTCAGCAGTGAGTGATCAAGCTTATGACAGGTCTGTGGAATGTTCTCTAAGGATGAAGGTGTATGGGTTGTAAAGCTTTGACAGGCAGAAGAGAGTGGACATGATAGAAACTTATTAAAGGGATCCTGTAAGATTGACACAAGGGAAATTTTTCAATACATGTCAAATACTCATAGAGAAAGAATTAGGAGTTACCCCTGGATGTTATGTAAGAATGTGGTTAGTAAGGGAGTGCAGGCTAGATTTTTTGCTTGGAGAATGGTGAGTGGAATTGATTGCAAGAATTAATTGTGAGTGCCCTTGCATCGAATGAGTTTAAGGAGAGATATGATAGGTATGAAGAAATCCAACAAGGTGGACCAATTATTTTCAAAGCCTTGGCTGCCAGATTCACGTGGTACTTCAAAGAAAGAAAGATTCTAGAGGAATGGAAGACCTCAAAAAACTTCTATTCAAAAAATGGAACAAGGAAGACAAAAAAAACTATCATCCAATCTGTCTAATCTCTCACATATATAAAATCATGAACAGAATAATTCTGAACAGAATCCAAAACGTTCTCGAAGACAACTCCAGTAGAGTGCAGGCAAGATTCAGAAGAGGCTTCTCCACAATAGATCATATCGAGGTCATTTCACAACTAACAGAAAAATGCAGATAATACTGAATCCCTCTATGTTTCCTCTTTATTGATTTTAAAAAAGCATTTCATACCAGAACACAATGCAATCATCAGTGCCTTACTGGAAATAAATATGGACTCAACTTACATCCACGTGATAAAAGAAACTAACAAAAATCAGACCATACAAATAACCCTATTTGATCAACCTATAAATATAGATATAAACAGAGGGTCTGCCAAGACAATGTAATCTCCCCAGATCTATTTATCAGCACTTTAGAATGCATTCTGAAAAAAATAGACCTAAACAGAGGAATAAGCATGGATGGTGAAAAACTACAAATCCTTATCCTTTCTTTTAGTGTTACATGGTGATCATCATTCATTTTAGAAATTATGGACTTTACAACCGTGTTATAGATAACTATTTTAATTTCCCAACATTTCGACCTTCATATTAAGGTCATCATCTGGAGGATATAGAAATATACAAGGACAAGCTGAGTTTGCATTTCACACAGTATACTAGAGACAATGATTTGATCAACGGTTATTCTACTGGCATGACCTCTAGTGAACAAAAAAAAATACAGATAAAATTAATTATTTAGAAACTACATCAAAGCTAAATTCTATTTAAAACAGCATAAGAGAAACATTCTTTCATATAGATAGTTTGCTTACAGTAACAATGATGTCCTAATTTAACATGACAATTGTTATATTAGATTTTTAAGATTCTGGATTATCTACAGTCCTGTTTATAGTTAATGCTTAGAGAGAAAGGTTCTGTGGGTAGAATATGTGCCTTCCATATGCTTGGGATTTTTAGGCCATCATTATTGTTCAGATTAGGGTGGTTGATTAAAAAGCTTACTCATCTCATCCAAAGGTCCACTCCCTCTGCGGCCCACCCCGGAGTACACCGTATTTATTGCACCTGTAATCTACCATATATAGGGGAAACAGGACACACAATTCTATCAGACAAAAGGAACATAAATGATACATTAAATATAATAACTATGGTGAAGCTGGCCTTTCTGATCATGCTCTGAACACTTTATATAGAATTGACTGGAAAAGCACCAGTTGTTTACATCACACCGAAACATGGTATGAACATAAATTTAAAGAAGCCTGTGAGATTCTTATCAACCACCCTAATCTGAACAATAATGATGGTCTAAAAATCCAAAGCATATGGAAGGCACATATTCTACCCACGGAATCTTTCTCCCTAAGAGTTAACTATAAACAGGACTGTAGATATCCAGAATCTTAAATCTAATATAACAATTGTTATGTTATAATAAATTTAGTTTAATCCTTTATCCAAGTGTAAGCTAACAAAATTTGCACCTGAAGTATCTTCAGGACTGAGGCAACTCGTGGTAAAGATGGACCAAGCTCTCATCACTACTTGTCTTAGTATCTCCCTTAATGCAAAGCACATCTCCTTGCAGACATGTATAATGCTAGTGGGAGCCAGACCCAGAGGTGGTGATACTAATGTGGAAGTGATGGAAGAAATTGTCATGTTAAATTAGGACATCATTGTTACTGTAAGAAAACTATCTATTTGAAAGAATGTTTCCCTTATGTTATCTTAAATAGAATTTAGCTTTGATGTAGTTTCTAAATAATTAATTTTTTAATTTTATCTGTTTTTTTTTTTCTTTAGAGGTTAAGGAAGTAGAATAACCATTGATCAAATCATTGTCTCTTTAGCATACTGTGTGAAATGTAACTCAGCTTGTCCTTGTATATTTGTATATACTCCAGATGATGACCTTAATATTATGGTCGAAACGTCAGAAAATTAAAATAGTTACCTATAACACGGTTGTAAAGTCCATAATTTATAAAATAAATACAAATCCTTATGTTTGCTGATGATCTAGTACTGATATCCCACAACTCAAAAGATCTAGAAGAAATGGGTAAAAAAATGTACACAAACAGCAGTAAGATAGGCTTAGAAATGAATCTAGAAAAAACAAATGGATCAAAAACATCTACACAAGTGACAGTCACCTATATATTAATAACATCCCTATAGAACAAGTTGACTCCTACAATTACTTAGGACAAACAATAAAAATGAATAACGATCAATCTGTAAAACTAGCAAAAAGAAAGAAAGCTGCATGGCTATCATTCAACAGACTTAAAGAAACACTTACTGATCCAAATCTTGACATCTCTGCAAAGGCAAAACTATTCAATAGTGACATTATTCCATCACTCACATATGGATCAGAAGCATGGAACATGACAAGAAAAGAAGAAGAGACTCAGAATAACTCAGCTTGCAGTAGAACATAGGATTTGTAACATCAGCAAAATGGAACATATTAGAAATATAGAACTAAGAAAGATATCAGGCATGAAAGATGTGGTAACTGCAGTATATGAAAGCAAGATGAGATGGAATACCCAACTGGCAAACAAGAATAAAGAGAAAACCAGGAAGATCACCTACAAGACTGGAAGATCCACTAGTGAAATCTATGGGTATAACATGGAAGAGAGAGAGGATCGAGATCATTAGACGCATCTTTGTTACCTGCACTCATGGAGAAATCTTGAGTGAAACACAGGTCCATCAAATCAAAATAATTAGGTATTATATACCTGTACAATGATAGGTATTGTGGGTATAAAGTTAGTTTCATTCCCCTGCGATGAGTCTTCTGACTCCATGGAGATATCCATGTAATAATAATAAATAGTAAGGATGTTATGATTCTTTGTATAAGGCTTTGATCAGACTGCATATGGATTGCTGTGCACAGATTTGATTACTTGGTTTTCAAAAGGATGAAGAGATGTTAGAAAGGATTCAAAGATGATTTAGTAAGGTGGTTACTGGTTTTCTGAAATGTGGAGTATGAAGACAGATTGAAGAAATGCAATTTTCAGGGTTTAGTAGATAGATGGAGAAGGGGGGGGATATGATCAAGACACAAGTTGGTAAGGGATTATTACCAGATTAATGTGGATGAGATTTTTCGTAGAATGAGTGCAGATAGGAGTGGGAGAACAAGAGGCTGTCCATGGAAGCTGTACAAGGAAGATGTGAGCAAGTGTATGTTGTGGTGGGGGGGGGAGATTTTTGTGTGGAGAGTGTCAGGTCATTAGGTCATTGCAATGCATTGACTGAAAGTGTGGTTGAGTGCAGGGACAGTGAATGCACAGTAGTGGGGCCTCCCACAACGAACTTTTTGACTCCATGAAGGCCTGATGATAATAATAATTCTTCAAACTTAAACAAATTCGGCTGCATCACATTACCAAAAAATCTAGGAGACTATCATTTTGAGACCTTCAACAGGATTCTGTCACTAAAGTGGTTCTGGATACATCCATAAGGGGGATCAGCTAGGGCTAAAGGAGTAAAGTGAGCAAGGAAAATATTGGCTTAATAATCTAATTAGTCAAATAAATTTAGTTAATTATCTTTAGATGTGTATTTTTATCATTAAACAACAACATGACTATTATGTATTATTTATTAACCTTGCTGTTTTCTCCACGATTTTCAAGCCTTTTCTATATAGATTTGATTTATACATTTTTAGCTATGCTGCTTAGGTCTCCAACAATAAGTAGCCTTTTTTTTTTATGCCAACTGCCCTTACTAATGACTCGAACATTTTTTTCTACTTCTTTCCTAGTGTCACTTCTTTGGGACCATAGGTACATCTTATTGTCTACTTTTCTATTTTAAACTTTGCCCACATTGCTCCACTTGAAATTAGCTCTCATTCATCATCATGTTTGGTATAATGAATATTATATTTATTCCTTCCTTTCCCTAATTTCTAGTACCTGAAAAACATTTATTTAGAACAGTCTCACCTGTTTTTGCTTTCTTACTTTCATTTTGTCAGTATGACATTTCTGTAATACTTCTGATAGTACTACTGTTTTTAATTGATGCTTCTTACATTGATAGTACTTGTTCTTCCATTTTGTTGAGCTTCATTTGTTGCAGTAACTGACTTTTCATTTTGCCTAGATAAACATGACAGGTTCTTATGTTGGAAAATGTGTTCCAGTGTGGAAGTTGTTTAAATAGTATTAATATAATATACATATAACGATGTTTTCTTATTTGCATAAATTTAAATATACAAGAAAAGAATATTTCTCATCAGAAACTTATTAAAGAAAGCATGATGAATAATCATCATCAAATCCATGATATATATCCTCAAGATGTACAGGATATTATAATAGTACTACATGAAAAAGTTACATGAATTACTAACTTCCGATCAAAAATTTTCCTTCAAATTAATCTATTATCTGTCAAGACTTCAACATTATCAGATGTTATATTTCTTCTTCTTCTAAGGTGTTTTTTACTGTATCAATCCACCTACATCTTGATCTTCCTCTGGGTCTTTTTTTCCTGCCAGTGTGGCAAATAACACTTGTTTTCCTAATCTCACCTCTCCCATTCTGTTTAAGTGACCATACCACCTGAGATTAGCTCTGCCAACATATTCCTGAATGCTAGCAATGGCAAGTTCTTTCCCAATATTTTCATTTTTAATGTGATACTACCATCGATGTCATCTGTTCACTCCATTAATCTTTCTGAGAACTCTCATAACTTAAGTTGTCAGTCTTTCATCAATTTTTTTTTTTTTTTTTTTTTTTTTTTTTTTTTTTACTCAGTTCTTAGATGCATAAGTTAAAATTGGTTTGGACACTGTCTTGTATACAGCTAATTTCTTTCTTATTCCATATAAATTCATTCAGCTGGCTATAAAAATACTATAAATAATATGATTATTTATAGTATTTTTATAGTATAAAGAGTTAATTTTAATCATGGTTGATGTCTTTTTCATTTAACTTAAATAATTTCTGATATCACTTGTAGATCCAATAAAAAACAGTATTATACTTATTGAAAGTTTATTTTTCACTTGGTCAGACTATAATAAATTTAGTTTAATCCTTTATCCAAGTGTGTGCAAACAAAGTTTGCACCTGAAAGTATCTTCAGGACTGGGGTAAAGTGGTACAACACTGGGCAACTCCTTGCAAAGGTGGAGCAAGCTACCAACATTACTATCTCAGATGGCACACTGTTTGGCAGCTCCTATAGGAGGAGATGACCTTGCAAATGCTTCTGCCTGGTATCTCCACTTGGACCTGGCTCCCACTGAAGAGACCTCAATAAAGGTCGAAACTAGTCTGGGTAGTGGCCCTTCCCTTAATGCATAACATTATACATACCCACAAGGAGATGTGTTTTGCATTATGGGAGATACTGAGATAGTAGTGTTGGTAGCTTGCTTCACCTTTGCAAGGAGTTGCCCGGTGTTGTACCACTTTTCCCCAGTCCTGAAGATACTTTCAGGCGCAAACTTTGTTTGCACACACTTGGATAAAGGATTAAACTAAATTTACTGTAGTATTATACTTAATTAATTCTAATTGATTTTGTAATGTACATCATGCCAACAAAAAGTTATAAATTAATGCCATCAGTGTTTAATGTACTATGTGTTGCTTAATTACCTTAAGGGTCAAAGCTGTATAACTGAGAGGAGACCTCCACATAGCCTTTAAAGGAATGCAGAGAACCGACCAGGGCTTCTGACCTAATGTCCAAATCTCACCTTCTCGTGGTGCACCCTGTTGGGTATCTACCTGGATACTGAACGAACGAGGATGGGCTGGCAATTTGGGATTTAGCCGACCAAATTGTATTCTTATTGGTAAAACCAAATTAAAAAATGATGGTACAACATGACAAAATTTCATGCTGGCTGGGACGTCGCCCGGTTAAACAAGGCCCCGTTGTTTTCGCCAGGGAACCAGTGCGAACAGCGAAAAGTCAGCTACTGGAACAAATCTGAAAACAAACCCCAACTCGACATCACCAGAGTTAAAGATCGGTACTATCAACGTAAGAAGCCTGAATGGCAAAGAAATGGAGCTAGCTGAGGAATTAGATAAGTACCAGATCGACATAATAGGAGTGACTGAAACAAAAAAGACCAAAACTGGTGAGATCTTTCTGAGCAATAAATACAAAATGTTATATTCAGGCAATGACAATCAAGGAAAAGAAGGAGTAGCCATAGTATTCAACACAATATACGAGGTTAATCTTCTTGAATGGCAGTCAGTCTCAAGCAGAGTAATGTGGGCAAATATGAGAATGGGGTACTGGACAATGAGACTTATTTGTGCCTATGGTCCCACAAAAGGTTCTACTAAGGTAGAAGTGGAGGAATTTTTTGAGGCTTTAGAAAAAGCAACTGATACAATGAAAAATGAAAAGTTGGTCCTTGTTGGGGATCTAAATAGCAGAGTAGGAAATGATTGTGAGACATACAAAAATATTTTGGGAAAATTTGGAGAAAAGAGCAAAGCTAATAATAATGGCAAATATCTGTTGGATTTCTGCTCAGGACATGGACTTGTTATTACTAATACCATGTTCCAACATAAAAATGTGCACAAATTCACATGGAGAGAAGAGGCAAGGAATAAGAAAAGTCTCATTGACTATGTTATTGTTGATAGTGATGTTTTTTCCCTAGTGCAGGACACTAGAGTGTACAGAGGATTTGAAATTGGAAGTGATCACTATTTAGTCTTGAGCAGGATGAAAGTAAATTTCATATTGAAAAGAATAACATGTAAGAAAGTTTTAAAGGGAATAAAAGTTGAGCAGTTCTCAGATGTGAATTGTAGACTAAAATACACAAAGATTATTGAAGAAAAAATGAAAGAGTTTGAGAACAGGAATCAAACCTTGGAGATTCAGTGGCAAACTCTGAAAGAAACATTGATTGATTCTGCTAGAGAGGCATGTGGTGAGGATGTCTGCAAGGATAAAAAAATCAGAACTCCCTGGTGGACATAGGAAGTTAAAGAGGCAGTGAAGGAAAAGAACAAAGCATATCAAAAGTTCCTGTCAAATAAGTCAGCTTGTTCTCTTAGAGAATACAGAGACAAATGCAAGAATGCTAAACACTTTGTAAAACTAGCTAAACAAAAGTCATGGGAGGACTTTGGCAAGAATATAGAAAATAAATATCAAGAAGGTGGCAAAATATTCTGGCGGTTGTTGAAGAAGCTTAGGAATGGAGGAAAGAGTGTGTAAAAAAAGGAGTTAGAGATGATAAAGGGGACATGAAAACAGGAGAAAAAGATATCCTTGAAGTATGGAGTAATTACTTCAAAAAATTACTAAATGAAACAAGCAGTGATAACACAGTGGTAAAAACACTCAACAGGCATACAGTCAGGAATACATATCCATACTTGAAGTAGAAAAAGCCATCAAAGGCTTGAAATGTGGAAAAGCAGCAGGAATAGATGATATTTGACCAGAAATGCTGAAGTATGGTGGTATAAGAGTCTTACAGTGGCTGCACTGCATAGTTCAGAAAGCCTGGACAGAGGGACGAATTCCCGATGATTGGAGTAGAGCTCTCATAGTACCCATATATAAAAAGGAAAATAAAATTGATTGTGAGAATTTTAGAGGTATTTCCCTACTGAGTGTTCCTGGCAAGATCTATGCAAGTATACTTGAGAAACGGTTGAAAAGAATTGTGGAAGCAAAGCTTGGTGAAGAACAAGCTGGATTCAGGCCAAATGGAGGCTGTCAGGATCAGATTTTCACTTTACGACAAATAGTCGAGAAAGCATGGGAATATAACAGAGATCTGTATTTAAGTTTTGTCGATTTGGAAAAGGCATATGACAAGGTGCCAAGAGAGAAGCTATTCAATACGCTACAGTTATATGGTGTCAATGGGGCATTATATCAAGCAATGCGTAGTCTTTATTTGAGTTGTAAGTCAGCAGTTAGTTCAATGTTAAATCTGGTGTGAGACAAGGATGTACATTATCCCCTCTGTTATTCATTATTTATATGGATCACATTATGAAGGAAAGTGGTATTAAACATGATATCAAAATTGGAGATGTTAATATCAGCTCTTTGCTTTATGCGGATGATGTTATACTTCTAAATAAATCTGCTACAAGTCTGCAAGATTTCCTGACTAAATTGAATAGCTGTTGTAATAAATATGGCATGAAGGTCAGCAATAAAAAGACAAAGACAATGAAAATAGGCAGAATCATTGAAAATGTCAACTGTGTTGTTAATGGAGAACCTGTGGAACAAGTGAAACATTTCATCTACTTAAGCATGATTTTTAGTGAAGATGGTAAATTAAATATAGAAATGGACAACAGAATCAGCAAAGCTGGTATGGTAGGAAGTCAATTGAATAAATTCATATGGAATAAGAGAGAAATTAGTCAGAACACTAAATTAGCTGTATACAAGACAGTGTTCAAACCAGTTTTAACTTATGGATCTGAGAACTGGGTCAGAAGTAAAACACTTGACCAAAGACTAGAGACCGCAGATATGAGAGTCCTGAGAAAGATTATAGGCGTGAACAGATGGCATCAATGGCAATATCATATTAAAAACTAGGATATTAAGAAAGAACTTGACATTGTCAACATCCAAGAATGCATTAGCAGAGCTAATCTCAGGTGGTATGGTCACTTAAACAGAATGGGCAAAGAAAGATTAGCAAAAGAAGTGTTCTCTGCCAGGTTGGCAGGAAAACGACCCGAGGAAGACCAAGATATAGGTGGATTGATACGGTACAAAGTGCCTTTGACGATAGAAATATAAGATCTGATAATGTTGAAGCCTTGACAAGTAACAGACTGATTTGGAATAAAATTGTAGATAGGAAGTTAGTAATGATGTAATTTTTTTCATGTAGTACTATCATATCCTGTACACCCCTTGAGGGTACATGGCAGGAATTTGATGATGATGATGTGTTGCTTAATCCAAAAATCCTGCTTTGGAGACCAAGCATGAAACTTTTTCAAGCAACTTCAGGCTTCCAATAAGTAGGGTGGCGGCATCACATAAGGTAGTATGTTATCTGTCATTGGTGATATTCACAATCATCTATCCCACAGTGGGATTCAAACACCTAACCTGTTGGTTGAAGAGCAGAGATGCTTATCATCTCTGCCAGTGAGACATGGCAATTCTTAAATTCCAAATAATAGTAAAAAATAAGTACTGACTTCAGTTAAAATCTGCACAGTTGCTTCTAGCAGTATTTCTAACAGGAATATAAAACTTCATGACAATTGGAACAACGAGGCTGCTACTGTACATAAGGATGTAAAAGGCACCCAGTTTCAAAACATGACTCTTGCTGGAAAGTTACGCATAAAATTTATACAATTAAGTAAGATCTGATTTTTGTGCTTGTGAAAATGAATCATTGCTCATTACGGCTACATTCACTACAATTTGTTTTTATTCATCAGAAATTGCAATTTTTGTACTTAATAAAGAAATCTTCCCTTAGAGGAAAAAAATCTGTAGGAATAATAATACTGTTATGTGGCATGCATCAGATTTTATTTTAGTGTAAAAGGAATTGGAAACTCACTATAAAATGTGGTCATTTCCATATATACATTCTCTCAGATGGCACGAAAACATGTTTAACTCTTAACTTTATTGACATCAGAACATGCAGAGAATGATAGAAGGTATATGTAAGACAATAGCTAATATTATAAGTTAAACCTTTTCTTTTTTACTTTTGAAAAAAATTAATTAATAAAGCTTTTGATCTTCATTAGATTTTTTTTGCTGTTTGGAGTAAAAAGTATATCTTTAAAGGCAGGCGGAAAATACACAGTGAGGTTGACATCTTAGATGGTTGTAGTCGAGCTGAAACATTTACAGAAAATTTTTAAATTGTTGAACAAATATTTGTAAAAATAACAGTTACTTTGCAGATAGTAGACTTATCTTGTAAATCTTTAATAAGCTGATTTAAGATGTACAGCCAGTATATCTTTATACCAGGTATAAATAAGATTACATTGGAATTGCTTCAAAATATCAAAATAGACCTTTTGGTTAATTTTCTGCTTTTATTAATTTTCAATTAATAAAAGCAGAAAATTTCTTTAAATAACTTTAAAGAAATGCATAAACATTTGAATAGGTCCTAAAGGTATTTTCTGTGTGCACAAAATTTTTCTGAATTTTCTGTGGCAAGTTGTCTTATAGAAATCTTCCCTCTCTTCTCCTCTTGATGTTGCCATAATTTTCACTGATCAAAGATTTACAAATCTTGGATATATTTGACAGAGAATTAAAGAAGCTGGCGGAGAATTTTGAATTTTTTTTTTTCAGGTTGAAAGGAAAAATTCTATTCTTACCAGTTATTTGCTTTTATGTTTATACATTATTCCATTTAAATAATAATAACATATATATATATATATTCTATAATATTGAATGACTTGAACCGAGGTTAAAATAAAAAACTTTATTTGCACGACTAGTTTCGTCTAGTCATGCAAATAAAGTTTTTTTATTTTAACCTTGGTTCAAGTCATTCAATATTATAGAATATGTTACCTAACCGATAAATCTTCGATTGAACATATATATATATATACACATACAGCCATCCCTTGACTTACATTGGGGGGTTCCATTCCATCCGTAAGGACATAAGTCGATACATTAAATCAACACAGTTATAGGCGTTAGGGACTTAACTGTGATACGTATACTGTCATTTTAATTTTTAAACCGTATAAAACTGTACTGTGTGTTACTATGTTGCTACCACTATAAAAGAGGAAAATAATCACTGAAATCTATCTCCACAATCACATTTTCATTGCCTTTTCTATGTAAAGGTTCAGACTGCGGCTCTTCTAGTGTAACCTTTGTTTGTTTTTTTTATGAAAATGTCCAATGTGCTTTGCTTATTTCTTCTCTTTTTTTCATCGTAAATTTGTTTACAAGCAAACGCATCATCTACTCTCCTTTCTACTAGTAAGTAGCATAAGTAGCATTCAAAATTGGGATCCATGTCTTCACCATTTTGAGAATGTCACTAACTACAGAGAACATTTCTGCAAGACCCTTCACTGTGAATTGTTTAACTAGCTCTTCTTGTTTCTCTTTTCCCTCTTCCTTTTCTCGTTATTCCTCTTCTGCAACATTCCAGTTCAACCAATTCTTCGTTGGTCAAAGCCCCCCCCCCCCTTTTTTTTTTTTCAGAACTTCCAAATTCTTGCACAAACCTTTTTAATGTCTTTTTCCATATGCCACTCATACATTGAAAGGTCACTTCGTCCTAAGCCACAGCAATATTTTTAGTAGTATGATTAATATTGAATGCTTTCCAGAATTGCAAAATCAACAGAGGAACTCTTGAAGACACATGCAGATTGACATCTGCCCTGAGTGTGCTTTATTTATTAAAAATGTTTATATTCCCTTATGGGATCATGGACGTAACTTGAGCAGACGTGAGTCGAGGGATAACTGTATATATTAAAAACTTCTATGTTATTTTTGTTGGAAGAAGCTCTATGTATAAGATTTTAAATAATGGCAGCACACATGCAGGAGAAAACTAAATAGTATTTTTACTCCTATATATTTCACTCAATATATCATGAGCTTCATTCAGAGAGAAGGTAGAACTGATGACAACATTTTAAATTTTCAAGAACAAGTCATATAATGTGCATTTAATATCACGTGTCTCAGTCACTACATTAGGAGGAAATGCATGCTATATGACTCATTCTTGTATTCATAATTTAAATGTTATCAGTTCTTCTGCCTTCTCCCTGAATGAAGTTCATGACATATTTTGCAAAATATATAGGAGTAATAAATTCTATTTATTATTTTAATTATTATTATTATTATCATCCAGGCCTCCATGGAGTCAAAAGACTCATCGTGGGAGGTCGTTTTTAGGAAACACAAAGTTTATCATACCACTCCTTGAACCCAGTGACCATTCCTGCTGCAACCACTCTCTCAGGCAATGCATTCCAAGGTTTAACCACCCTCCATGCAAAGAAACCACTCCTCACCCTCTTGCACACAGCCTCCTTTCGTAACTTCCAGGGATGGCCCCCTTATCATCACTCCTTCCCGCCATTCCACCAAGTGAAAGAACTCTCCAATGTCTACCCTGAAACTGCCTCTCAACAGTTTAAAAGTATCGATCATATCACATCTCCTTCTTCCATCCACCAAACTCTGCAGTTCACATTCCCTCAGTCGATATCCACATAACTTGTATTGTACAGTCCTGAAACCATCTTTGTTATCCACCTCTGTACCCTTTTTTACAGTCAATTTATCCCCTTCAAATCCTGGGGACCAAATCTGAAAACAATAGTCCAAGTATGGTCTGATCAGGGTCTTATATAACGGAATGATAACTCTTTTATCTCTGCAGGTCAGCATCCTTCTCAGTATTGCAGCAATCCTCTGAGTTACCCTCACCACCTTTGCAATATGTTCCCTGAATTTCAGTTTTCTATCAATGATCACCCCTAGATCTCTTGTCTCCCCTACCTTCTCCAGTACAGCTCCTCCAATCGAGTATGCATCCTCCCATCGATGGATCCCAAACCTCAAGACTTTACATTTTGCTGCATTGAACCGACATCCCCATTCACTTGATAGTATGTATTACTCCTATGTATGTATTACTCTGTCTAGTTTATTCAAATCCTCTTGCAGGGCTGCCACATCTTCACTATTACAGATAACCCTTCCCAGCTTCACATCATCTGCAAACAACTGAATGTCTCCTTGCAATCCATTGACAATATCATTGATATAAAGGTTGAACAATACAGGTCCCAGTACTGAGCCCTGTGGAACCCTACTTGTAACCTTCTGCTTCCTTGATATTGCCCCACCATACACAACTCTCTGATACCTATCAGTCAGCCAATCCTGAATCCATTTGACTAACCTGACATTTAAACCCATGTGCTGCAACTTAAATATCAGCTTATCATGTGGCACCCTGTCAAATGCCTTTGCAAATTCAAAAAAATGGCAGTATATGCCTTTCCCTCATCAACTGCTCTTGTCACTTTATTATAAAAGGCAATCATATTACTAAAGCAAGAACGCCCCTTAACAAATCCATGTTGATTCTCACAGATAACATTCCCCTCATCTGCCCAACGCTGACTATAGTCCCTCACTAATTTCTCCAAGACCTTAACATCTACTGATGATACACAAACAGGCCTCTAATTAGACACTTCCAGTCTGCTACTTGGTGGCACTATCTTACCTTCCTTCCATTCCCTTGGTACCTTTCCTGCAGCCAGACTTTTATTGAAAAGCCAAGTCAATGGAGCTGTCAGTTCTTTAGCACATTCTCTCAAAACCCATGGTGAAATAACAACAGCTTTACTGGTATCCAGAGTACTTAGTATTTGAAATGCACTCTCATCTTGCACCTCTAAACCCTGAACCTACCCTATCCCTCTTATATTAAAACTTCCTCCAGGATGAAATACTCCGATAAAGTGCTCATTGAACAACTTCACTATGTTTTGTATTTAGTTTGATCTTACATGTGTGATGCCATTATTTAGAACATTATACTATACCCATGCATATATCTCTATTAAATGTCTAGTAAGAAGCTCTATACATATGCAGAATTTAATCTTTTTTTTTTTTTTTTTTTTTTAAATGAAGGGAGTTGCTTAAGAGTTGAAACTAGATAACTGGGATGCTTCTGCAGAGCCTGTAAAGAATGTGAAGAACTGATGGGAACAATTCACCTACTATCTAGTCATTACCCTTCTATAATGCACACCATTAATAGGTATCATTCAAATTCTGAACAAAAGAGAATAGGCAGATTAGGATTTAGATCGAACTGTATTTTGTATACACATTACATATGTATATGTAATTTGACTGCAGTTACGTATACACTCTGATGGTACAATGTAATCAGATAACATGCCAGCTGAGATTATCTCCTATAGTAAAACTTTGAAAAGTCAGCTACTGAAACAACCTCATCAGAATATTGACAGGTCAGCATAAAACATATCAGTTGAAATATAGAGTTTGCTGAAGAATTACAGAGCACTTTCTCAGTAGTGTTACTGAAACTAAGAAGATGAAGTAAGATCACTCTAAATCAGTGATCGCCAAAGTGGTCGATATCGACCCCCAGGGGTCGATATAATATTGTTTGGGGTCGATTCGGGCTCAGGGGTCGATTGGGAGTTGAGAGAAAAATATAAGACATCATTGTACGGGCAATATGTAATTCGGTTAACTTGAATTATCTCCATCCTGAATGACAATGCAATTAAGAGTGAATCGTGGGAACAGCAACATGAATAGGACCTGTAAGATGGAGCAAGGTCATGAAAATAATTACAGAAGCCAATCAAGTAGGCCAAAATGACGTATTTACTAACAAGCGTCTTTTGCTTATCCTGTTATAATTACGTAACAGTAAAATAGAGGGGGTCGATAAAAAGTCAAGAATCTCTTGAAGGGGTCGACGGTCAAAGAAGTTTGGCAACCCCTGCTCTAAATGATAAAATGATTTATTGAGGTATTATCATGTGGGAAAGGAGGGAGCATAGCATTCTAGTAGGATGGCTTCATTCTCTAATTAGTGTCTGTAATTTTTTTATATCTCAACAATGTAAAAAAAAAAACAATTTTTTTTTAAATCTCAACAATGTAGTTTACTTTTATTCAAAAATATCTTTATTTTTAATGCCACAGATCATCCAGCCCCAACTCATCTTATCAGGTGTGATGATCCAAGAACTGCATATCACACTGATTTGGAAAGTAGGCAACAGAGTGTTGTTGTTCCATATTATTCTCCTCCTTGTGAGTATTATGTTATATATTAAATGATATTTAAAAATAATTTGATGTGCTTGATTTTTTTTTAACATAAAAGTAAAATTTTTATTATCCTAACTTGAGTAAGGGATTTACTCATGCGCATTTAAAGAAGATCATGATATAAAAGAAGCAACATTGCCATCAATTTCCTGATAAGTACCCTTGAAGGGTGTTCAGGCTACTATGACAGTACTGCATGATGAAGCTTACATTATTATTTCTAATCTCCTATCAACAATTTTCCTCAAAATTAGCCTATTACTTCTCAGCACTCCACTATTGTTGTATCTAACATTTCATTGTTCAAGGCACTTCTGAATGAATCAGTCCACCTAAACCTTGGTGGATTGATTCAATGGTCTTCCTCTGGGTCTTTTTCTTGCCATCAAACACCTGTTTTGCTAACCTCTCCTCTGACATTCTGTTTAAGTGACCATACCACCTTAGTTTTCCCTAAGGTGGTATGGTCACATATTCTTGAATGCAAACACTGTCAAGTTCCTTCCTAATTTCTTAATTTTTAATATGATTCTGCCATCAATGCCATCTGTTCAGGTCCTCAATTTTTCTAAGAGCTCGCATATCTGTGGTCTCCAGTCTTTAACCAAGTGCTTTATTTCTAACCCAACTCATACATCCATTACTTAAAACTGGTTCGAACATTGTCTTGCATAATGCTAGTTTAGTGTTTTGGCTAATTTCTCTCTTATTCCATATAAGATTATTCAACTGGCTCTATTGTCTATTTATAGATTTAACTTGCCATCTTCACTAAAAACTGTGCCTAAATGACTGAAGTATTTTACTTGTTCTATAGGCTCTATATTGAGAATGCAGCTGATTTTTCTATTTCCTGCCTATTTCTATAGTTTTGATCTTTTTGCGGATTTTCATACCAAATTGGTTACAGCTGTTATTCAATGTAGTTAGAAATCCCTGGAGATTTGCACTGGATGTGTTTAGGAGTACATCATCTGCACAAAGCAAAGAGCTAAGTTATCATCATCATCATCATCAAATTCCTGATATAAACCCTCAGGGGTGTACAAGATATCATAATACTACATGAAAAATTTACATCTTTACTAACTTCCTATCTAAAATTTTCCTCCAAATCAGTCTGTTAAATGTCAAGATTCCAATATTATCAGGCCTTATATTTTTGTCTTCTAAGGCACTTTTTACTGTATCAATCCACCTATATCTTGGTCTTCCTCTGGGTTTTTTCCACCCAACCTGGCAGAGAACACTTGTTTTGCTAATCTTTCCTCTCCCATTCTGCTTAAGTGACCATACCACCTGAGATTAGCTATGCTAATGCATTCCTGGGTGCTGACAATGTCAAATTCTTTCCTAATATCCTAATATTCCTAATAATTTAAGAATGAATAAGTTCTCATTAAGACATTAGTAATTTACTCAGCCGAGTGTATCATTTACAATTAGGATTTATGCATATAAATTCTACTCTTCTTATTATCCAAGATTCCAAATACAATTTCACTCTAAACAAAGCTATCATTCTATGTACTTCAAATATTGATTCAGTTCACCTATTCAGAACAATCACAAAGCACAAGTCATCGGACATTCATTCAGCAACCTTTAAGTTTATCAATCTAACACAATAGCTCTCAGAAAATTTAGTCTCAAATTTACATTGCATTCTCTCTAACATGCTTCTTTATATCACACATTCAATCGTGAACTATTAATCCAGAGATACTTCATATATTACGTTTACGAGGAAATGTTTCATTATATCACACATTCAATCTTGAACTGTTAATTTCAGCAATATGAACTATATCATGTTCTCCAGAAACAAGCTTCGCTACTTCACATGAGGCATAGAAAAGATATCCTTACCGGTATAGACAATACAGCTTCCTCATTATCGAGAATCCTAGAAACTCTCCTTGGTTCTTGAATACTTTTGAGAACACACAAATATTATAGAATCCTGGGTTTAAGTAACTGATTAGTTAACTCGTAAGAGTTTATCTTCTTGCTCGTAATTGCCTAACTTAAAATTTCTTACTCATTCTTATTATCCTTTCATCCAACGCTATCCTTTTGCGAGGCGATAGGAATTTATAAAAGAATAAGAGCGCAAAGAAAGATAAGTCAAAATGCAGAGCGGTTCCAAGTCCTTCCTACTCCGTTCAACCCCAGGTTATTTCCCCCCCCCCTTTTTTTTTTTTTTTTTTTTTTGTGTTACTTCTTTTTCATGTACTACTCATGACATCCTACTCTCCTTTCCTGCCAAAATCTGGTTCTAACTGGTTTTATTGATACTGAACTGGCTTCTTGCATACTTACAGTAACTCACAATAAGGCATGCGCTGGCTAAAAATAACATAATTTCTCATAACAACCAATCAAGTCTTATTTTGAAGAAATAACTTGGATACATTACATTTTACTAATAACATAAAAGGATTACATATTTTACAGTTTTTATCTCTGTTTTAGTAATATTAATTTCATAATAATAAGTGATATTTAATACACAGTTTTCACAACTGCACTTCATCTCAAAACAATATATGAACAAATAAATATTAATAAACATAACTTGAAAGAAATCATACGAATAGCATACTATTAATAAGAGATTATTAGGCTGATGAGCAAATTTGACTTAGGGAATGGCTGATTATGTTGGACTCTGAATGAAGTATTAATAATTTCCAATTTTCCTCATTCAGAATCCAACAAACGCTTACTTTTCCTCTGAAAAATTTTTCTTTAAAGAAAAATATTTCACACAGGTCACTCCTGCAGAGGATTCAGACTTCTTATTTTTTCCTCTAGGTCTCAGATCATATCTCGTCTGGACAAAACTTGATTCCTTATTATGATTTGTGCATTTATTCTCCTCTACTTTTTCATTTGAATCTTTACTACCCTTTTTATCGAAATCAGCATGTCTTCTATACCTGTAGTGTGGGAATGTCTCCTCAGAATAAAATTCATGTTCTTCGTTGCTATTATTGTGTCTCTGTTGTTTTCTACTATTTGTATCCTTTCTGCAATTACTCATTCTATGGTAATTCTTCTTTCTTTTCCATACTGTCTCTAGTGAATCCCTTAGAAAAATTACATGGTCAGGCCTGTTTCTTCTTTCCCTTTCTCTTCTTGTTTTATTTGATTTAGTATGTAGACGAGTTGCTTTGGCAAAGTTAATTCCAATTGTTAGTTAATCTGTGGTGTCAACTTTTATTTTGGGTTTGGATACTTGTTCTTGTAATGCTATGTCTGCATTGAGTTGAGCTTCAGGGCTGATTCAGTTTATCAGAGTCTGCACTACTATTATGCTCTTATTATACTATTAGCTTATTTGTAGGTGATTACACTTTACTTGGAGGTTGTACTTCATTTGATTTACTAAACCTTTCTGTCAGTCGCTTCTTTCTAATATATGCAGGCATATTGTTGTTTCTAACACTTCTTCTATTCATTAGGGATATCTCACCCTTAGAAAGGGTGCGATATCCCTAAAAATCACATGAAAAGTGATACCTTTCCATAAAGTTAGTTCCTAAGATGATGTGAGAATCCGAGTTAGGTGTTGAAGGAATAACCAGCAAATCCTGCCAGACACATAGTCTAAAATTTGGCAGATAAATTCTTGCACGAACTTTCTCATATGCTACAAAGTTAGAGTCTGAGAGAGTAGTAATTCTCACTGGTTTCCTTAATTGAGCAATGTCTTTCCACAATCTATGCCTTATGTGTAGAAGTAATCTCTACTAATAGTTGAAGCATTACAGCCTGTGTCTAACAAAATATTACACTGAAATCCTTGGATATTTCCTCTAATCTTCATCATTGACTCATTCAATTTAAAGGAAATTTGATAATTACTGCACTTTCTGTGAGGAATATACCCAAAATTTGAATCCCATCTGTTGTTTGAGTATGTTCCCCTAACATAGGAACAATTTCTGGCAATATGCCCAGTTTTGTAGGCATTGAAAACACTTGGGAGGATCTCTGTGGTTTCAGAGGTATTCTCTCTTTGCCTGAGGTTGAGAGGCAATGGGCATCTGTTGATAGATACCCTCTAATCCTTGCATCACCTTATCCAGATTTGCTAATATAGGTCGAGTTTGTTTTTGCACCTCCTGTTTCTATCATCTCTTTGATCCTGTCTGTTGTGGGGTTGTGGTTCTCTTGAGAATTTAAAGTGATAGCTGCCAGTTGTTTCACTACTTCATCAAGGTGATCTGTTACTGGTTGCTGCTATCTCTTTACCTCATGGTGAACTAGGGTTTGTACTTCCTCCATTAATTTCTTCTTGTTGGATTGATCTTCACTCTCAGATAATGATTAATATTTATGGAATTTTCCCCAATACTTTTCTTTCTTCCCTTTTCTTTTTTGTTCTCTTTTCCAGTTTTGATTAGGTTTAGGGAGCAATCGACCCTTTCTATGATTATCACATGGCCTACATTGGATGAGGGACAAACGTCTCCTATCATTTGTTCTCTTTTCTTCACAGCTTTGAGACATTCCTTCAATGTGGTGTTTCTCTTCTTGTAGACTTGTCTAATGCCTTGGCGAAATTGTTAGAATACTGCCAATCTAAATAAGGTTTATCTACATTGGACACATTTAAATTATTGGAGAGTGTTAACATACGATTGTAAAAGTCGGTAACACTTTCCTTATCTTTCTGTGTGATCCTCTGTAGTTTCCACAAGTTTGGACCAATACTTCTCAGTTTAGAAAATTGTGATATCAAGGCATCTTTACATTTTTGGTACTCTAATGTTTCCTTAAGTATGGGAGATAAATACAGAAATGTCTTTCTTTACCAATTAATTTACTTCGTAGCAATATTAATAATTGAAAATCAGTCCAATTTGTTACCTCTCTAAGTTTTTCCACAAAAGAAAAAAAAGATAGCACATCTTCTGATTCCTATCCTGAAAATTGAGGAAATACCTGCTGGGGGTTTACAGTTTGAAAGAACTCGCTCTCCTCCATTCCCATGCTAGATGCAAGAGCCATATTGGATTATCAGTTACTACTTTAATTCTCACAACTTCAAATTTAAAACTATTCAAAATACAATTCTTTGCCTGATTTGTTCCACAACCAACGCACCGTAATTCACTTCAATTTACTACTAAAGTTTTAGAAATTAGTTCCTCTTAAGCTAAATATAAAAAACTTAATCTGTTAATCAATACTAGTGAATCAACATCCTGTCGATTGTGCCATTTTGTTGGATCCTACGTTCTACTCCGATGTATATTCTAGCTGTTGACTGACTCCACATTCGAACACAGAGAAAATTTATTTTTAACTGCGCCACTCTGTGTTCTAATTTGCATAAGTAACGTTGTGAAATAAACCATCAGCTAGCACAATATTGTTATCAACTTAATTCAGTCCGAAATTCTCATTATATATATAGGGTTCCTGCTAAGATTCAAACTATTTTAATGAGTGGTGCAATGAAAGAAATCAGGCAAACACAAGATTCAACTAAAAAAAATTATTTAATGCTTTAACACATAAATTTACATTAAAACAAGAATTTCTAGTAGGGATAATACAATTTAAGAATGAATAAGTTCTCATTAAGACATTAGTAATTTACTCAGCCGAGTGTATCATTTACAATTAGAATTTATGCATATAAATTCTACTCTTCTTATTATCCAAGATTCCAAATACAATTTCACTCTAAACAAAGCACAAGTCATCGGACATTCATTCAGCAACCTTTAATTTTATCAATCTAACACAATAGCTCTCAGAAAATTTAGTCTCAAATTTACATTACATTCTCTCTAACATGCTTCTTTATATCACACATTCAATCGTGAACTATTAATCCAGAGATACTTCATATATTACGTTTATGAGGAAATGTTTCACTATATCACACATTCAATCTTGAACTGTTTATTTCAGCAATATGAACTATATCATGTTCTCCAGAAACAAGCTTCCCTACTTTACATGAGGCATAGAAAAGATATCCTTACCGGTATAGACAATACAGCTTCCTCATTATTGAGAATCCTAGAAACTCTCCTTGGTTCTTGAATACTTTCACTTTGAGAACACACAAATATTATTGTTACATCGTCTTCCCTCGTAAATTTATATTGTAAGTTACTATTATTTATGAGTTTAGGATATCAGCTATTCTGTTGCCAAAAAATTTATAATTTTTTTAAAACGACTGCGCCAGCCGGCAATTGAATTCTGATACACAATTAGACAACTCTAAAATAACAAAGGGATCATGTGATTTGCAGTTGTGGCTCCCCTCTTTCTTTCTTATGAAAATGGATTCCCCGTTTATTTATACAGGTCCGAAGATTTAATAAGTGGTAATTCAAATCTCAGAAAACAACAGACTCATGAACTTTGGGTTAAAGAAGTACATTTATTTTAAACACTTTCATATATACACTTTAAGTAGTAACTTCAACACTAAAGAGTCTGAACTCCCCCGTTTTAGGCTAAGATATGCAAAATTTCTACTCCTAATTTTAATCTAACAATCCCACACCCTTTTTGTATTATTATATTCAGATTCGATTATTTCACACAGAGTTACTCAGTGCTCACATATAAAAAAAACACATGCACATAGTTATATACAATCCTTGTGTAGAGCATATCAGACGCAATCCGTGTGATATGCTCTACACAAGGTATTTTAACATGGGATAATATTCTTATTTGTTCTCAAGCTTTATCCTCCCCAACTTAGTTAATATTCAAGCTAATATTTAACATAATATCATAAAGTTTCTTCCTAGTAAACAGTTTGTAGGTTTGGTTCCTTCCTCAGCATAAGCTTAGAGTGGCACCAGCTTATCTGACATAGACAGACTAGTCCAAAATCAGTCCTTTAGGCATCATATGAAAGTTAAATGTGTGGAGCTCCTAAATTCCTTGGTTCTTATTCCTTTCTTGGTTACTATACTAAAATGAGTATGAAAACTTGTACATTACCATCCTTGTCTTTTCACGGAGTTGCCGGGGCTTCCTTGCGATTACACTTCCGTGTTTTCTCACCACGTTTTCCTATGGCATCAGCGACTTCTATCATCTTCGAAAGGTTGCCCTCTCGCTGACTACACATTGGCATAACTAACCAATGGCTCTTTACTGGAATTCCGACCTCATTCCTTTGGTGACTATACTCGACACAGCACAACAGCGACTGGGAGATTGTTGCTGGACACCAGTGGCAAGCTTCCACAGCTATCCAGGACTTGGATGGGAACCCAGGAACAGAAAACAAGAGAGCGATTTGAATCTCACGCTGGACCTTATATTGCAAAATGCGAGCGCCCTCTCTCTTGATGACTATGTCATGCTCATAGCCGCGGCCAATTGGTCACCGCAACTCCGAACTGTTTTGACATGACTCTAATACATAGATCATCTTATATACATCTAATAACAACATTTCAATACTGAGACATAATTTTCCCTTGCTAATTTCACACAGACATTATCAACTTTAAATATAGATCTCCCAAAGTTACTTAATATCTACAACCTCAGTTGGTTAGACATACCTCTGAGTGAACATATGTACACTATCCTTTTAGCTCTTCTTCTGGAGGCATAAGTATGTCCTTATCCTTAGATCTCATCGTTACTGTGTGTTGGGTCGGAAATAGGATGACTCGCCAATGGTGAATCAGCACTTTTTCCGACACAACATTATAGAATCCTGGGTTTCAGTAACTGATTAGTTAACTCGGAAGAGTTCATCTTCTTGCTCGTAATTGCCTAACTTAAAATTTCTTACTCATTCTTATTATCCTTTTCGTCCAACGCTATCCTTTTGCGAGGCGATAGGAATTTATAAAAGAATAAGAGCGCAAAGAAAGATAAGTCAAAATGCAGAGCGGTTCCAAGTCCTTCCTACTCCGTTCAACCCCAGGTTATTTCTCCCCCCCCCCCTTTTTTTTTTTTTTTTTTTGTGTTACTTCTTTTTCATGTACTACTCATGACATCCTACTCTCCTTTCCTGCCAAAATCTGGTTCTAACTGGTTTTATTGATACTGAACTGGCTTCTTGCATACTTACAGTAACTCACAATAAGGCATGCGCTGGCTAAAAATAACATAATTTCTCACAACAACCAATCAAGTGTTATTTTGAAGAATTACTTGGATACATTACATTTTACTAATAACATAAAAGGATTACATATTTTACAGTTTTTATCTCTGGTTTAGTAATATTAATTTCATAATAATAAGTGATATTTAATACACAGTTTTCACAGCTGCACTTCATCTCAAAACAATAAATGAATAAATAAATATTAATAAACATAACTTGAAAGAAATCATACGAATAGCATACTATTAATAAGAGATTATTAGTCTGATGAAAAAATTTGACTTAGGGAATGACTGATGATGTTGGACTCTGAATGAAGTATTAATAATTTCCAATTTTCCTCATTCAGTATCCAACAATACCATTTCTATTACAATAGTTATTCAATTTAGTCAGGGAATCTTGCAGACTTGTAGTGGATTTATTTAGAAGTATGACATCATCTGCATAAAGCAAAGAGCTGAGATTGACACCTCCAATTTTAATATCAGGTTTAATACCACTTTCCTTCATAATGTGATCCATATAGATAATGAATAAGAGAGACGGTAATGTACATTCTTGTCTTACACCAGATTTAACATTAAACCACCTCCTGTACTTCCTTCAATTCTAATTGCTAACTTACAACTCAAATAGAGACTAAGTATTGCTTAATATAATGCCCCATTAACACCATATAACTGTAGCATTTGGAATAACCTCTCTCTTTGCACCTTGTCATATGCCTTTTTCAGATCTACAAAACTTAAATACAGATCTTTGTTATATTCCCATGCTTTCGCAATTATCTGTCATAGAGTGAAAATCTGATCCTGACAGCCTCTATTTGGCCTTAATCAAGTTTGTTCTTCACCAAGCTTCTCTTCCACAATCCTTCCCAACCGTTTCTCAAGTATACTTGCATAAATCTTACCAGGAACACTCAGTAGGGAAATACTTCTGTAATTCTCACATTCAGTTTTATTTCCCTTTTTATATATGGGTACTCTGAGAGCTCTTCTCCAATCATTGGAAATTCGTCCCTCTGTCCAGGCCTTCTGAACTAAAAAGTCTTACAGTGCAGCCACTGTAAGACTTTTATACCTCCATACTTGAGCATTGATGGTCGAATATCATCTACTTCTGCTGCCTTTCCACATTTCAGGCTTTTGATGGCTTTTTCTACTTCAAATATGGGTATGTATTATAATAATGTGAATTTGTGCACATTTTTATGGTGGAACATTGTGTTAGTAATAACCAGTCCATATCCTGAGCATAAATCAATCCAACAAGTATTTGCCATTATTATTAGCTTTGCTCTTTTCTCCAAATTTTCCCAAAATATTTTTGTATGTCTGACAATCATTTCCTACTCTGCTATTTAGATCCCCAACAAGGACCAACTTTTCCTTTTTCATTGTGTCAGTTGCTTTCTCTAAAGTCTCAAAAAATTCCTGCACTTCTACCTTAGTAGAACCTTCTGTATGACCATAGGCACAAATAAGTCTCATTGTCCAGTTCCCCATTCTCATATTTGCCCACATCACTCTACTTGAGACTGTCTGCCATTCACGAAGATTAGCCTCGTATTTAGTGTTGAATACTATGGCTACTCCTTCTTTTCCTTGATTGTCATTGCCTGAATAGAGCTAAGTTTGATATCTCTAATTCTGATATCAGAAATAAGGAAAGTCTTGTTGACTATATTATAGTTCACAGAGATGTTTTCCCACTGATTCAGGACATTACAATGAGAGTGTATAGAGGATTTGAAATAAGAAGTGATCACTGTTTAGTTTCAATATTTCAAAGTAATTACTAAATAATTACTTATTTAGTAATTACTTTGAAATATTGCTAAATGAAACCAAGCGGAGTCAGCACTGTGGTAGAAAACTCTCAACAGGAATACATATCCATACTTGAAGTAGAAAAACCATCAAAAACCTGAAATATGGAAAACATAGCTGAAATAGATGAAATTCGACCAGAAATGCTCAATTATGTAGGTATAAAAATTTTACAGTGCATAATTCATAATTCAGAAGGTCAGGTCAGAGTATTGAATTCTGGATAATTGGAGCAGAAATCTCATAGTACCTGCTGTAAAAAGGGAAATCTGGTGTGTGTGTGTGTGTGTAGTATGTGGCCTTTTTCGATAACTCCCTCTATTCCTGGAGATCTCTCTTAATAATAATAATTATGATTGGTGTTTTAAATTTAGTTATAGAGGCAAGATGTGTAAAAAAAAAGCCTATTCTTATAAAAAAATTATTATTTCCTTAATATTTATTACTACATGAAGAAGGATTGGTAGTTTCAATCAAAATATTATAACTTTTTTTTTTACGAGATGTTTGTTTCTAAACCATACAAACACATTTCCACACAACAAAAACTTGTTTATTAAATTTCTTTTCTTTAATTAAGTATTTATAGCTACACATTCTTTCAGGCTAAGTAACCTTAGCTTCTCTTCTAGTTTTAAACACACTCCATATCTGTTTTATTTTATTTGTGTCTGTTTTCTCAGGTCTGTCAAACTGGTATCTAGATAAATTCGCTTGTTTATTTCAAAGGCAAGATAATGTGCTTCCATTTCTAGTGGGGAAAT
Organism: Typopeltis vanoorti; assembly: GCF_054136105.1. Taxonomy (NCBI): domain Eukaryota; kingdom Metazoa; phylum Arthropoda; class Arachnida; order Uropygi; family Thelyphonidae; genus Typopeltis; species Typopeltis vanoorti. The sequence continues at coordinate 16,988,323 of NC_143556.1, forward strand.
TGGATAATTTGTGTGTTTATTACAGCTGTTATTAGTATACCTCAACCCTTCTTTTCTGCTGCTCCTAAGCTGTTTGGGATTGGCTCCAAGCCCCTCTTCTTTCCATGATACTCCTTCTCCTTTGGACTAGTTCTTTTTTTTTTGCTCTGCAATCTTCATTAAGATTGCAGAGCAAACTTAGTCAGGGAATCTTTGCAGACTTGTACTGTATTTATTCAAAAGTATAACATCATCTGCATAAAAAGGGTAACATCGCCAATTTTGGTATCAGATTTAATACCACTTTCCTTCACAATGTGATCCATATAGATAACGAATAACAGTTGAGATAATATGCACTCTTGTGACACACACATGATTTAACATCAAACCATCTTCCTGTAACTCCTTCAATTCTGACTGCTGACTACAGCTTAAATAGAGACTATGCATTTCTTGATGTAATGTATCATTTATATCATATAACTATAGCAGTTTTAAGAACTTTCCTCTTGACACCTTGTCATATGCCTTTTCCAGATAAAGAAAACTTAAATACAAATCCTTGTTATATTCCCAAGATTTCTCATTTATTTGTCTTAAAGTGAAAATCTGATCCTGACAACCTCTATTTGGCCTAAATCCATCTTGTTCTTCACCAAGCTTCCTTTCTATAATTTTTTTCTTAACTGAGTGTTCTGAGTAAAATTTGCATAAATTTTACTCAGAACATTCAGTAAGGAAATACTTTTGTAATTCTCATATTCGGTTTTATTTCCCTTTCCATATATGTGTACTCTGCGAGCTCTGCTACAATCATCCACAATTTGACCATCTGACCATGCTTTCTGAATTATGCAGTGCAACCACTGTGAAACTTTTATACCTACTTATTTGAGCATTTCTGGTCAAATTTTATCTACTCCATGTTTCCACATTTCTGATTTCTGATGGCTTTTTTACATCAAGTATCCACTCTGTGCTGATACTGCATGTTTCGTTTAGCAATCTTTCAGAGTAATTTCTTCAGACATGTGGAATAACTTTATCTTCAAATTTCATGTCACCTATATTATTTCTTTTTCTTTTTATGGTACTCTTTCCTCTATTTCTATCTTTTTTTTCAATAACCTCCAGAATATTTTGCCACCTTCCTGATAAAATTAATTTCAGTGTTCTTTCCATGTCTTTTGTTTAGCTAGTTTTACATAGTGCTTCACTTTCTTTTATTTTGCTCTGTATTCTCTAAAAATACAAGCTGATTTACTTGCCAGGAATGTTCGATATGCTTTATTCTTTTCCTTGACAGCCTTTTTAACTCCTGAGTCCACAATGAAGTTCTGATTTTCCTATCCTTACTGACAACCCTCACTATATGCCTCTCTGGCTGAATCAATCAGCATTTTATTCAGAGTTTGCCACTGAATATCCAAGGTTTGGGTCTTGTTTTCAAACTCCCATTTTTTTTTTTTTAATGATTGTGTATTTGAGTCTACAGCTCACCTCTGAAAGCTGCTCAACTTTGATTCGTTTTGAAACTTTCTTACACCCTCTGCTTTTCAATATAAATTTCAATTTTATTCTACTTAAAATGTAATAGTAATCACTTCTTATTTCAAATCCTCTGTATACTCTTGTGTCCTGAACTAGTGGGAAAACATCTATCAACTATGACATAGTCAGTAAGACTTTTCTTATTTGTAGCATCTTCTCTCCATATGAATTTGTGCTCATTTTTATGTTGGAACATGGTGTAGTAATAACTAGTCCATGTCCTGTACAGAAATTCAGCAGGTACTTACCATTATTACTAGCTTTGCTATTTTCTCCAAATTTTTCAAAACCATTTCTATATGTCTGGTAATCATTTCTTACTCTGCTATTTATATCTCCAACAAGGAATAACTTTTTTCATTGCATCAACTGCCTTCTGTAATGTCTTGAAAAATTCCTCCATTTCTTCTTTAGTATAACTTTCTGCAGCATCATAGGCATAAATAAGTCTCATTGTCTAGTTCCCAATTTTGATATTTGCCACATCACTCTGCTTGATAGTCCCTGCCATTCAAGAAGATTATCTGCATATTAATGTTGAATATTATAGTTATCCCTTCTTTACCTTGATTGTTATTGCCTGAATGTGACATTTTGTATTTGTTGCTTAGAAAGATCTCACTTCTTTTTGTCTTTTTTTGTTTGTTTGTTTCATTGAGGCCTATGATGTTGTTCTGATACTTACTCAGTTCTTCTGCTATTTCTATTTCTTTTCCATTAATATCACATAATTGACATTATTATGTTGATAATATCAATCCAGAACTCTGCTGATGTTGAGTTGGGATGGTTCTGGGATTTATTCCAAGATTCGTTGAGATGGGTTCTGGGATTTGTTCCATGATTCTTTAGGATGGGTTCTGGGATTTATCAGACATGTTTACCTAGAAATTAATGTATTGTGTCAAGTTTAGCTATAATTTATACTTATGGATCTGTAAGTTGGGTAAGAAAACTGAGAAAAATTAATGGAGCGAACAAATGGCATCAAAGGCAGAATCATGTTAAAAATGAAGATGTTAGAAAAGATGTTGCCTGTCGTGTGAGTCCCTTGAGTGTACACATCAAGAATTTTACAGTGTGTATATATTTATGCCCCACCTTAGGCTGAATGTCCTCTGCCATGTAACTTAATAGGGTGCTTAATCCTCCCTACATAGTATGCTTTATCTATCTGTCTATGTATAACTGATAGATAAAACCTACATAGTATGCTTTATCTATCAGTTATACATATTCGCTGACCAGTTTGTTCTAAAGTATGAAAAAACCCAAACATCCTGGAAGCAAACCCTTCTATCCCTAAATGACACTGGTTAACCAACCTTCAGTGTATTAGAATCTTTATTTTATAAAGAAATTTCAACTGAATACATCGAAGGTAAGTTAGCTTCTGTTGAAAATTCCTTATGATTCTTCACATTCTGAATGGGATTTGAATCCAGCTTTCCAACCAAAGGGTATTGTCATTACCAACTGTTGCTACCAAGTTTCATGAAATATATGTATATTATATGTATACTAAAATGGAGCTTACAATTATTTATATTCACATAATATTATATTGTTTGATCGGTGTTTTTTGTTTTGTTTTGTTTAGTGGGAAAAGATTATACAACATATGTATTCAAGTTTATGTGTTTAAATTCTTGTGTGGGTGGTCCAAATCGGAAACCATTACAGATAGTATTCACATTGGAAAAAGAGTAAGTATATTTATCATGATGTAATCTCTTCTAGTCTAGCAAAGAAATAAATGGCATTGTAATAAATGATAAACTTGTTATAGTAAATTCTGAAGGAGCGTCAACTTTGAATTAAAGGAATTCTTTTGTATAAATGCCTTGACATATTTTGCTCGTGCCTATGTGTGGTCTGTGAGCTTAGTTGGTCAGAACATTTTGTTAATAACATAAAGGTTATGGGTTCAATCCTATCGTGTGTCAGATGACTTTTGCTGACCTTGTTAGCTGGATGGTATATCTGTTCTTTAGTCAGTGTGCTGTGCTTTGAACTCTACTGTGATCATGGGTAGTAGATGAAATTTATTGTCTGGTGTGAGACTGAAGGTCTGAAATGTATGAAGAGGGGGGGGGGGGGTCTGAAAAGTTCTGAAAAACACCTATAACAAAAATTAATTCATTTTATGTCTTATTATATATCCTAAAAGAAAAAGAACAAATTATTACAGTTTGATGAAACATGGGAGTTAAAGAGTTTTAAGATATGTTCTTTCTTGTGGTTATATCAGTTGCTTTAATATTATTTTTGATCTAGGTGTTTAGCAGAACTTTCCAGACCCCCCCCCCCCCATCGTATATCTAAAAAGTAAGAATGAAAGTAGAAATTTGTTTGCTAGAGCAGCGAGCCAGGGTTATAATAAATTTATAACTTTTTGGATGTGTGATTCACAAAATGTAGGAAAACAGTATTTGTGAAGCATTTGCATGATCTGTTTAAAAACTCAATCAGCAAAAGTAAAAGCATAGTTATTTGGTTTTAACTTTTACTCTTCCTCCCAGGCTTTATCCAAAAAAAAAAGTTTATAATAAATTTATTTATTATTATTATTATTATTATTATTATTACGTGACACCTCCAGGGAGTCTAAAGACTCATTGAGGGAGGGCACCTGCTCTACAGCTCTCTGTCTCTACTAACTACAACGAACTGCAACTACACCAACGCCATCTACCACCCACCACCACCACTAGTATTTTCACAGACAATTACAAACATCTATGCCCACAGTTGGGATTCGAGCCTGCAGCCTTTTGGCTGGAGAGCGGATATGCTAACCACTCTGCCAACCAGGCCGGCATAAATATATAAATATTTATCTTTATTTATAAATATATAAATCTGCGCTGTTAGCCTACTGGCTATGCACTTCGCAACCATATGCCTGGGGAAGGAGTGTCCTAAGTTCGATTCCCGTTGGTGACGCGAGGAGCTGAAGGATCTTCCTCAGATATAGCCAAGTTAGCCGGTCTTGGGCGTGGGCAGTAGGGTTTTTTCCCCAGTTTATCCTGGGATTTTTCATCTCGCAAACCAGGCAACCTGGCCTTGAGAACTCAACACTACAGGACATAGGATACACCGGGGGTAGGGCTGACCACCTTATCCTGTGAACGGCTTGAGGTCTGATGATTAATAAACCCTCAACACCACAAGCTAAAAGAGGAAGATGAGATGAGATAAATATATAAGTTTAAATTTATAACCTTTTGTATGTGGGATTCACATATAAAAAAAATGTAGGAAAACAGTATTTGTGAAGAGTGCATGATCTGTTTAAAAACTCAATCAGCAAAAGTAAAAACAAATAACTATTCTTTTACTTTTACTCTTCCTCCCAGGCTTTACCAAAAAAAAAAAAAAAGTAAGCTTGTTCATTTAAAAGTAACTAGTGTGTAGTATACCATGTGCTGCTTTCAGTTCCTCCCATCTCTCTGTGTCGAATTTCCTAGTGATGATGCTGATTCCTTAGATTCTTCTTTATACTTTTGTTCTAATACTCTTTTCCACTACTTAGCTGTTCTCTAGAACCATCCCAACTTATAAAGGTTATTTGTATTCTAGAAGAATTTGATTCAAATCCAATCCCAGACTAAAAGCAGGATATCTTAACTGTCCTGTCAAACAGGATATTATCTCAAATCGACTGTGACAATTTAAATGTTAGAAATATGGGTATATGCAAACTATCTGTCATGACCTCACCATCTAAGCGATTGGGAGAGAGGAAGAGGAAAATTTATTTCCTCTTCCTCTCTCCCAGTCTCTAGAAAATTGAAATATTATTGGAATTTGCTATGCTAACAGATTAGTTATTGCTAATACTTTCTTCCAGAAACACCTACAATGTATCCTGTCACTGCAACAATGGAAGAAAGTATTATCTTTGATATGCTCACTTGTTCAGGAGCAGCGACCATCACTTGATGTCAGAGTAATCCCAGAGCGTTCACAGAAGAAACATCAAGGAGGGATGCTCTTTTGGAGAATGATAAGAATACACAGACATTATACAGGATACTGCCAACAAACATCTAGGCCCAATTAGAAGACAGAGACTCATGGATATTGGAGTCAATGTGTAATCTGATTAAGAGGAGAAGGATGGAGAAACACATTGACTGAAAAAAATATAAAATATTACATTGAAAAATCGGGAAACACATCAGTGAGATTATGCTAAGAGATGTAAAGAGAAAGAGTATGCACAAGATTAAACTTAAATTGAATGTAATGAGGATAGAAATTTGCTAATGCTGACAGAAGATCAGAAACAGAGTATCGGGGGTGAAAAACAATTGGGAAAGAGGAAGAGGAAAATTTATTTCCTCTTCCTTTCTCCCAATTCCTAGAAAATTGAGTTGGAACCACCTCCATTTGGACATGAAGCTGAAAGAGCATTTAAAGAGCTTAATAATAATAATAATAAAGTTCTTGGCACAAGTGGATTCTAGATAGTTAATTAAGACCACAAGAGATAGAGGATAAGAGTGTTTTATAGCTTGATTATAATGATATGGGCAACATTATAAGAATATGGCCTAGAGTCTGGTAAAAGAATTCAATATCCTCACCATTGCACAAAGGGAAGATATAAAAGGCAGGATTCTGCTAGAGATTTTTCTAAATAGGATCGAGTCAGAGATGCATGAAGAACAGGCAGGTTTCAGGAAAGGCAAGGGTATGATGTATAGAGACCAGATCCTTTATCCTAGGCCAATCACTGAAAATATAGACGGTTTAGACATTCCTTTGGGAATGTGCCTCACAGACTACTCAAAAGCTTATAACTGTTTGGCAAAGTTGTGGGAGGTAATGAAAGTAATGGATTTCCTCAACACATTATCAGATTAATAGCTAACTTATACAGTGAGCTAATTATATATATTGAGTTTTATCCTTTGTCCAAGTGTGAGCAAAGTTTGCACTTGAAGTACTTTCAGGACTGTACAGTGAGCAACAGGCCATGTAAGAACAGGTGTTGGATTAACTGATTGGCTTCAGATAGGCAAGGGAATTAAGTAACTTTCTCTTCACCTATTCAGTATCTGTGCTGAGGCATTGTGTGTGTTTGTGTGGCACTGGATGAACACAGGAATTAGAATGGATAGTTAGATGGTTAGCAGTTTGAGATATGCTGGTGATACAGTATTCCTTTTAAATGACAGGGAGAAGCTAAGACAAAGTTGTAGTTATTAAAGAAAGTATAGACAAGAGAAGGTCCTGAGAAACAAATGTTCCTTAATGGAGAAATAATTGAGCAGGTCAGAAGATTTGAGCATCTGGGTGATGTCATATGATTTGCTGAATTCAGAAGAATTTTGAATTCTAAAGTCTGGAAGGATAAATTTGTCACTATAGGAACAAAGCTGAGGCTTCAGCTGTTTTTTCAGTAGTTACTTTGCATGTGAAACCTCATACCTAAAAAAAAAGTCTGATAGGAAAAGGATATCTGCTTTTGAGATGTGGTGTTACAGGAGACAAATGGATGAGTGCTAGAAAGCATTGGTAGGACTTAAATGAAGGCACTGATAGAAGAAAGCAGAAACATCTTGGACACAGAAAAAGCTGAGAGGAACTTCTTAAAAAAAAAAAAAAGTAATGGAGGATAAAGTTCTTGATAAAAGGGAAAGTGGTAGAGTCTCGGTGAGATAGATGGATTTGATGGTGTGTCTGGAGTGAGTAGTCTGAGAGTGTTGAAACCTCAAGAAAAGTCTACAATTGGACTACCTGGTTGGAAATCATGTATAGCACATCACCAAGTGACAATATGGTATATGCTGACATCCAGAATTTTTTATGATGATGACAGATAGCAATTTGAGATATGCTGATGATACAGTATTCCTTTTTAATGACAGGGAGAAGATGATACAGTATTCCTTTTTAATGACAGGGAGAAGCTAAGACAAAGATTGTAGTTGTTAAAGGATGTATAGACAAGAAACACATGACATGTCACAGGACCTATAACACTTCAGTACCATGGCCATGTGTGGGCAAGTGATTAAGGGGAAAATGTAGTCTGTTGATGTTTCTTAAAGAGTGGGATGTTGTACTGAGTAGGAAAAAAACAGTATGGGAAGATTGTTCCAAAGAATAGAGATGGCTGGAATGAAGGAAGATGATGAGATGGTAGTTTGGTGTGTTTGCATATGGATATTGGCCAGTGACTGCTCTAGTTCTTACATGGTTAGGAGAAAGCGGAGGAATAGTAGCAGCCAATTCAGAGGAGCAATGCCCATGAAAGTACCTATAACAAAGGCACAGCACTAAAACAGAATGTCTATGATAAAGTGATTGAAGGGAGTCTGTGAGGGAGGTTATCTATTAAGCAGATTGCCCTTTTCTGATTATCATCAAGAATTCTTAGGGAAGTCTTGGGTGCTCCACCCCAAATGTGGGAACAATGCTCCAAGGCTAGTTGGATCTAAGACTTGTAAAATGTTAGGAGTTGAGAGGGGAAGTAATGTTTAGAATGGAAATGAACACTGGATGTGACAGCTAACCCAATTTTTATAACAAAAAAGAAAACCATGCTTTTTAGTGGCAGAGGTGGTTATGTATGTAATATGTTTGTGCCAGGATAAACTGGATGTGACAGTTAACCCAAGAAGAGAAAGCTGATATTTAAAGGAAACTGGAACATTGTTAAAAGTAAGAGGGGATGGGGTTGGATTTTTCTTGCAGGTAAAAAGGCAGGCTTGAGTTTTTTTAGCATTGAAATTTACTAAGTTGTCTTCCGCATTTGAGGGTGTTGAGGAGGCCAGTGTTTAAGTCACAAGTTGTGGAAGATCTTGAAGCGTCTAACATTAGAGTATTACAAGATTTCTTGAATGAGGAAGAGAATAAAGAATACTGTTGTCGACAAAGCTGTGAATAGGATTTGAATCTGAGAAAGGAGATCATCAATGTAAAGGAGGAAGAGAATAGGTGAAAGCACAGAACCCTGGGTACTCCAGCATTGATGGAGAAATTTGATGAGAGGGAACAATTCACCTTAACACACAATGAATTGCCAGCTTCCTCACTGGTTGTGAGGAAGCTGGCAATCCAATCACAGAGTGCAGGAGGGAGGCCATAAGATCACAGCTTGTTCAGAAGACATTGGTGCCAGACATGATCGAATTCCCTTAAAATATCAAGAGCGATAACATGGGTTTCTTCAAATCTTTCTATGGCATGTGTTCAGTGGTGGGTGAGATTATAGGAGGTCAGCTGTAGAACAAGAATGGTGAAATCCATATTGTGATCACTAATTAACTGTTGAGTCTCCAGGTAATGAAGAAACTAGTTGTTGATAACCCTCTCCATTACTTTTGAAAGTACCGGGGTGAGAGCAATAAGTCAATAATTAGATGGCTGACTTTTGTTTCCATTTTTTGGGTACAGGCTGGATGTAGAATACGATAGTTTATATAGGCGATACAAGATGGGTGTCAATTCTAGAGCACAACTGAGGAATACCAATTGGACCAGGAGCCTTATTAGTATCAAGATTAATCTGGTTTTCCTGATGTTCTTTTGGCAAAAGTCCAGAGGAGGGATGCAATAAGTGGTTTGTGGTAGTATGGGAAGTGATTTGCTTTAGTCGTCCAAGCAAGAGTGGGAGGAAAAAACTGATGCCAAGAGGCATCAGTTTTCCTTGAGTAAGATAACCATGGTGCCATCAGGATGCAAGAGAGAGAGAGGTGGGAACAGGGAAGGGTAGAAATTATGCCCAAACAATCTTAGGAAAGGTACAGAAGGCTTGACTGCCACCGAGCAGGAAGCAAGTTTATTGCATTGCATTCTTATGAAGTTTGCTTTGGAATTGTTTAACTTTTTTTAAAAAACTCGTTTTGGGCTGTGGTGTAAGCTTAAATGAGAAGCTGGAGTTTTTAATTTTAAGCCATTGATCATGGATTCTAGAAGCACAGTTTTTTGAGAACCAGAGCTTGGATACATATCAAGGTTTGCAGTGGAGTGAGGAATGAAGGCTCTCATTCTAGGTTGGATTAGGAAAGCGAAAGCAGTAATCTGACCATAGAAAAGAGGCATAAAAACTGTGGAGTCTTGTCCCAATCTACAAAGGAAGAGGAGATGTTCAAGACTGTGGCAACTATAGAGGAATCAAGCTGATGTCACACACATTGAAGATATGGGAAAGAGTAATTGAAGGAAGGATACGGCAGGAAATGAAAATTGGTGAGGAGCAGTTTGGATTTATGCCAGGAAGAGGGACAACGGATGCGATATTTGCACTAAGGCGATTGATGGAGAAATATAGAGAGATGCAAGTGGAGCTGCACATGGTGTTTATAGACCTGGAAAAGGTATACGACAGAATGGCCAGGCAGGAGGTATGGAGATGTATGAGGGAACAGAAACTCAGGTCAGGTCTAGTGTCGGCATGACAGAAGGGTTCCCATTGTCGTAGGGCTACACCAAGGGTCAGTTCTGAGCCCCTACCTCTTTGACCTGGTCATGAATGTACTAGTGGAGGATGTCAAGAAGGCGGCACCATGGAGCATGCTGTTTGCCGACGACATTGTTCTTTGCGAATCATCCCGAAAGAAGCTTGAAAATACCCTGGAAGAGTGGAGAAAGGTATTGGAGGAGAGAGGCATGAAAATTAACTGGGAGAAGACTGAATATATGTCAACGGGGAGTGACGAGGATATGATCATATGACTTCAGGGTGAAAGGCTAATTTCAGGGAAGAAATTCAAGTACCTTGGGTCGGTCGTCAAGAGGAATGGTGACCTGGATGAGGAAATACAGCACCAAATAACATGCGGCTGGATGAACTGGAGGAAGATGAGCGGGGTCCTGTGTGACAAGAGAGTGAGTTGTAAGAGGAAAGGAAAGCTGTATAAGATGGTGGTGAGGCCGGTGATGCTTCATGGCACAGAGACGTGGCCTATAACAAAGGCACAGGAGAGGAAGATGGAGGTAGCGGAGATGCAGATGTTGAGATGGATGAGTGGTGTGACAAAGAAGGACAGGATAAGGAATGACTACATTAGAGGGACGGTTAAGGTGGGACCAATTGGCAAGAAGATACAAGAAAGTAGGCTGAAGTGGTTCAGACATATAGAGAGGAAGGGAGAGGAGTATGTTGGTAAACGAGTGGAGTATATGGAGTTGGAGGGAAGGAGGAAAAGAGGCAGGCCCAAGCTCAGGTGGAGGGATAAGGTGACAGAGGATCTTAGGGAGAAAGGATGGAGTTCCGAAGGATGCCCTGGACTGGAGAACTTGAAAGAGGAAGGTTAAAGATTGGTGCGCCGACCCCGTTTAACATAGGATTAGGCATAGTGAAAGAAGAAGAAGATTACATGACATCTCCAAAGACTCATCGAGGGAAGGCACCTACTCTGTAACTTTCCGTCTCCACCACCACGTCATCCACCAACTGCTATGAACCACAACTACGATCATCGTCTTTACCAATGGCATCTGCTCACCACCACTAGTATTTTCACAGACAATCACAAATATCCATTCCCACAGCAGGATTTGAACCCACAACCTTTTGGCTGGAGAGCAGATACACTAACCACTCAGCCAACCAGGCCAGCATCTTTTTCATCTTCATATGATGTTGCATCCCAAGTATCAAGTATTTGCAAATATTTTCATCATCATCAACTCCAACATTGTCAGATCTTATATTTTTATCTTCTAAGGCACTTTTTACCATATCAATCCACCTATATCTTGGTCTTCCTCTGGGTCTTTTTCCTGCCAACCTGGCAGAGAACACTTGTTTTGCTAATCTTTCCTCTCCCATTCTGTTTAAGTCACCCGAGATTAGCTCTACGAGTATTTTCTTATTGTAATATTTTATTATCTACACTATTTTACTTCTTATAGCATTTTTTTCCTTTGAAAGCCATTATTTTTGCCTTCTGATATTCTCATATTATATTGTTCTGAAATTTCATTTAATGATTTTACTGATATCTGAAAATCATCTTCTGAGGTAGCTAATACAATTTGATCATCTGCAAATAATAGCGTATCTATCTTTATTTGTGTACCAAATAGGTTATGCTGTTTCCAGATTGTTATAATTTTATATATATTATATAGCAGAAGTGATAGGGTGCATCCTTGATATGTCTTTCCATTCTGATATTTGTTTTAATTTGACTGCTGTTTTATTTTCTTTGTATATTTCTTGAATAGACCAGTAAGAGCTGGTTTGGTATGTTTATGTTAATATTTTAAATAACATTTGTCTATTAATTTTATCATATGGTTTTATAATCAATGAAGACCACATGTGTTTCTTTGTGAAATTCTCTTTGCTTTTCAATTAATATTTTTATAATGAAAATTGAGTCTGTGTAAGATCGATATTTTCAGGACCCATTCTGTTCTAGTAACATAAAATTGTATAGATTTTAATTATAATTTATGAGATGTATATTACAAATGTTAATTAACTGTCAGGCATGTGTATTTGTCCTCTGTAAGTTAGTACCTTATATTTTTCTTTATTTATATATTATTATTTTTTTTTTTGATGAAGTGGTATAATATTTGGAAGGCAAGCTGTTGAGGTGCGAATTTGCGCCTGTCCAGGAAGAGATAAAAGGCATGAAGAAAAACTGTCAGAAAAAAATGATGGAGAAAGTGATTCAGAAGGTATATGTTGTTGCTTGGTGTTTTATATATATATATATTTTTTTTTTTTTTTTTTTCAGCTGGTGGTAGTTTTTATTATATATATATATATTAAATTCATTTCTCAATAAAGGTCTTACTGCCATTTTTTTTTCTTCCTTAAATAGAACATTACAGAAATGTAATTTCTGAAAATAAAATAAGTGACCCTTTCTTTTAGTGTTACACAGTGATCAGCATTCATTTTTGAAATTATGGATTCTACAACCGTGTTAAAATAACTCTTTTTATTATCCTGACATTTTGATCTTCATATCAAGATCATCATCTGGAGCATACATAAATATACAAGACAAACTGCGTTACATTTCAAACCATAAGCTAAAGAAACAATGATTTGATCACATGCTACTCACTGGCATGACCTCTAATGAAAAAAAAAATAAATAAAATAAAAATACATCAAACTAGATTTAATTTATGATTACATGAATAAACATTCTTGCTTACAGATAGTTTTCCTTCCAGTAACAGTGATGTCCTATTTCTATTATTACAATTGTTATTTTTGATTTAAAAAAAAATAAAAAAATAATTATTATAATTACAGCTATTTTGCTTGCTTCAGTTTAGGAGTACCCCTGTTTAAATGTCATTGGCTATTTACTCATGGATTCTTAGGGCATTATGAGTGTAGATGTACTAAAAAGTATATGTAGCCTAAGGAATAGAAAATTGCACATACCTTTTTCTGGGTGTTGTGGCTTTTCCTCAGTCTGCGATGTCGAAAACTGCAGAACCACACGCACCCCTTGTATGTTCGGACAAATAAAAACCCACAAAGACGGGTACCTGATGAGACCAATAGTCTCCTACAAAAATACCACCACAGCCCCTTTATCAAAATTCGTAGCGAAACTCCTCAAACCTCCAACCACAACGTCTAATTTCATGATAAAAAACACGGACGACCTTTTCAAAAAAATAAAAAACCTAACCCTATCCCAAGAAGACATCCTCACTTCTTTGGATGCGGCCTCTTTATACACTAACGTGGACGTCCCCAGAACTCTAGACATCGTACACACACTACTCACAGAAGACCACACCCTACACTCTCGTACTAAACTAACGCCCATTGACATTATTAACTTCATAAAACTAGTAATCTCGGCAAACTTCTTCAAGTTCAACAACAACATGTACATACAAATCTTCGGACTCCCCATGGGCCAAAACATCAGTGGACAACTAGCGGAATTATTCCTGGCACATATAGAATCACTTCTACTCCACCCTTCCCTTCCCCCCGGCATCACCTTTTATGGCAGATACGTAGACGATATTCTGTGCATTGGTAATCCCACACACATCACCACCTTAAAAACATCCCTAAACAGCTACAGCAACAGATTAAAATTCACCACAGAAACCGAACAGAACAAATCCATCAACTTCTTAAACTTGACATTAACCAGAACACACAACAAAATAGCCACGAAAATATACCACAAACCCTCACACATCGGAAACTACCTCCATTTTCACTCATACCATCCGTATTCTGTTAAAAAATCCGTCATCTTATCACAATTCATAAATGCCTACAAATTTTCAACCAATCAAAATAGTCTAAACGCTGAAATAAAAAAACTAACACAGATCTTCTTAAATCGCAACTATCCTACACAACTGATTAACTACGCAAACAAGACGGCAAAAAACCGCCAAAACAACCCAAGTACCAAAACGAACTTCCCTACACAAAAAATTATCAAACTACCATACACCCAAAACACATACAAAGCCTATAAATACATCTTCAAACATACTGACTACAAACTGGTATTCACCACTGGCAAACCTCCTAAAATCCACCAAACCTCACACACAAAAAGAAATATTTGAACAGCACAATGTAGTCTATAAATTTCCCTGCCAAAAAGACTGTGACATCACCTACACAGGTTCCACCATCAGGTCTTTATGGGCAAGACTACAAGAATACTTCCGTGACTGTAACATCCCTATTCCAGAACATTTAAACACTAAAAAACGCAATATCAAAAAGAAAAATCGTATACAAAACACAGGAAAAACGGAAATAGCTATTCACGCCCTTGAACAAAAACACACCCCGCAGATAGACAAGGCCATCATAATAGACAGACAAGACAATGAAACAATGCTCAGAATATCGGAAACAATAGCTATAAAGTGTGACGCGAACTCCATCAACGTACACAGGCCCTACATAATCTCCGAGGTTTGGAAGCTTCACAACATAATATTGAGGTCACAACCCCGACCAATAGGAGACAACACAAACACCTCTAAAACAGAAGCACTCACCCGACCTGACATAGCTTCCACTTTCCCAATGTGTTCAGATGACGACCACGAATAGTCGAAACGGTCCACACCCCGTCAACCACCTTTCCCCTTCCCCCTCCCTATTTTAAAAAAAAATTCACCCTTTCACTTTTTCCCCACCCTATATAAAAGTATATGTTTCTATATATTACGAAAAAACCCGGGTTTTTCTAACTTATTCTACCAACTGCCTACCCCCGCCACACACACTCTGCAGTTTTCGACATCGCAGACTGAGGAAAAGCCACAACACCCAGAAAAAGGTATGTGCAATTTTCTATTCCTTAGGCTACATATACTTTTTAGTACATCTACACTCATAATGCCCTAAGAATCCATGAGTAAATAGCCAATGACATTTAAACAGGGGTACTCCTAAACTGAAGCAAGCAAAATAGCTGTAATTATAATAGTTTATAATGAGGAGTAACATGGGAGTTTTCCCAGAAATAATATACATAAAAAAATAATGTTTATTCATGCAATCATAAATTAAATCTAGCTTGATGTGTTTTTTTTCTTTTTTTTTTCACTAGAGGTCATGGCAGTGAGTAGCATGTGATCAAATCATTGTTTCTGTTTCTGTGGCTTACAGTTTGAAATATAGCACAGCTTGTTTTTTATATTTATGTATGCTCCAGATGATGATCTTGATACGAAGATCAAAACATCGGGATAATAAAAAGAGTTATTTTAACATGGTTGTAGAATCCATAATTTCAAAAAATAAAATAAGTGACCTCCGAAACAGAGAAAAAGTAGCATATGATCAAATCATTGTTTCTGTGGCTTACTGTTTGAAATATAACGCAGCTTGTTTTGGATATTTATGTATGCTCCAGATGATGATCTTGATATGAAGATCGAAACATCAAGATAATAAAAAGAGTTATTTTAACACGGTTGTAAAATCCATAATTTCAAAAAATAAAATTAGTGACCTCTGAAACAGAGAAACATAAAAGTATCGTTCAGCTTAGTCAATAAATTTTCATCCTCTTTATTTTTTTTTCAAGATTACCATGTTTTATGTCTGCTTGAAACATTTGATGGCTCTGAATTTGAAGCTAGAAAACAATGTTTGTACATAGAAACAATAAAATGTTATTGTCTATACCCTATTTAAAACTTTATTTTCAAATATTACTTTTTGTGTCAGTTGTAACCTAGCCAACTTTATTTTTTTGAGTTATTTTACTCAAATTATGCTGTGTTAATTCTAGCTTAACTTTATGATGCTAATTAATTCAGTGATAGAAGCAGAAAAAATTCCATAAGTCTAACTTCTATGCATATGACATGATATATAAGCTTGCTTACACTTGGATAAAGGATTAAATCAAAGAATATAATTTCTTGGTATCTTTAACTGATAAATAAGCATGTTGAAATAATGTGATAATCAGTTACCTAGTGTAGACATGTAAAGGCATATTATCACATTTTTGTTTAATGGCAAGAAACCAATATGTGGAGATAAAAATTAACTAAATTTTACTTATTAAGCAAATATTTTGCTTTGTCCCTGAAATATCTTTGAAGTTTATTTTGAGGCAGCTGCATTTATCGAGGTTTAGGGAATTTTGGAGAGCTGTTGCAGATTCCAAAAAGTCTCTTCATTTTCGAATATGAATCTACATCTTTGTGTAATAAGAAAGGTTTTCCCCCCAACTGGATATGATGATCCAGGTTAATTTCATATATTCTGCAACCCCCTGAAGAGCTGTAATGTATGTGCTGGATGTATTTTCATATTCATTCAGGTAGATCTTGGCATTTCTTTTCTGTTTGAGTGAAATTGGTAAATTTGCAGCAGCAGGGGATCCTGCAGATAACAATCAAGTTGACCCTGTTGATCTAAATGAAAGAGAATTTTTGGTGAGTAGAAAGTTTTTTCACTTGGTTATAAATTAAATTAAAAATGTCAAGAAATTATATTGTTTAATCCTTTTTTCCAAGTATAGGCAAACAAAGTTTGCATGTTAAGTTTCTTCACAACTAGGCTACTTGTATATAGAGGCTAATGACTTCACATTAATTGCCTTAGTATCCCATAATGCAAATCACACATCCTTTTGGGGGGGGGGGGGGAGGTGTAATGCTGTGTATTATGGGAAGGGCCACTACTCAGACCAGTTTCAACCTTTATTGAGGTCGCATCAGCCAGATGCAGAAGAGATACTGAGGTTGAAGTAATGCAGAAGTCATACATCCCACATACAAGTAGTAATACTTATTATTAAAATACTCTGCATTAGAGTTAGTTGTAGAAAGACAATTAACATGAAGTCATTAGCCTCTATAAAAGTAGTCTAGTCGTGAAGAAACTTCATTTGCAAACTTTGTTTGCTTAAACTCATATGAAGGATGAAACAAGAATATAATTTCTTGTAATTTTTAATTTAATTTATAACCAATTGAAAAAACTTTCTACAACTAGCTCTAATCCAGAGTAGTTTAATAATAAGGAATTACACCTTTCCACAACTTGTATGCAGTATATATATATATATATATATATATATATATATATATATATATATATATATATATATATATATATATATATATGACATTTGCATTGTTTCAACCCAACCAGACGGCTCCCAGAAAACATCATGGACCTCATCAGAACAAAAAACAAAGCCAGGAAAAGATACCACAACACAAGAGCTCCACAGGACAAGAAAACATTGAACAACAAAGTCAGAAAAGCACTTCAAAACCACAGGAATCAGGATTGGGACAATAAACTGTCATCACTCATCCCAGAAGATCACAAAATATGGAAATTTCTGAAGATCCTGCACACCAAACACAACCCTCTACCTCCCATGCAAACTGCACATGGAACGGCGCACACTGATAAAGAAAAAGCAGAAGCAATAGCAGAAAACCTAGAAAAACAATGCAGCCCATCATATGACAACATAAACATCACCCACATATACAGGGTGTTCGGGATAAATTTGACAGTTTCGTAAGGAAAAAGAAAATCTTCTTTGTATCTATTAAATTTAATGAATTGACAAAAAAACATTACAGGCAGAGTTAATTACAATACTATCAACAAGATTTACTCAAAATAACCACCATTAGCATCGATCACAGCTTCAATTCTGCTTCGGAACCTCGAACAAGCTGATGCTACAGTCTCCCTGGGAAGGGCCGCAAAAACTGTTTTAATTTTATCCATTAACTGGGCTTTTGTATTACTGGAAGTGCGATTGGTGTCTTTTTCAACTGCGCCCCATACAAAATAATCCATGGGGTTAAGGTCTGGGGAGTTTGGAGGCCAAACATTTGGACTGGTGAAGTCGTAGAAATTTTCAGACAACCATTTTTGACTTTTCCCAGAGGTGTGGCAAGGGGCCGAATCCTGCTGCCATACATACGGCCTACCATTGGCTACCCTTGTTATCCAGGGCTTGACTACAGTTAGCAACTCCACGAACAAAGCCCGAATTCCAATGCCAGGGTTCTTCAACACCTGTTCCTGCAGATTTGCGAGGAATTCTGCTGTACGAACGCAATCAGATCGTCTGCTAGGGATCTTTCTTCTTGCTACATCCTCGTAGTCACCATTGCAAGTCTCTAGTTCATGCCTGATTGTTTTTACTGTATTCAGGGAGCATTGGGCAGCAGTCGTAATATCCTTATTTTGATGGCGGGCACGAATCATCATGATACAAGTTATTCTCTTCCATGATTCAGGTGGGTTCCAGCTATCCATCCTTTCTGACATCTTGTATATGAATGAAGAAGGGTCCAAACTTTTAAATGAAGAGAAGTGTGTGTTAATACATGTAACTTACGGAAAAATATAATTAATTATAAATATGTCAAATTTATCCCGAACACCCTGTATAAAGTCCACCAACAGGTCAAACGTACCTTAAGACAGACCTCAGACAAACCAGACAGCATCACCTCCACTACTCCAATGGAAATAATCAACATCTAAACAACAAAAAAGCTCCAGGTAGAGATGGAATTACAAACAGAATCATCAAACTACTTCCTTGAAAGGCTATTGTGCACCTGGTTAACATAACCAATGCAATACTGAGGATACAACACTTCCCGACTGCATGGAAAACAGCCGACATCATACCAATAAAAAAGCCAGGAAACAATCCACAACTCCCCCAAATCTACCATCCAATAAGCCTCCTTTCCAACCTAGGAAAGATTGCTGAAAAAATCATCCTCTCAAGACTGCAAGAAAAATCAGACCAATTAGCAATAATTCCAAACGAACAGTTTGGCTTCCGCCTTGAACACAGTACAGTGCAACAAAAACACCGACTAGTGGAGCATATTACTCAAGGATACAACTGGAACCTTCACACAGCTGCAGTCTTTCTGGATATCGCCAAGGCCTTTGACAAGGTATGGCATCAAGGATTACTCTACAAACTCATTCAGGCCAACATTCCAACAAACCTTACCCGTCTAATAAAATCATACCTTACTGAGATCCATGCAGATAAAAATAAATGGCACCATCTCAACTAGGTGCCAAATCCTGGCAGGAGTACCACAGGGATCCCTGTTGGCTCCTTTACTTTTCACAATCTATGTGGTGACATTCCACAGAACCTGAGGACTACCATCACAGCCCTATATGCTGATGACAGCTATAATGACGAGATCTCTCCACCCACACCTGGCGGTCAGTCGTCTCCAGGACACCATTACAAAGCTAGAGAAATGGTTCTCGGACTAGAGGATACAAGTAAACCCCATCAAAAGCTCAGCTATACTATTCACGAGACGCAAAGCCTTCATCCCAGATGACATTCAACTCCTCGGAAAAAAGATACCATGGCAGACAGAAACCAAATACCTTGGAGTAATGCTAGACAAAAAGCTAAATTTCAACAGCCACATTAAGCTCATAGGCATAAAGACGTCCAGAACCATAGCCCAACTCTATCCCCTGATCAACCGCAACAGCAAATTGAATACACGCAACAAGCTGCTACTATATCAGATGGTAATCCGACCAGTAATCACATATGCATCCCTAGCATGGAGTCACACATCCAAATCTAACATCCTGAAACTACAGAGGATACAAAACAAATGCCTGCGGATGATCTTGGACGCCCCATGGTTCGTCAGAAACACGCAGATCCACAGAGAAACCAGAACCCCCAGACATCCATTCTCTCCTTCATGACTATGCAGAAAAGTTCTTCAGCAAGGCAGACTTTCATCCCAACCCATTAATCAGACAAGCTTCCAGTTATAGTGAACATGACTATCACAAACATAAAAGACCCAAGGCAATCCTGCTCTCAGCAGAACAGAGCTAACTCCATATTTCACAAATTGCGAGCATAAGGTTCACAACCCCCCCATCAAGCTTCTCGACACAGACAAAGGGGAAAACAAAAAGCATTTTATGCTTCATCCAGCAAGCCAGTAACGTTGTTGTTGCATTATTTCAAGCTTGGTATCCTTTACCAAGTTTAAAGTAATGCAAACTTCCCTGGCTCCCACAGATGTGGGTGAATTCTACTGATGTGGCCTTTCCTGGAATATAAGTGGTTCTGTTCACTGATGGGATGGGATGGGCCTATCACTACTGATGAGTAATGAGTTAAATGATCCTTCAGGTCACTCATTGATTAGGTGATTTGAGGGAGCTCCCAAGTTTGGAGAAGGGCTATACTTGAACAGTCTGCTGAAGTAGTCTTGATTTCTGGATTGCTTGCCCATAGTTTGGCATCTACTGACATGATCTTTGTCTGGGTCACTTTGCTGGATGCTTTTCCCTGGGAGATGAGTGGTTCTGCTCAGTGGTAGGTGAGCCCATCACTGAGTAAACCCACTATTGAGTATCTTTTGAGTGATTGAGATTTAATGAGCTAAATGATCCTTTGACCCCAGATCACCCACCCTCATTGAGGTTCGGTGATCTCGGAGAGTGCCCTAGTTTTTAGAGAAGGTCCACACTTAAACAATTTTCCACAGATGTGGGGCATGCTGAGTTGGACTTGATCAATGCAGTTCGTTAGACACTTGCCTGTGATATAACCTCTATTGATGTGGCCTTTTATTGAGCCCTTCAGTGTGATGCCCTACCCTGGGAGAGTAGTTCTTGCTGGTGGCTTGCAGAGGTTGATGCTTTGGTTTGGCTTATTGGTGGGTTTTTGCCTGCCACTGAGTGGAGCTGAGGCTTCTGCAGTATAGTGAGTTATAAAATCCTTTGTGTTATTGAGGTTGGTCTGAAGGATTGCCTAGTTTTTGGAGATATCCCTTTTACTTATACATTGGGCTTGATTCTAGGAGTAGAGTGGTTATGCTTGCTGATATGTTTTTCCTGTCACAAATAGAGCCACCGATGAGATTTTGATGAGTTGACGAGTAATCCTTCTGGATCATCACTCACTGATCAAATGACTGTATATACCCTCAAAGGGGTATACAGGATATGATAGTACTACTACATGAAAAACTTACATCATTACTAACTTCCTATCTACAATTTTCCTCCAAATCCATCTATTACCTGTCAAGACTCCAACATTATCAGATCATATATTTCTCTCTTCTAAGGCACTTTTTACTGTATCAGTCCACCTATATCTTGGTCTTCCTCTGGGTCTTTTTCCTGCCAACCTGGCAGAGAACACTTGTTTTGCTAATCTTTCTTTTTCACATTCTGTTTAAGTGACAATACCACCTAAGATTAGCTCTGCTAACACATTCCTGGATGCTAACAATCTTAAGTTATTTTCTAATATCCTAGTTTTTAATATGATATTGCCACTGATGTCACATGTCTAATCTTTCTCAGGACTCTTGTTACGTCGTTACTTACTGTATATTTTATCTATCTTATCACTCTAGTGCCTTCTTAGATTATCTATGAACTAGTTCTCTGGGCCGTTCCTCTTTTCGTCCTCTGACAAAATTTGTTTGATTTGCTGTGCCAGCCAGAACCTAAGAACAGAAATATCTTGTCCTAGGGAAGGTTCCCAGAAATTAAGTATCACCAAAATTTGTAAAGTAAATTAGGAAGCTATAGATATCTTAACTTTGCATTCATGGCCTATTAACTCTAATACTGTTTGTATATTTCCCTTACACACGTAGGTCCGAAATTTAATGATTGGTGAAGTCAGCCTCATGCTTAGATCACACATAAGCTTACATAAAAAAACATATTTATTATATGGCTAAAAGGATTACAATAAATCAGATACAATACGAGGTTAGCATTCTACCTCAAGCAAAGCAATACTAAAATAATGATCTAAATCACACACACAACAATTACGCCTTAGGCATATATTTCACTATTATATACAATTTGGTACGCATATGGTACAAGACACTATTCTAGTTCTGAACTTATGAATTATCAACTAATAATCCTTTACAATATTCTTGGAACCATACAATACTTGGTTTCTCAGACTACTAATAAGGTTAGAGAGTCCCTGAAGATGTATTATCATTAAAGTTCTCCTTCTTTCAGCCAAGTTTTTATTCCTTCCCTTTCACAAAATCTTATCATTATAAAGCAAGAAAATTCACAGTACTTTACCACTCTGCAGTGTTGATGCTCGGAGCCTTTTGTCCGTCCTTTATTGTGGGATATCACCGCTGCTGCAAACTGCTACCACATGGAGGTCACGTACTTGTTTCGAAATGGCCACTATTTCTTGCTGGACATTCGCTTATCACGTAGGTTGCTACCGCTTAATTCGACCTTCTTCAAAGCGGATTCCTTTGTTGGCTTTCATTGGCACAGTTTCACCGATGGCCCGCGTTTGGGATCTGCCGTCATCTTGTGCATAGCCTTGCCAGACTTGCGTTAGTCAGCCACGGGAGAGTTGCTACTAGTCATCGCCGTCTGCATCACTGGTCTGCACGAGGGAAAAAGGAACAGAAAAAACGTGGGGATACCAGACTTGTGTAACTATATTTATCCCCCTTTCCATGCTGGAATCTTATTCACCAGAGCCTCCCTATTCGTCCCAACAAGGTGATGTCATTCTGCCACCTTACGGTGTCTGCTTCTTTCGGGGAACACCCTCGTTCACCTTCTACAAATACTCTAGCTTCGGGCGTTACGTCACCGATGGTGGTTAGCCCACGACCTTTGGACTTTTGTTGGCAGTACGTTTACTTTCTTGCATAGGACACAGTTTTAATACTAATATTTAAAATAATATTATACATAATCCAAACATATTATTTCAATAGCATAGTTTCAGATGACATATTCAAATCTCAGACTTATTATCTCGTTTTCTATGTTAAACATGACATGTTTTCTGGTAAAATGAGCTTGATTGCTAGGAGCACAAGTATGTTCTTATTCAGTGTTGTGCTTCCTGTTAGTTTCTGTATGAGTGACTCTTTTGTTGAAAGAGTCCCTCATTCAAGATCTAACACTCATATCTGTTGTCTTTAGTCTTTGGCCAAGTGTTTGATTTCTAACCCAGCTCTCAGATCCATAATTTAAAATTGGTTTGAACACTGTCTTGTATACAACTAATTTTGTGTTTTGACTAATTTCTCTCTTATTCCATGTAAATTTATTCACTTGACTCCCTATCAGCTTTATGGATTCTGTTATCTGTTTCCATATTTAATTTACCATTTTCACTAAAAATCGTGCCTAAGTAGCTGAAATATTTTACTTGTTCTATAGGTTCTCCATTCATAATGCAGTTGATATTTTCAGCTTCTGCCTGTTTTCATTGTCTTTGACTTCTTATTGCTGACCTTCATACCGAATCTATTACAACAGTTATTCAATTTAGTCAGGGAATCTTGAAGACTTGTACTGGATGTATTTAGAAGTATAGCATTATCTGCATAAAATAAAGAGCTGAGATTAACATCTCCAATTTTGATATCAGGTTTTATACCACTTCATAATGTTATCTACATATTTAATAAATAAGAGAGAGGATAATGTACATCCTTGTCTGACACCAGATTTAACATCACACTATCTTCCTGTACTTACTTCATTTCTAACTGCTGACTTACAACTGAAATAAAGACTATGTATTGCTTGATATAATGCCCCATTAACACCATATAACTGTAGCTTTTTGAATAGCTTTTCTTTTAACATCTTGTCATATGCCTTTTCCAGATCTACAAAACTTAAATAGAGATCTTTGTTATATTCTCATAATTTCTCAACTATTTGTTCTAAAGTGAAAATCTGATCCTGACAGCCTCTGTTTGGCCTGAATTCCAGCATGTTCTTCACCAAGCTTCCCTTCCACAATCCTTCGCAACCATTTCTCAAGTATACTTGCATAGATCTTGCCAGGAATACTCAGTAGGGAAATACTTTTGTAATTCTCACATTCAGTTTTATTTATCTTTTTATATATGGGTACTATGAAAGCTCTACTCCAATCATCTAGAATTCGTCTCTCTGTCCAGTCCTTCTGAACTATGCAGTGCAGCCACTGTAAAACTTTTATACCTCCATACTTGAGCATTGATGGTCGAATATCATCTACTCCTGCTGCCTTTCCACATTTCAGACTTTTGATGGCTTTTTCTACTTCAAGTATGTATTCCTGATTGCATGCCTGGTCAGTGTTTTTTATCACTGTGCTGTCATCATTGCTAGTTTCATTTAGCAGTTTTTCAAAGTAATTACTCCATACTTCAAGGATATCTTTTTCTCCAGTTTTCATATCACCTTTATCATCTCTAATTCCTTTTACAACACTCTTTCCTCCATTTCTGAGCTTCAACAACCTCCAGAATATCTTGCCACCTTCTTGATATTTATTTTCTAAGTTCTTGCCAAAGTCTTCCCATGACTTTTGTTTAGCTAGTTTTACACAGTCTTAACTTTCTTACATGTCTCTGTATGAAAGAGCACAAACTGATTTATTTGCCAGGAACTTTTGATATCCTTTCTTCTTTTCTTTCACTTCCTGTGTTCACCATGGAGTTCTGATTTTTCTCTCTTTGCAGACAACCTCACCAAATGCCTCTCTCTCACTCATTGATATACATTTGATATATAGTGATTTTGTAGATCACGTAGAGTTTCTGGAGAGAGAGAGATGTCTTGGCCCTTCCCAAAATGCATAGCATTATACACACCCAAAAGGATTTGTGCTTTGCATTACAGGATTCTAAGGCAATTAATGTGAAGTTTCATTAGCTTCTATATACTAGTAGCCTAGTTTTGAAGAACTTTCATCAGCAAACATTATTTGCTTACACTTGGATAAAGGATGAAACAAGAATGTAATTTCTTGGTATTTTTAATGTAATCTTTTGGTGAGTTGATAAGGCGCCAACAAATCTACGTTCTTTTTTCCCTTGATGTAAGGAATGGCAGTAGATTTATTGTGATCAGTGTTTAAATGGGGTGATTTTTTTTTTAGAGGGGGGGGGTATAGTTCATTCTGTTGGAAACAGGTAGCTATTGACTAAGAACATGTTAGAAATATGATGAATTCGCTGGAGTGCCTATCATTTTGAACA
Source organism: Typopeltis vanoorti (assembly GCF_054136105.1). Classification (NCBI taxonomy): domain Eukaryota; kingdom Metazoa; phylum Arthropoda; class Arachnida; order Uropygi; family Thelyphonidae; genus Typopeltis; species Typopeltis vanoorti. The sequence goes on from NC_143556.1 coordinate 17,013,349, forward strand.
AATGGTTCTAGCTTTATTACATAATGCATTAATAACACTGTTTAAAGGAGAAGATTTTGCAAAAAAAAAAAAAAAAAAAATAGATGCACCTTCTATGTTGGTAAATTTTCTTTAGACCAGAAAGGATAAGGTTTCTTTGGGTAAACAAGTGATTAGAGCATCAAAGAAGACAGGCAGTTTGTTTTTTGTGTTAAAGCAGATGCTTAGGTTTTGGCTAAAAGTATTTCCATATCTGTTCCATGTGGCCAAATTGAGATCATATCATCAGTGTAGCCACGTGGTGGATTTGTAAGGAGTAGCATCTACTGCACTTTTTTTTTTTAAAGTATTCCATGAATAAATTAGTATGGATTTGAAAAGAGTATTGTAGTGATGCTTTTAATCTGTTTGTAGGTTTTTCCCTGCCACATTCTTTTCCAGATTAAATCCTCAGACGTGGCTTGAAAAAAGTTCATGTTTGATCTCTGGAGCAGGGATTTAATTATTTATAAGGGTGGATTAAGGATTATTTAATTCTTAGTCCATCCTTATACTAAGATTGTGCTATTGGCAAATTAAACTGAATGTGAAAAAAATCATTGAGAAATTTCCTTACTTAGTATTCCAGGAAAGATTTATGCCAACATACTTCACCAAAGACTGAGATACATTTGAAGAAAATATTGGTGAACATGTTGGGTATAGGCCAAATAGACTTTTCTTTTAGAGTTACACAGTGATCAGCATTCATTTTATAAATTATGGATTTTACAGCCGTGGTATAAATAACTTTATTATCTCAACATTTTGATCTTCATATCAAGATCATCATCTGGAGCATACACAATTATACTATACAAGCTGCGTTACATTGCAAACTGTAAGCTAGAGAAACAAAGATTTGATCACATGTTATTCTACTGGCATGACTTCTAGTGGGAAAAAAAAATTACATCAAGCTAGAATTTAAATAAACATTCTTTCTTACAGATAGTTTTCTTTAACAGTGATGTCCCGTTTTTAGTATTACAATTGTTATTTTTGATTTAAAAAAAAAATTATTCATAAATTACAACATGAATAAACATTCTTTCTTACAGATTTCTTCCTTAACAGTGATGTCTATTTTTAGTATTACAATTGTTATTTTTGATTTAGGACCCTGGATTTTCTACAGTCCTGTTTATAGTTGTTCTTAGAGAGGAAGGATTCGTGGGACAAATATATGCCTTCCATATGTATGGGATTTTTAGACCATCATTATTGTTCAGATTGGGGTGGGTTGATAATGATCTCACAGGCTTCCTTAAATTTGCATTCATACCATGTTTTGGTGTGATGTAGACAACTAGTGCTTTTCCAGTCAATTCTATGTAGGATGTTCAGGGAGGCCAGCTTCACCATAATTATTATATTTAATGTGTCGTTTATGTTCTTTTTGTCTGATGGGAATCGTGCGTCCTGTTTCTCCTATATATATATTGGATGTTACAACTGCAATAGATAGGGTATAATCCAGGGTGGGCCAGCGGAGGGAGTGGGTCTTTGGATGAGTTGAGTAAGCTTTTTAATTTTGCAGGAGGTTTAAAGGTGGCTTTGAGGTTATATTTTTGTAGTACTCTATTTATTTTGTCATATCCCTTTAATGTAGAGAATAGTTATAGTTTTATTGTAATCTGGTTTGTCTTTGTTTTTTATTGAGGTCTTGTAGAGAATTTTGTTAATAGTGCTTTGGCTGTACCCATTTTTTTTGGAAAGTATTGCTGATCACTTTAAATTCGTCTTTTAGTGCCTGTTCGCTGGAGCAAATCTTCATAGCCCTGTTTTTTAGAGTATTGATGACACCTAGTTTTTGTGTTGGGTGGTGGTAGGAGTTTATGTGTATATATTGGCCGGTATGTGTCAGTTTTCGGTAAACAGTGAAGGAAAGATTGCCCATAGGAAGACATGTGACAAGTGTATCTAGAAACAGAAGTGTGTTCTGTTTTTCAATCTCAATAGTGAACTGTTTGTGTTGTTTGTTTAGGTGGCTAAGGAATGTGTCTAGTGTCTGGCAACCACGAGGCCAGATTGCGAAAACATCATCAACAAATCTCAGCCAGACTTTGGATTTTAAATGGGAAGAACCTAAAGCAAGGTGCTCAAAATGTTCCACATAAAAGTTAGCAATTGGGGGGGGGGTAATGGCGAGCCCGTGGCTGTGCCTTCTTTTTGTAGGTAGAAAGTGTTTTGCCATACAAAATAACCAGAACGTAATACATGGGCAAAGAGCGCCGTGATATCTGGAGGGAATTTCTTCTGTAAAAGAAGGATCGTGTCACTGATTGGGACATTCGTAAAGAGGACAGAGATGTCAAAACTGATAATAAATCATATTTTTCTAATGTAATGTCTTTGATGATGTTTATGAAATGTTGTGTGTTTTTGATATAGGAGGGGGAATGACCTACCAACTCCTTGAGTGTTGCCGCTAATTTTTTGGCTAAGTGATAAGTCAGGCTATCTATCCCTTTGACAATAGGCCTTAGCGGTGTTTTCTTTGTGAAATTTTGGTAGACCGTAAATTCTTGGAGAACGAGCGTAGTGCGGAATTAGTTTTTTGACTGTATCTTCGGGCCATGTGGTAATTGACTTAAGTAGATTCTCTGTTTTCTTTTTAATTCTATTGGTTGGGTTGTAGTTAACTAATTGGTAAGTGTTATTGTCCGAGACCAGCAAATTAATTTTTACCACTAAGTGGTTCAGTTTAAAATAACGATGGCACTTCCTTTATCTGCTTTGGTGATTAAGATGTTCGATTTTGACTTTAGTGATTTTATCGCTGTTATTTCATGTTTAGTTAGGTTGCTTGTTATTGTTTTGTTATGATTTAAAATGTTAGCGGTTTCTAAATGTATTTTTTCTGCTATGTTATTTGGGATGAATCTTAGGCCTCTTTCAGTATTACAGATAAATTCAAGTTTGTTTATCGATTTGGGTGCTATGACAAAATTTAAACCTTTGTTTAAAGCATGGTTTCATAGGTTAACTATGTTACTGTTACCAGTAGGCGATTGGTGGCTCCTATTGTTTCTTAGTTGTTATTGTTCACTGTGGAGAAATTTGAATATGGCAGCTGGTTCTGTCGATCTTTTAGTCTTTGGAATTTGGAAATTAGGTTTTCTTTCTTCATTTGGAGGATGTGGTTCGCTGTGTTGGTAGTAATCTTTTCCAGGATTATCTAGATATCTGCATTTAGGTAGCTTGAAAGTTCTTTTTTCCTTTTGTAGCTGGTTTTGTGTAGTGGCTAGGTTCTTTCTGGTGGCTTGAATTTGTTCTCTAAGTAGTGCTTTCTCCATGCAGAAGTATGTTCGTTTTAAAAAAGCCAGATGATTGATCAAATTAGAAACATGAATCTTCAGCTTACCGTATTGATTGCATCGCTTGTGGGTCGAATCTCCATGAATTATCATAATGCTTTCTTTTAGTAAAAAGCCAAACGGCTATTTTTTCTGCATGAAACTCTTAGATTGTAGTTTTCGATCTCAGAGTTTCGCATACTGACTGTAAAATAATAAGGGATTTTTTATCCCCTTAATTTAATCCTATCTTTTAGTGTTACACAGTGATCAGCATTCATTTTATAAATAACTTTATTATCTTGACGTTTCGATCTTCATATCAAGGTCATCATCTGGAGCATACACAATTATACTATACAAGCTGTAAGCTAGTGAAACAAAGATTTGATCACATGTTATTCTACTGGCATGACCTCTGGTGGAAAAAAAAATTACATCAAGCTAGAATTTAAATAATCATTCTTTCTTACAGATAGTTTTCTTTAACAGTGATGTCCTATTTTTAGTATTACAATTGTTATTTTTGATTTTAAAAAAATTATTCATAAATTACAACATGAATAAACATTCTTTCTTACAGATTTCTTCCTTAATAGTGATGTCCTATTTTTAGTATTACAATTGTTATTTTTGATTTAGGATCCTGGATTTTCTACAGTCCTGTTTATAGTTGTTCTTAGAGAGGAAGGATTCTTGGGACGAATATATGCCTTCCATATGTATGGGATTTTTAGACCATCATTATTGGGGTGGTTGATAACAATCTCACAGGCTTCCTTAAATTTGCATTCATACCATATTTTGGTGTGATGTAGAAGCAAGAAACAACAGGAGCCACCAATCGCCTACAGGTAACAGTAACATAGTTAACCTATCAAACTACACTTTAAACAAAGACGAAATGTCGATACTTAACAAAGGTTTAAATTTCGCCATAGCAGCCAAATTGATAAACAAACTTGAATTTATCTGTAGTATTGAAAGAGGCCTAAGATTCATCCCAAATAACATAGCAGAAAAAATACGTTTAGAAACCACCAACATTTTAAATCATAACAAAACAATAACAAGCAACCTAACTAAACACGAAATAACAACAATAAATTCACTAAATTCAAATCCGAACATCTTAATCACCAAAGCAGATAAAGGAAGTGCCACCGTTATTTTAAACTGAACCACTTATGTGGAAAAAATGAATCTGCTGGTCTCGGACAATAACACTTACCAATTAGTTAACTACAACCCAACCAATAGAATTAAAAAGAAAACAGAGAATCTACTTAAGTCAGTTACCACATGGCCCGAAGATACAGTCAAAAAACTAATTCCGCACTATGCTCATTCTCCGAGAATTTATGGTTTACCGAAAATTCACAAAGAAAACACACCGCTAAGGCCTATTGTCAAAGGGATAGATAGCCTGACTTATCACTTAGCCAAAAAATTAGCAACCACACTCAAAAATTCTGCAAACAGATAGAGGGGACAGCCATGGGTTCACTACTTTCCCCACCCTTGGCCAACTTCTTTATGGAGACTTTTGAAGAGAAAACCCTAAACTCAGCCCCACAAAAACCTACTATATAGCTTTGCTACATTGATGATATGTTCGCTATTTGGCCACATGGCCCGGATTCACTCCTCTCCTTCCTAACACACTTAAACAACCAACACCCTAGAATCAAGTTCACCCTGGAAAAAGAGAAAAACAATAACCTCCCCTTTCTAGACACACTAGTCACCCGCCAACCTAATGGAACCTTGGTTTTCTCAGTTTACAGAAAACCCACCCATACAGGCAGATACATTCACCAACAATCCCATCACACACCCCCCCCCCCTCACAACAATATGGAGTTATTAAGACACTATTCAACAGGGCAAAAATAATCTGTTCAAATGATCAAGCCCTATTATTGCTAACTTTTATATGGAACATTTTGAGCATCTTGCTTTAGGTTCTTCACCTTTAAAACCCAAAGTCTGGTTTAGATATACGTTGACGATGTTTTCGCGATCTGGCCTCATTGCTACTAGACACATTCCTTGCCACCTAAACAAACAACACAAATAATTCACTATTGAGATTGAAAAACAGAACACACTTCTGTTTCTAGATACACTTGTCACGCGTCTTCCTATGGGCAATCTTTCCTTCACTGTTTACTGGAAACTGACACATACTGGCCAATATATACACATAAACTCCTACCACCACCCAACACAAAAACTAGGTGTCATCAATACTCTAAAAAACAGGGCTATGAAGATTTGCTTCAGTGAGCAGGCACTGAAAGACGAATTTAAAGTGATCAGCAATACTTTCCAAAAACACTGATAACAAAATCCTCCACAAGAATAAAAAACAAAGACAAACCAGATTACAATAAAACTATAACCATTCCCTACATTAAAGGGACATCAGACAAAATAAACAGAGTTCTACAAAAATATAACCTCAAAGCCATCTTTAAACCTCCTGCAAAATTAAAAAGCTTACTCAACTCATCCAAAGACCCACTCCCTCCGCTGGCCCACCCTGGAGTATACCATATCTATTGCACCTGTAACATCCCATATATAGGAGAAACAGGACGCACAATTCCCATCAGACAAAAAGAACATAAACGACACATTAAATATAATAATTATGGTGAAGCTGGCCTTTCTGATTAAATATAATAATTATGGTGAAGCTGGCCTCCCTGAACACCCTACATAGAATTGACTGGAAAAGCACTAGTTGTCTACATCATGCCAAAACATGGTATGAACGCAAATTTAAGGAAGCCTGTGAGATTGTTATCAACCACCCCAATCTGAACAATAATGATGGTCTAAAAATCCCATACAAATGGAAGACGTATATTCGTACCATGAACCTTCCTCTCTAATAACAACTATAAACAGGACTGTAGAAAATCCAGGATCCTTAATCAAAAATAACAATTGTAATACTAAAAATAGGACATCACTGTTAAGTAAGAAAGAATGTTTATTTAAATTCTAGCTTGATGTAATTTTTTTTTTTTCCACTAGAGGTCATGGCAGTAGAATAGCATATGATCAAATCTTTGTTTCTCTATCTTACAGTTTACAATGTGACGCAGCTTGTATAGTATAATTGTGTATGCTCCAAATGATGATCTTGATATGAAGATCGAAACGTTGAGATAATAAAGTTATTTATAACACAGTTGTAAAATCCATAATTTATAAATTAAGGCCAAATAGACCTTGCTATGTCCAATTATTTTTACCTAATGACAAATAGTCATTAGGTAAAATAATTTCATGGAATGTACAATAGTATGTGCAAAATGTTTCCAAAATAAAAATAAACAACATGGGAATATAAAAGATATCCCTATTTATACTTTGTTAATCTTGTAAAAGCATGTGCTAAGGATCCTTCCCATGTACTGAGAGTGGTGCTGTTGTCACACTAGCAGAGTATGACATGTATTTGACTTCCTACTGAAGAGATAAGTCAGTTGTATTAATATTGAACCTTATATTTAGCTAGCATATTAGTTAAACTAAGCTTTGAGTTTGTTTTAATTAAATGTCAGCATAGTTGAACATCTGTTTTATATCTCTCTTATATATCTTATATATTTTGGTTAAATTAGTAAATGCATGTAGTAGTATGACAATGGAGACTGCCCTTTGTTTAACTTTGATATAAATTATTTCATACAATGTAGTATGTGTAAAATGTTTCCATCGGCAAATGTGAATCATTTTGGGGGAAGAAAAGAAGTCAGTAGTGTGAGAATTGGTCTGAAATGCATTTTGATTAAACAGTGGAAAATATGTGGAATGGGAACAAAATTTTGAGCAAAGGATTAAATCACCTGCAAAAGAGATAAAATGCTGTGAAATAGATGAAAGAAGTAGAGGGTAAAAAGGGCAATACAATAGAAATGTCAAAGCTACCATGAGTTCTTCGCAGTACTAAATGGAAACTGGAAAACTAGTATTTGGTAAGTAGAAAGAAATAAAAACCAGACAGAATATGAGGGGTGGGGAGAAGAAAAATGTATTAAAAAAAATAGAAAAATGTAAAAAAGGATACAATGTGGATTCTTTGATTACAGGTGTGAAGATTTTATGTGACAGACTATATGTAAGCAGGTAGTAGAGAAGGTGGAAGATATGATTGTGTTGGTTGGAAAGAATGATTTGAATGGTGATAAGTATGGTGGTCTGAGTGAGAAAGAGAATGTAATGGAAGAGGCAAAAAGAAGACCAGAAATCAAGATCATGAGTCATATATTGAGTTATCTTGTTTCATGCTTCTTGTTGTATGGAACCACTATCCTGTTTCTCCTCAATTTCTCACAGCAGCCTCTGCATTATCATAGATATTTTGCAATAAACATATCAGATTCTTCTCTGCTCCAGGTGCATAGTACTCCTTCCTCTTCTGAATCCTGCTTGATTATTTTCTAGATTTTCTTTCATTCATTTCTTTATTCTTTCTGCTCATATCATAAGTACTTTTCCCACATGACTTGTACTTTTCATGTTGTTGATCACTGATCAGGTGGACTTCTCCTGATGGAGAAGCTGACTACTAATGATCTCCATTATATTCTTGGAAATAAATAAAGGAAAATGAAAGCCAAATTTTTTATCTCCTAGGAGAGATTGTGAAAATGATGGAGAATGGTGTTAATTCTGAAGGTTCTTAGCACAGTTGGGGTATCAGAAGATTAAAAGAGTAGGCATGTTTTTGGTATGGTAGGAGGTGATTTGTCTTGATTATAGGAGTGAGAGAAGGATAAAATACCAGATGATTGACTTTATCTTTTGTTTGGGAGAGAGAGACAAAGGTAAAAATTTATATCCTTGGTCTCAGCAAGGATATAACTTTTAGGCAAGTTTTTTCCATTTTGGTCTTTTGAATGGAATGGATTTATTGATGTGTTTTTGGCATCTGTTGTAACCAACTATAGTGTAGGCTAACTGCAAAGCTAGAATTTGTCTTGAGTTGCTTATTCCATGTTATTTTAGCATAAACTGTCTTGTCATGCTTGTTAGAGATCTATGGTTTTGATAGTGGTCAGAAATTTTAATTGGAATGTGTGGGGTGGGATCTTTCATTCCAGTACAAATTATTTTAATTGCTCAAGAAAGATGTTTGGATAAGGAGATTAGAAACAGTAATCATACCATGGGAAAGAAGAGCAGAAATATGATGACTGTCCTCTGTATAACCAGTTAAATTTAGTCTAATTATTATTATGCTTATTATTAGTTAAATATAATTAAAAAGAGTGATACATGAATATATAATAATATTTAATACTATTTTTTTTTTCTTGAAAGAAAATTGCCATCCTGTTAAAAAATTAAGGCTTACATCAGATGAAGAAGAATTTTCTATCATGGTGAGAAGACTTTGATAAAATATTTTATTTTATTGATAAGAGTACAACTGTGAACATATCAAATTTATAAATAGTTAATGTATTGCAATTTTTTTTAGCTGCACAAGGACTTTCTTTTTTGTATAATTCCATTTGATATTGTTGTATTTCATTTCACTAGTGATTCTTAATGATTGGTATTGCTCTTTAGTTGGAAAGACCTAGCTTCAAATCTCGTTAATGTGAAATTTGAAAGAACTTTTCAACCAAACATGAGTTATTTACTCAGTCTCATGCAGAGATAGCACAAGTATTCCCTTCCATAAAAAGGAGATATAGATGTAAGTAGATATAAAAATGTTCTTTTTTCAGTGTTCAAGAAAACATTTAATGAAATGTTTTGTCTTCTATCTCAAGGACACTGGTGATGTGAATAATTTCCTTAATAAGTGATGGAATTAGAGATATCTGAAACTGTCAAGTGTTATTAATGGGGAGCCATACTCTGATATATATATACAGTGTTTACAAAGTAGTAAAAGAAATTTTTTCTCTGGTAATGAATTTGTGATTTCTGCTTCTTGTAATTAAACTGCCTAAGGTAAGAATGTTTATACTCAATTAAACATTGAGTATTAATGGAACAAATATGCTAAAATAGGAAACATTGCACAGTCCCATGGAAGCTAAGAAGTTTTATAATTGAAGAAAAGGCCTAATAAAGAACTGACTCTAATGAATAATTTTTTTTAGGAATTTATTGTGAAAAACGAAATTTTCAGGCTAGTAGACTGATTAAGTACATGTAAAACATTCTGTTAATAGAATGGGTCAGTGAGAGAATCAAGTTATCCTTTAAAGATGGAGATCTTAAAATATTTAGAAGGTTGTGGATCCAAATAATTAAATAGTTTTTATAATAATTAATTTTTATTTTATTTAACATGTATATAGTTTTGTTTAGTTTTATTAAACATATATTTTTTCCTAGATTCTAAGTCAGTATACAAAATGCACATACACATGCACACACATAAATACAAGTCTTTAAAACAAAATGTAAACAGATTGACTTTTCATAATGATTGAAAGTTATTTTCGACTAAATGAACTATGGAAAAGATAGACTTCAATTGGGTTTATATAGGTCAAATTTATTTGAAACTAAGTAAGATACCGACAAGTTTCGCCAACTTAGCTGTTTAGCTTCTTCAGGGTAAAAAATAGTAGATACAGAACAGCTTAAACACTAAAACTGTTCATGAAGGAAAGAACCGAATACAATTGTATTTTTTACAAAAAAAACAGAAGAACACATACATCACACGCATGGAGCTCGTATGATGTCAACTGTTGTTATGTAGGAACGTTCTATAATTAGCAGCAAGATTTAACTCTGGAATGTTTAAAGATCTTATGAGGGTCTTCCAAATATCAGGCAGAATTAATCCTTGATTTCTATTTAGGTTGTGTTTAGAATGGATAACTGTTATGGCTTCTTTTATGATATGGGAGCAAAAATCTTCCTCTAAGTAGGACAAATAGCTTTTGTCCCATTCTATGGTATGGTTTGTCCTGGAGAAATGAAGCGTGTTCCATTGACAGTTTCCAAAATGATTGCTACACTCCTCAAGCCACATGGAATACGAGTGACTTTTAAACCTTTAAAGACTATCCGCCAATTCTTAAGATCTCCGAAAGACAGTCATACTTTCTTCAAATATGCCGGCATCTATAACATCCCCTGTTCGTGCGGATTAAACTATATTGGTCAGTCCTCTAGAAGTTTGGAAATCAGAAAAAAAGAACACATAGGAGATCTAAACAATAACAGAGAAGATAATTCGGGGTTAGCACTTCATTTCTCCAGGACAAACCATACCATAGAATGGGACAAAAGCTCCATGCCCTTCTTTGAGGAAGATTTTCGCTCCGTTCTAAATACAACCTAAATAGAAACCAAGGATTAATTCTGCCTGATATTTGGAAGACCCTCATAAGATCTTTAAACATGCCAGAGTTAAATCTTGCTGCTAATTACAGAACGTTCCTTCATGAACAGTTTTAGTGTTTAAGTTGTTTTGTATCTATTATTTTTTACCCTGAAGAAGCCAAACAGCTAAGTTGGCGAAACTTGCTCGTATTTCTTTTTTAGTTTCAAATAAATTTGACCTATATAAACCCAATTAAAGTCTATCTTTTCCATAGATTGACTTTTCATTTTTCTGATTATTATTTCTCTTTACACTCTGTTAACATGTTTTTGCCCTTACTTTTCCTGTTTGCTTTACATTTATTTATTAGTTGTAAGATGTATTTTTTTGTATATCTCTTCACTTTTGATATTATCAAATTTTGCTTATTCCACAATTTTCCTAAGTGATTTCATTTCTCTGATACTGCTCAACTTTTGTCACTAACTGTTTTGGCTCATGTTTCAGATATGCAAGCCAAAAAACTGGTCTTATTGTACCTTTATACACTAACAATCAATAATTGTCTGGACACCCCCCCCCCCCATGTTATTTGAAATTTTGGAACATTCCACCAGGTTTGTTAATATAAAAAGTGTATATAGATAGTAGGAAGCAGTATTTCATTGTAGTAGTTGAATACAGGTAGTATGGCAACATGATGTGTACTCGGTGACCTTGAGAGAGGTGTCATTGTGGGCTGTCACATTGGTGGCATTTTCATATGTGCCATTGCCACTCAACTAGAGCATTCAAAATCAATTATTGGCAATGTGATCAACAAATGGAGACGTTCTGGTATCACTAGTGCAGGAAAACACCCAGGACAGCTGTCAAAAATGACTCAAAGGGATAGGAGGGTGTTAAAACAAGTGGCATGCAAAAAATGGCTACAATTGGCACAGACCATCTGTGATGAGTTCTAGAGCAGCAGTAACACCAAGGTTAGCATTAGTACTGTATGAAAACAACTCCATTTACTGGATTTCCATGGAAGAGCACCAGCACACAAGCCGAACATCACAACAGTGAACAAGGTGGCTCATCTGACATGGTGCAATGAATGTGTGAACTGGACAGTTGACCAGTGGAAACCAGTACTCTGGAGCAATGAATCAAGGTTCACCTGTTTCCAGTCTGATGGCAGGGTGTGGAGGCAGCCTGGTAAACACTTGTTACCACAGTGTGTTGTACCCACAGTTAAGTTTGGTGGTAGAGTGGTAATGGTGTGGGGCGCATTCAACTGGTTTGCAGTAGGACCACTGATCGTTGCCCATGGTTACATGAAGACAGCTCAGTAGTTTAATATTCTGGATAATCAGGTGCTGGCTACACTGTGGAGTTTTTATGGAACAGACCCATCTTACTATCAAGATGACAATGCTCCATGCCACAAAGCTGCCACTGCTATGGAATAGTATGAAGAGATGGGTGTCAAACGACAGGCCTGTGCAGAGTCCTGATCTCAACCCTGTCGAACACCTGTGGAATAAATTGGAGTGGCAATTGAGATCCAGAGCAGCACGTCCTTGATCTGTCTCTGAACTCTGTGCTGCTTTGATAGAGGAATGAAGACTTTGATGTCTGTCGCACTTTGGTGGAAAGCCTCCCTCAAAGGATACAGGAGGTGATCAAAGCCAAAGATGGACATACCTGATATTAAGGTTCGCCTGCTGGTATCAATTGTAAATTGTTAATTATTGTAAATCAGGACAATTATTGATAGATAGTGTATATACTTATTTACGATATTTAAATTCTTATTTTTCCATTTTGTTTTGTTTAAACATCCAGAAGTCTTGTTTGCCTTAAGTGATTTTCTTTTATTCATTTTCTTTTTTCTTCTGAGTTAATCTGAATTCCTAAGTATTTAAAATTCATCACTTGTTCTCTTTTATTATTATTATTATTATTATTATTATTATTATTTATTTCTAACTTGGTTAGTTGCCTACTGACCACAGGGGATCTGTTTGAAATAAAATAACTCTCTTTGTTATTCTGGGGTTGCATATGACATTTACTATATTATTAATTTTTAGTCAATTTAACTTCTTATATTTTAGCTCTATTATTACAGTTGATGCTCGCTATAGTGAACCCATAGGGACCAGAGAAATAGTTTGTTATAGCACAAGGATTGATATAGTAAATTTAGGAAAAAGAAGAAAAAAAAATTGAACCCCTTTTCTCTTGCTCCAGTTCTGTTTCCATGAAACAAAGAGATGGAGAGAAACAGAAGCAATGGCAGGTAATCATACATCTTCAACACTGTTTATGTATGACAACAATGGTTCCATTTTCATAAAACAAACGAAACTGGGGGAAAAAGAACAAAAGAAATGGCGAAAAATTACACATTCATAATACTGCTTATGTATGACAGCAAAAAACATAAACAAAGGAAATCATGCATTTGTGATAGAACACAAAGGATTGACAAAACTATGCATAAAGCATACACAAAACAACATGAAAAGTACAAAGCCAAACAATGATGGGTGATACACAAGAAAGAAGAGAATAGAAGAGTATGAAATTATGAAAATAAAATCCATGACATTTAAATTTTCAATTCAAATCTTCATAATAAATTAATTGTGTGCTGTCTGTACCATTAAAATCAAAAATAAAAGTTCAGCAGTCAGTCAACTTTATAATTGGTCACCTCCAATTACAAAGAGGAAAGGAGAATACAAGTGATGGACATGAGTTAGCTTAAGGAGAGAGGAAAAGTAATTTACACAGCTGGTGTGAACAAGTCAACTTCCTAATTGGACAGAGACTCAATGATGATCAGCTGATATAAATTGATACCATTCTCTTAGAACTGTAAATTTTTAAAAATTGCATTGCCATAATATTTTGTATATTATTTAGTATTTCTATATTATTATTTATAATATTTTATAAATATTATATGTATAAAATTATATAATTATATAATTTTAGTATTTATATATTTTAGAGTTATAAAGTTTATGTGAATAACATCTCATTTTGTGTTTGAAAAATTCCTAATCCTTAAGGTTAAAAAAGGTATTCTGATTTAGAATTTTTGATTTGAATGGTATAGTCAGTTCATATTTTGCTTCGTTATGAAGATTCCAGGTAAGTTGCATTTTTCAGATAATGTAACATTTTGAAATTTAAACATTAATTTTACATTTTCATTTCTATAATTTTATACCCTTCTTTCATGGGTATCTTCCATTATTGGTTGCATTTGAACTTTTTTCATGTGATGTGTTATTTGTTCGATTCATGCCATTTCTTTGGTTCTGTTATCAGTATATAATCTCCTATTTCCTTGGTTCCTGCCATACATAAACAATGTTATGTCATCAGTGTCAAATTTCCCACCATTTCCTATGGCAACTGGTAAAAAATTCAGTGTGCTGTAATGAATGTTTTAAGTTTGTAATAGTGAGAACAGTTTCTATGGGACCTGTCTGTAGTTCATTATAGTGTATAATTTCATTACAGTGGTGTTTGCTATATATATATAGTACGCATCTATTCTATTTGATCCAATCCATTAGATTGTTATCATTTGGTGGTAACAGTAGGAGATTTAATGAATCACTCTAACCTTTTTTTTTGTTTTGTTTTATTATTGCAGTAACTTATCACATTTATGATTTGTATAAATATCTTTAATAGTCATTACTATCTGTGTTTTCATTTTTCTTTTTGCTACTGCATTTAGACTATTTTGTAATTTTATGCCAGCAAACACTTTGTATATCTATAATGGACATAAAAAATAAAGAATTGTATTTTATTGATCCCCCCCCACCCCTTTCTATTGGTTGTTTTACTGTTATTACTTCCAAATCTAAAATCTCATTCATCATTAAATATCAGAGATTTTAACTAAGAATTATAAAAAAATTCTTTGAATAAGTTTTGTATTATATGATAATAAAAATATACAAATATATGATAACAGATAGATTAATCTCTCTGTTATCATATTCTTTTTTGTCCATGTTCTTTGTTCTATATAAATGAAATTCTCTCACTCACCTCTGTAGTTTCGTTGATAAGAGTACACTCCATTCCTATTCATTTGGCAAATCCGGTAGTGTTCAACATTACCTAAATACTGATCACTTTTTCCATTCTTCTGTGAAGTGAGGAAATCCCATGAACTTCAGATTCATGGAGTTTTCCATCCAAACCAAAACACAGTCCTGTCTTATTTCTTGCAAGAAAGATCCCACATCACTTCACCTTTCCATCTTTTGATAATACTTTGATCACCAAGCAAGATCATGGTTTTCCTTAAACGTGTGGACAGACTTATGTGTTCGTCGAACATGTTGTTTATTATTTTAACGGTATAATAGAACACAGAAACTAATTTATTAACTTGATGCTGATATTTCACTGGTATTATAACCAGCATCTTCAGAGCACAAAAACACTGTTTGTCACAATACGCGAGACTAAAACAACATGGTGTACTTAAACAAAATTGTAGCAGCAACACAAAGACTAGAGTCCTGATTTTGGCGCCCTCTATCTGGAAAAAAAAAAATGCTATCATATATTACTAGAGTCCTAGAAAAGTGCTAGTTTTTTCTTAATATGACTGTCTCCCAGATCTTCGGCAAGTTAATACAGCCATATTTGTTGAGATTTGGAGTGTGTTTTAGGGCTTCTGTCACCTCTAAGAACAATCTCTCTGATTTATATGGGTTTCTGTGTAGTACTTTTGTGTTTTTCCAGTTGATCCTGTCGAGGGCACAACTTTGCCATAACTCCCAAGCAAGTTCCAAAAGCCGAAATAATGGCGTCCATCGAACGAGGAATTTACGACCTGCCTCCAACAATATCTAACAACATACGTTTAGATGTGGCCAACATCCTAATCAAGTCCAAGCCTCCCAAAAATAATATCCCACATAAGGAATTCATTGCTATAAAAGAGCTACACAACAACAGCCAGATTACCATAACAAAAGCAGACAAAGGAAATGCAACCGTGGTGATGGACACAACTGAATATGAAAACAAAATGCACACACTATTACAAGATCAGTCAACATACAAAATTATAGATCGCAATCCCACCAACACACAAAAGAATAAGGCACGAAAATTATTTTAAAAAGTCACTTCCTGGCCCAAAGACACAGTTAACAAACTCAAACCCTTCCATGTTAAAACACCGAGGATCTATGGATCACCAAAAATTCACAAACCAGGCACACCCCTACGCCCAATTGTGGACAGTATAAATAGTCCCACATACAAACTGGCTAGACATTTAGCGAAGCTACTAGCCACTCTCACTAACAATTCTCCCTCCTTTGTCAAAAATTCAGCACACCTAAAAAGCATCTTACAACACCTCACCCTAAAAAGCTCAGACTTAATAGTAAGCTTTGACATCACTTCACTATTCACAAATGTACCACTAATAGAAACCCTCAATCTACTGAAGTCACACTTCCCCCCTGACATATTTGAACTATTCAAATTCACAATACATGCAGGATATTTCACATGGAAAGGGAAAATATACAAGCAAATTGATGGGACAGCCATGGGCTCCCTCCTTTCCCCCCCTAGCCAACTTTTACATAGAACACCTGGAAAAACAAGCAATCAATACAGCCACTCTCAAACCAACACTTTGGCTACGCTATGTTGATGATGTGCTTGCTATTTGGCCACATGGCCCTGAGACATTGAAAACATTCTTAGCACATTTAAATAGCCAACATCCAAAAATCCACTTTACTATGGAACTGGAAGCCAACAACTGTCTGCCCTTCCTGGATACACTCATCACACGTCTCCCAGATGGTTCCTTATCATTTTCAGTTTTCAGAAAACCCACACATACAGGCAGATACTTACACAAACAATCACACCATCATCCTTCTCAACAATATGGCATATTAAAAACGCTAACCCATAGAGCGAGAGCAATCTGTTCAAATGACAAGGCTCTTACTGCTGAACTGACTCACTTACGCAACACCTTCTTGGCCAATGGCTACAATCCACAAAAAATAAACAAAATACTAAACACTCCTAAGAAACCCCTCCCACCATCCACCACAGAGAACTACAACAAAACAGTCACCATCCCTTACATTAAAGGCACATCCGAAAAGATCTCAAGAATTCTCAATAAACATAAACTACACACTACATTCAGACCATGTAGCAAATTAGCCACCCTCATCCGCTCACCCAAGGACAGCATTCCTCCTTTATCACATCCAGGAGTCTACCAAGTACCCTGCTCATGCAATCAAGCCTACTACGGTCAAACAGGAAGAACTGTGAATATCCGCATCAGCGAACATAAACGATACGTCCGGAATTATCATTATGGGAAGTCGGGCCTAGCAGACCATGCTCTGGATACCCCTGCACACAGGATCAACTGGAAAAACACAAAAGTACTACACAGAAACCCATATAAATCAGAGAGATTGTTCTTAGAGGCGACAGAAGCCCTAAAACACACTCCAAATCTCAACAAATATGGCTGTATTAACTTGCCGAAGATCTGGGAGACAGTCATATTAAGAAAAAACTAGCACTTTTCTAGGACTCTAGTAATATATGATAGCTTTTTTTTTTTTTTCAGATAGAGGGCGCCAAAATCGGGACTCTAGTCTTTGTGTTGCTGCTACAATTTTGTTTAAGTACACCATGTTGTTTTAGTCTCGCGTATTGTGACAAACAGTGTTTTTGTGCTCTGAAGATGCTGGTTATAATACCAGCGAAATATCAGCATCAAGTTAATAAATTAATTATTTACTTAGTTTCTGTGTTATATTATACCGTTAAAATAATAAACAACATGGTTTTCCTTCTTGGACTAACTTATACCTCTAATCTTTCTTACAGTTTCCTAGCAAACATCACATCCATAGCCTCCTCACCCTCTAAAACTTGGTCTTTCTCTGCTTGAGCTTTGCAAGTCTTCATCGAACTTAGAATATAATGTTCTCATGTTTGATGTGATCCAGAAGAGAATGATCTATTTAATAGATTACCCTTCTGTTAGCATAAAGCTGAATAATAATGATTATTAATAATCAACAAAATTCTTCACAAGACTCCACTTAAAACAGAAATAAACTAGATTACAATAAAACTGTAGGCATTCCATACATTAAAGGGATATAAAATAAAATAAACAGGATGTTACAGAAATGCAACCTTAATGCCACCTTTAAACCTTCTGCAAAATTAAAGAACTTATTCAACTCATCCAAGAATCCACTTCCCTCACTGGCCCACCTTGGAGTATACCATGTTCATTGCACCTGTAATTTTCCCTATATAGTTGAAGCAGGATGCACAATTCCTATCCGAAAAAAGGAACATAAACGGTGCATGTAAATTTAATAACTATGGTAAATCTGGCCTTTTTGATCGTACCCTAAATACTCTACATAGAATTGACTTGAAAGGCACCTGTTGTTTACATCACACCAAAACGTAATATGAACGTCAATTTAAGGAGACCTGTAAAATTCTTATTAACCATCCTAATCTTAATGGTGGTCTAAAAATCCAATGAATTTTGATGGCACATATTCTAACCTGGTCTAAGAGTTAATTATAATTAGGACTGTAGTAATCTCTTTGAGGCAGTGTTTGTTTTTTTTTTTCACTAGAGATCAGGCCAGTAGAATAATGGTTAATCAGATCATTGTCACTTTGGCATACTGTTTGAAATGTAATATAGCTTGTCTTGTGTGTGTGTGTGTGTGTGTGTGTGTGCATGCTCCAGTGATGACCTTAATGCAAAAGTCGAAACATCGGGAAATTAAAGTAATTATTCCTAACATGGTTGTAGTTCTCCATAATTTGCTGAAATGAACAACAAATGATGTTAACATTGAATAAAATGTTAGCAAGAATGCAGTGTCACTTGGTAGAGTTTGCAGATAATTTTTGGAGAAATTGAAATCTGATATGCTAAAATTCGTATTTATGAATTTAGGGACACAAAACACACGTGTTGAAAAGATTATTTTACTGATTAATAATAAAATAATAACTTTATGTTTCGACCCCTGTATTGAGGTCATCTTCAGAAGGATACATGTGTATAAGAACAAGCTACATGCTGTTGCACTCTATACAAGTAAATTACATCTACATTGTTAACTAATCTTTTTTCTTAGCCTGCCCTCTAGTCATAAAAAAAAATTTAAATAAAATAAACAAAAAATAAAATAAAAACTACAATAAACTCTGCTAAAGTCTTCACGTACTAGGATTCTTCTGGAATTATACAGTTTATATTGTTATTTTACGATTATCTTCTGGATTTGTACAGTACAGGTTGCTATTGAATGTTCAGGAGGAAAGAAAAAAAAAAAAAACTTCACCAAGTCTTCTTTTATTGAGATTTTTTTTTTCGTGATTGCCATGAAGGTTGTAAATGGGTCCTCCACATTCTTGGAATTGTTGGACCGTCATTTTTATTCAGATTCGGATCATGTTTGAACATTTCACATGCTTCCTTGAATTTCCGCTCGAACCAGGTTTTGGTACGATGTAGGGACTTGGTACCTTTCCAGTCAATTCTGTGGTATGTTTGGAGTGTGTGGTCAGAAAGACCGATTTTTCCAAAATGGAGGTATTTTATGTGACGTTTGTGTTCATCCTTTCTGATTGGGATGGTTTGCCCTGTTTCCCCTATGTGTGGTATGTTACATGTGCAATCTATTTTGTAAACCCCTGGGTGGGCTAAGTGTGGCAGGGGATCCTTGGAAGAACTGAGCAGGTGTCTTAATTTTGTCGGGGGTTTAAAGGTGGTTTTGATGTTGTATTTGTGTAGTGTTCTGTCTATTTTTTTCTGAAATGCCTCTAACATATGGTATAGCAATAGCATTCTTATGAAATCTTTTTTTGTTATTAGTGGTATCTTTGTGGAGGATCTTGTGAATGGTTTTTATATTGTATCCATTTTTTATAACGGTATGTTTGATGGTCTCATATTCATGGTTAAGAGCTTGTTCATTTGAACAAATGGTTTGAGCTCTGTGTTTAAGGGTGCTTATGACCCCTAGTTTTTGTGTTGGATGGTGATAAGAAGTTTTGTGTATGTACTGGCCTGTGTGTGTAGGTTTGCGGTAAACTGAGAAGGAGAGACGGCCTGAAGGAAGACGTGTGACAAGTGTGTCTAGGAACGGAAGAGAGTTGTTTTTTTCAATTTCAATGGTGAATTGGATGCGTTTGTGTTGTTTGTTCAGGTGGCTAAGGAATGTATCTAGTGCTTGGCGGCTGTGGGGTCAAATGGCGAAAATATTGTCGACGTATCTGAGACAAATTTTGTTCTTTAGGCACGCTGATTCTAGAGCTCGTTGCTCAAAATTTTCCATATAAAAGTTCACTATTGGGGGAGAGTGGTGAGCCCATGGCTGTACCCTCTTTTTAGAATCTTTTTTGAAGATTGTTTTGCCACACGAAATATCCAGAGCGGAGTACGTGGGCAAAGAGGGCTGTGATGTTGTGTGGAAGTATGTTCTGTAAGAGTAGGATAGTATCATTGATTGGGACATTGGTGAAAAGGGAAGTTATGTCAATGCTGACTAATAGATCTTGGTCATTGAGTGTAATATTTTTAATTTTGTTTATGAATTGTTGTGTATTTTTTATATAGGAAGGGGAATGACCAACCAATTCCTTGAGTGTGGCTGCTAATTTTTTGGCTAAGTAGTAATTCGGGCTGTCAATTCCTTCCACAATTGGACGTAATGGCGTGTCTGTTTTGTGTGCTTTTGGCAGACCATAAATTCTGGGCGTGCGGGCATACTGCGGTATTAATTTTTTAATTGTTTCTTCCGGCCAAGTGTTAACTGATTTAAGTAGTTCAATAGTTTTCTTTTTGTTACGTTGCGTGGGGTTGTAATTTACCATTTGGTAGGTGTTGTGGTCCGATACCAAATAGTTCATTTTTTCAATGTAGGTACAGTGGCATTCCCTTTATCGGCTTTTGTGATAATAATGTCACGGTTATTTTTTAGGGATTTGAGGGCCAGTTTATCTGCTTTGTTTAGGTTGCTGCTTAATTTTTTGGTTGAATTTAGTAAACAGGCAGTTTCCATCCGTATTTTGTCAGCTAAATTGGCGGGGAGGGATCTTAAACCTCTCTCGATATGATATATTATATATCTCTGATATATGATATATCTCTCGATATGAAATGACAAGTTTCACTTGTTATTTCAGACCCTGTACCTGCATCACAACATGCAGTTGTGATGATGCAGGTATAGGATCCTGCTGCCTCCATATGAGACCACCTAAGTCACTCTGAGTTGAAAATGTTAATCATGACTTTTTTAATCTTAAAATTTTAATCTTAGTTGGATTGAAATTTAGGTCTTTCCAACCAAAGGACATTGTCATTACTAAGTGAGCTCTGAAGGATAAAAACAAATCTCTTTCTCTCTCTCTCCAGTACAGAATCAAACCTTCATTTCTTACTAACCACTCACTACATCACCATCTACAGTATAAATCATACTGTAAATTTTAATTAAATCTGTATCATAAGTAGAAGAAATATTAAATTTAAATAATGATTTAACATGTTCATTGATCATGTAATATTGTTACTTTTAAATAGGTACGTGGACGTGAAAATTATGAAATTCTGAAAATAATCAGAGATGGCTTAGAATTAAGAAGTGCTTTAAATAATACAACTGTATCAGTTAAAAAAAGGTACTTTTTATTTTAATCAGTTTGTTACCATTAACTAGATAAAAACATAAAAGAATTTTATGTAAAATAATCCTTTAAAATTACTTAGGTTTTAATAGCTAAAAACTGTCACATGATAGGCATTACCAAAACAAAGAAGACAAAAAAGTGAGATTTATCTGAGTAACAAATGCAAGATGTCATATTCAGCAATGACTGTCAGGGAAGAGAAGGAGTAAGTATAGTATTCAGCACTAAATATGTAGATAATCCTCTTGAATGGCAGATAGTATCAAGTAGAGTGATGTAGATGAATAAGAATGAGGAACTAGACAATAAGATTTATTTGTGACAAAAGTTCCACCGGAGATTGTTGTAAGATAGAAGTTGAGGAATTTTTTTTTGAGGTATTAAAGGAGGCAGGGTGACAGAACTGGGAAAAAAAAATTGATCCGTGTTGGAGATCTAAACAGTAGAATAGGAAATGACTACCAGACATATAGAAATGTTTTGGCTAAATTTGGAGAAAAGAGCAAATCTAATAATAATGGTAAGTGCCTGCTAGATATATGTTTATGTCATGAACTAGTTATTACTAGCACCGTACTCCAAAAACAAACATGCACAAATTCACGTGGAGAGATAAAAAAAAAAAAAGTCTCGTGGACTATATTATTGTTGATAGCAGTATTTTTCCACTGGTTCAGGACACAAGAGTATAGGGATTTGAAATTGGAATTGACCACTAGTTAATTCTGAGTAAGATAAAATTGAATACCATATTGAAAAGTAGAGTATATAAAAAAGTGTTAAAAATAATTAAAGTTCAGCAGCTTTCAGAGGTGAGCTGTAGATCCAAATGTAGTATTTTTTATGTAGATAGCAGTATTTTTCCACTGGTTCAGGACACAAGAGTATACAAGGGATTTGAAATTGGAATTGACCACTAGTTAATTCTGAGTAAGATAACATTGAATACCATATTGAAAAGTAGAGTATATAAAAAAGTTTTAAAAATAATTAAAGTTCAGCAGCTTTCAGAGGTGAGCTGTAGATCCAAATGCACAAATATTATTCAGGAAAAAATGAGAGTTTGAAAACAAGAACCAAACGACCTTGGAGATTAAGTGGCAGACCTTCAAGAAAACAGACTGATTCAACTAGAGATACATATGGTGAGGTTCTTTGCATGGATACAAAAATTGAAGCTCCATGGTGGACCAGGAAGTTAATGAGACAGTCAAGGAAAAGGTGTATCAAAAGTTCTTGGCAAGTAAGTCAGCATGTGCTCTAAGAGAATAGAGCACATGCCCTCAATGTTGAGTGCATCAATTGCATGGCCTACCCTCTCACTCCAGAAACAACCCCAAAAATGGTTCCATTTAATGAGAATCACTTGTCAAAACAATTATGATAAGATTATCTTAAAGATAAACTACCAGATGTCTCCACAGAAAAAATAGTTACTTTGGTTATCCACTAAAAGTAAATTAATCTTACCATCTGACCCTGACACATCAGATGATGTATTGAATATTTTTCCAGAGCAAGAGATGGACACTGGCCATCCATACTTCCCAAAATCAATTGATAAATATAAACCTTACAAGGGTAAGCCCTCAACCTGCTGAAAACTAGATAAGTCTACAAAGTCAAAACAATAGGAAATGAAAGCGTTTTATAGTTTTATAATGAAATTGTAAAACTATATTTACAGGTTTCACCAGAATATCGATGATATCAAGATTTTCCTGCAGGAACACAATCTTTTCTGTTTTTGTCTCAAGGAAATTCCTTAAGGTAGATCCTCATTGGTTAGGACCAATGAGGATCCTACCTTAAGGAATTTCACTATTGTACATGAGGACAGAACTGGAGGCGATCCTGCTCATTGGAATAGCTATCCTAGTGGACAGTCATGCTCCTTTCCATCATTTACAGCTTAATACTATAAATGATGGAAAGGGGGAAAAGGATGGAGTGAATCATTACTTGCTGTGAAAGCAAGTAGTGATTCACCTCTCCATGGGTTTTCATTACAGCATGTTCATTTCATTTACCACCAGGTACTGAGTTAAATGAATTTATCTTGCAACTACTGAGCTCATACTTCTTATGGGTGACTTTAATGGGTACAACACTGTAGGGTAGTACCATCACAAATGGACAAAGTCATATCACAAAATAATGACCTCTCTCTTTTGAATAATAGACTCGATACTTTCTTCCATATGCCTACCAGCTCATATTCTACAATTGATCTTGCAATTTTTCCACCGTTCACATGGGATATCGAAGACAACATCTATGGAAGTGATAATTTTCCCATTATTTGTGCAATGTCTTCACACAAACCATGATCTCCTACATTGGATGCCCATATAGAAAATGAACCAGGCTGATTTGAATACTTTTCCCCATCTTGCAAAATTTAATGCTGATATAGTCAGTCATACACCTTTCATTGGAGGCAGTCAAGTATGTAACAGACTACATTGTCCAGTCAGCAACAGCCTCAGTTCTGAAGTCATCATCTCAGTTTTCACTGTCATCATCCAAAGCCTCAGTGGAATCTAGAGTACCGGGCAGCCAAAAAAGAGATCAACACAAGAGCATGGGGTATATTTACATCAGACTTAATAGCTTTTAAGCTTGCTTGAGCCAAAGCATGTTATATGAGACATCAGAGTCAAAAACAATCTTGGATCCAATTTACCTCTTCAATTAATCAAACAACCAGTGCAAAAATTGTATGGGATAAAATACAGAACACACTGTTTGTCTCCCTCAGACCATAATGGATGTGTTGTTGCTGATCCCAACACTATTTAAGACACTTTGTGAGAAAATTTTGCTAGAATCTCAGTAACAGCATCATATTCTCCTAAATTTTTAATATTGAAAAATTGAGAAACAGTGGCTATTTTCTACCAGTGGGCTTGAGCCATCCAATCAACTATAAGGAATAACTAAAAAGAGCTCTTTCACTGTTTCACCCTAGTGCAGCAGGTCCTGATGACATCTATTACAAAATGATGAAACATCTTCCATCATCTTCTATGATCTCCTTCTCTTAATATATAATAGAATACTTGCAGAGGAAGAGTTTCCAGATTCTTGGCATGTTGGTTGTCATTGCTACCCCAAAACCAGGAATGGATCCAACACAAGCAAATAATTATCAGCCCATTGCTCTGACCAGCTGCTTTTGTAAGATGTTAGAGAAAATGGTTAATACCAGACTTGTCTGGTACTTAGAAAGCGGCGATCTTCTCTCCTATACACAATACGGCTTTCGTAGACATCATTCAACTTTGGGCCATTTAGAAACTTGTATAAGATATGCATTCAAGAAGCAAAAACATCTGGTTTCAGTTGTGAAAAAAGCTTATGACAAAACCTGGAGATATGGCATATTAAAAGATCTCTATAACCGTGATGTCAGAAGACACCTTCCAGTAAAAAAACTTACTGTTTGGGAAGCTTTCCAAGTCACAGTGGGAAGTATGCTATCTCAACAAGAACAGAGTGTTCCCCAAAGTCTGCCTTAAGTGTGACACTTTTTGCCATCAAAGTTCACTTAGACACTGAACAGCTTCCTTCCACTGTAGACAATGCCCTATTATATGTTGATGACTTTATAATTTCCAGTAACTCTTGTAACATGAAGATAATTAAAAGACAAAATCAGCAAGCAATTGATTGTCTCTCTATGGGCTCTTAGTAATAGGTTTAGGTTTTAAGTAGAAAAAAGTGTTTTCTGCTTAAAAATACACTCTTCACCCAGATCCTGAATTAAGAATGGAACAAACTGTTATTCCAGTAGCAACAGAAGCCAAGTTCTTGGGACTCATCTTTGATAGAAAACTTACATTCCTTGCACACATTCATCAACTAAGCAAAAGGTGCAATAGAGCATCGAATCTCCTTCACACTCTGTATGAAGGAGATTCGATATGATCGATTCTCCATATAGATCATATGGAGAATCGATCATACAGAATTCGATTGATCCTCATTGCTTCGTCTTTATTTGTGCTTGTACATTCAAAGCTTGGATTATGGGTCTCAAGTCTATGATTCTGCAAGGCAGGTATTCTGACTTGAGAAGAATAATCCCATCCATTATGAGAGTATACAGATAGCTACTGGTGCCTTTTTTGCACATCGCTCACACAGTCTCTATGTTAAGCAAATTAACCTGCTCAATCACTTAGATGAAAAGAGTTGACTCTTAATTATGACTCTAAAAATAGTCTCTTTTCTCTGCATTGGAAAGCTCAATATCATGTCAGACTGCCATACATCCTTTTGGTAAGGATGTTAAAGAAACTATGCAAGCTATTAGCATGGAATGTTGACAGCATTGCCTGCACCAAACATAACAGTATCCCTCCATCCTACCTCTCACTTTGTCAACTACAGAAACCTCATACTCCATCTGTCTACCTGCAATTGTTTAATGCACACAGAGCAGCCCACTCCGATTTCTTGCCCATCTGTACTAATGATTCAGGAATTGACTTCTGTGTTGTGTTGACTGTGCTGCTGTGTTTCCTGACATTACTATCTCCATCCAGATCCCACCTGACTGCAGTAATTATGCAGCAGAGTTGCATGCCATTCAGCTTGCACTTGTGCATACCAAAAGTGCGTACAACCCTCAGTTAGTGTACCTAATGTGTTCTTTAAAACAGGCGCATTAATCGAAAACGCACTAATCAAATATATATATTACATAATAACTTATGGGAAACAGTATAATTCGTTCCTCAAATTTCTTTTTTGAACCTTAATTTTTTTATAAAAGAATTAAGGTATGTCTCAGGGCCTAATTAAAGGAAAACCATGAAGCTGAAACACAATAAAACATATTCAGAATATAAATTTTATTATTCTACTTCTTAACAAAGAATTGAGCTAACATAGTTTGGTTGGCATTTTGTTTCTTTTTTTTATACAACTGACGGTATGGCCCTATTGCCTCTTCTACTTTTCTGCAAATTTTACTGCTTCTCTCTTCATCGTCGAATCTTTTTCACACATCCACTTTTTTGCTCACTAATTCTTTTACTAATGATTAAAGCTTGGGAAAATACTTTAAAATAAAAAAAAGTGAGGAAAACACTTTAAAATAAAAAAAAAAAGTAAGGAAAACACACTCATATAACATTGCAAAGGAGGCACGAGATACGACCATCAAAGCGCTATGTAATTATAGTATGCCCACACTTTTGTACAGCTTTGCTTGTCTTGGTGCCAAGAATAGTCGATTCATGCTGAAAGGGAGAAAGAAATGAAAGACGTACGAATCTGTCACCAACACGCGAAATCACTTGCTTTATAGATAAAATTTCCCAACTGTTATACAAGCAAAATAGTTACCACTTTAAAAACTACAATGATCATAAAAGAGAAGTTAATTTTCCGACTTGTAATAATAAACAACTCATCCCAGAAGGCGGATTGCTAACCTTTTATCGGAATGGATTCTCCTTTTTGTGACATGCGCAGAAGTGTCGAAGAGTCTCGAATCTGTGGGCGTACTATAGCAGATGACATGAATATTGGCGGTAAATTTTGGAACATAGTATATATATATAATGTACATGGAAGTAGTGTAGTCAGCCATTAAAAATAACTTTCTAAATGTTTTAAATAGGTAACTAAATTATTTCATTCTAGTGAGTGATTTTTTTAAAATAGTTAGCCATAAAAATGTATAGATAGAAAATTTTTAAAATCTGTAACATTTATTTTTAAGATGTATATAGGCACACTAATCGAATTTGGGTATCGAAAAAATAATGATGCACTAATCGGGGGCTCACTAATCAAGGGATTACTGTAATTTATATAGACTCATGGAGCTCTGTACAGGCTATCTCCACTCCTATCTATAATCCACATCCATTGCTATCTAGATGTTATACCTGTTGTACAAAATGAAGACCCTTAATTTTGAGGATCTTCATTCGTTTGTGCTGGATTTCCAACCATATTGCAAGGGAAATGAGACTGCAGATGCATCTGCTAGATCAGCTCATACTTTTTTCATGTACTGTTTGACAGTACTGTTATACAGACTACAGTTTATAAGATCAAAGCCAATTGCCCAATAGCAGTCATCATGGCAGGAAGCACTCCCAAACAAATTACATGGTATTTAGCTTGAAATTAAGTACTGGCAGTCTCGTCAATATAGAAACAAAAGAGAAGAAGTTATTCTTGCTAAGCTCTGCATAGGTCAGTCATTTTACATATTCTTATTTGCTGAGGGCTGATGACCCACTTGTGTGTGAAAAATGCAACATTCATCTTACCATTTGTCATATTCTGGTGGAGTGCCAGCATTTCACACAAGAGAGGAATAAAATTTTTACCTATCTAGCCAAGCCATAGGCATTCAGACAGATATCAGACCATGACTTATTTAGTTGCGTTTAACATTACTTCACTTTCTTACATTTTTTTCTCTGTATTCTCACAGAGCACATGATGATATAGTTAGGTATAGGAACTTGGTCTCCTAAAATATTCAATTCTTTGGCAGCAGTTTTAAACAGTTTCATGTTTACGATTCTACCTGGGATTCATAGAAATTTTGTAAAGAATTTGGAATCGGGGAAATCTAAACCAGGTAGTTTTGTTATTGTTACTGAATGTATATTTTGGCTCTTAGCATTCTGATGAAAGAATTTTAATAATGACTTCTTTGTGTTCATTGATGAAAGCAATACACAAACTGAGATTTGCAGAGAAAGTTCAGTGGCACGATGGCCACCTCCAGTAGACCTTACTACTCTAATACAAATTTTTGAAGATGAAAGTAATGAACATCCTGTATTTATTATTACTATTATTATTATTATTATGTGACACCTCCAGGGAGTCCAAAGACTCTTTCAGAATCTTTTTTTTGTATTATCAGACTTTAGCAGGAGCATGAGTTATCCAGTGTTGTCCATCAAATTGTAAATTCATCTTATTTGTGAAATTCTTTCTTAAAATAATAAGTCCACCATATGAAATATGTATTATGATTTTTATCAAAAGAGAGAGGGAGAGAAAATGTGCATTTTCAGGTATATTTGATTTTAAAAAGAAAACTTGGACAGTGTATACTGACAATCCAAAGACAATATTACTAGTTGTGATTTGGACTATGGATGCATGGGGGTAACTGTATAAATTAAAATGATCTAGCCTTTAAGGATCATTTGCTTCTGATGAACAAAAATCAGAATTGTGTAAGACCTTTTATCCAGAATACTTATTATTATTATTCAGGCCTCCATGGAGTCAAAAGACTCATCATGGGAGGTCCTT
The DNA here is from genome assembly GCF_054136105.1 of Typopeltis vanoorti. Taxonomy (NCBI): domain Eukaryota; kingdom Metazoa; phylum Arthropoda; class Arachnida; order Uropygi; family Thelyphonidae; genus Typopeltis; species Typopeltis vanoorti. The sequence continues at coordinate 17,042,044 of NC_143556.1, forward strand.
CCTAAGAACATAAAGTCTGTCAAGATTCATCGAGGGGAGGTGCCACCCTAAGAAACACAAAGTCTATCATACCACTCCTTAAACTCATTGACCGTTCTCGCTCTCACCACTCCATCAGGCAATGCATTCCACGGTTCAACCACCCTCCACGCAAAGAAACCACTCCTCACCCTCCTGCTCACAATTTCCTTTCGTAACTTCCAGGGATGGCCTCTTGTCATCACTCCTTCCCGCTGTTCAACCAAGTGAAAAAAACTCCCCAGTGTCAAGCCTGTAACCACCTCTCAACAGTTTAAAAGTCTCAATCATATCACCTCTCCTTCTATCCACCAAACTCTGCAGTCCACATTCCCTCAGCCGATCCTTATAACCAAAATTGTACAGTCCTGAAATCATCTTTGTCATCTGTCTTTGTATCCTTTCCACAGTTAATTTATCCCCTTCAAATCCTGGGGTCCAAATCTGAGAACAATAGTCTAAGTGTGGTCTGATCAGAGACTTATACAATGGAATGATAACCCTTTTATCTCTGCAGGTTAGTGTCCTTCTCATAATTGCAGCAATCCTCTGTGTTACCTTCACCACCTTTGCAATATGTCCCCCAAATTTTAGGTTTCTATCAGTCATCAACCCCAGATCTCTTGTCTCCCCCTCCTTCCTCCGTATAACTCCTCCCATAGAGTATGCAGCATCCCATCGATGTTTCCCAAACCTCAAGACCTTACATTTTGCTGCATTAAACCGACACCCCCATTCATTTGCCCATCTATCTAGTTTATTCAAATCCTCTTGCAGGGCTACCACATCTGCACTATTTTTAATAATCCTTCCCAGCTTCACATCATTTGCAAACAACTGAATGTCTCCTTGCAATCAATTGACAATATCATTGATATAAAGGTTGAACAATATAGGTCCTAGTACTGAGCCCTGTGGGACCCCACTTATAACCCTCTGCCTCCTTGAAACTGCTCCACCATACACAACTCTCTGATACCCATCAGACAGCCAATCCTGAATCCAGTTGACCAATCTGACATCCAGATCCATGTGCTGCAACTTAAATACCAGCTTATCATGTGGCACCCTGTCAAATTCCTTCGCTAAGTCTAAGAAAATTGCAGTATATGCCTTTCCCTCATCTAATGTTCTTGTAACTTTATTATAAAAGGCTAGCATATTGCTATAACAAGAGCACCCTTTCACAAATCCATGTTGACTCTCACAGATAACATTTTTTCCTCATCTGCCCAATGCTGTATACGGTCCCTCACTACTTTCTCCAAGATCTTCACAACTACTGATGACACACAGACTGGCCTATAATTAGACACTTCCAGTCTGTTACCACCCTTATGCAATGGCACTATCTTACCTTCCTTTCATTCCCTGGGCACCTTTCCCGCAGCCAGACTTTCATTAAAAAGCCAGGTTAAAGGCACATTCTGTCAAAACTCGTGGTGAAATACCATCCAGTCCCAAAGCTTTACTGACATCCAGAGTACTCAGTATCTGAAACACACTCTCCTCCTGTACCTCTAAACCTCGAACCAGCCCTATCCCTCTAGCATTAAAACTGACTCCTCTAGGATGAAATACTCCAATAAAGTTCAGAGGATATAGTGGAATTGTTCATTGAACAATTCCACTATGTCCTCTGCATCAGTCACTCTATTCCCATTTTTCTCCCACAGTATCATTCTTCCACAGTCATTTCTCCTCCTACTGGCCACATAGCTAAAAAATTCCCTAGGATTTTCTTTGGATCTTAGAGCCAATCTCCTCTCATATTCCAGTTTCGCTTTCCTTACCACACTAGTCACTCTTCTGTCCTGTCTTATATTCTTCATGCATCTTCTCTTCACCTGTCTCCTTATATCTCTTCCATAGCCTCTTTTTTGCATGCAATTCCAGTTTAATATTGTTTGTCATCTGCTTTACTCCAAATTGTGTCCTCTTCTTCACTCATGGTATGCAACTTACCATTGCTGCTAACAAATATTCTTTCACAATTTCCCATGCACTAATGATATCCCGGCCTTCCAATTCCTCCCTCCATGAAACTTCCCGAAGTTGACGTCTAAGACTATTATAATCACCTGCTTTATAATTCCACATAAGTTCCCGTCTCTTTGATACTCCTGCATGTCTATTCATTTTCCAAGTCAAAACCATATGGTCACTCTCTCCAACTGGTGGGAGAGATGTCATCTCAGTTATTATCAACTCTTCTGATGCTATAACCAAATCCAAAACTCTTGAACCTCTTGTTCCCTCTGTTATATGTTGCCTAAGACATTTGTCCCTCAAGAATTGTAGAAATTCCATTCCCCTATTGCTACATGCATCTTCTTCTCTCCAATTTATACTACTGTAGTTAAAATCTCCCATAACAATCATTCTTCTTGCACTTGCCAAACTTAATTGTTCTAAACATCTCCTGGTCCCCATCCTCTGTGCTCCTGGATCTGTAGCAACACCCCACTAAATATCCTGTCTTGCCTACCTTTACCTCACACCATATGCTCTCAAAATCATTTGTCTCACTTCCTTCCAAAGCCTCCACTCTTAGAGGACATAGGTCATCACTTATCATAAGCAGTAGTCCACCACCACGCTTTCCCTTGATATCCTGCCAAAAAATGCTGTACCCAGCGACTTCTATTCCTGTTATTATATCCCCTTCTGTCAACCACATCTCAGTGATCCCAATAACTTTTGGCCAGGCTGATGCTATCTGCGCCACCAATTCCTCTCCCTTATTCCGGATACTCCTGGCATTAGTATAAAGCATATAAATGCCATTGTTTCTATACCCAGCATTATCCCTTCTAGACTCCACTGGGCTCAGTGTTACCTGATATCATCTCCCTTCTCCCAAATATCCATTCCCACAAGAGGCCACCCCTGCTATCATCCTCCCTGGGACACACTGACTCGTTCAGAACAGCAATCTCTCCTGATGCCTACGTCCTTCCTCATTCAAATGTAAGCGGTCTCTCGCATACGATTCCTCTCTTTCCTCAAACGCACTCCAAGCATCCACATATACCAGTCCTCTCTTGTCACACATTCTCGCTATTATGCCATTTAATATCACTGCTCTTCTGCTCAGCTCATCATTATCATACCTAGGCAACACGCACACTATTTCTCCTCTCTCTGTCTTCTTCCGTACAGCCTCAAGCAAAAATCTCATATCTCTCGCTGCCCGACTTACATTACCACTCAAGTCATTTGTTCCTACCATTACAATCATCTCATCCACCCTTTCACCTCTCTTAATTGCCATAGCCACCCTTTCTATTGTTCCTCCTGGCAATGAACACCACGGATCATTGAGCTGCCATACATTATACCTCTTACCATTCCCTCTCTCCTATTGTTTCCATTCTCTCCTCTTCTTTCATTCCCATAGGTCTCTCTCTCATTCTCTCTTCTAGCATTCCCATACCTCTCTCTCTCCTACTGTTTCCATTCTCTCCTCTTCTAGCACCCCCATACCTCTCACTCATTCCCTCTCTTCTACTGTTTCCTTTCTCTCCTCTTCTAATGCTCCCAAAATTCTCTCTCTCCCCTACTCTGATTCGGCTTGCATTTATCTCTTCCATTCTCCTAATCTTATCTTTCATACTTCTGCTCTCATTCACAAGACATTCCACCTCCTCTTTCAGCTCATCTATCTCCCTCTGCAGGTCATTCACGCTTAATCTAAATTCACTCTCCCAAACAAAACCATCTCCTAAACTTTCACAGTCACTCACGCCTTTCACACTATCAACTATTATTTTCTCATTCACATATATATATTTTTTATTCTCTCCTATCACACTACTTGTCTTCCTACATTCATTCCCCGTTCCTGGAACAACAAGGTCGGATATTGATATTTCGAATGCACTTATTACTCCCACTGCCTGCATTTTGCGCACATATGCTCTCTTTCACAAGCCACATATCCAATTCCTGAGACGCATACATGCCGCAAGTGCTGCATGCCACAAAGTCCCTTATGATATTGCTTATAATAGAGTTCTTAAATGGCGTAGGACTTTATGGCATGCAGTACTTGCGACTGCAGCTGAATCCGCCATCATTCCTTACTGCCGAGTAGTGTAATCGTTAATTATTCAATTAATAAATTCCATTAAATAAATAAGAAAAAAGGTACAAGCAAAACAAAACATTTAAGTACACTAAATAAAATGAAATATAACTAAATACAGTAATGAAAACTTAGCTTCGTGTTGTCTTCCACCGTTATGCATTCGATTCCGACGGTAACCAAAATATATTATATCGCGAGCAACTAACTTCCAAAAAACAACCACTGAAGTACACTCGTATTCAGAGAAACAATTTAGCACTCAAAAACATAAAAAAACTGGAAAAAAAAAACCAGACTATTCACGATTAAAAATCACTTTCTTCTGCACAGCTCAAATTCACTGCCGCGTGCTACAGCGACGCTAGCGCCAATCAACCTTGCTCCAAGGGTATTAATCAAAACATCTCACAGTCGATTCTCACCTATCCATTCAAAAAAATTCATTGGCTACAGCATTGCCATCCATTACCCTACAAGGGTATTAATCACCGCATTTCACGGTCGATTCCCCTCGTCTCTAGTATGTACTGTTTTTTTTTGTTACCTTTAACAAAGGGGCTGTTCTTAAATTTAAATTTGCACTTATACAAATTTGCAGGAAAAATTATGGAATATATAGTTGGAATCTTTTCAGGTTGTTTCATATGGTTGGCCAAGTGGTTAGCATATCTGCTTTCCAGCCAAAAGGCAGTGTGTTTGAATCCCACTGTGGGCATGGATGTTTGTGATTGTCATGAAAATACTAGTGGTGGTAGTGGTGGTGGGCAGTAGATGTCATTGGTGTGGATGATGATGATAGTTGCAGTTTGCTGTAGTTGGTGGATTGAGTGGTGTAGAGTAGGTGCTCTCCTTCGATGAGTCTTTGGACTCCTTGGAGGTGTCACATAATAATAATAATACCTAGCCACTTAGATGGGGTGCTTAAGGGTCAAAGCTGTATAACTGAGAGGAGACCTCCACATAAACTTTAAAGGAATGCGGAGAACCGACCAGGGTTTCTGACCTAATGTCCAATCCTTACCTTCTCGTGGTGCACCCTGTTGGGTATCTCCCTGGATACTGAACGAACGAGGATGGGCTGGCCATTTGGGATTTAGCCAACCAATTGTATTCTTATTGGCTTAAAAACCAATATAGAAAATGATGGAACAACACGACAAAATTTCATGCTGGTTGGGGCATCACCTGGTTAAACAAGGCCCCCCCCCCCCCGTTGTTTTTGCCGGGGAACCAGGGCGAACAGCGAAAAGTCAGCTACTGGAACAAATCTGAAATCGCACCCCAACTCAACATCACTAGAGTTAAAGATCGGTACTATCAACATAAGAAGCCTGAATAGCAAAGAAATGGAGTTATCGGAGGAATCAGATAAATACCAGATCGACATAATAGGGGTGACTGAAACTAAAAAGACAAAAACTGGCGAGATCTTTCTGAGCAATAAATTCAAAATGTTATATTCAGGAAATGACAATCAAGATTCATCACCTGGTTAAACAAGCCCCCCCCCCCTTGCTGTTTTCACCAGGGAACCAGGGCGAACAGCGAAAAGTCAGCTACTGGAACAAATCTGAAAGCACACCCCAACTCAACATCACTAGAGTTAAAGATCAGTACTATCAACATAAGAAGCCTGAATAGCAAAGAAATGGAGTTATCGGAGGAATTAGATAAGTACCAGATCGACATAATAGGGGTGACTGAAACTAAAAAGACAAAAACTGGCGAGATCTTTCTGAGCAATAAATACAAAATGTTATTTTCAGGAAATGACAATCAAGGAAAAGAAGGAGTAGCCATATTATTCAACACAAAATACGAGGCTAATCTTCTTGAATGGCAGGCAGTCCCAAGTAGAGTGATGTGGGCAAATATCAGAATGGGGAATTGGACAATGAGACTTATTTGTGCCTATAGTCCCACAGAAGGTTTTACTAAGGTAGAAGTGGAGGAATTTTTTGATGCTTTAAAAAAAGCAACTGACACAATGAAAAAGGAAAAGCTGGTCCTTGTTGGGAATCTAAATAGCAGAGTAGGAAATGATTGTCAGACATACAAAAATATTTTTGGAAAATTTGGAGAAAAAAGCAAAGCTATTAATAATGGCAAATAACTGTTAGATTTCTGCTTAGGACATGGACTGGTTATTACTAACACCATGTTCCAACATAAAAATGTGCACAAATTCACTTGGAGAGAAGAAGCAAGGAATAAGAAAAGTCTCGTTGACTATGTTATTGTTGATAGTGATGTTTTCTCCCTGGTGCAGGACACCAGAGTGTACAGAGGATTTGAAATTGGAAGTGATCACTATTTAGTTCTTATTTAGCAGGATAAAATTGAATTTCTTATTGAAAAGAATAACATGTAAGAAAGTTTTAAAGTGAATAAAAGTTGAGCAGCTCTCAGATGTGAACTGTAATACACAAAGATTATTGAAGAAAAAATGAAAGAGTTTGAGAACAGGAACCAAACCTTGGAGATACAGCCAGAGAGGCATGTGGTGCAGTTGTCTGCAAGGATAGAAAAATCAGAACTCCATGGTGGACACAGGAAGTTAAAGAGGCAGTGAAAGAAAAGAAGAAAGCATATGAAATGTTCATGGCAAATAAGTCAGCTTGTGCTCTTAGAGAATACAGAGAGAAATGTAAGAAAGCTAAACACTGTGTAAAACTAGCTGAACAAAAGTCATGGGACGACTTTCATAAGAACATAGAAAATAAATATCAAGAAGGTGGCAAGATATTGTGGAGGTTGTTGAAGAAGCTTAGAAATGGAGGAGAGATTGCTGTAAAAGGAGTTAAAGATGATAAAGGTGACATAAAAACAGTAGAAAAAGATATCCTTGAAGAATGGAGTAATTACTTCAAAAAATTACTAAATGAAACAAGCAGTGATAGCACAGTGGTAAAAACACTCAACAGGCATACAGTCAGGAATACATATCCATATTTGAAGTAAAAAAAACCATCAAAGGCTTGAAATGTGGAAAGGCAGTAGGAGTAGATGATATTTGATCAGAAATGATTAAGTATGGTGGTATAAAAGTCTTACAGTTGCTGCACTGCATAGTTCAGAAAGCCTGGACATAGGGACGGATTCTTGATGATTGGAGTAGAGCTCTAATAGTACCCATATATAAAAAGGGAAATAAAACTGAATGTGAGAATTACAGAGGTATTTCTCTACTGAGTATTCATGGCAAGATCTATTCAAGTATACTTGAGAAACGGTTGAGAAGAATTGTGGAAGTAAAGCTTGGTGAAGAACTAGCTGGATTCAGGCCAAATAGAGACTGTCAGGATCAGATCTTCTCTTTATGACAAATAGTTGAGAAAGCATGGGAATATAACAAAGATCTGTATTTAAGTTTTGTATATCTGGAAATGGCATATGACAAGGTGCCAAGAGAGAAGCTATTCAATACGCTACAGTTATATGGTGTCAATGCGGCATTATATCAAGCAATACTTAGTCTGTATTTGAGTTGTAAGTCGGCAGTTAGAATTGAAGGAAGTACAGGAAGGTGGTTTAATGTTAAATCTGGTGTGAGACAAGGATGTACGTTATCCCCCTCTGTTATTCATTATCTATATCGATCACATTATGAAGGAAAGTGATATTAAACATGATATCAGAATTGGAGATGTTAATGTCAGCTCTTTGCTTTTTATGAATGATGTTATACTTCTAAATAAATCCACTACAACTTTGCATGATTCCCTGACTAAATTGAATAACTGTTGTAATAGATATGGTATGAAGGTCAGCATTAAAAAGAGAAAGACAATGAAAATAGGTAGAATTGTTTAAAATGTCAACTGTGTTGTGAACGGGGAACTTGTGGAACAAGTAAAACATTTCAGCTACTTAGGCACGATTTTTACTGAAGATAGTAAATTAAATATGGAAATTGACAACAGAATCAACAAAGCTGGTATGGTAGGAAGTCAATTGAATAAATTCATATGGAATAAGAGAGAAATTAGTCAGAACACTAAATTAGCTGTATATAAGACAGTGTTCAAACCAGTTTTAATTTATGGATCTGAGAGCTGGGTCAAAAGTAAAACACTTGACCAAAAACTAGAGACCGCAGATATGAGAGTCCTGAGAAAGGTTAGAGGTGTGAACAGATGGCATCAATGGCAATATCATATTAAAAACGAGACTATTAGGAAAGATCTTGACATTGTCGGCATCCAGAATGTGTTAGCAGAGCTAATCTCAGGTGGTATTGTCACTTAAACAGAATGAGTGAGGAAAGATTATCAAAACAAGTGTTCTCTGCAAGGTTGGCAGGAAAACGACTCACTCAGAGGAAGACCAAGATATAGGTGGATTGATACGGTACAATGTGCCTTAGACGATAGAAATATAAGATCCGATAATGATAATATTGGAGTCTTGACAAGTAACAGACTGATTTGGAGGAAAATTCTAGATAAGAAGTTGGTAATGATGTAAATTTTTCATGTAGTACTGTCATATCCTGTTCACCCCTTGAGGGTACATGTCAGGAATTTGATGATGATGAATCATTTAGATATAGGAGTAGTGTTTGGGGGAGTGTTTTTTGCTGGTGTGTGTTTATTAAAACAAGCCACAAAAGGAGAGAGACTAAGTTTTCATAACAGGAAATTTAATATGAAAATTGTAATACTTCTACAATAGGAGATAAAAGTGCAAATATGGAATTAAACAAGTCGTTAGTTTTGGATATCAACTAAAAAGGGCTGGTTTTCAAAACCCAGTCTGGTTTTGACCTTTATCGAGGTCTCATCAGTAGGAGCATTGTCTGGCTCCCACTGATGAGAATATGCATTATGCTGTGCATTATACATGTCCATTAAGTATATGTGAATTGCATTATGAGATACTAAGGAAATTGACATGAAGTCATTAGCCTCTATATACAAGTAGTCCAGTCATGAAGTGACTTCATGTGCAAACTTTGTTTGCTTGCACTTGGATAAAGTTGGCATCTTTAATTTATAGTATAACAAAGTGAAAAAACTTTCAACATGTATTTCTAATGCAGAGCATTTTAGCAGTAAGGTGTTGACACCTTTTGGCCACTTGTATATGAAAATATGACTCCTGCATTATTTCAACCTTGATATTACTTCTCGGTCTGGGTAGTGGCCTTCCCATCATGCATAGCATAGCAAGTTATATCACTTCTGGGTCTGGGCAGTGGCCTTCCCATCATGCATAGCATAGCAAGTTATATAGAAAAATAAAATTCATAGAGGCCAACTGAATGGATAACATTTGTAAGCAAGAATTGCTACTAAAAAGGGAATGTTGTGGATATGATAACATGACAAAGGTGCAGAAGCAGTATGAATTTGCAGACCAGGAGAATTTGCCATGGTGAGGAAGGCAAAACTGGATTATGAAAAGCCTAGCCTGAGAGATTTTATCGCTGCTTAGCAAAGGAAGAATGGCCTTAATGAATATGGTTGGTGGGGAAAGTAGCAGATACACTAAAAGTAGATGGATTAGGTATACTCTTTTGTTATATATACATTCTAGGCAGGACTCATTTGGTTCCTTGATGCTGAGCAGAGGAGGGGGGGGGGATAAAAGAATAGATGTGTAACATCATTCAGAGTTATTACAAGATCTTGATTCAGATACAGTAGTTAGAATGGATGAAATATTGACATGGATGCTGAAGAAGCAAGAGAATAAGCAGTGCCTGTGACCTATTTTTTAACTCTGGTGTGTGTGGAGGGGGGGGTCATTAAAGTACTGGAGAGGCTAGTTAGGCATTACATTAAAAGGTGGGTAGACAACACTGCAGCTTGCTAAAGCAAGACTCTTTACACTCTATAATGTAAAGATGGGGATAAGGGTAATGGATATATCATGATTCTACAAGAGGATGCTATATAAATTCAAAGGGATAAGTATGCAAAATAAATGTGACATGAGTTAATTGACTGGTATCAGAAAGTGATGTATTGGAGATTTTGAATCTAAGATAAGGAGAGGGACCTGGGGTGTATGACAGGTGTTCTGTACATGGGTCAGAGGGCGATCCCCAGTTATTTGCTGATGATAAGTTGGAGAGAGAGAATTATAAGAGATATAGCTGATACTTTATCAATCTCTGCAGGATTGACAGGATTGAACAGGCTGGTTAATTGGGCAAATGATAATCATTGCCATTTTAACATTATTATGAGGGCTGTGCTTCAATCAGATAATTGAAATAGATCTCTTATACTTCTCATCTATGAAAAGGGAAATAAAACATTGTAAGATTTATAATCTTTAAAGTTGCCTGTGGCATGACTATAAACAATAAATTACATGATAATCACAGTAATTAGCTTTAATGAAATGAAAGTACAGATATTTCGTACTGAAAATAACAGTACATCATCAGTGCATAGAAACAAACGAATCAAAGAAACGGGATACGAGGTACATACAACAGCCTTTCATTTCATTAAAATTAATTGCCATTACGTCCCATAGTGGATGGCATTGATTCCCCCACTTACAAACTAGCCAAGCATTTAGCCAAAGCGCTCTCACACTATACTGGCAATACACCATCACACATAAAAAACTCAGCCCACTTCAAAGCCAGTATAGGAAACCTTACACTCCAACACAATGACATAATGGTCAGTTTTGATGTCTCCTCCCTATTCACGAATGTCCCTCTCAAAGAAACCTTAGAGCTAATCCAAGCTAAATTTCCTCCCGATATCTCAGCCCTATTTCAGTTTACAATGAACTCAGGCTATTTCGTTTGGCAGGAAACATTCTACAAACAGATAGAGGGGACAGCCATGGGTTCACCACTTTCCCCACCCTTGGCCAACTTCTTCATGGAGATGTTTGAAGAGAAAGCCTTAAACTCAGCCCCACAAAAACCTACCATATGGCTTCGCTATGTTGATGATGTTTTCGCTATTTGGCCACATGGCCCGGATTCACTCCTCTCCTTCCTAACACACTTGAATAACCAACACCCTAGAATCAAATTCACCCTGGAAAAAGAGGAAAACAATAACCTCCCCTTCCTAGACACACTAGTCACCCGCCAACCTGATGGAACCTTGGTTTTCTCAGTTTATAGAAAACCCACCCATACAGGCAGATACATTCACCAACAATCCCACCCCACCCCCCCTCACAACAATATGGAGTTATTAAAACATTATTCAACAGGGCAAAAATAATCTGTTCTAATAATCAAGCCCTAACCACTGAACTAAATCACATCCGTGACACTTTCTCAGCCAACGGCTACCCCCTCCAAAAAATCCAAAAAATACTTAACCCAGTTATCCACAACCCACCACCCCCTTCCCTTCACAAAAAAGATTACTCTAAATCCATCACTATTCCCTACATCAGAGGCACCTCAGAAAAAATCAATAAAATCTTAAAAAAACATGACTTGACCACTTGTTACAGACCACATAGAAAACTGGCATCCCTTATCCGCTCCACCAAAGACCAACCACTTCCCCTAGACCTACCTGGTGTATACCAGGTCCCTTGCAGCTGTAAACTGTCCTACTTTGGCCAAACAGGCAGGACAGCAAATATCAGAATCTCAGAACACAAGGATTACATCCGATTTCACCAGTACAGCCACTCTGGGCTTGCAGACCACGCTCTGGATACTCGCCACAGAATAAGATGGAAGAAAGCCACAGTAATACACCGCAGCAAGTTCAAGTATGAAAGACTATTCATGGAATCAGCCTCGGCCCTTAGGAACATGCCAAACCTCAACAAATTTGGATGCATGAAACTGCCCCAAATTTGGGAAACTTTTATCAAAAGAACTTCAGCCCAAAGGCCAAGAACTACCAATATAGCCCGCCAGGGGGCACCATCAGGACTTTAGGAAAACGCTAGCGTCCTAGCCTCAGTCTCATTTGTTGTATTAGTACTTGTGTGCACGTGTCTTTTTAGTAAGTTCCCAAGAAGATGGCAACGTAACGTTCGCCGAAATATCGGAAAGTGTATATTAAAGTTTATTTAATCTATATTTCCAGTATACGCTGTCAATTCCTTAAATATTAGTTATTATGTCTAACCAGCGTATAAGCCTCTCAACAAGAATAAAATTAATTGCTGTGGTTATCATGTAATTTATTGTTTAATGTAATATTTGCAAAGAGATTTCTCTATAAGTGTTCCAGATAAGATTTAGGCAATTATGTTTGATGAAAGGGCAATGAAAAATTGTGAAAGAGAAAGTTGGAGAAAAACAAGCTAGGTTTAGGCCAAATAGAAGTTATCAAGATATGATTTTTACTTCACAGCAAATAATTGAGAAATTGTGAGAATATAACAAAGATCTGTATTTAAGTTTTGTAGATCTGGAAAAAACATATGACAAAGTGCCAATAGAAAAGCTGTTCAGAATGTTATATCAGGAAAAATGGAACGTTATACAGTGTGATACATAGTCTATATTTAAGTTATAAATCAGCAGTTCAAATTGAAGGAAGCACAGGAATATGGTTTGATGTTAATCTAATTAGGAGACAAGAGTGCATTCTATCTCTGCTCTTATTCATCTTTTGTACAGATCACATTATGAAAGAAAGTGGCATGAAACCTGATATCAGAAATATTAAATTTAGCTCTTTCCTTCATGCAGGTCCAGTGCAAGTGTATAGAATTTTTTATCTATTTAGACACAGTTTTCAGTGAAGATGAAAATTATACAAGGAAATAGACAGTACAATAAAAAAAAAAGGTGGGGAACCAGTTGAATAAATTTATATGGAATAAATGAGAAATTAGCCAAAACACTAAACTAGTAGTATACAAAAAACAGTGCTCAAACCACTTATGGATCTGAGAGCTGGGGTCAGAAATAAAATATTCTTGACCAAATACTGACACCAGAGATATGAGCATTCTGAGAATAATTGGGGGAGTGAGTAGATTGGGTCAATAACAATAGGATCATTAGGATCATTCTTAAACATGAACATATAGGAAGGAAATTGACATTGTTAGCATTTAAGAATGTGTGAGCAGATCTGATCTAAGGTGGTATGGCTACTTAAACAGAATGGAAGAGGAAAGGTTAGGAAAACAGTGTTTGATGTTAAGATGGCTGAAGAAGACTCTGAGGAAGATCTCAGTAGATTGATGCAATCAGAAGTGCCCTAAAAGAAATAAATAAAAGATATGATGATATTGGAGTCCTGACTAACAGATTAATTTGAAGGAAGATTGATAATAGGAGGTTGGTGATGATGTAAGCTTTTCATATAGTACTGTCATAATATCCTATACACCTCCTGAGGGTATATACAATGAATTTGATGATGACTTAAATGGTTTTTATCTCCTTAACCCTCCATCCTTAAAAATTGAAATCAAAAACATTAACAATAAAATCTAAAGTGTATGTCTTGGATTTTTGTGTCTTTTCACTAACTTAAAGCATTAGATGCAATGGTCAAATTTTTTTATTTTCTTGTTTGATGAGGAGATTGAAGATTTAAGCTTTCTTGGGTGTACTATATGTGTATATGCACACAAATGCAACATGCTCCAACTACCTAGGTAATAAATGACTGCTTTACTATCAAAATTTGATCATTGATATATTCTTGTAAGTATAGTTTTTAAAGAATTATCTTTTTATTTTTACAGGAAATAAAAGTTAGAACAATACCTCAAAAGATCTTGGTGATAAAATGTACTGAAAAACATTATTGTAAATATAGTTATTTAAGTTAACACTTTGACTCTGTTAAGTAATTGAAGAAACTAAAAATGTTATAGCATATCATTATTAATTCTGTTCTTATTATAAAGAATAATGTATGATGAGCATACGTTTTAATGACTATTGATACCAGCAATATTTTAGATGTTTATTCAGGTAAAGGGAAATTCCTTAAGATATAATTTCTTTGAAACTGTTTTAATGGTCTCAAAGTGTTAACTGATCAACATTTAGTTCTCTCCCAAATATTGGATCGGAAAATTACTGTACATTTGTTGTTTTCTCATAAGTCCCCCGGAAAACATTGCGTGATGCATTTATTGTATTTTTTATAAAAATACTTTGTGTCCTTAAAATGAAAGAAGTAATACTGAATGCATGTTTCAGTAGTTTTATCAATATTTTCTCAGAAGTTTTTTTTTTTATGAATTCAGATATCTGATTCCAAAGTTTTAAAAATCGTTGAACTAAATTATCAGTTGTACTAAAATTATTAGCTTTTTTAAATTAAGTTATCCAAAACTAATCAAGAAATGTACCAATTTTTAGCATTGTTTTGTTTTGTTTGAAGTGTTATGTATGTGAAAGCAATTGTAATTATCCAGTGTACATCTTGATGATTTTTTATTTATATTTTTTTAAAATAAATCAATCATGTAATATTTTATATGAAGATAAAATGAAATTTTCTGTTTTATATCTTGGATCAGTTTATATCAGTTAATTGTGATATATCTTACCGGTGTCAATGAAATTTTTAAAAAAAAAAAAAAAAAAATTAACAACATATTTTAGATATAGCATTTTTAAATATAAAAATTGCATTTAAGACAAAGCTTGTTTGTAAACAAAAATTGAATTGTTACTGCCGCAAATAAATATAATCTTCATATTACTATATTTGCATCCACAAAACTAAATATACCAATACTTTAAAGAATTATTTACTACATCATTAAACAAGATTAAAACATTGTCAACATAGTAACTGACAGAAAGCAAAATCTAATAAAAAGTGACCTTGGCAGCGATAATTCAATTGCGTTGAGGTCACTTAATTCAGTTCCTTAAATTTGCAGCACCAACTTTTAAATAAGCAACAGTATAGAGGTCCTGTTACACAGGGTCATCCTGAAACTCCATCTATAGAAAATCTAACAGGTTTTCTATAAACGAAAGTTAGGTCAATGTCTCTTCTGTTAGACAAAAATCTAATGGAAGAGACATATTTGAAAGTGGGTCATACTCTTGGCACACCACACCTCATCAAAAAGAAGGTATATTATTATTGAAATGAACATGGACACCATTAACAGATCTAATAACACCAGAATGCAACAACTTTCATATTATTGATTCTCACAGTGTTCAGACCTACTGCAACGACTGAGTAAAGGGACATGACAAATGATATGAAATTAACATTACCATGTTAGTCCTAAGCAATGTTTCCAACATTAATGATAAATCAGCTATTTGGTAAATCCCAGACTACATAAACATTGTCAACAAACAAGGTGGCATAATATTAATATTTACTAAAAAAATAATAAATAAATAATAAATTTGAATATGCTGAAAACTTTATATTGAAGCAATTAATGCAACTTGTCAGTAGCTTTCCCCCAGTAGATAATTTATAGGCCATTGAACTTAACTACATAAAAACTTCTGCACAAATTAAATAATTCACTTGTATGCCAAAAATCTTAACTGAATACTAAATAGTAATTGGCTTTATAAACATAAATATAAATCATAACATGAGAGCCTCATTAGCTCATTTGGTATTGTTGATACCTTTTGGTTGGAAAGACCTAGGTCAAATCCTTTAGGATGTAGTATTACCTTCATCAAGGCTTTTTAGCTGAAGGTGAGTCATCTGGTCTCATACAGTAGTGCAAAGTTCTCAGGTTTTTCATCTAGGGTTAACCACCCTATTATAAAGCAGAAATCAAGTTTCTAAGAAGCCAAGCTACTTATGGCTGTATTTTAATTTTAACATTATTCAGATTAAGTATTTTAATGTGAAACTACCAATTAATCATCATCATGAAATTCCTGACATGTACCCTCAAGAGATGTACAGGATATGATACATGAAAAACTTACATCACCACTAACTTCCTAACTACAATTTTCCTCTAAATCAATCTGTTACCTGTCAAGACTCCAACATTATCAGATCTTATATTTCTGTCTTCTAAGGCACTTTTTATTGTATCAATCAACCTATATCTTGGTCTTCCTCTGGATCTTTTTCCTGCCAACCTGGCAGAGAACACTTGTTTTGCTAATCTTTCCTCTCCCATTCTGTTTAAGTGACTAACAATTTTAAGTTCATTTCTAATATCCTATAAATACATACTAGTAATTAATGGTTTTACATTACACATGGAAAGAGAAGAACCTATCAGAAATACTGTTACAGCTTGTTTTAAAGAAAATGTAAGCATTTAGCAACACCAAATAGTTCTACTACTTCAGCACTATACATACTAGACCAGAATCCTAGCAGTGCTCTGAATCTGTATGTTAAATTAATGCACAAAGAAGTAGGAAGCCAAAAGAAATTGGTTGACTTGGAACAAATTGTATCATTTGGATGTTCTAGTATCCAGCAATTTTAACTCAATTGCTGTTGAGGTCACTTAATTCAGTTCCTTAAATTTGAAAAGAAAGAAAATATATAGAAAAATTATAAAGTTAAATAATGCATGCATTCCAGAAATCTTTGAATAATTCAGTACATAGTTTTAAATATACAAAGAAAGAATGCTCAGTGAAAAGTAATACATAGCTCAGCTGTAGAAGCTGAATACAAAAGAACAGTTCATTACCGTTTAGTTCAGTGTAGATAAGAAATATAAAGTAGAAACGTATAAATCTGGCAAATGATTAGTACTTACGCAGCAATTACTTCTGAAACAATAGAATAAAAGAGGCCACAATTTTCTTTGAAAGGCTTGACTTCTTTTCCCTCCATCCCAGAATTACAGAAAAGGATCCCTCTGTTCAAAAAGATCCTCCATTGGCACTTTGCAAATACACTGTAATTTCCAGCCATAATAGAAACAATTGTTTTCTGAAGTTATGGCACCAAATCCAAAGTTTTTAAATAAGATTCTATTAGTCTGTCAGTCAGATTGTTTTGAGAAGACCATTCTTAACAAATGCTCCATGTGAAAAAAAAAAAAAAAAAAAGTACCAAAAATAGTATTGTTTCCAAAAGAATAAAGGACAAACATCCAGTATTGTAGAAAATCTCATCAATGCTCCTTAGATTGAAAAAAATAAAATAAAAAAATCTGACATAGGTTAATTGTCTTCGTTGACATGTCTAAATCATCGCAGTCATACAAAAAAATTCTAAGATATCTTGGAATAGATAAGCCTCTGTACTAAAATAAATAAAATCGTCTAACTCCTTTTATTTTCCATAAGGAACTGACCAACTTCAATTAGTGGCCAATTGGCTTTCCACTTTTGGTCAACAACAATGGCTACTGATAATTTTGATGATGTCAGTGCTGGGGAATGCCAAATAATGCTCCATCTTGTGTTCCTAAAACCTAACTGGTATATTATTGTCACAAATAGCATGAGTTCTCTAGTTGATTTTTCTAAGCTGTGGGATTAAAAATCTAGTTTCTAGAATAAAATTCCTTCTTGCCAGCAGTGACTGCTCACTGCTGGCAAGAAGGAATTTTTTTCTCTTGTTTTTTCAGTTGTTTTTCTCTTGCTACTCTAGTAATGAGATTACCAGAAACATTGCCACGAGGTTAAGAGGCATCTCACAAGAATAGATACAGGTTATAAATGAAGTTAATAACTGGCTCTGTATGGATAGTAATTACCTATGAACTAATGATTCAGAGGTTATCTAGAAATCAAATCATGCATTTGATCAACAGCTGTAGAGAGTCCTCAGTAACCTCTGGAGTTACAAGCTCTTTCCTTCTCATTTTTAACAGCTGTATGAGGTATATTAACAGTCTAATACTCTAATGCGAACTTTTTCAATGTTAATTGACATGGCCATTGTATTTGTTCATAATGATGTAAACCAAACATATTATGCAACATAAAGGACAAACATCCAGTATTGTAGAAAATCTCATCAATGCTCCTTAGATTGAAAAAAATAAAATAAAATTCCTATCACTAGCCACTAAATGCATCCGCCTAAAGCTCTGACAAAACATAAGGAAGTCGATGATATAGAAAGTTTTTTTCACTTGATTGCAAATTAAAGTTGCCAAGAAATTATATTCTTATTTTATCCAAGAATAAGCAAACAAAGTTTGCACATTAAGTACATTCATGACTAGGCTACTTGCATACAGAGGCTAATGACTTCATATTAATTGTCTTTAGTTATCCCATAATGCAAAGCACACACCCTTTCAGACATGTATTATACTGTGCATTGTGGGCAGGGCCACTACCTAGACCTGTTTCAACCTTAACTGAAGTCAAAAATAAAGAGGTGTGCATTCATAGGCCTAGAATAGTTAGTATAGAGATGCAAGCGAGCCTGGTAATATTAGGAGAAAGAAAAGACAAAATGATAGTATGAGAGCGAGAACAAAAAAGCATAATCTCTTTTATATCATTATATAGCTAAGGATATCTTTTTTTGTTGTTGTTTGTTTATTTTCCTCGCTAGTTTCATGCAGCTGAATAACCAAAAGACCAGTTGAAACTAAAGTGCAAAGATAATTGATCCCATGTGGTTAGCCTTATCTAAGTTAACTGCCTTGAGTCAGCCTTCTCTGCCTGAGATTGCTCTCCAGTCAACCCTGCAAGTGACCATAAGACCAAGATGAATAAGAGGATGGAACCATTTTTTAAAAAAAAAAAAAAAAAAAAAAAAAAACTCATAGTAAAAATAGAATTTTATCTCGCCCTGGTAAATATTACATAACGTTGCTAGTGAATTTTATTATTATATTATATAAGGTTCCTCCATGGAGTCAAAAGACATCACAGGAGACCCAACATTGACATATTAACCATTATTCACACGATACCTGTCATACTTCCCCTTAAACTCATTCATGGATGTTTTGATTATATAAAGAAACCTGTGGAGAATTCACGACTAAATAAGCACACGTAAAACCACAGTAATAGGTTTTTTAATACGTAAATATTTTGACCTAAGTGTCTTAGGACATCGTCAGTACAGTTGGGAACAATACTAGGAATAACATACAGATAGGGCGCGTGAATACAGTGGAATCCAAATGCGTGCAGCAGTGCTTTCTAGCATAAAAAACAAAACAAAAAAACATTAGATTATTTAGAATACATTAAAATTGAATAATTTTACACAATTTTGTATGACAATTTCCCATACTTTAGGAATGGCAAGGACATCATTGCGATTTAGATTGGGTCTGTGAAGTTTAGCACTTTCTTTATATATATAAATGTTCATGTTTGTATGAAGATCTGTGTAGAAGTTTGGTCTTTTCCCAGTGGATCCTATGGTTTGGGTTTTCAACTCCGTGTTGGGAGAGGCCAGATTTCTGCGGCTTGATGAGATGGATGTGGTCTTGATGTTCAGAGATGCGTTTAAGAACAGTGGACTTGTTAACTCAAAAATTTCTGTCTGATATCGTTGAACTATTCAAATTTACAATTAGTTCTAGTTACTTCACTTGGAAAGAAAAAATCTACGACCAAGAGGAGGGAACAGTATGGGGTCTCCCTAATCACCTAACTTGGAAGACCTGTTTATAGAAGATCTTGAAGAAAAAATTTTCGCATTTCAACCCAAACCAAAAATCTGGCTACGTTATGTTGCTTACGTCTTTGCAGTCTGGGGTCATTCCGAAAAAGAGCCACATCTGTTTATAGATAAAATAAACCTCCTTCACACCCGCATCAAATTTACATTAGAAAAAGAATCTCCACAGGGTATCTCTTTCCTGAATCTACACATCCAAAGAAAAGAAGATGGTTCCATCTCCACTTCTGTCTATCGAAAGCCGACCTTTTCAGGTCGCTACATCTACAAATCTTCTGCTCATCATCCTTTTCTCAAAAATTTGGCATCATCAAATCATTGGTAATCAGAGCACACAGATTTTGCTCCTCTGAGGAATCTCTACAACAAGAATTGGAAATAATCAAAAACACAGCCATTCTAAATGGATACAATCCTAAAACTACTCAAAAAATCATCAGCCACTTCTCCACACATCGACCTAGATGAGAACAAGCCCATAGGATTCCCATACCATATGTCAAAGGCATCTCAGAGCGACTTTCAAAAATTATGAAGAAATACAATCTTACTGCGACCTACAAACCCATCAACCAGATGTACAACTTGTTACCTTTGCCTAAAAACAAATTCCCACCTCTGTTACTACCTGGCATGTATTAGGTACCATGGTCCTGTAAACGGTTGTACTATGGGCAGACAAGAAGATCTGTTCTTAAATGCATCTCTGAACATCAAGACCACATCCGTCTCATCAAGCCGCAGAAATCCGGCCTCTCCTAACACGGAGTTGAAAACCCAAACCATAGGATCCACTGGGGAAAAACCAAACTTCTACACAGATCTTCTTACAAACATGGACGTTTATATAAAGAAAGTGCTGAAGCCTTACTTCACAGACCCAATCTAAACTTCAACGATGTCCT
The DNA here is from genome assembly GCF_054136105.1 of Typopeltis vanoorti. Taxonomy (NCBI): domain Eukaryota; kingdom Metazoa; phylum Arthropoda; class Arachnida; order Uropygi; family Thelyphonidae; genus Typopeltis; species Typopeltis vanoorti. The sequence goes on from NC_143556.1 coordinate 17,062,539, forward strand.
TGCCATTCCTTAAGTATGGGAAATTGTCATACAAAATTGTGTAAAATAATTCAATTTTAATGTAATCTAATGCTTTTTTTTTTACGCTAGAAAGCACTGCTGCACGCATTTCGATTCCATTGTATTCATGCGCCCTATCTGGAAGTTATTCCTAGTATTGTTCCCAACTGTACTGACGATGTCCTAAGACACTTAGGTCAAAATATTTACATATTAAAAAACCTATTACGGTGCAGTCATTCATGGATGAAGCATTCACAACCACCTCTGGCAATGCATTCCACCCATTTACAACCCTCCAAGCAAAAAATCTAGTCCTAACACCCATGTTAACCACACTTACACAATCTCTCCCTTCCTGCACTGGTCTTAAAAACGTTATCAGTATCAATCCTATAAAATCCTTTTAATAATTTATATGCCTCTATCGTATCTTCTCTCCTATGTCTATCAACTAGTTTTTGAAGCCCATAGACCGTCAATCTATCCTCATAGGAGACTTCCCACAGACCTGCAACAATTTTCGTAACCTGCCTGAATCCTCTCCACCATTTCCACATCACCAAGAAATCCAGGTGACCAGATGTGTGCACAGTGGTCCAAATGAGGTCTTATTAATGCCTTATAAAGTGGGACAATCACTTCTTTATCCCTGTTTGTCAGTGTGTTCTTCAGTAACCATGTAATCTGATGTGAAGTTTGGCAACCTTTGCAATATGGCCTCGAAACTTAAGTTCTCTGTTCACAATAACTCCCAAGTCCCTATGTAATATTTGTGACCTTATCATTTATCACCTGTCTTATCATTTCTATTTTTATTTACATACTGTTAATATCTCGATATTGTTTATATTTATTGAAACTTACATCTTAGTTATATCTTATCACTCAATATTCCTTTATATCTTTTATGGTTCTTTATATCATTTAATTATATATATATATATATATATATATATATATATATATATATATATCTTTATCTCTTATCATATATGTGTTTCTTTAACTTATTATTCGTTTCCTATTATTTCCCTCCTTTATTGTTCTACCTTAAGTATAATTTTTCTTGCCTGGGATCTCCAGATATTTATTTGATTGAAGACTGTGCCTCTGAAATTCCCCTATAGGCAAAAGAAAGTTTTTATACCCTAGTAGATCAATTAATCACTTATATCCTATTTTAGCCAAGGTTTGCAGTCATAGCAAAATTTACTCATAAATCACTACTGATCATTGGGGTTCCGCTATCAGGTCTGCGTTTATTTATTTATTTATTTTTGAATCAGTGCATTGCAAAAAGATTGAATCGAACAACTATTTTTATCAACAATAAGTTTAATTTCTGATCAAATAATTATACATATCACATGAAATCACAAGATTCATTTACGAAAGATAATTCTTAGTCTTTCTCAATCACTCAACTTTGTTTCTAATATATTCTTTTTCACTTAGACTTTCAAACAGCATACTTTATGTTACAAATATCATCAAGTTATACCTATAACATGAAATCGTTAGTTGCGCTTGACATTCCCAATTTAGTATCTATCAAAATACAACATGTATACAATTATATCTCTCAGAATCTCATTCCTTTCAAATACTTAATCACAATCTAGGCAAATATATTTATACAATCCACCTCATTGAGTTTCAAACATTCCAATGGTATGATATCAAGAACATACTCTATCATAAGATTCAATCATAAGTACACATATAATCAATCAAAGAAATTTCAATAGCTCAATATTTTCTCCCAGGGAAATTAACTGCACACATGTCTCATTAGCTATTTCACACTTTATGAGAAATGTTAACACTCTAAAATATATAGTGAACAATAAATGAACGTGTAGACTCACATGGGTCTCTTCCTATCTTGCATGTGTAATTCAATTGTAAGTATACCTATAATTCATTAAAGAAATTTCAACAGCTCAATATTTTCTTCCAAGGGAAATTAACTGCGCTCATGCTTCACTCATTTGTGATTACACACATTTACGAGAAATATTAACAATCTAAATACTATCTCCTTAAACTGAACAATTTAACAGTGTGATAAGGAATTCTTTCTTAATTCACAAACAATAAATGAATATGTAGACTCACATGGGTCTCTTCCTATCTCGCATGTATAATTCAATCGTAAGTACACCTATAATTCATTAAGGAAATTTCAACAGCTCAACATTTTCTCCAAAGGAAATTAACTGCGCTCATGCTTCATTCATTAGCGATTACCCACATTTTACTCTAAATACTACCTCTTTAAACTAGATAATTTAACAGTGTGATAGGGAATTCTTTCTTAATTCATAAACAATAAATGAATACGTAGACTCACATGGGTCTCTTCCTATCTTGCATGTGTAATTCCATCCTTTCCTTATTCCGGCGCTTGAGTGGGGTTTCTCTCCTTCATTCCGTGTTTTGGAATTCTCCTCGAAATGACATCGGGCACCAATGAATAGTCGTAGCAGCAGGCGGGATATCGGGTAGGCGTTCTGGCGTCTTGAACTGCCCGGCGAAGGATTTCTGCATAGGCCTAGTCACACTTATTTGACTACAAGACCTTTACGGCAAGATTTCTCCTTAACTGTCGCCTCCGGATATCTTCGGCTGTGACTGGAATGACATCGGTGGATGGGTCTCTCCACCGATGTCATTCCTCTCCGGAACTTACACCTCTCGGATCCTCGATCTCTCGTGGATGGTTCACTCAGGATGAAGAAAAGGAAGCCCTTCACGTTTCCAAACCAACCCTTTTATACACCAGAGTCCCTGCACCTTTGATTAAGTTTTTGGGACCCTTAGCGTCCCCGTGCGAGTCTTGCTAGTAGTTTGGAGAACCCTGTATAATGTTTCTCGAAAATTCGCCGACAATCTTACTTCCTCCCTTTACTGTCTTAATCTTGCCTACGGGCCTTTCTTTTTGATTTGCACTGCGCCCTTTCATATTGACCTTGAAGGTCACCTGCGACGGGTCTTGTAAACAATCTTCAAAAGACATGCCAAATTTCGGGCGATGCTCTTGGTTTCAATACTTCTATATTCCTTCTTAAACAATGAGCGAGTTAATTCCCTTGCAGCTTATTTTGCTCTTTATACAGATGGCTTTACATAGAGAATTAAAATATACATTTGTACATGAAAATTCAGGTGAATTCCTACTGTAAAAAGTCGATGTTTTTAGATAATTTATTTTAGCAACATCGAAATTTTACATAAGTGTAATATTATTGAGGTTTTTGAGATTTAATATAATTTTATTTACTATTTACTAATGTTATTGTCCCTTTGTAAAATATCTATCTTTCTTTTAATCATCTTCTATATTTTCATTCATTAACTTTATTATACTTTATCTTTATCCGCTACCCTTCTATATAGTCAATCAGTCTTAATTCCTTTTCTCTACTTTCAGTATATTATACTTATACTTGAGATTTCTAGAAATTTATTTGATTATTCCAGACTGTGCCACTAAAAATCTCTAATTGGCATAAGAAATTAATTATACCTCCAGTAAAGCACCTCTGTACAGTTAATTACAGTCGTGGCTAACTGCTAACTTAAATTTCGTACCAAGGTTTAATTTCCTTCGCGCTTAGAGGATCGGATTTTATTTGAGAACAGTGCAGTTGCTAAAAGAATCAGATGGCACTTCTTATAAATAAAACAAACATATTTATTCACATTAAGACAATAATACAATGTATACACTTAAATGATGTTACTATCATTTCCTCTCAAAGGAAATGATAGTAACATCATTTAATATATTTAATAACATCATTTAATGATAGTAAGCATCAAAATTGAAACATCACATTGGACAACTCTTAGGCATGTTCTAAACATCAAAGATGTAAATCATCAAACAATTAATTCTATATATCAAATAACTATCAGCCCATTTACAATCTAGGAATTATCATTCTTTGACTAATAAAATCTCTAATTCTAACTTTCACAATGAAAATGTAACACTCACTTAGCAACTAACTTCTCACACCATTACAATTCTAAATTCTATAATTTTCTTATCAATTCTTTTAAATCATTTCAACACAATACAACGTAAGCTTAAACTTTCATTAATATCCCTTCAAATTATTCAAAAGGCAAACAGATTCACTCCATGCTAATAAGTTTTCAATCTATTACATCCTTCAGTTCTAAGAATTCAGTCTATCCGAAGCAGTCCTTCACATCATATATAAGAGAAAGTTTTCAACAAAAACATTCAACTCACATTAATTCTTTCATAGGCACAATTGCACTTAGTTGTATCTTCTCTTTGGGCTTATTCTGGATCCCCCTCTGTTTTTAGGGATTGCTCTATAGCTTCAAATGCGTCATGGAAACCGTGTTCTCCTCTGGAATTTCTCGCAGGCTGGAGCTCGATCTTTCGGCGTTGTAGGCACTAGGACGTGCGGTCTGGTGGTCAAAGCCTTGTTCCGGGTCCTGAGCCACTACTTGCTCTATAAGGTTTCGTCTCCGTTTGCCCTCCACGAATTCATCCGGGATTCCATGGATCGACCCCCCCCCTTCTCCCTGCGTCAAGTCTTCCGATTCACCTTGGTCGATGCCTGTCAGTCCATTGCTGACCCTTTTATTTTGCCTCTCGCAGGACCCTGCGTGAAGTTTTCAGACCCCGTATATTTCCGCATAAACTTTGAATTAAGGTCTGAGATCCCCGTATCTATCACATGCTAACTCCTTTCCTTCTAGAAAGTTCTGACTTCTATCTCCCTAAAGTGTAGTTTAATCCCTTTTAACTTTTAGCATAACAGCTTCTGATGTATACCACCCCCTTCTGCTATCGACCTTGACAGCGGTGTCGGACTGCTTTGGTTACAATGGGTTTCCATTCTACCCTATACCATGTGATACATCAAATATATTTCGAACTCTAAGGTAAATGCTCCTAAACTTCTATTTTTAGATACTTGTTTATTTATTTTAGTATGTTTATTTCCTCTGGGTCTCTACAGATGGGCATTTTGTATTACTTATGTAGGTAATTCTAGCATACTTCAGATCTCTAAGGGATTTTCTTTTGAAATACACACTCATATATCTTCTATCTACATGTGAATTTTTTTGGGCAGATGTTATTATTTATATCTATTATATACAAGTTTACAATTCTTTGAATTTCAGATGTGACTCCTGTAAAATTGATGCAATAAATTTGTAAAAATTTATGAAGCTGCATCGAATTTTACACCTAGCCTCATCAACTTCTTGCAGTTCAGTTCCATAAATATAGTAAACAGCATGTGATCTCATCCTTCCAAAGTGCATCACCTTACACTTGGCCACATTAAGCTGGCAGCCATTTAGTTTAGCCCAAACCATCAGCCTATTTAAGTCATCCTGCAAGATATCCACATCATCTGAATTAAGTATCGCTCTTCCCAGTTTTGCATCATCAGCAAACAAGTGGATATCTCCTTTCAAAGTATTCCCAATATCATCGATGTACAAATTAAATAATAGAGGACCAAGCTCTGAGGCACACCGCTAGTCACCTGCTTTCTACTGGACACTGCTCCACCCTCTAATCCAAATCACTAGCCTCGGATCCATACCCATTTGTGTTATATACCAATTTATGCAACAGAGTTCCATGCGGAATCTTGTCGAATGCCTTTGCAAAGTCCAACAGATCACTGAAAAAGGATTTCCTTTATCCAACTCCATTGTTACTTCATTATAGAAAGTGAGCAAATTGCTAAGGCAAGATCTACCCATCACAAAACCATGTTGCCTCTTATAAAGTATCATATTGCTGTCCACCCAGTCCTGAATTCTAATTTTTATCAATTGCTCCAGAACCTTAACCACCACTCCTGATATACTGATTGGTCTATAATTTGCTACCTGTCCTGGATCCCCCCTTATGTAGTGAAATAATTCCCCCCCCCCCTCTTTCCACTCAATTGGGACTTTACTAATGCTGAGGATTAAATTAAACACCCAAGTTAGAGGAGGTGCTAATTCTCTCGCGCATTCCCTTAAAACATGGGCTGATATGCCATCTAACCCAATGGCAGTGTTAGCATTAAGGTTCTGTAATATACTAAGCACCTCAAATTCTTCTATCACTAGACTCTCATCAGTCAATGACACATTCAGCACTGCAATATCAAAACCAAGATGGTACACTTTTGCAAAATAATGACTAAGCAACTCAACTATTTGATTAGCTTCTGTAATTTCCTTACCATCAACACTTTTTAAAGTCATCCTTCCCAAGTTATTCCTCCATTTACTTGCCACATAGTGAAAGAACTCCTTAGGATTTTTTTTGGACTCATCAGCTAGCTTCCTCTCGTAATTAGCTTGGGCCTTCCTTACCATGCAGGTTACCCTTCTTGCCTGTATCTTGTACTGCTCATGAGAATGCTCATCACCTTTCTCTCTATACTTATACATAACTTTCTCTTTATCTGCAACTCTCGCTTAATAATATTATTCATCCAAAATTTGGTATATCTTAGGATGCTTCTTTCTAAATACAAAAATCGCCTGACTGAACAATCAAATTTCCACAATACAATATTGTAAAGCATTTACATATCATATTGATGGTTTTCAAATCCATGTTTTTCCTAACGTTCCATAAATGATATTTTAATTCATTAATTATAAAAATCAAAATTCTCTTTCCATTGCTGACAAGTAGGGAGGGTACTGCAAGAAAAAAAAAAAACCTCTTTTGTTGTAAGTAATTGAATGCCCAACACGCATTACATAATCTGTTCCAAATACACAGGGCAAGAGGGCAGCTGTAGAATGCACGTTCTACTGTTTTTAGTCTGTAACATGTTTCATAGATTGAATCGCCAAATTACTTCCAATAGGCTAGGTTTTTTACTTGGAGAGTGGTGAATGAGTGGAATAAGCTGCCAGAGTCTGTTGTGGGTGCTACGACCGTGAATGAGTTCAAGGCAAGGTATGATAGATACTGTGTGAATGTCGAATAGTTGTTCTTGACATGATGTTAGGGCCTCTCTCGATGAGTCTGTGGACTCCTTGGAGTTTCCCAGAATAATAATAATAATAAAGGTAGCATTTACTGGAAGGTGACCATATGCAATTCACCAAGTAAGATCCCCCCCTTGGAACTTTAATAAGCTCTGAAACAAAGTGTTATTGTCACAACCCAACTGTGGAAGTTTCTGGTGAAAGAGGTAAAAGATTTCTTTATACCAAATTTTGCTTATATTAATGGGGAAAAATGTCTATGCCAGAATGTCATAACAGTCTTAGAGTTAAGTGCAGAATGTTGTAGTATTCAGGGCTTTTGGACTTTTATAATCATTTATTCCAAATAGTGGGAGATGAAAACCCAGATAGTACTGGAGAAGATCTGCACATGTGTGATTAGTTTACAACAGTTTATGGATTTTTGAAGCCCTACTGCTTAAATAGCAGAATTTTAACAATGGAAACCCAAAGTTTCCGTGCTTCTTTGATAAATGATGAAATTTCTTTTTTAACTTCTTGGTATTGGCTGAAACTAAATAATTGCTCTTATTTAGTTTCTGTAATGCTTGTAATATTTATTATGTATAAATGAGTAGGGAAAATTATGGTTTTAAGTATGGTGGCTTTAGAAGAAATGGAAAGTGGCATAATTTCCCAGTTTTTTTAAGGTTTCAAAGTTTTTGCATATAAGTTCTTGAGCTGATAATATTGGGTAAGTGGAGAAGGGAATTATAATGAGGAGCTCTTAAGGATTATCCAAAGGGAATACTTCCAAGATCCTACTTTCTAAAAACTATTGCTTTTGTTTTGTCAGCATTGGCAATTAATCCACTAATTTTGCTGAACTTTTCCAAAATATCAAAAAAAAAAAAAAAAGAGATGTATATGGAATCATTATCCCTCAACATGCCTACTATATCATCAGCACAGGCTAATTACCTTATTTTAATTCATAGTTGAGAGAACTGTTATCCCTTGCACAGCACATGCATTGTTGACTTAATGCAAGAAAAGTTCAAGAACCAGTGTTGTTGTTTTTGTGTAGGATTCCCCCAATTTTTCCTCAACTGTCTCTTAGAATTTGTTGAGCGTCCCTCCTAATATGTATTTTATGACTTAATCCAAATATGTTCACAAGCCGTTTTGAGGGACAAAAAATCCTCCAAGATGTCATGTTCCTCACGTCACGGATGGGAATCGAACCCAATTCTGTCCTCTATGCTGACTGAGCTATGGAGGTTCTTCAAGAAGCAATGCAAAGAGCATTGAACTAAGAGAGCAATCTTGCTTGACTCCTTTTTGAATTTTGACTGCATCTGATAGGAATCCATTAACAAGGAGGTGGGTAGTTGAATTGGCATAGGCTCCTTTTATAATGGATTGCAGTCTTTTGCCCACACCAGTTTGCTGGAGGATGTGGAACAGAAAGGAATGTTAGACATCAAATGCTTGAGTAAGGTCCACTAATAGCACAGCCAATGGCTGTGCTATCAGTTATTGATCTTTGATCATGTTATTGATAATCTAGAAAATCTTGTAGTTGGTATTAGAAAGGAAAATAGCCCTTCAGCTATTCTTGTTAGATTAAGGTATGATCGCTATTAGGTTTTGGAATGATGGTATGCTACAAATTCACTTGATATGTGTCCTGTAAAGAGAAAAGAATTAAATGGTATAACTAGAATGAGAAGAATAAAATCCCAGGCTGTGTGGTGAAATTCTGTCCTTAGACTTAAAGAATATAAAGAATGCCAGACATGGAAATCTCCAGGACCTGCTTTACTTTATAGGCTGTGGTAACTTCAATTGTTGTAATGGATCTGTTGAGCCTGTCTTGGATATGAGCAAGAAAGTCATTAATGTTCCAAAAGTTATAATTTCCCACAGTATTACTGTCTTCAAACAAATTTTTATGTTTTTGAAATGAGTGAAGGATGTCTTGGTTGGTGGACTTGTCTTCACCATCCAAGCAGATTTGGATGATAGTCCTTTCTTTGCAGAATTTGATGAACTCTATTGAAGAACATAGCTGAAGGGCTATCTGCTAAGTACTGCTGTATTCTTATTTTAAAATTCCTTTCTTCCACTTGTTTCTGCCTTTCCACTTCTATATTATATTGATATTTCTAATGAGATAGCTGGATATTATATCATTGCATTGATTTTATCTGAACTGGCTTCTCTATACAGGTTTTCAACTTTTTATTGTGAGGAAAGCCTGTTCTTTTCCCATTCAATCTTATTCTGTTTTACTGCTTGTTTAAATTTTATTTTATTTAATTTTGAATGTTCAAATAACATTATTTCAAAAATTATTTCAGCTTGAAAGATTGATGTGGAGTTTGGTCAGTGGGAAATTTGGTGGAAGTTTGTCTGATCTGAATTACCCTGTTTATAAAAGAAGAAGAAGATTTATAAATTTGATCAAGACAGATACCAATACCCTGATTCATGCATGATCCTGGAGATTATGATTGCGAATCCTCCATATGCCTGCTAGTTGAGCATTATCTAGACATCTTTAACTGTGTATTCCACCTTTACACTTTTAGGATGTCCTCCTGTTTGGTCTAATGCAGGGTTTTTCAATACAACTCCAATCTCCATTTGTTATGATATAGTTGGCACCATATAAATATGACTGCAATTCCTGGAAGAATTTTTGTCTGTTTCATTGGATAGAGCATAAACATCTATAAACCTTATTGCACGTCCGCAGTCTTTCCAGTCTATTGCCACGATTCTCCCTTGTGCATCCCTTGGAATATTACAGGATCACCTAAGGAGAGGGGGGAAAAAACGAATCCCTATTCAACCCCTGTAAAATCCTTCAAAGGTCAAATAAAATAGATGCTATCTGTTAAAGTTTTTATTATTATTATCAACATTTCACCTCCATGGAGTCAGAGACTCGTCGTGGGAAGTGCTCACTATTGCATACAATGCTCATCCAATTGCTTCTTAAATTGATTCGATGTGTCCACATCCACAACCCACTCAGGCAATGCATTCCACTCACCAACCACCCTCCATGCAAAGAACCTGCTTCTCACTCCTTTGCTCACACCCTCCTTATATAGTTTCCAGCCATTGCCTCTTGTTCTACTCCCCTCTCCCATTCTATGAAAAATCTCTTCCATGTCTATTTGATAACAACCCCTGACCAGCTTATATGTCTCAATCATATTCCCCCTCTTCCTCCTATTCACGAGGCTTTGCAACTTACATTCTCTCAATCTGTCCTCATACTCCACATTCTAAAGACCACTGACTACCTTTGTGAATCTTCTCTGTACCCTTTCCAACATATCCTCGTCACCATGAAAACCTGGCAATCAAATCTGTGCACGATACTCCATATGAGGCCTGATCAAGGCCTTATACAATGGAATCATAACCTCTATTTCTGCATGTCAGGATTCTCCGCATCATTGCCATTATTCGATGTGATGTCTTCACAACTACTGCAATGTGGCCCCTGAATTTCAAGTCCTTGTCCACCATCACTCCTAGATCTCTCACCTCCTCTACTTCTGTTAAAGTTTCCCCACCAAGTGTATACTTTGCATCCCATTGTTGCTTACCAAATCTCAAACCTTACACTTGGCAACATTGAACTGACAGTTCCACTTACATGCCCATTCATGCAATCTATTCAAGTCCTCTTCTAAGGCATTAACATCAGCCTTTATATCATCAGTTATATCATTATACTGTATCTGCAGAAACAAAAACCTAATACTATCACAATAGCATAAGTTTCCATACAGCTTGTTTAACTGGCCTGTGGAATCCTGTTACACTTAATAGGCAATGAAGAAGGGAGATGATATGATTATTGAAATGTCACTTGCAAGTCTTTAATTTAATATCCATATTTTGGATGAACTTGATGACATCTTGAATCTGTGAAGGAGAATTCGTGTAGCCTCTAGCTTCTTGTAAATTCTTTCCAGTTTTTTACAGTTATTATTTGCCATTATTTCAATTTCATAGCTACTGTTCTTCATTTGGAAGCTAGCTATTTTCTTTTTCTGTAGATGATAACTGTACTGAGAAAACTATTCATCAGTAAACTTTATTATTTTTCCTTTAATGTATCTTTCGCTTTCTCTTTATCAGCACAATATGGTTCCACAAACTCTTCTGAGCCTGAGGAATTTTAATTTGATGATCCACAACCTCCATCTTCAGATTTTTTTATGATTTCTTTTCCTTTTAGATTTTGTTCCTTTTTTTAGTTTGTCTTTTAATTTTTTTTTTAATCCTCAACTTTTTTGTAATTTGTGTTTTCTTTTTGATAACCTTGTCTGCATGTTGGACTCCTGGATTCTGTGGTGATGAAGTTGCAAAAAGGATCCAGAGGCGACTGACAAATATTATGGAAGACCTATGGAATGCTCCCAATGAGAATAGAGTGAACAGACTATATAGGTTTCAAAAATTAGCTGATAGACAAAAAAGAGGGGACATGATAAATGCATTTAAGTTATTAAAGGGGTTTTATAGGATTGACACTGGAGATTTTTTTCAGTACCTGCAAGAAGGGAGAAAACATAGAGTTATCAGTGGATGTTATATAACAGTGTGGTTAGCTTGGATGTTAGGACTAGGTTTTTTGCTTGGAGGGTGGTCAGTGGGTGGAAGGTTTGTCAGAGGTAGTTGTGGATGCTTCATCAGTGAATGAGTTTAATGAGTATAATAGGTATTGGGTGAATGATGGCTAGTGTGTGAATAAATGGATCTTCCACGATGAGTCTTCTGGCTCCATTAGATACCTGTATAATAATAATAATAATAATAATATTCTTTTGCATGACTTACTTGCTTTTGTGTTTCTTCTCAGATTTCTCCTTGGATAACAGTTTCATTTGTTTGCATTTTGCCTTGTGTCTGTTCAAATTTCAATTGATAAAGCCTCCATAGCTCAGTTGGTATAGATGAAGCCCTTTGGTTAGAAAGACCTGTGTTCGATTCCCTTCCATGACCACCTTTATCTGGTCTCTTTCGTAAAAGTGAGTTAGCTGGTCTCATATGGAGGTAGAGGGTTTCCCCTCCTCTGGAAACTCTGGTTTTTCGTCCCTCAGAACAGTTAAAAATACATTCCCCTACCCCAGAGACAGGCCAGTTGGGGGTTGTACTAACAAAAGTCGCATTAATTATAACACACGGAACCTGCATTAGAAGCAGGATAAATGCATAGAGGAAGAAGTTAATTTTGACTGATGCTATTCCATCCATATTTGACTTAGAAAGTGGCTCCTGCAGGTGGAATTTTAGGGCTAATTTTCTTCTCATGCACTGTTTGTAATTTTACTAAGTATGGTTTGTGTGAAGCACCGATTTTATTAGACTGAATTGGAAGATCCAGGAAATCTTATTCTTTTGGTTGATTTTCTTGTGCACTGTTTGTAATTTTACCAAGTGTAATTGGTTTGAAGCACCATCTTTATTAGACTGAATTGGAAAGTCTGGGAACTCTGCTTTATGCCTCTTCAATGCATATGGCATTCCAATTGGCTGTACTGGTGCCCCCCCCCACTCTTTCATGGGGAGGTTCTAAAAGACGTAGGAATGCGTTGTTCAGAACTTGCTTATTTCTGACAGAGGTTAAGACACTGATTAGCAATATGTCTGATCTCCATACAATTAAAACATTTTGCCTTGAAGCAGTTGCAACCAAAGTGATCGTATGAACCGCAGTGTAAGCACTACCTCTGTGCTCTAGGAGACTTCATCATAACTCGAGTTGTACCGATGTTGACAAAATTTGGTACATTTGGTGAAGGTAGCCTCACCAGAAAACAGTTTCAAATTTTGCCTAATATACTATTTCATATGTAACTGCTTTTATCCCATTTTGAAAATGTCTGAATAAGAATTTCATGATTGTTTTCTGTATATTCCATTGTACTCTATGTAGCTTAGTTGGAAAGATGGGAGTTCGAATCCTGTCTATGTAGTGAGGAACTTTTATCAGGCAAATTTGTTTTCAAGCAAATGGTAAATTAACGCAGATTATGTTCCTTTGAGGCCCTAGATGCAATTTTGTTATAAGGCCCTTTATGTAAAACATCTTTTTTTTTATATTAAAAAATAAATACTTAAATAAGTTTTTTCTTATTTATAATTCTTTATTTAATTTGTCTAGTTAGCATTCCTTATATTAGCTATATTAAATATTAGCTATCAAAAAAATATATTAGAAAATAAATAAATATAAACGTTCACTAAATTTTTAGAGGTATGTTATATTTTTGCTAATTTTTTAGATCCCCCGCGAGACAACGAGAACCTAGGTGCGTGCCTATTAAATAATCTGCCACTAAGTGTAGGCTAGATTAATTCGTCATGACCCTTAATCGAGGGACGGAAGGGTTGAAGATATATTCTATTGGAAATCTCTCGATTTTTGCTGTTTTAACATGGCTTCCTATCATAAGAATTATTGTGATACATTCGAATGTATTACCCTATAGTAGTTTATCCCTGGTTTCGACATCTTTAACTACAGTTCAATATGTGAAAGAATAAATCTTTCTATCCCCTATTATCTCTTTTAAAATCTTAGTCACCTGTCTCGCCTATTCACATCCTGGAATTTCAAATCCTAGAGTTTACATCTCTCCAGGAATTGCTACCAATATCTCTGGGGAACTAAAACCTCTGCATTTGATTAAAAGAGAAACCTTTCTGTCATAAAACTGAACATTGTTGAATCCTATGATGTAGAAAGGCCTGTATAGCTCATAATTGACGTTTGCATCCTCTGCACTAGGCTGATGAAAAGAGACTTAAGTTTGAGTCTAGTCACTGACTGGAGGATTTTTTTTTTTTCTTAGCGTTTCTTTGACTAGTTCCCAAGTTAGTTGATGACAGGCAAGAGGCTCAGTTGATTTTTTCTCCTGAAAGCTCGGATTTTACTTCCCATAATCAAAAAATCGACTAGAACCCATATCATTTCAGACAACATATCCTGTTAGGTACCGATAAATGGCAGAACTTGTTGACCAGTCTTTTCATCGGTAGCTGTTTATAATTAGTGAAAGACATGGGCAGCTATCTCTGATTGGCTACGAGTGGAGATTGAACTGCCTAGTCAATCTCCAAAAAGCTAGATAGCGTTAAGAGGCCTTTCCTGCTCCCTGTAAGAAGAGAAAAGGTGTTAGCCGATTCTTAGCATGATATGGAAACAACTTTACATTGCCAATAAATGCTGTAGATGAGCTACTACAAAATAGCAGAAGTTATATGGCCAAACGTAATTCCGTAATGCAGTTAGATATTAACTATACTAGTAGGGCATAGAATCATCACTATCACCAGTAAAATAAAATTAAAATATCAAAGTGAATTATTGTGATATGTCATCAGTTGGAGCCATACCCAGAAGATAGACCAAGGTTGAATTAATGCAGAACTGGTACATTTTCCATGTTCAAGTAGCAAAACTGTGTATCGCGTTACTCAAGTTCTGTGAATCAGACAACACATCGAAGTTGAAAGTTTTTATTTCTACTTGAAAATTAAACTAAACTTATCAAGAAATTATATTTTTGTTTTATCCTTCTTCAAAGCATAAGCAAACAATGTTTCCACATGAAGTATATTCACTTGTATAATGCAAAGCATTATATAAGTTCGAAAAGGCGTGTGTGTGCTTTTGCAGTATGGGGTACAAAGACAATGTGAGGTCCTTAGCCTCGATATGCGAGTAGTCTAGTTGCAAGTGTACTTCACAGGCTAATTTTGATTGTTTGCACTTGGATAAAGGATAAAAAAATGAGCTAATGCCTTTTTTTCCCGTGTAGGGAGTAGGCAAGGCCATTTAGCCCTATCTAACTTTTGGAGACTGAGTGGGCAGTTGAATCTCCACTGGTACCCAATCAGAGATTGCTAACCCAAGGCTATCACTAATTAAACGGCGTGCTGTGAAGAGAGAATGATCAACAAGTGCTGCCATCTCGTGATCCCTAACACAATATATTTAATGTCTGCAATAATGTGGGTTCTACGATAGATTTTCTTGAGTTTATTACGGGACGAAAAACCCGAGTTTCAGGGAGAAAAAAGAGGTACCTGATGCTGAACAATGATTTACTTCATGCAACATTCGTCTGTTATATTATTTATATAGACTGGGTTCCTATCCTTTCTTTTTCTTCACTTGCTCCTTCTGTCCCAAGCTAGGGGTGAATTGTTCCTCATGAGCTATTTATTGTCCTCTTATGGATCAGTGGGAGTCTTCTTTCTCTCCTAGATACTTGCTTCACATAGTAGCCTGAAGTCACATCCCATCTGGCCAACATAGATAAAAAAAAAATCAGCTAACGTCTTTTTATTCCCATATACAGGGAATGCGCAAGGCCATTTAGCCCTATCTAACTTTTTGGAGACTGAGTGGGCAGTTCAATCGCCACTGGTACCAATCAGAGATAGATGGCCCAAGGCTATCACTAATTAAGCGGTACACAGTGAAGAGAGACAGCTCAAATGTGCCACCATCTCGTGGTCCCTGACCCTAACACAATATATTTAATGTCTGAAATAATGTGGGTTCTACGGTCGATTTTCTTTAGTTTACGGGACGAAAAACCCGCTTGCCCGTGCCAGAGATCGACTAACTCGGGAACCGGTCGAAAAAGGCTTAGAAAAATTTCCTCTAGTCGCCGACTAGACTCGAAACCAAGTCTTCCTTCGTGCGGCCAAGCGCAGTGGTGTGCAAACGCCACATCCACTGAGCTACACAGGCAATGCCAACATAGATTTGAAACCAAAACTTCCCAGATATCCTGGAAGGGAGTCTGCAACCTGAACACATTTATCTTGCAAATGACTTCCTTCCAAAATGCTAATTGGTATAATTAGTATATTATAATACATCTCATGTTGAATTGGTGGCACCGCAAATTAATTAGAGCCGCGTTAAAAATTTTCGATATGGTCCTGTTCGAGAAATATAGTAATGTCTCAGTAAGTCAGTGATATTGTAAACGAGGAACATAGAAAGTATGGGATCAGTACCGGCTCTAGGGGTCCTGGTGTCTCGATTTAATTTTAGGTTGAGCGCCCCTTACTTTCTTTAAAATGTAATTAAAATTTAAACGTTAAAAATTCAAAACACAAAAGTAGCAAAAGAACTTGAAAAAGAGAAACAGAAAGGATGTCTAACTAAATTTCTCAAAAAGTCTGAAGGTATTTCTTATCCAGGAGGTGATTCAAAGCATCATGGATTAGCTATGGAATTGAACTTCGTTCATTCAAAGCCCTTCTCAGTTATAATCTTATCAACACGTTCATTGTCGATATCGCGTGATGCGAGCTCTCACCAGGCGACTGATCATGCGTTATCGCGTGGACGTCGTTAACTAAATAAAAAAATAAAAAAAAGTTGGCCACCACACGAAATTCCAATTTTCAGCTTGGCAATGAAAGTGTTAATGATATGATACTTTGTATTGCACTAAAGACTCATCCTACCAATGTGTCAATCGTTGTAGTATATGCACCCTCTACAGATAGCCCTGATGAAGAGTGAGGAATTCTATGTAATCTTAAAGACTGTTTTGTACTATACCAACTAGGGATGTACTTTTCATCGTGGGAAAATTTAATGCGAAAATGAGAAAGAGTATGAGTTACGCCTGAGTGTGATATGTTTGGTATTTGTGAACATAAATCTGTGGTGAAAGACTGTTGGCACTTTCTCATGCTAACAGATTAGTGATTACCAATACCTATCTCCAGAAACACCTACGATCGATCTATAATTCAACATCTAATATTGATAGGTCAAGAACAAACGCTTTATATTGAAACGGTGAGTATTTTAGCGCTACACAAGGCGTTTATATAATTTCTTTAGTGCTTCGACTAAACGATGGGATTTACTGAAAAAGTACACCAAATTGCATTGAAAAAGTACACCATATGTAGAAGGAACTTTATCAAATACTAGATGGGAAGCAAGAATTGAATCTTCGTTAGCTTAGATATAATATTGGAGAAGTTTTAGATACTTTGTGGAAATTTATGATAATATTCAAATTGACAATAGTATAAAATATGAAGAAAAAACATTACTTTTGAAAATTAAAGATTATGGATTTTTATGGATTGACAGTTAATCTCTACTTTGCATCTGAGACCTCTTCACTTATAATGTAATATGAATTTTGTGTAGGATCAATGTAGCGAATAAAATGCTTCAGAAACCAAACACAAAATTCAGTGAATCTAAACACAAAATTCAGTAAATGAAAGGGTAGTTGTAATAGGTATGAACGATTTAACTGGTAATAAGTTCAGTATGAGAGAAGACGTGAAAGGGTTGCTGGAAGAGGCGAGAGTGAAGAGTAAGAAAGTGAAAATCGTTAGTATTTTACCTCGCTATGACAAAAATGAATCAAAAAGAAGGGCTTTAATAGCAAACGATTCAATGCGTAGGCTATGTAGAAGGAACGGATGCGAGTTTTTGGATCTGTGGAGTGAGTTTGAGGGAAGATTGAATTTGAATAAGAGGGATGGCCTACACCTGAATTCGTTTGGTATCAGGAGTCTGGAAAAACTAATAACTGGTATGAGACCTAACACAGGGAGTCAAGGAAAGTAAATTATAAAGGGAGAAATGATGTGAATGTGATTGTAAGAGCGAAAATGGTATATAACTGTGTTAACGATGGGAATGGGAATGTTGACGAGGTGAGAACGATTTCGGGTTTGTGCCCGTCCGGTTCGGACCAATCATATGCGTACAACGATGACTACATGTGTAAAGCATTAGAAAAGAATAGAGATCTGCAAGTTGTCCAACTGGGTCAGACAGACTGCAAACAAGGGTATACTAAAAACATGAAGGTAGATTATTATGTCTGCACACGAATACTAGGAGTTTCAGAAAGAAAGAGGTAGAGTTTGTTGCCTTAGTCAATATGTTGCGACCTCAGATTATAGGTATTAGTGAGACCTGGCTATCAGAATCAGACCTATTAACTGGTATCGAGTGCCATGGGCACAGTATTTTTAGGAAGGATAGAGCAGACAGGAGAGGAAGGTCGTGCTGCTAATGATATTGGATGACTTAAATCCAGTTAGATTTGAGACCTATGAATGTAGTAATACTACTAGCAATATTTCACCTGGCAGTAAGTTTGAAGCCATCTGGTGTGAGGTGGAATCTAATAAGACAAATTACACAGTGGGGGTGTTGTTATAGACCTGGTGGATCGGTTGCTGGTGATGAAGAAATGCATCACCAAATAGAAAAGGTGAGCGCGAAAAGAGTAATCATAATGGGAGACTTTAATTATACAAATATTGATTGGGTAGCAGTAGAATCTCATGAGAAGAATGAAAATGCATTTATTGAGCTGTTGCGGGACAACTTCCTCAAGCAGCATGTGACAGAAGGAACTCGAGGTCAAAGAGTGTTAGATTTAATTATAGTGTCAGAGGGCATTTCAATTAAAGACGTAACTATTCTGCCTCCGGTTGGTGACAGTGATCATGCGATACTCACTTGGGAAGTGAATAAGTTTATGAATGTTCCATTCAGAAAAGGTTACATGTTGAAATACAAAGTAGGAAATTATGACCAACTGAGGAGTATACTTAGTTCAGTGGAATGGGATCGGTTGCTGGATGGAAAGGATATCGACAGTGTATGCGAAGCATTTAAACAATATTTAAATGATGCGATAACAAAATGTGTCCCGGAAGTTCGAATAATAAATAGAGTTGGAGTCAAATGGATGTGTAATCTAATTAAGCAAGAGATTTGTAAAAAATGACAATGTGGAAGGAATACCGTTTGCATGAGGATGACGTCCGTTATGAACGTTATAAGCAGCAGGCTAGAATAGTCACAACTGTTGTACGGAAATCAAAGTCTGATTATGAAAAGAAACTGGCTCTGCGTGCTAAAGACAACCCACAAGAATTCTATCGATATGCCGCAAGTAAAATAAAAAATGAATATGAAAGAATAACTCTTCTAAATTCAGATGGAGTCAGGGTTACTGATGCAGAAAAGGTTGTTCAGTAAATGAGTGCTCATTTTGTTAAAAGCTATCAAACTAGTGAACGCAACATTGACCTCACTGTTACCTCTTCACTAGATGAAGAAACGCAGGTGTGTGAGGCCGAGGTATTAGAGCTGTTGCACAAACTGAATAAGAATTCAGCAATAGGGACTGATGGAATATCAGCATGTATGCTAAAAGAGTGTTCAGCTGAATTGATCATTCCTTTGACCAGGATGTTTAATATGAGTCTCAGAACAGAAAAGATTCCGCAGGAATGTATGGTAATTCCATTGCATAAGGGTGGTGCAAAGACCGATGTATCAAACTATAGACGAATTAGTATCTCAGGAGTGGTGGTGGTGAAGATTTTAGAAAAATTAGTTAGGCCCCCGCATTCAGAAATGGGTTGAGTGAATCTCTACTTTGCAATGAACAACATGGGTTTACTAAGGGAAGGTCATGTTTTAGCAAATTGCTCACATTTTATGACAATGTTGCCATTGAACTGGACAAGGGGAATGGATACACATGATACTTTTGGATTTTGCTAAGACTTTTGACAGAATACAACATGACCGACTGCTGCATAAATTGGAGAAAATGGGTTTGGGTTATACAACATTAGCATGGATAAGAGGATGGCTGACTGACAGATATCAAAAAGTGGTATACGGGGGATCTCAATCTGCAAGGTTTAAGGTAACAAGTGGTGTAACACAAGGAACAGTGCTTGGTCCACTGTTATTCAATCTGTACATTAATGATATTGGGAAGGATTTGACAAGCAACATACAGTTATTTGCTGATGATGCAAAGATAGTTAGGGTAATCATGAATGCTGCTGATATGCAGTCCTTGCAGAATGATTTGAATAAGCTGGAATTGTGGGAAAATGGGTGTCAGTTCAATGTCAGTAAATGTAAAGTCATTCACTTCAGCATGATTACCTATCGAATGTCGTATTATATTGGTGGGATTAGGCTAGAAGAAACTGATGAGGCTAGGGATCTTGGAGTGTTAATAAATAGGAAGTTGAAGTTCTGGGAGCATGTGCCAAAGATTGCAAATACAACTCAAAAGATAATTGCAATGTTGAAACGAACGTCCACATATAAAGATAAGGATGTTATTTTGCCTCTTTACAAGTCCTTGATAAGACCTCACTTGGACTATTGCGCGCAAGTCTATTCTCCTGGTTTCCGATGTGATTCTGATATATTGGAGAGATAGTACAAAGGAGAGTGTTAAAAATGATATCAGGATTGTGGAATACTGATTATGAAGACAGAGAATTTGAAATTTGACTGCAGACACTAGCAAACAGGAGAGAGGTGATATGATTGAGACTTGCAAACTTATGAAATGGTCATACAGGATTTCAACTGATGGAATTTTTCAATTTATGGAGGGTGGAGAAAGGACGAGAGGGCATCCTTGGAAGCTGAGAATGAAGGCTGCCAAGAAGGGTGTAAGAGCTAGATTTTTCTCTCAGAGGGTGGTGCGTGATTGGAACGGATTGCCATTGGATGTTGTGAGTGCAAGCAGTGTGAATGAATTCAAGAATAAGTATGATAGCTGGTGTGTGTAGTATGTGGCATTCCTCGATGAAAGTCTGACTCCCTGGAGGTCTCTCTTAATAATAATAATAATAATTGCTCGCCCTGAGTGGGCTCCGAGATTAGTTCTCAGTATTGTAATATAGGATGGCTTTAGGTCTTTTATGTTTGAAATAATCCATCGCATCATAATCTGCAGCCAGTTGGATCAATTTGTTAGGGTGTACTGATGCTTTTGAGAAGAATTTGGTTGCTATAATCTGCATGAAAGTGTAGATATAGGGAAGGTTTGTGTCGCGATGAAGGTCTGCAGTTCGTACGTACCATGGGGTGTTCAGGATCATTCTGAGACATTTGTTTTGCACACATTGTAACTTAAGAATATTAGTATTAGCGGTATGTCTCCAGGCCGGAGAGACGTAGGTGAGTATTGGACGAACCATCGATTTATATATGATAAGTTTGATTCTGGTGCTCGGCTTACTGTTCCTGTTAATTAGCCGATAGAGCTGGGCTATGGTTTTTGATGTATTTGCACAGGGTGTCTTGATTTGGGGGCTGAAAGTCAGTTTTCTGTCCAATAGTATGCCAAGATATTTGATCTCAGTTAGGCAAGGGATTTTTTTTTGTGTTGAATAGGAGGATATGTTCAGTAGTAAGCATTGATCTTCTAGAGAATAGGACGGCTACGCTCTTCTGCGGATTCACTTGGAGTCGCCATTTGGGGAAATATTGTTCGATTAGCAATAGGTTTTCTTGCAATTTCTTTATGGCTAGATGTGGCTTTAAAGATCTGGCGAATATCGCTGTATCATCTGTGTATAGGGCTTTGATTAATAACAATGGGATGTGCGGGATGTCACACAAGTATATGGAAAATAGAATCGGTGCTATTAAGGAGCCTTGTGGAACTCCAGCCAAGATTCGTTTTTGTGTCGAAACTGCCCCACATATCCTAACTTGCATGCGCTTATCATAGAGGTATGACTTGATTAGATGAGTGATTCCCAATGGTGTACGATTTGATATCAGTTTGTATATCAAACCATAATGCCAAACCTTATCAAATGCACTGGCTATGTCAAGGAAAACAGCCGCAGTGCATTGTCGCCAGTTAAAACCCGTGGTGATATATTCCATTAATCTGTATTTGTTGTGTGGTGCTATGACATTGGCGTAACCCAAACTGCTCCTCAGGAAGAATGTTTAGCTGGTGTACTGATTCTTGGAGTCTAGTAAGGATTACCTTCTCGGCAATTTTGCCCAGGTTTGAAATGAGGCTGATTGGTCTGTAACTTTGAGGTAATCGAGGGTTTTTTCCAGGTTTATGGATTGGCATTATGTCCGCCAGTTTCCAGTAGGAAGGGAAGTATTTGTAGTAAAGGATTGAGTTAATTATATTTGTCAGATGCACAATAGCTTTATCACCCTGTTGGAGATACCGTCAGATCAGGGTACCTTTTTATTCTTAAACTTCTTGATTATATCATATATTTCAGCAAGTAAAGTGGGTTCAATTTGAGTGGAATATGTGACAGAAGATTAAAGTGAACATCTGACATATCGATGGATGTTATATATGTGATTGAAATCGAGATGACCGTATGAGGGTTTACACTGCATTTCTAAATGTTTTGCTATTGCTTCAGCTTTATCTGCATCGGTGTGGATGAATCTGTTTGGAGAGAAGAGGTTTATTGCTGTTTTTAATCTTTCTGATAAGATTCCAAATAGATTGGTAATCAGGAGAGTTGGAGGTCAATTTTTCTTCCCAAAGTTGACTTCTATGGACTGTGAGGGCGTCTCTTACTGCGAAGTTGAGTCTATTCAAGATCCGTTTGTCCTGCAGCGCCCTGGTGTTGTGGTATCTTTTTCTTGCTTTGTTTTTTTCCCTGATGAGATTCATAATATCTTCTGGCAGGTGGTTGGATCTGCGGGTAGTTGCGGAGATAGTAGATGCTGCACAGGCTGCATTAATCTGTTCAGTTAGATCTTTTTATGGCTGTTTCAATTTCCTCTTTGTATTTTATGATGGGTACAGGACCAATATATTTCGGGAATACTTTGGACAGCCTTTCCCAATTTTCCCAATGAATGAACGAGTGCGGGGGGGAGACAGTTTATCTTGGTTTCCCAACTTTAACAGTATTGGGTTGTGGTCAGATGATAGAGATCATTAATTGACATTATATTGCATTGGAGTCTGATATGCTGAAGAATGGCTATGTCCAAGACATCAGCGCGACCATATGTGTTGTGATGGGTGGGCTTAGCAGGGCCTACCATAAGCAGGTTGTTGAATCTAGCATGTGGACACTATTAATTCTTTGGCTATAAGGTTTGATTTCTTGACAAGTCACTTTAATACCATTCAGTTTTCATCCAGTTTCTAATATTGGTTATGACACTTTAAGAAAACACTGTAATGATTTACAAGAAGCCCTGACTGGTGATGTAGACAGGGTTATTTGTTCCACAGAATCATTAAAATGAAATACAAATTATAAAGGAAATCATACATGATAGTGACAGATTTAGACTACTGAAAATATTGCAATATATACGCAAATGACTTTTAAAGCGTCTTTAATCATTTAACAATTTGGGAGATTTCCACTTTCAGTAGTAAGTGGCGAACGATCATTTTTGAGATTCAAACTAATATCGATCAAAGATAGATGGACTATCCTTGATCGCAACAGAACGTGATATATGCAAGCAACTAGAAACAGATGAAATTGCAGATGAATTTGATTCCATAAACTCAAGAAAAGTAAACTTTTAAATCATTTAATTTTTTCATACTTTTTTTTCATTAAAAATTAACCCATTCTTGTCACTGCGCAATTTTTCTAGTTTGTACATCTCTAGTTATAATAGTTAATAGGCAGTAATCAACTTCGGTATCTGTAATTGATACAGACAAATCGGCCCTTCAGAACACATGCAATTTACAGACAAAAAATACTAGTTGTGGTGGTGGAGGTGGGCGGTAGATGGCGTTGATTGAATATGATATGTAGTAGAGGTTCGGTGTAGTGGTTGAGACAGTTGTAAATGTCCTCCCGCGATGAGTCTTCGGACTCCTTGGAAGTATCAGGAATAATAATAATAATAATTCTAGTCTATGTGCATTTTTGTATGTTTATAATAATAATTCTAGTCTATGATTTTTGTTGTTAATATGTGTATTTTTCAAGTACACAACTTTGCATAAAAGTGTATGATTTAACCTTTAAATTGTAACTATATTTTAAAAAAGTAAGGGACACTCAACTTAAAACTACATCGGTGCACGAAGACCCCCTAGAACCGGCACTGCTTCCATAGCAATAGAATGTCCAAAGAAAAAATTACAGATTCAACTCTGTTCACCAACTAGAGGTCTTTGGCTAGTTGTATATTATTCCATGAAAACACGATTCATTGATATCCTCGGATCAATACTTGAGACTGGCTACTTTCTTGTCTTCAAAAAGTTAGGACTCTCTGTCAATTTTTGAAAAGGTATTTACCAGTTATTTTATCTCTTTAGAGTTTTTTTTTTAATTGAAGTTATTCGATATACATGTACTTAAGACATCTTGAAAGTTTCTGCTGGAATAAAACAATGTCAATTCCTTATAATCGCAAAAAGGATTATATTCTGCAGTTTACCACAACTATCTTTAAGACTGTTAGACTGCCAGTCTTAACCTTTAGCTCTCATTGACAGATGGTCTAAAATGTTTAATGATTTACATAGGCATCCACTACTGCTATTTTTTTAAGTTTTTTTCGAAAATATCCACAGGAAGGTGTTGAAATTTTTATTCTATATTCTTACTAATGACTTACATCATTTGTTTTAGCTAATTTTAAACATGGCTTCGCTTTGTTATAATTTTTCTGTATTACCTCAGCGAATTACTTCCAAGCCTTTATGGAGTTCGAAGATTCATCCAGGAAGTTGACCATTCATAGACAACAATAGCTATCATACTTTTCCTCGAAGATATTCAAGATGTTCGTTGGAACACTCAACATAATTTCAGACAATGTATTTCACTTATTAACCGTCTTCCCAAGCAAGAATTTTTTTTTTACTTTCTTACTCACTCGACATTCGTACAGTTTCCAGGGATTACCACTCCTACTCGCATCTCATTATTATTATTATTATTATTATTATTATTTTAACGGTGTCTCCATGGAGTCAAAAGACTCATCGCGGGAGACCCGACATTGACACACTAACCATTATTTACACAATACCTGTCATACCTCTCCTTAAATTCATTCACAGTTGAAGCATTCACAACCAGTTCTCGCAACGCATTCCACCCATTCACAACCCTCCAAGTAAAAAATCTAGTCCTAACACCCTTGTTAACCACACTCTTACACAATCTCCAGGGATGGCCCCTCGTTCTCTCACATCCTGCATTGGTCTTAAGAATATCATCAGTATCAATCCTGTAAAATCCCTTTAACAATTTAAATACCTCTATCATATCTCCTCTCCTACGTCTGTCAGCTAGTTTTTTGAGCCCACAGATCATCAATCTATCCTCATAGGGAACATCCCACAGACCTGCAACCATCTTTGTAACCCTCCTCTGAATCCTCTCTACCACTTCCGCATCACCAAGAAATCCTGGCGACCAGATCTGTGCACAGTAGTCCAAATGCGGCCTTATTAATTCCTTATAGAGTGGAACAATAACTTCCCTATCCCTGCTTGTTAGTGTGTTCCTCAACAACCATGTAATTTGATGTGATGTTTTGGCAATCTTAGCAATATGCCCTTTAAACTAAAGTTCTCTGTCCATAATAACTCCCAAGTCTCTTGTCTCATCAACTTCCTGCAGTTCAGTTCCGTTAATATAGTAAACAGCATGCGATGTCATCCTCCCGAAGTGCATCACCTTACACTTAGCCACATTGAACTGACAGCCATTTACCTCAGTCCATAGCGTCAGCCTATTTAAGTCATCCTGTAAAATATCCACATCATTTGAATTGATTATCGCTTTTCCCAGTTTTGCATCATCAGCAAACAAGTGGATATTTCCATTCAAGGTATTTCCAATATCATTGATGTACAAATTAAACAATAGACGACCAAGAACTGAGCCCTGGGGTACACCACTAGTCACTTGCCTTTTCCTGGACTCAGCTCCTCCGTAAACCACTCTTTGATATCTGTCCGCCAGCCATCCTTTAATCCAAATCACCATCTTCGGATCCAAACCCATTTGTTCTAATTTATGTAACAGAGTTCCATGTGGAATCCTGTCAAAAGCCTTTGCAAAGTCAAGCAGTATCACTGAGTAAGGATTTCCTTTATCCAACTCCACTGTTACTTTATTATAGAACGTAAGCAAATTACTTAGGCAAGACCTACCCTTCACAAAACCATGTTGCCCCTTATAAAGTATCATATTGCTGTCCACCCAGTCCTGAATTCTAATTTTAACTAATTTCTCCAAAATCTTAACCACCACTCCAGATATATTGATTGGTCTATAATTTGTAACATCAGTCTTAGAGCCTCCCTTGTGCAATGGAACTATTTTCCCCTCTTTCCACTCTATTGGCACTTTACCAGAACTGAGGCTTCAATTAAACATCCTGGTTAGAGGAGTTGCTAATTCTCTTGCACATTCTCGTAACACATGGGCCGATATGCCATCTAACCCAATGGCAGTGTTAGCATTAAGGTTCTTTAATATATTAAGCACCTCAATTTCATCTATCTCTATACTCTCATCAGTCAATGGCACATCTGACACTGCACTATCACTACGAAGATGGTACACTTTTGCGAAGTGATCACTAAGCAACTCAACTATTTGATTAGCTTCAGTAATTTCCTTACCATCAACACTTTTTAAAGTAATCTTTCCATGGATATTCTTCCTTTTACTAGCCACATAGCGAAAGAACTCTTTAGGGTTTCTTTTGGATTCATCAGCTAGCTTCCTCTCATAATTAGCTTTGGCTTTCCTTACCATACAGGTTACTCTCTTTGCCTGTACCTTATATTGCTCATTGAAACGCTCATCACCTTTTTCTTTATATGTCTTCCACAACCTTTTCTTTATCTGTAACTCTTGTTTAATAGGATTAGTCATCCATTTTACTCCTACTTGATTTCTCCTTCTGACTCTGGGAATACAGTCTGATACAGCTTTCTTCAAATACTCCTTGAGAATCTCAAGGAGTATTTGATAATTATCTTCTGCAATCTATCTAATTAGCTGCGCTTAACAACCTACACGTCTCGATCATCTCAAGCCCCGTCTCCTATCTGCCAATCTCTGAAGATCATACCCTCAATCTGTCCCCATACTCAATTTTTCAGATTCCTGAGATAGTGTTAGTTATTTGGCTCACTCTTTTCCCAATGTTTTCTTATTACTAATTTATCTGCATAGCCTGTTGATCAGATCTATGCAGATAAATCCAAATGAAGCATAATTAGTCTCTTACACAGTGTACTATCATCTCCTTATCCACTCTTGTCAGCGTTCTTGGCATTACAGCAGCAATTTTATGGGTAACGTTTGAAGTTCATTATGTATCCCATGAACTTCAGTTCCATATCCACCAAAATCCTTACATTCTTTGCCTCCTCCACTTTCGAAAGCAAAGCTTCTCCAGTGTGGTAAACCTTATTCCATCTTTTCTGGCCAAATAGTATAACTTTACACTTCGCAACATTGATATGAAATTTCCATTCTTTTGCCCAAAGCACCAACCTATTCAAATCCGCTTGTAACCTTCAAAATTTCCTAACATAGCTCTTTCTCCAACTTCGGTTATTTGCAATGTCAACTGCACTTGACATCGCAAATAACTGAATATCTCCTTTCACAATGTAAGCAACTGAATATCTTTTTTCACACTGTTAACAATGAATATCTCCTTTCAGACTACAAACTATATCATTGATATATATGTTAAACAACAGAGGTCCCACAATAAAACTGGTATCCAATTCGTCGCCTTCAGTTTATGAGAGGCACTTCTATAAAATGCTCTGGCTCTTACCAGTGAACCTTATATGTACCGAAGTAATCCCCACCGTGATCAATTTGAACAGTATTTTAACTTGTAGTACTATATCAAATAATTTAGCAAAATCCAGATAAATGATGGTATAAGATTTTCCTCTGTCCAATACACAAGTCACACTAATATAAAATGTAACCAAGTTAATGAAGCTTGACCTCTCCTTAACTCACGCTGTCCTCTCGAAGGATTCTCATTTTCATCAATCCAGGTTCGTATTCTTTTTCTAATCCACCTCTCTAACCTCTTGACCACTGCACTTGATATGCTTACTAGCCTATTATTTGATACTGCTGACTTGGATTTTTCTTTATGCAGTGGTATACTAGGATTGTTCCTATAGCCGGACTTCGGTTGAAGAACTAAGTCAAGGGCACTAAGAGTTTTTTTTTTTTTTTTGCACATTCCTATAGTATTGTACATTGTGATGTCCTACCCGTCCCATGCAACAGCCTAATTAACATCATTATTACCAACAATGGTTTTATTTGATATTCTAAATAAATCCCATTGTTGAACTATCGGTCTTCTGCTGCTTAACCTGCCTACATAAATGCACTAGCAAAATACCCACAGAAATATTCCGCTATGTCTGATGCATATATGACTCGTGTTCCACATCCAGCATTCACCATTCCATCATTCTTTCGTATTTACTTTTTTTTTCTATTAGTAAATAAGTGTAGAATTCTCGAGAGTTTCACTTACTTCTTCATCCAATCTCTTCTCATATGCCCATTTCTCTTTCCGTACTATATTCATCACCTTTTTAGCCTGCACCTTATATCTCTCATTATGTTCAGTGGTACCTATTCTTTTTATCTACTCTTTCAAAAAATGTGAAACGTTTCACGCTTTTGCGTGTCAAGCTTGCTATGAATTTTCGATGCAATTTTTCTTTTTCCTTTTCCTGCCCTACCTCTTTACCATAATGAGTTGATCATAAAGTTCAGATTTTTCTATCTCTGCAAAAAACTTTACCACAAACCTCTTAGCTAACATAATCATCAACATTCTTTTGGAAGTTTACTGATGGTGGTCTAAAGCCAGAATTCTATCTTTCATTATTTCATGTAGCTTGAAATTCTTGTTTTTCTTTGGATAATATTTGTTTATTTGATTCGCAATTCACATATGTGAAAGATGATCGAATTTGGTTCTAGCTCAGTGGAAGCAATGTTTGCAGTCAGCAGCGATAAACCCGAAGAAAGAGCGTCGTCAGTTCGATTCTAGTCGCCGACTAGGGGAACTTTTTCTAACCCTTTTTTCAACCCGGTAACCGAGTTCGTCGATCTATGTCACGTACAAACAGGTTTTGTTCTCTCGTAAACTGAGGTTTTTCTCCCCGTAAACTCAAGAAAATCGACTGTAGAACCTACACTATTTCAGACATTAAAAATAGTGTTAGGGACCACGAGTGACGTACTTTTTAAGCCGTCTCTCCACTGCAGACTGCTTAAATCAGTGATAGCCTTGGGCTAGCTTTCTCTGATTGGCTACCAATTGGAGATTGAACTGCCCACTCCGTCTCCAAAAGTTAGACATGCTGAAACGGCCTCGCCTACTCCCTGCAAGGAATTAAAAGGCATTTGCGGATTTTTTTCCAAACTTTTTAAATATTATTCTTTATAATGTAACATTAATTTGTATCTGCTCAAAAATAATTATTTCTTATTTAAATCACCTGTATAATATTATATCCTGAATCAGTACGAGTACATCGCTATCGGCAATAACATAATCAACCGAAGTTTCCTCATTTCTTGTCTCTTCTTTCCATATGACTTTGTGCACATCTTTATGTTGGAACATGGTAATATATCCAGTAAATTCTCAAAAGGTAGCCTGAGCACCTTTTAGCACTAACTTTTTGGAGATATATTTACTCTAGTACAAGCTCTTAGTAAACCAAGTCATTGGGGAAGAGAGATAGCTAAAATATATATTGGAAGATATTTGACAAAAATACTATTCACGTATTATAAGAATATATTACAGAGAAATAGGATTTTATTTTTGGATATACAATAGAAAGGAGGCAAATTATACATGAGTGATTGAAAGGATTTGTCTTTTTAGTAAAAGAGTGACCAACATAGTTTAGTATCACTCTTAACGATCTTTCATTTCAAGTGCATCGTCGTTGGCAATCCAGAAGAGGGTACCAGTTAGGTTCCACTCCTCGATGAATTTGACTATAGTTCTTGTTTATGTATGATAATCATATTCCAGCGAAAACCTACTTAGTATCCTGTGTAGGTTCCACACGAGGGTTTGCTCCAATTCGGTGATTGCTGGGTGCTGGTTAGCCAGCAAAGGTTGGGCGATGGGTAGAGCCTCTGCTACTAATGGCTCACGCAAAAAGTTAAGCAAGTTTGATCGCGGTTAGTAGTTGGAAGGGATATTTTGTTGGCACACTCTCCCTCGATGCGTCTTTGGACTTCCTGGAGGTATCAAATAATAATAATTTCTTGTGTGCTTGTAGAAGCTGTAGATGACAACCTTGGCGCAGTTGAAGTCGCACATTATTATGTGCCTGTTCTCTTCTGTATGGACTAAATACAAGTAGTCGTCTTGGCTCTATGTATGTGTAGTTACAGGTGCTAGAGGCAGCATTCAGGGCGTAGGTGATCATAAATAGGTAGATAGACAGATAGATCGGTAGATGGGGAGAGAGAGAGAGACACCTGGACTCTATCTTGTTGCTTTGAAACTTGAAACTCATTATTATCAGTTATGCAGTTGATTTGTATTTTCAGGAAGAAAATCCATACTTCGGTGTTAAACATCAACTAAATCGGAATCCCGCTAATATAAAACTTTCCTCCACTTTTTGTGTATAGAACTAGCAGTCTATAGTAGTCTTTCTTCAGCTAGTCTAACGTTATGGAAGCAATTTTACCATTTCACAGAGCTATACAACATGGGTAAATGAATTCTCCATGTCCAAATAGAAAACCAGTGTCTACTGACTATTCTTATTAGTTTAGCTGCTTCCCCTAATTTTCTAAAAACGACCAATATGCCTGATATTCATTTGTTGACCTGCTGTTTCGTTATCTAATATTTATGTTATTTATGTGCAATAGGTCTTGTGGCCTTTCGCGTGTAGATCAGATATAAAAAATATTATTTAAAGAGTATGTTTTAATAATGAAGTTTTAATGATTGACATTGACAGTCACTGAAATATTCACCTGGTGTCTGTCTAGGTTTTGGAGCCATGTACTTTCATAATGCTGGATTGTCTGTGAAAACTGTTATAGATCGATTCTAGCTGCCGACTGGAGAAACTTTTTTCCCTAGGCTTTCCTTCGACCTGATTCATTTACATGAACATCCTATCTGCTTTTTGAGAAATAAAATGTTTACGAATTTTAAAATATATTAAACTTTCTTTTGAGGTACAATGTACTGTAGCTTCTCGTTGTAAAATAATATTAATACATTACCAAGAGAAGACAGTGATGATCCACACTCATAAGGAAACTATTCATACCCAATATCTTATACTGTTTAGATAACTAAACACATCCTTCAGAAAAAAACAGATTCCCAATGAATATCAGAATACCAGCATTAAAATGGAACAAATTGTGAAATCCAATGCTATCAAGGAATAAATGTATTCTGCACCACCATAAAATATGTTCAAGAAGTATTCAAGAAGAATTAGGATCAAGACTAAATTACAATAATGAACAACAAGGATTCCATAAAGGAAGTTCCTGTAATGCTATATTTGTTATAATGCAAATAACAGAAAAGCAATAAAATTTTACAAACCAATATTTATCTGTTTTATTGACTTAGTGAACGCTTTCTACAAACTCAGATTTCAGGATGTCCAGAAAGTACTAACATTAAGAAAGTCACAACTGCAAATAATCAAAATGATCAAATATATATATATACACACACAAATGAATGTACACATACCAGCCATTGAATTAGAAACTTTCATTTAATATGTGATAGACCTCCCTTAGCCCGAATTACAGTACATATGCGATTTGGCATAGATTCAACTAGGTGATGAATTGCATCTATAGATATACCATACACTCCTTTACGTTCACCAGACACTCCTTTAACTGCTCAGATTTGATGAAAGAGAACATTGATCCGGAGTTTCTTTCTAACATGTCCCATACATTCCCAATGAGGCTCAGAACCAATTTTTCCAAAATCTTCACCAGCATTCCTGAGATACTAATTGGTTGATAGAATGGAAGTTACCATACATTCTTTCCATTCCTATGGAATCTTCCCTGCTCTCAGACTCATGTTAAACAGCCTGGTCAAAGGAATAGCCAGTTCAGATGATGGGACACTAGTACATTTAGCACATGTGCTAGTGTCCCATCATTTCCTGTTGCTGAATTCGTACTTACTCAGTTTGTACAATAGCTCTAATATCTCGTCCACATAGACTTGAGTTTCTTCATCCAGTAAAGAAGCAGAAGTGAGCTCAATATTGCGTCATCATCCTCATGCACAGCGTATTCTTTCCACATCTTCATTTTCTTAATAATCTTTTGCTTCACACCAAGCTGATAGCCTTTAATAAAATTGACACTCATTAGTTGAACAACCTCTCTTGCATCTGTAACCCTCATACCATCTGTCAACCAATTAGTATATCAGGAGTGGTGGTGGTTAAGAGTTTGGAAAAAATTGTTCTCTACCTCATTGAGAATGTATGGGATATATTATAAAACAGATCCGGGAGCAAAGTCCTCTTTCGTCAAATCTGAGCCAGTTAAAGAAGTGTCTGGTAAGCTACAGGTATGCCTGGTGTGGTATACGCTGTAATTTGTGCTAAGGGAGGTCCGTCACGGTATTAAATAAAAGCTTCTAATTCAGTTGCTGGTATGTGTACATTCATTTTTGTTTGTGTATATATATTTGTGTGTGTATATATATTCTTTCATATTCATTCTTTCCTTTACTTGCAGCATATTGATAAATTTCTTGTGGGTTGTCTTTAGCACACAGAGCCAGTTTCTTTTCATACTAAGACTTTGCTTTCCGTTCAACAGCTGTGACTATTCTACTCTTTTGCTTATAATTTTCATAACGGACATCATCCTTATGCACACAGTATTCCTTCCATCACGAATCTCTTGCTTAATAAGATTACATATCCATTCGACTCCTACCCTATTTATTCTTCGAACTCCAGGGACACATACCGCATCATTTTAGTATTGTTTAAATGCTTCCCATGCACTGTCGATATTCTTCGCATCCAGCAACTTTCCCATTCCACTGAACTCAGTATACTCCTCAGTTGGTCACAAATTTCCTGATTTGTAGTTCAGCATGTAACCTTTTTGAACGGAACATTCATAAACTTAATCACTTCCCAAGTGAGTACTGCATGATCACTGTCACCAACCGGAGGCAGAATAGTTACGTCTTTAACTATAACGCCCTCTAACCCTAATCAAATCTAGCATTCTTTGACCTCGACTTCCTTCTGTCACATACTGAATGAGATTCTATGCTAGCCAATCAATATTTGGATAATTAAAGTCTCCCATTATGATTACTCTTTTCGCGCTCATCTTTTATAATTGGTGATGCATTTCTTCATCCTAGCAAACCGATCCACCAGGTCTGTCACAACACCCCACTATGTAATAGATCTTGTTATATTCCACCTCACACGAGATGACTTCAAACTCACTGCCACATGAAATACTTTTAGTAGTAGTCCTACAATCATAGGTCTCAATTCTAACTGGATTCAAGTCATTTAGTATCATTAACAGCACCCCCCCTCCCCTCCTATCTTCTCTATCATTCCTAGAAATAGTGTACCCTTTACACTCGATACCAGTTGGTATGTCTGATTCTGATAGCTAGGTCTCACTGATGCCTACAATCTGAAGTCCCAACATATTGACCAAGGCAATATGACTATAAAATCTATATACAGTAGTATCTCGCTAATCCGAACTAATAAAAACCGTGCTCGTTCAGATTAGCGAATTTACCCCCAAGAGACAACAATAACTAGCGTTTGAGAAAAAAATAATCTGATTCTAATGATACGTCAATTTAATTCTGTAAATAAATGAAGTAACTAATAGAAAAAAAGCTACTATACTGTAACGTAAAAATTTAGTTTGTATGTACTGTATGGTTGAGGATTCTGATTTAATAAAATTGCATAGTTCGGTACATAATTTAATTTGTGTAAAAAATATCACTTTATTGTACAGAACACAAAAAAAGTTTCACAAAATAACACAAAAAGTTTTTTTTATTTCTTTGTAAAAAAGTCATTGATTTCCTTTTGCTTCTTGGAAGCTAAAGTTTTTCGAATGCTTCTTCTCGGAGCTGCATTAGCAATAAAATTTTGTGGAATGGCGTATCATTCTGCTTAGCCCATTCTATACACATATTAAAACTGTCAACTGCCTCTTCATGTTTTACTTTTTTTTTCGAGTTCTTCATCATCATCGTCTTCTAATTCATTCTGTAGCGTCATATTTATAATTTCATCATCTGATTTGATTTCGAATTCACTTTCGGTTCTACCTGTAATCTATTCCACAACATCTGTTGGTGAAATATGAACATCTGGATTTATATTTTTAACTAAATTATGCACGTTTTAAATTTCCTCATTGTGTATCACCGTAGTTATCTTAGTAAATTCTAGAAGGCCACAGTTTTTTCTATGATGCTCGAATTGCTTCAGGTTCGACGGCTTCCCAAACAGCAGCAACTGAAAATGCTACATCCTTCAAATTTATATTTTTTTATCGATGTGGTAACGTCATAATTTTGGGAAATTTCATTTAAAAGCAGGTCTTTACGCTATTTTAATTTAATGGATTGTATTATGTTCTGATCCATTGATTGGAGTACAGTTTGGAGGCAAAAACATAACCGTAAAATTTCCATCCTCACTAATCAATTCATCTGCCATAGGATGTCCAGTTATCCAATAATAAAAGTGCTTTCTGTTCCAAATTCTGGGATTTTAAATAAGTTTTAACAGACGGTACGAAATCGTTGTGAAACCAGTTTGAAAAAAGTTCGATATTCATCATCCTTTACGTTGACTTCGGTACAAAACCGGAAGGCAGCAGTTCTTAAATGGTATTGGGTTTCTTGATTTTCCAATCATAAGTAACTTTAATTTAGGTTTTCCTGAGGCGTTTGCACAAGGCATTATCGTGACACACTCTTTGTACATTTTTCGACCGAGTGCTGAGGCTTCATTTCTGTGAACTAGAGTTTTCTCTGGTAACGACCTCCAACAAAGATCACTTTCGTCCGCATTATAAATTCGATCATCGGTTAAATTAAATTCAAGAATTTTTTTCTAAAAAAGGTTTTTGGAACAGTTCTACGGTGGAAAAGTCACTAGACAGTTTCCCCCCTGATATTGATAGGTACCGAATACCGTGGCGTGTCTTAAATTTTTCTAGCCAACCATCACTTGCTTTGAATTTCTGATCCGGGTAAATTTGTGAATGGAAATGCTTTCTGCTTTAAAATGTCTCCGGAGATGGGAGTACGACGACTTCTTTCTTGAACAAACCACGTGTAAACAGCAGAATCAAGTAAAGAAAAATCACTTGTTTTCAGAGTTTGTCTCTTGCTTGGTCCTTCTTCTGTGGTTGAAACATAAGTTAAAATCCTATCTTTGTTTTGTTTTTTTATGTCACTGATTGTAGATTTGCCGACATTGTATTTAGTAGCAAGTTGTACGGCTGTTTCACCCTTTTCCAGACACTGAATTATTTTACACTTATCCGACCATGATAATGTTACGTGTTTTCTTTTGTTAGGCTTCAATCCGGTAGCCATTTTAACGAACTAAATTTTAGTGTTAAAAACAGTAAAATAAAAAATGAAGTTAATAAACAATAAAACTGTCACTTTTAAAATTTATCTAAAAAATAAAATCACTTACTAAAACAATCGATAATCATTCATTGAAAACTTACGAAAACACAAAACAATAAACGACAACTCAGACAACGTTTGATTTCAATAACCAAAGAAAACTGAGCGTTATATACAACCAGGCTTTAGGCTAAGTCGTTGTTGAAGGAACGTAAAGATAAACAAACACTGTGCAATACTGGGGACTAATCAGTTCATTACGGACAGCGGTGATACATTCCGACAATACGGTACGTACTGTACACTATAAAAAAGCAAACGTGAACACACAATAAATCAAAATAGGTCTACAGTATAACCGTACGGGGGTGGAATGAAGATGGCGGCTCGCGTGGTAGTGTTTAGTGTCGTGTATTATTGATGGTGAATTGTGAATTTGACGGTTATGATTTAGTGATTTATGCGTATTCATCAGTAATTTCAGTTAATTGCTTACTGCCATAAACAGGCACTTTATTTATTTTCCATCCAGGTAAGTCAATTGAAGTTATAAGGGCGATACGCTATTCCTACTGCCGTTAGTATCGCCATTGCTGTATTTTATATCGCGACATCTTATTGCTGGTAGACACCTTAGGGTGTCTACGGGATTTGCTAGTGGACCCTCAAAAGTCCACAGGATTACTTTTACCTGCTCGGAACACCAGAGCAATCTCTACTCTTTCTCCATCCTTGACTTAACACATTTCCAAATATTGTCATGGCAAAACTTCTTAATGAGGCCAAATTCGAAGAAGTTTATTTTGAATTCCTCAGACTGGGAAAGCTGCTGAGTGAAAATTGGCCGGGAAAGGTTAAACTGTATGACACGTTTCCCCCCGAATGTGTCTCAGACGCTGTCGCTGAAGATCATTTAGAGTCGATGCCTTCTACTCCTCCAGACTTTGCAGAAGTGCGTGCTCACAAAGTCGTCGCTGAAGATCATTTAGAGTCGATGCCTTCTACTCCTCCAGACTTTGCAGAAGTGCGTGCTCACAAAGTCGTCGCTGAAGATCATTTAGAGTCGATGCCTTCTACACCTTCAGACTTTGTAGAAGTGCGTGCTCGCAAAAAGCGAAGAACAACAGAAGAACCGCACAATGACAACACTGTAATGGAACAGGATTCTCAGGGTTCGGACGCCGCTACCTCTCCCAAAGAAAAGGTGCCTCCGGTCATCCTTAGAGAAAAACAAAAGTGGGCAGCTTTACGATCCACAATGTCCAATCTGCATATTGGCTTCATTAAGGCCAAAAACATGGATGAAGGCATAAAGATTCAGCCAGCAACAGTGACAGACTACAGAAGGTTGACCAAGGAACTGGACAACAGAGGCATCCAGTATCATACCTTTGCGCTCAGTTCAGAAAAAAATTTAAAAGTAGTCCTTCGTGGTGTCTGTGAAGACATTGACACAGCAGAAATCGCTGCTGACCTAAATTCTCAGGATCTGCCACCAGTCAAAGTGAGCAGAATGTACAAAGCAGACAAAACTCCCATGCCATTAGTCCTTGTTGAGATTCACAAAATATATAAGGATATCTACAACTTAAAAACAGTCTGTGGTCTCATCGTCACACCGGAACCACTCCGTAAAAGATCATCTTCTGGGCAGTGCCACAGGTGCCAAAAGTTTGGCCATGCCCAGAATCTATGCCGAGCAGAATATAGATGTTTAAAATGTGGAGACAGCCACCCAACCAATACCTGCACTAAGCCAAGGACCACCTCGGCCAAATGTGCCAACTGCAGTGGCCCTCATCCGGCGAACTACAAAGGATGCACTCAACACCCAAAGAACAGACGGATGGAGGCAATCAATCAGCCCTCCTCCTACAGTACAAGAACACCAGCGGCCCAGACATCAAAACCGGAGACTCATCGACCACAGTCGGAGACCTCCAACCAAAAGCAAACAAGAAGTTATGCCGATGTGACCCGTACAACTAGGCCAATTCCAGAACAAAATCAACCAAGAGCACCTAAAAACCTAACAGCTATTATCACGGCCTCACTACCAAACATGCTACAAAATTTTAGCCTATCAAACCCTACTGAAACCTCCACTAAAAGATTGCTTCGTGAAACACAGGTCATCCTCACAGCTCTCATAAATGAATAGTAACAAACTCATTCCAGCATCTCTTCAAATAGTTGCTTGGAACGCAAATGGCCTCAAAAACAAAATCCTGGAACTCCGTGCCTTCACATCTAGGTATCAGCCAGATGTTATTCTAATCAGCGAAACTCATCTAAGACCCTCAGACAACCCTACAATAAGGGGCTATCACCTATACAGAAATGACAGACTACTCTACAGAGGTGGTGGCACTGCCATCTTCATTAAAAACTACATTAAGCACCACTCTGTGAGCATTCCTTCAACCACTAACCTTGAGATCACAGGAGTGGAAGTAGTCACCAGCTCCACTGGCAAACTGAAAATCTACTCAGCTTACAATCCTCCCCAAAAATCTCTACTTCACTCTGATCTAAATGCCATCTTAGGCATCAGAGGGCCCACCATTATTGCCGGGGATCTGAATTCCAAGCACCCTGCCTGGAATTGTTCAACCACAAACAAGAATGGTTGCATCCTTTTCAATTACTTAGGATCAAGCAACGCTGTTGTGGCAGGCCCCACCGAACCAACTCATCTCAGTACGTTCGGCACTGTTGATATCCTGGATATAGCTATCCTGCAGGATATTAAACTTCAGTACAGTATCATTTCTATGGATGAACTATCATCCGATCACAATCCAATACTGCTGCATCTGGGAAATCAGGAATTCCTGTGTCCTCCTTCTCACTCCTACATTGTATGGGAAAGACTGTCAGCCGCACTCAAGGATCATATTGGACCTGTTCCTCACATACACACAAAAGAAGAAGTAGAAACTGCAGTTACAAATCTCACACAACAAATTAATTCTGCTATAAAGGTAGCTTCCTCCTACAAATCTGCCCGCAAGCCAGATCGTTTGCCTGAAGACATCATGAACTTAATCAGAGATAAAAACAGAGCTCGAAAGAGATTCCATAACACGTGTGCACCACAAGACAAAACAAATCTAAACAGATTAAATGGGGCAGTAAGAGATGCACTGAAAGCTCACAGAGACCATGTATGGGATGAAAAGTTATCCTCCATTTCACCTAGTGATCACTCCATCTGGGGACTACTGAAAAATACCAAAAACAAAGGCAGATCCCTTCCCCCAATATTAACTGATCAGGGCCTTGCTCACACAGATGTGGACAAAGCAGAGGTTATAGCGCACAGCTTGGAAGAGCAATGCAGGCCTTCGTATGGAAACCTTGACTTTGACCACATACATAAGATTCACAGCAAGGTCAGACACTCACTCAAACTTCCTATCACCAGCACTGACCATATTGCATCAACATCACCTGCTGAGATATATGACATTATTAAAAATTTAAAGAACAAAAAAGCTCCTGGACCAGACGGCATTACTAATCGTGTGATTAAACTTCTGCCCCGGAGGGCAGTAGTGTACCTGACCAGTATAATAAATGCAATTTTAAGATTTCACTATTTTCCTTCCACCTGGAAACTGGCTGACGTAATTCCCATACATAAGCCAGGCAAAGACTCACACCTACCCCAAAATTATCGTCCAATCAGTCTCATCTCAAATCTGGGTAAGGTTGCAGAGAAGGTCATCCTCTCACGACTTCAAACCTCAATAAATGACCTAAACATCCTTCCAAAAGAACAGTTTGGTTTTAGGCAACACCATAGTACTACCCAGCAAATCCACAGAATTGTTGAATACATCACAACCAGCTACAACTGGCGCCAGTGCACAGGCGCTGTTTTCCTAGACTTATCCAAAGCATTTGACAAAATCTGGCATTTTGGACTCCTGCACAAGCTTATCTCAGCCGGCATCTCACCTAAAATGGTTCATTTAATCCACTCATATCTTCAAAATAGATCAATGCAAGTAAAAATCAACAGTTCTACATCCTCCCAGCGCCACATCTTTGCTGGAGTGCCGCAGGGATCTCTGCTGGCTCCATTGCTGTTCTCTGTATACATGTCAGACATCCCACACAATCCGATGACTTCCATTTTGGCCCTATATGCAGACGATACGGCAATACTAACCAGATCTCTCAGACCCCTTTTCATTACCAGAAAGCTTCAAGAAAACATTCTAAAGCTGGAGGGTTGGTTCTCTAAATGGAGATTGGAAGTCAACCCCCAGAAAAGCTCAGCCGTTCTTTTCTCAAAAAGGCCAATGTCTCCTGTAGGAGATTTGTTACTATTCAATATTAAAATTCCCTGGCAGTCAGAAACAAATTACCTGGGTGTAATTCTCGACAAAAAGCTATCTTTCAATCAACACACCAAGTCTGCATGCACAAAGGCATCTAAAGTCATAGCACAGATCTATCCGCTAATTAATAGAAATAGCAAGCTCAGCAACAGAATCAAATTGCAGCTATACCAGTTGACGATTCGTCCTATAATCACCTATGCCTCTCCGGCCTGGAGCCACACCTCTAATGCTAACATCATCAAAATACAGCGAGTGCAGAACAAGTGCCTGAGAATGATTTTGAATGCTCCGTGGTATGTTAGAAACATTCAACTCCACAGAGACACAAATATTCCCTATATCTTCTCTTTTCTACGATCCTTAGCCACCAAGTTTTTCCTAAAGACGTCCACACATCCCAACGATTTGGTTCAACAAGCTACAGCATACGATCCAACGGACATATTCAAATACAGAAGACCAAAAGCTATATTGGCCTCCTTTAGTGATGCATAATCTCCATGCCCAATCAGGGCGAGCATTCTGCTCATAAATTTTACCTTCACTGCAACCACAACAGATAGCGGGGAATATGAAAAGCATCTTGCTTCACCCCTAAAGACATAAATGTCAATTGTCAATTGTCAATATAACCGTACAATCGACAGTATGAAAAAAAATACTGTACTGTATTCTAATATTCTAATAATAATAAAATAAATAATAACATTTAAAATAATAAGTATTAAATAAAAATAATAGTACATAAAATAATAATACGTAATAAATAAAACTTTTTTCTTTCAAATCGCAGTTCGGATTACTGGAGGATTCGGATTAGCTAGATACCACTGTAGTTCCATCCTATTTCATAACATGCTTTGCAATTCATTCTTTAAATAAAATGTTTTTTGCTCCCGTGTTTACTAATAATCTTATGTAGGGTGGCGCGTGTAACACCGGCTGATGTCAGGTGACTAAAGTGAGCGATCTGTTTCAAGTTGAGTTTTTCTAGTGGGAGTATTTTAAATAAGTGTAAGTTGTGTTTTATTTTGTGGTGATAATGTCACAAGGTATTCAGCAGTTACTTACTGCAGAAAAAAGAGCCGCTGAGAAGCTTAACCAAGCAAGGAAACGTAAGTTTCCCCTTATAAAATTAATCCGACCTACTTTCTTATGTTTACATTTTAAATTGGTTATCATTTTTCTAAATGAGAGGTAGTCATTCCACTTTGTATAGTAAGGTGTTTTAAATATATATTTTTCTCAATACCGCATTTTTATTTTATTCCACCCAGTAAATTTTAATTATATAATTATCATTACCAAATGCAAGATTTCTACAACGTTAAAACACCTGTTTTAATCCTTCTGAATAGTAATGCTTGCGTATTTGTTGATTTTGGAGAGTATTAGCGACATTGGTAAGTGTATGTTTTATTATGCAGCAGTTATTCGCTCTATTTTTTTATTTACCAATGAGAAATTGATCTGTCAGAAAATGATTTAATTTTTATTTAATTCTATAAATCATTAGTGGAATATGCGTCACAAAAAGAGTATTTATCGGAGTGAATGTTACGCAATAGCATCTTTACCCCTTGAAATGAAATGAATTTTACTCAAGTGTATTTTCATTGTTTTGCCGAAGTTATCTTTCGATAATTTGAAAAAATAAATAAATAAGTTACTTTTTTTTTTTTTAATTTGGTTCTCTTTTACCTGATCGTGTACAGCTGCTACAAACAGTACTCGACTTCCTGCATTTTCTGGTCAGTATCTTCACATCATTGTATCCTCCTTCAACGCATTTCTCATGTTCCTTTTCCATACTTACATAGGTTTTCCCCTTGTGTCTCTTGTCTTGCTTGCTCGCTAGGCTTACTTTGGATATCTCACATTTCTATTTGAACATATCCAAACTATCTGAGTTGTTTCCTAATGGTTTTATTCCTAAATTTGTTCTTATTGTTTTCTTTCTTATCTTGGCACTTCTGGTTTTTCTTTCTATCTCACCTTACTGAATAATCTTATTTCTTGGT
This sequence comes from Typopeltis vanoorti, assembly GCF_054136105.1. Taxonomy (NCBI): domain Eukaryota; kingdom Metazoa; phylum Arthropoda; class Arachnida; order Uropygi; family Thelyphonidae; genus Typopeltis; species Typopeltis vanoorti. The sequence continues at coordinate 17,104,427 of NC_143556.1, forward strand.
TTGCAGTTGGCTGAATTGTTTTGGGATTGATATAATCGTAAAACAGTACTGGGATATAATCAGAGCAATAAACTGACAGTTTTTTTATTATTATTTTTTTTTTAATTTCGCTTAAACAGTTTCCTGTTTAGCATGTAAACTTTCCAATTGACATCAACTGCTGAGTTTTTAGATTTTCTCTTTCCTGAGTGAAAACTGATTCTAAATATTTAAAGGCTACTTGTTTCAGACTTTAATCTTGAAAATTAATTGTTCTTTCTTCCTGAGCTATTAGGTTTTTTTTTTCTTTTTTTTCTTCCTTTTGGCTAATTCTCATATTCCTTTTTTCTTTAGCATTTCTTCATTCCATAAATTAAAGGTCTCCCTCTAATTTTGCACTATTACAACATCATCTGCAAAAGCTAATTCTGAGAATTCCAATTACATCAGCCAATTTTCTGAAATGGTTTCCTTTTTTACTCCACTACTTTTGATGATATGGTCTATCAGTAAAGTAAACAAAACTGGTCTGAGAGTGCATCCTTGTCTTATTCCCATTGTATTCATAAATTCTTAGCTGTTGTTAGTTCTTAATTTTGGCAGCTTTGGTAGAGACTTTAAATTGGATCAAACTTTTTTTCACTTTTCTTACAGTACTTTCTACAGTTTTCTTTTCAAACATCAGTGAGGTTCCTTTCCATATTGTTGTTTTCTCACTTTTTGTCTGAGAATGAAAATTTGATTGTGGGTGTGTCTGGTTTGAAAAACCACCAATTTTCTTCTAATTGGGCTACTTGTATACAGAGGCTAATGACTTCACATCAATTGCCTTAGTATCCCATAATGTAATGGGAGCCAGACTCAGAAGAGATACCAAGATTGAAGTAATGCAGCAGTCGTATATTTCCCATATACAAGTAGTCAAAAGTCCAGTCATGAGGTTATTTCACCTGCAAACTTTGCTTACACTTGGATAAAGGATGAACCAAGAATATAATTTTTTGGCATATTTAATGTATAGCATAACCAGTGAAAAAACTTTCAACATCTCTAAGGAGAATCAACCAGTTCAAAACAACTGGTTGGTTTTGAACTGGTAAAACCTTATCAAAATGGACTAATAAAAGGTGAATATATAGACGCCTGGCCTGTGCCTATGCCTTCTATGTAGTCCGTGCTAAGACAACTCGTGAATGCCTGGGAGTGTATTCCTGTAAGCTCTTTGGTCAACTTTTATGAAATGGGGTGGTCAGACTGAAGAGAGAGAGAGGTGTAGTATAGCAGCTAGAATAGAGAATGTTGGTGCTGGTAGAATGGCCTCAAACACACAGAGATTGTTATGTTTATACACAAATGTAAAGATTATTTGAAACAAGAGAGCTGAGTTTGTTGCATTGATTGAGATATATGCCCAAAAATAATTGGAATAAGTGAAACTTGGTTGTCTGAGGAGGAGGATGTGATGTCAGGAATAGAATTAGAAGGATATATAATTTTCTGGAATGATAGAATTGTGAAAAGAGGAGGTGAAATGCTGATGATAGCAGAAGAATTATATCTGCAAAGTGTCAAAGTTGGTAGTGCCTGCACAGATTTTGAATCTGTGTAGTGCAAAGTTGAAATAATCAGGTTAGTATATATAATAAGATATTGCTATAGACCAGGGAATACAGAGAATACTGATTATGAAATGTTTAGGCAAATTAGTTGGGAATGTAAAAAGAAGGTATCCTGATGGGAGACTTTAATTACAGGAATATAGACTGGAAGGAGGAGATAGTGTGTGAGAACAAGAAGAGCGAGTTTGTCAAATTTCTGAGAGATAAGTATCTTAAGCAGCATGGGATTGAAGCAACTAGAAGCTTTAATGTTTTGGATTTAGTGATAACTTCACAAGATGTAGTTGTTAATGAAGTGTTCACACTGCCTTCAGTTGGTGAGAGTGTTCATGAGATACTTGTTTGAGATGTGATGAAACAATGACAAGAAAAGGTCACTGCCAAAAATGGATACATCTGGAAGTATAAAGCAGGTGAATATAGGAAGCAGTGTTCACTTAGCATCAGTACGTTGGGTAGATGAGCTGAGTGGAAAAGATGTTGACAACACATCATGTTGGAGGCTTAATGGATTGTATACAGCACTCGGAAAGGATTAAAACAGATTTTTAATACTTTCTATATTTCGTCTCAGTCACTGGGACATCTTCAGAGATTACAAAAAACTAATGTAACATATACACAAATACCACACAATACTAAGCTAGCCACGTGGGTGACTCAAGTCCTATCCAGGCGGTGGTCCCTCAGTGGGCGATAGTAGGTGGCCTAGAATGTAAGGTGGGATCTCTGATGATTAATGTTTCCAAAATCTTACATTCTAAGCCACCTACTTAAATTAGGCTTTGCCTAATTTGCCATAAATTCTGGTTATTTTTCTTGGAAGAACAAAATTTACAAACAGATAGAGGGAACCGCTATGGTCCCCCCCTCACCCCCTCTTGCCAATTTTTATATGGAAAATTTTGAAAAACGATCCATAGACTCAGCCCCTCTCAAACCTTCGATCTGGCTAAGATGATGTGTTCTCTGATATGTCTGGGCCATGAGGCCATATAGAGAACAGATCATCTATCTCAACAGCCTACATCCAAGAATCCAGTTTATGATGGAAAAGGAAAATAAAAAAATAATAACAATAGTTTACCATTCCTTAGACACACCTTAGTTACACGCCTTCCTAATGGTATACACTTTCCTTCGCTGTGTATATAGAAAGCCTACGCGTGCAGGCAGATACATTCGCAAACTCTCCCATCACCACCCTGCTCAACAATGTGGCATTATTAAAACTCTAACCAAGAGAGCCCACAATCTTTGTTCCAGTGGATCGACCACATACACAACACGTTCCTCTCCAATGACTACAGCGATTAAAATAGTGTTTCCCAGATTTTTCCTACGATGAACATTTCACAAATCCTGAAATATTCACGGAACACCTTGGTTATTTTGTAATGTATTAATAATTAATTATGGCATAATCATAAAGAGTATTAGTACACTTATATGGTATGACATGTTGACAAATATAAAATTACATTTAAATCAGTTATCATTCACTGGACTAATGAAATCTTGTAGCATATTGTAATTTCCTCAGGCCAACGTCATTAAATTAATTTACGCTGATTTTCATTGATATATCCCATAATGATCACCAAAAATTTATAATATTATTATGAAATACTTACAAGTGAATGCAGACTTTTTCTCATTTTCTTTATACTTCCTTGCTGATTGGTCACTAACATTTGCAACATATTGTTATTTCGTTCAGTTTTGAGAACAGAGGATATGCTGCCCATTGTTGCAATCAGCTTGCAGGCAATTTTTATGATTGTCGTAAACAGCAGTATTCCCTTTCCCGAATTACTTCCATGTTTAAAAATACACGGCTTAGTCACTGACATCACGGAACACTTATTTACTTTCCGTGGAACACAATAATATTAAATTAAATTTAAAAAAAATTAAAATGGGGGGGAACAGTATTGCTTGCCATTTATGAGGATCTTCTTCCTCTTGTACCTTATCCCATCTATTTGGGGTCGGCCTTTTTTACATGATGTGACTTTTGCATGATCCCAACCGACTTCTTGCAGAGCCTAACATTGGGGATGAGGGTATTTTTGTCTGTAGAAGCATGTTCACAGGGCTGGTTTGTCTGTTCTGAGGGATGAAAAACCAGAGTTTTCGAGAGGGGAAAACCCTCCACCTCTGTATAACTCACCTTTAGTCAAAAGATACCAAATAAAGGTTCCTCACATCATGGACAGGAATTGAACTTGGGTCTTTCCGACCAAAGGACATTGTCTATACTGTGTCTGAGCTATGGGGGATCCCTTGCCATTTATGAGGATGACTCCCCCAAATCTTGGCAATAGAGAGACATCATCCCAATTTAAATTTGGGGTGTAGAAGTGTTTAGGCATGCTCTATAAATAACTGCTCAAACCACAACCTGAACCCAATGTAAAAGGTGAGTATTGGACCATAGGATATCGTGGTCGATGTCCACTCCATGCTGAGCAGAGCCAATTTTTCAGGTTTATTATTGTTAATATAAGACTGGTGTTCTTGTAGTCATTTTTCAACAGAACATCCAAAGTATGAGTGGAGGCACTCACATTGAATTTGGTAAACACCAGAGAGCAGGGGGAGGCTTTTTATCTTTCATGGATGGCAACCATCACCATGAAAACCAGGTGATCAAATTCATGCACAATAATCCATGAGGTCTGATCAAAGCCTTATACAATCAAACCATAACCTGTTTTTCTGTGGCAAGGTCCTTCACATCATTACCATTATCCGATGTGATGACTTCACAACTTGTGCAATGTGGGTCCCCAAATTTCAAGTCCTTGTCCACCACCACTCCTAGATTTTTCATCTCATATCTCCTGCAAAGTTTCCCCATCAAGTGTATACTTTGCATCCCATTGTTGCTTACCAAATTTCAAAACTTAGTACTTTGCAACACTGAACTAATAGTTCCACTTACTTGCTCATTCATACACTATATTGAAGTTCTCCTGTAAGGCCCTGTCTGCTTGATTCTATGTTGTTTTCCTCAATTTTGCGTCATCTGCAAACAGTTGCATATCACCAGGTAAACCAGTCCCAATATCATTAACACAAGTTGAACAACAATGGCTCCAATACAGACCCCTGTGGCATACCACTAGTGATTTTGTTCTTTTGGAATACTTCATCCTCATATACAACTTTCTGATACCTATCTGACAACCAGTCATCACTCCAACTTGCTAGTCTGTTATCCAGCCCCATCCATTTCAATTTATTTAACACCTTGTGTGGCAATCAAAAGCTTTTGCAAAATCTAAAGTATACCACTGTATATGTATCTACCTTATCCAATACATTTGTTACCTTGTTATAGTACGTAAGTAGGTTGGCAAAACATGATTTCCCTTTAACAAACCCATACTGACAATCACAAAAGCTTTTGCAAAATCTAAAGTATACCACTATATATGTATCTACCTTATCCAATGCATTTGTTACTTTGTTATAGGACGTAAGGAGGTTGGCAAAACATGATCTCCCTTTAACAAACCCATACTGACAATCACAAAAAACACTGCTATTATCAATCCATTTCTGTATCTTAGTTCTCACAAATCTCTCCAATACCTTAACCACAACTCCAGATACCTGCTATTATCTTTATCTTGAGTTTTCATTCTTCTCCTACCCCATCCTTTTGGTCACTCCTGTAATCATGCCTGTCTACAGCAACCTATCTAATGGCATTTGTAAAGAGCAGGGAGTGAATTCTTGGATCCCAAACTCAACACATTCTGTTTCTTAATAGAAGTTGGAAAGATCTTAATAGGCCTTTCCAACCTTCTGCTGCCTTTTTACCATTCCCATGTTATATTTAGAAGAATTTTTTGCTGAAAATGTGTGCAATCTCATAAATTAATGACTAATATTTCAGTGGAACACATAAAAGCATTGAATTGAATAGTAATAGCTGATGATTCTATATATAGTTGAATTCCATTCAGTAGTAAAGTTTGTCACAAATACATTGCTTGTATTGTGGTGGTGGTTGCATTTGGTTGGCTTTTGATGTTTGTCACTCAAAGAAATGAGTGACATAAAGCAAAAGCCAAATTTGACCATATAGTTAGTTCATTTGCTGTTTCAGTTAAATTTAGTTTATATAATTTCCATTAGACCAATATAAAGTACGGATATTTTTCTGTTTTATTTGATATTCTATTTTTTTATTTTTTGCTTATATTTTCATTAAGCTGTGGAATATTATATACTAAAAATGTGGGCTTTGGAATTTTAAATAATATCAGAATAGTTTCACATTAGACAGTAAAAGAGACATTGTAAGATAATACCAATAACTAAATATGAAAAGTTTTTTTGTGATTAGTAAGATGCATTTGATTTGATCAAAATGACTCATATATTATCAAAAACAGGAACTGTTTTTGTAAACCTTTTTCTCAGATAAGACAAAATTAACCAGTCTCATATTTAGGTTTTATGGCTTTATCCTGAAAATCTGGATTTTCCTTCGCCAAAGCAAAACTGAACATAAGAACACATTGATTGTCATGACAATTATTGACAACAATGGTCAAAGTAATTAAGAATATTGTTATATTTGTAATTATTATATTAATATACTAAAATGTTTGTAATTAATATTATAAAAAACAGTTGAAGATAACTGAATGATAAACAAATATTTGTTTTATGTGCAAAGATTGTGTTATAGATATATATATAATATACATATATATAGGCAAAGCACTTCGTTTAAAGGAGGCTAAGGAAGAAGCCCAAGCAGAAATCTTAAAAATACGCGAGGAACGAGAAAGGCAGTTTAAGGAATATGAGGCAGCAGTAAGTAATAGTTTTTTTTTTTTTTTTGCCAAATTACCTTTCACATACCAGCTAAACTTGAGTAGTGAAGTATTAACCTTCTAATATTCCAACAGGTGTTTGAAATGTTCCTTTTCATTCTTTTAAAGTATAATAAGAATTTTTAAATTACTTTTTTATTTAACAAAGCTGTCTTGGCAATCATCATCATCAAATTCCTGACATGTACCCTCAAAGGGTGTACAGGATATTATGATAGTACTACATGAAGAACTTATATCATTACTAACTTCCTATCAACAATTTTCCTCCAAATCAATCTGTTATCTGTCAAGACACCAACATTATCAGATCTTATATTTCTGGGGTGCTTAAGGGTCAAAGCTATATAACTGAGTGGAGACCTCCACATAGCCTTTAAAGGAATGTGGAGAACTGACCAGGGCTTCTGACCTAATGTACAATCCTCACCTTCTCGTGGTGCACCCTGTTAGGTATCTACCTGAATACTGAACGAACGAGGATGGGCTGGCAATTTGGGATTTAGCCGACCAAATTGTTTTCTTATTGGCTTAAACAAAAATACAAATGATGGTACAACATGACAAAATTTCAGGTCGGCTTGGGCGTAACTCGGTTAAACAAGGCCCCCATTGTTTCCGTCAGGGAACCAGGGCGAACAGCAAAAAGTCAGCTACTGTAACAAATCTGAAAGCACACCCCAACTCAACATCACCAGAGTTAAAGATCGGTACTATCAACATAAGAAGCCTGAATGGCAAAGAAATGGAGCTAACTGAGGAATTAGATAAGTACCAGATCAACATAATAGGGTGACCGAAACTAAAAAGACAAAAACTGGCGAGATCTTTTTGAGCAATAAATACAAAATGTTATATTCTGGAAATGACAATCAAGGAAAAAAAGGAGTAGCCATAGTATTCAACACAAAATACGAGGCTAATCTTCTTGAATGGCAGGCAGTCTCAAGTAGAGTAATGTGGGCTAATATCAGAATGGGGAATTGGACAATGAGACTTATTTGTGCCTATGGTCCACAGAAGGTTCTACTAAGGTAGAAGTGGAGGAATATTTTGAGTCTTTAGAGAAAGCTTCTGACACAATGAAAAAGGAAAAGTTGGTCCTTGTTGGGGATCTAAATAGCAGAGTAGGAAATGATTGTCAGACATACAAAAATATTTTGGGAAAATTTGGAGAAAAGAGCAAAGCTAATAATAATGGCAAATACCTGTTGCATTTCTGCTCAGGACATGGACTGGTTATTACTAACACCATGTTCCAACATAAAAATGTGCACAAATTCACATGGAGAGAAGAAGCAAGGAATAAGAAAAGTCTCATTGACTATGTTATTGTTGATAGTGATGTTTTCTCCCTGGTGCAGGACACCAGAGTGTACAGAGGATTTGAAATTGGAAGTGATCACTATTTAGTCTTGAGCAGGATAAAATTGAATTTCATATTGAAAAGAATAACATCTAAGAAAGTTTTAAAGCGAATAAAAGTTGAGCAGCTCTCAGATGTGAACTGTAGACTAAAATACAGAAAGATTATTGAAAAGAAAATGAAAGAGTTTGAGAACAGGAATCAAACCTTGGAGATTCAATGGCAAACGTTGAAGAAAACATTGATTGATTCAGCAAGAGAGGCATGTGGTGAGGTTGTGTGCAAGGATAAAAAAATCAGAACTCCCTGGTGAACACAGGAAGTTAAAGAGGCAGTGAAGGAAAAGAAGAAAGCATATCAAAAGTTCCAGGCAAATAAGTCAGCTTTTACTCTTACAGAATACAGAGACAAATGTAAGAAAGCTAAACAGTGTGTAAAACTAGCTAAACAAAAGTCATGGGAGGACTTCGGCAAGAATATAGAAAATAAATATCAAGAAGGTTGTAAAATATTTTGGAGATTGTTGAAGAAGCTTAGGAATGGAGGAAAGAGTGCTGTAAAAGGAGTTAGAGATTATAAAGGTGACATGAAAATAGGAGAAAAATATATCCTTGAAGTATAGAGTAATTACTTTGAAAAACTGCTAACTGAAACAAGCAGTGATGACAGCACAGTGATAAAAAAAAAAACACTGACCAGGCATGCAGTCAGGAATACATATCCATACTTGAAGTAGAAAAAGCCATCAAAGGCTTGAAATGTGGAAAGGCAGCAGGAGTAGATGATATTCGACCAGAAATGCTGAAGTATGGTGGTATAAAAGTCTTACAGTGGCTGCACTGCATAGTTCAGAAAGCCTGGACAGAGGGATGAATTCCCGATGATTAGAGTAGAGCTCTCATAGTACCCATATATAAAAAGGGAAATAAAACTGAATGTGAGAATTACAGAGGTATTTCCCTACTGAGTGTTCCTGGCAAGATCTATGCAAGTATACTTGAGAAACGGTTGAGAAGAATTGTGAAAGAAAAGCTTGGTGAAGAACAAGCTGGATTCAGGCCAAATAGAGGCTGTTAGGATCAGATCTTCACTTTATGACAAATAGTCGAGAAAGCATGGGAATATAACAAAGATCTGTATTTAAGTTTTGTATATCTGGAAATGGCATATGACAAGGTGCCAAGAGAGAAGCTATTCAATACGCTACAGTTATATGGTGTCAATGCGGCATTATATCAAGCAATACTTAGTCTGTATTTGAGTTGTAAGTCGGCAGTTAGAATTGAAGGAAGTACAGGAAGGTGGTTTAATGTTAAATCTGGTGTGAGACAAGGATGTACGTTATCCCCCTCTGTTATTCATTATCTATATGGATAACATTATGAAGGAAAGTGGTATTAAACCGGATATCAAAATTGGAGATGTTAATGTCAGTTCTTTGCTTTATGCGGATGATGTTATACTTCTAAATAAATCCGCTACAAGTCTGCAAGATTCTCTTACTAAATTGAGTAGCTGTTGTAATAGATATGGTATGAAGGTCAGCAATAAAAAGACAAAGACAATGAAAATAGGCAGAATCATTGAAATTGTCAACTGTGTTGTGAATGGAGAACCTGTGGAACAAGTAAAACATTTCAGCTACTTAGGCACAATTTTTACTGAAGATGGCAAATTAAATATAGAAATAGACAACAGAATCAGCAAAGCTGGTATGGTGGGAAGTCAATAGAATAAATTCATATGGAATAAGAGAGAAATTAGTCGGAACACTAAATTACTGTATACAAGACAGTGTTCAAACCAGTTTTAACTTATGGATCTGAGAGCTGGGTCAGAAGTAAAACACTTGACCAAAGACTAGAGACTGCAGATATGAGAGTCCTGAGAAAGATTAGAGGCATGAACAGATGGCATCAATGGCAATATCATATTAAAAATGAGGATATTAGGAAAGAACTTGACATTGTCAGCATCCAGGAATGCATTAGCAGAGCTAATCTAAGGTGGTATGGTCACTTAAATAGAATGGGAGAGGAAAGATTAGCAAAACAAGTGTTCTCCTGGTTGGCAGGAAAACGACCCAGAGGAAGACCAAGATATAGGTGGATTGATACGGTACAAAGTGCCTTAGACGATAGAAATATAAGATCTGATAATATTGGTGTCTTGACAAGTAACAGACTGATTTGGAGGAAAATTGTAGATAGGAAGTTAGTAATGATGTAATTTTTTCATGTAGTACTGTCATATCCTGTACACCCCTTGAGGATACATGGCAGGAATTCGATGATGATGAGAAAGGTTAAGTTGGTAGAATATGTGCATTCCATATGCTTGGGATTTTTAGACCATCATTATTGTTAAGATTAGAATGATTGATAAGAATCTCACAGACCTCCTTAAATTTACGTTCATACAATGTTTTGGTGCAATATAAACAACAGATGCTTTTCCAATCAATTCTATGTAAAGTATTCAGAGCATGATCAGAAAGACCAACTTGACCATAGTTATTATATTTAATGTGTCATTTATGTTCCTTTTTTCTGTTAGGAATTGTGCATCCTGTTTCCCTTATATGGGGCAAATTACAGGTGCAATGAATACATCATACTCCAGGGTGGGCCAGCAGAGGGAGTGGATCCTTGGATGAGTTGAGTAAGTTCTTTAATTTTGCAGGAGGTTTAAAGGTGGCTTTAAGGTTGTATTTTTTGTAGTATTCTGTTTATTTTGTCTGATATCAATTGAATGTATGGAATGGTTATAGTTTTATTGTAGTCTTGTTTATTTTTGTTTTTAAATGAGGTATTGTACAGAATTTTGTTATAGTATTTTGGCTGTAACTATTTTTTTAGGAAGGTATTGCTGATAACTTTTAATTCATCTTTAAGTTCTTGCTCATTGGAACAAATCTTCAAAGCCTTGTTTTTTAGTCTATGAATGACCTTTAGTTTTTGTGTTGGGTGGTGGTAGGAGTTTTTGTGTAGATATTGGCCAGTATGTGTCTGTTTTCAGTAAACAGTGAAGGAAAGACTGCCAGAAGGAAGATGTGTGACAAGTGTATCTAGAAACAGAAGTATGTTCTGCTTTTCAATCTCAGTTGTGAATTGTATGCGTTTGTGTTGTTTGTTTAGGTGGTTGAGGAAAGTGTCTGTCTGGCAGGGCATGGTTAGATTGTTTGACTACGTTACTGTTCGCTGAAGGCAGTTGGTAGCTCTTGTTGACCCTTGCTTCTAGTTGGTTGTCACTGGCTTGTGGTTGGCTGTTTTCATTTGCTGTGAAAGAATTCAAATATGTCCGTTGGTTTTCTGGATGATGCCAATCTTTTAGTCGAAGAAATTTGGATATTACAATAAATAAATGAAATATAACTTTTCATTTATTTATTGTAATTTTATTTTATTTTCACTGGAGCTCAGACCAGTAGAATAACCATTGATCAATCATTGTGTCTTCAGCATACTATGTGAAATGCAATTTAGCTTGTTCTCTGTATATATATATGTTTATACTCCAGATGATGTCCTTTATATAAAGGTCAAAATGTTGGAAAATTAAAATAATTATTTATAACACAGTTGTAGAGTCCATAATTTGTGTAAAATACACATTTCTAGTTTTTAAAATTTTGAAATCTCTTAACATTGCTCTTTATTTTACTTTATATTGTTTTGTATTTGTAATCTGAATTATGCAGTTTAATGCAGTAGTTTCTTTTGTGGTGGTGCCAGAAGTCAACTTTTTGCTGCTAGCAACACTTCCAGCCTACTGGACGTGTGATAGAAGTGATTCTTTGAAGTTTTAAACAATAGTAGTACGAATGCATAGAATTTAACATTGTTAAGTACTTCTTGAGTGCAATTACTTTTCGAAACTTTCAGTGCTGTAATACTAATTTATTTCTTAAAATTTATCCCCTTATAAATGAGCAAACAAAGAACATTATTGATTTCCTGAATATAAATGCACCTGGTAGTTCAAAAAGAACATATGAAAGTAGTGATAATTCCACGGATGATGTAAAAGCATGTGAAACAGAAAATAATGCTAGTTGTAAATATAAAAAAATAAATAAAAGTGAACAAAGGAAATATGCTACAAGTTATATAAAGTTAGGATTTATTAGTGTAGAAATGGATGAAATTCACAATGTGTTGTTTGCAGTGTAGTCCAATCAAATAAATGTCTGAAACCAAATAAATTAAGAAGGCATTTAGAAACAAAGCATCAGCAATATAAAGATAAACCAGAAGAGTTTTTTTTATAAGAAAAAAGGATGAACTGATAAATCAGAAGTCCTTCATGAATGCAATAACTGTTAGAAATAAATCGTTAGTTAAAGCTTTATTTATAACAGCCTTGCATATTGCAAAATCAAAGAAACCGTTTACAATAGCCAAAAGGTTATTGAAGCCATGCATGATTAATATTTGCAAGGAATTGTTTGGAATATCAGAGCTAATAAAATCAAAGAAATACCTATGTCGAAAGATATTATTTGTCATAGAATTACACTGATTGTGGATGATCTCCAAGAGTATTTAATTCTTGCTCGTTTATTAGAATTAAAAATGGAAGTCGAAATATTTTTAAATGATAAAGAAATCCAACCTGACTGTTTATTTTGATGACAAAAATTGGATTGCAAAACTTTCGCATTTGCAGATATTTTCTCTATTCTAAATTAGCTAAATTTATCTTTACAAGGAAACCAGTGTAATTTTTACTATGGTAGGTAAAATAGAGGTGATAAAAATAAAACTGCATAGATGGTTTCAAAGTGTATATTAAGATGTCTTGGACATTTACAAACTATCCGCAAATGATTTCAGACTACAATTTTAAATTTGATCAAATAAATGTAAATTCTTTAATTATGTCCTTTCCATAGATTAATTGAAAAGTTTAATAAATATTTTCCAAATAATGAACTTGATTGTAAAAAAAATTGTGAATTCAATATTCATATAATAACTGTGAAAATACAAATTTATCACCAACAGACGATGTCACACTACCAGAATTGATAAAGGATTTGTCAATTCTGATCATATCCACAAGCTACTGCATGGCTTGTGGACATGAACGTTACCCCACTTGACTGGCCTCCACGGTGCTTTGATCTGAACTGTATTTAACATCTGTGGGATGAACTGGAGTGTCAGATGAGGTCAAGGGGCATCTGCTTAACAATGGTCCAGAACCTCATTGCATGCCTCCAGGAAAAATGGCCCAAAATTCCTATTGATTGCTATTGTACACTTGTGGAAAGTGGGCCCATAGGATTGCTGCAGTCATCACAGTGAAAGGAAGTTCAATATTATTCAGGTGGGCACGATGGTTGTTTGTTCCTCACACTTTGGTGTCCATTAACTCCTTTCTAAGCATTGTATGTATATGAGGTCTGACACAAAAAAAAAAAAAATGAGACTAACCCTATAGTTTGGCAATGGAGAATGGGAGGGTAAAGACAAAGATATGGTTATAGAGCATGTTCTAACCTATCACCCTGAAATAAGGCTCAACTCCATTGCTTTACTCAGTACAAGTGGACATGTGTTCAAATAGAGACATTTTCTTACCCTCGGTCAGAAAATGTTGGGGTGACAGTGAGTTAACATCAAGTTTCTTGTAAATCTAAAGAAATCCGTAATGAAAATTTTTCAATCGCAGATTATTGACTGAGGTTTACGGTGAAGAGTGCATGTTTTTGAACGTCACAAATGATTTTCAGAAGGCAGAGAAAATGTTAAAGATGATCATCATCCAGGCTGCCCATGCACAGCAGTTACTAATGACAATATTAAAAAAGTGTGAGATGTGATTCAAGCTCTCCCTTAAAATATTTTAAGAAATTAGGGAACTTGCTAATCAGTAAAATACAAAATATTAACTTAAGTATAAAGAGCTAATAAGTTTCAAAATATATTAAAATATATATATTCACAAAATATTAATTTCGCTTTATATGGAATAAAAAAAAAGCTAAATAAAATCTAATTAAATAATTAACTATTTTCTAAAATATTTATTGCTTTGTATTTGTTTTTCGTATATGCATATCGTTACAATATTATTTCAGTTTCCTTGCAATGAATTTTCTATGAACCATATCAAATGCAGTGAGCTTTCATATGCTTTTGTAAAGTAAATGAAACTTTTCTCTGATTCATAATGCATGGAACAAGAAATTTTCTGCTTCAGCTTTGCCAAATCTCAAATATGAATATTTGAAAAACATCAAATCAACCAAATACCAAAGCTAAACCGAATATTCCAATTTTCTCCACTATACGAGGTGTGGCTATTAAATAATGAGACTGGTTGCGAAAATGTGGTTTATTATTACAATTGCACAATTTATTTGTTATTCCCTTCAACATACTCCTCTCTTCTATCTATACACTGTTGCATACAAATTTTCCATTGTTGGAAGCAGTGCTGCAAGTCATTAGGTGTTTTCTGCTCCAGTGGCGCTGCCGTTTTCTCCTTTACCTCATGCAGCTGATGGTGGAGCCAGACTTGTAGGAGAAGATCATCACATGTGATGAGATATGGATTTTCTAGTACGATCCAGAAACAGAGAGACAATCGATTCACTGGAAAACTCCCATGTCACTGAGAATGAAAAAAGCAAGAATGAGCAAATCAAAACTGAAGGCAATGCTATTCGTTTTTTTTTTTTTTTTTTTTTTTAATATACATCATTGGTGTGGTAATGGTTGAATGAGTACCAGAGGGGCATACAGTTAACCAACATTATTACCTTGAGGTTCTGGGCCAAGCTGAGAGAACGAGTGAGGAAGAAGAGACCCAATCTGTGGAAGAACAACGCTCTGATTCTCCATCAGGACAAACAATGCTCCAGCCCACAGTGCATTGTCTGTAAAGCAGTATCTGACCGATAAGAAGACCCCAGTGTCGGACCTCCACCTTACTCATCAGACTTAGCTCCATGTGACTTTCAACTTTTTCCAAAGTTGAAATCTGCATTAAAGGGCACCCATTTTCAGTCAGTGGATGAGGTAAAGGAGAAAACGGCAGTGCTACTGATAACACCTGATGACTTGCAGCACTGCTTCCAACAATGGAAAATTCGTATGCAACAGTGTATAGATAGAGGAGGGGGAGTATGTTGAAGGGGATAATAATTAAGTTGTACAATTGTAATAATAAACATAAACCACAGTTTTGCAACCAGTCTCATTATTTAATAGCTACACCTTGTACTCCTGCTCTCAGCTGTACACACTCCAGAATTATTATCCAGAATAATTCTGGAGTATAATAGAATTATTATTATACTCCAGAATTATTATGTGACACCTCCAGGGAGTCCAAAAACTCATCGAGGGAGGGCACCCACTCAACAACTCTCTGCCTCAACTACTCAATCCACCAACTACAACTTAAATCAAAAATTAATATAATAAATTTAATATTTAATAAAAAAAAATTACAACTTAATCCAACAACTACAATTAAAATTAAAAGAAAATTCAACATTTTGACCTTTATATCAAGGTCATCTTTAGGAACACACACACACACACACACACACACTGGATCACAAGCTACATTGGTACATGCAGTGAGCTGAGAATAATTGCTTGGTCAATTGTTGATCATAGCCTGACTTCTGGTAGTAAAACATAAATAATACAATAAAACATTTTTTTTTTAATATCTTAGTAAAACTACATTGGCAGTTATTTGTTTCTTATAGTCCTGTTGCTTTAAATTTCTGCTTGCTGCCTGAGATTTATTGTGTTGTTAACCAATTAAATTTACATCGACCATAAAAATAACATATCACTTCAGTCCCAATCACTGATACAATTCTTCTCTTACAAGGCAGATTTCCTCCTGACATGATGGCCTTCTTGCCCCCCACAGTCAGTTATTTTGTGTGGTAAAACCATTTGTACCTAAAAAAAGGTGCAGCCATTGACTCCTCACCCCCCCCCCCCCCCCAGCTAACTTTTATATGGAACATTTTGAGCAACAAGCTGTAGATTCAGCAACCTTGAAACACAAAGTTTAGCTGAGATGTTGACATATTCACCATTTAGTGGCATGGCTGCCAAAGTTGAAACGGTTCCTTCAGCCATCTAAACAAGTAACACAGTTACATTTAGTTCACTATTGAAATCAAAAACAACATTTCCTTTTCTGGATACTTGAATACACTTGTTACATGTCTTCCTTCAGGTTGTCTACCATAAAAAGCACACGTGCACGTACACACAGACTAATACATACACACTCATACTACCACCTTATACAGAAACTAGATGTTATTAGGACCTTAAAAAAACAGCTTTAACAATTTGCTCTGATGAGCAGGCTCTGAAAAATGAATTTGAAATTATAAGAAAAATGTTTATAAAAAATGGCTCCAACAAGAAAACAATCCATAGAACTCTTCACAAAAAATATAGGTATAAATAAAAAAAAAAAAAAAAAGAGCGATTACAGTAAGGCCATACCTTACCCTATACATGAGGGCTATCCGATAGAATAGACAGTACACTACAAAAATACAACATTAAGCCACATTTAAATTGCCAATGAAAATAAAAAAAAATATACTAAGCTTTTCTAAAGATCTCCTTTCTTCCTTGGCACATCCAGGTGCATATCAGATCTGTTGTACTGTGTTTCACCTACTGTATATAGGTGAAAGAGGTTGTACAATCCCAAAACAGAAAAAAAAAAACATAAACGACACAAAGTACCTTCATCACAGAAAAGCATTTCCGACATGCACTTGAAGCATGCCATCAGATTGACTGGATCAAAACATGGTACAATCATAAATTCAAAGAAGCCTGGGAAATACATATCAGCCAACCAAATCTCAACAAAAATTGTTGGCCACAGGAATTTGGATGACTTGCCTTGACCTGTATAATATTTTAAAAAAGAATAATAACCCATGTCATGAATACCAGAAGAAAAATTTAATTGGATAACCACACAGTAACTTTCAGGCAGAAACAGAAATTTAAAGTCCCAGGATTATAAGAAACAAATAGCTACTTATAGGTTTATTGAGATAATTATTTTATTTATAAATTTTTTTTCAGCCTAATGTAGTGTGTACCAACATAGTTTATGATCTTGTGTGTGTGTTCCTGATGATGACCTTAATATAAAGGTGTAAACATTGAATTTTACTATAATTTTAATTGCAGTTCTTAAAAATGGTAGTATCTCCATCATTATTCATGACTGCTGATCACCTTGTAACCCAGAAAGAAAGAAAGAACATTAAAAGAATTAATTTTGTTATAATTGTATTATACATAAAATTCAAACAAATTATAATTTTTAATTATAAGTAAAACCATGTTTTCACTGGCGTATAATTTTATGGTTATAGAACACAAAGGATGAACAGGAAGATTTGCCTTTTTGTTAATCTAACATACTCAGATTTGTAATAATCTTAAAAATTAAACTTTTATCTCCCTTAAACTTTAAGCAGAATGGGATTCTTCTAGTTACTTGTACAGTATATGATTATTTACTATGGCTATTCTTAAAAAAAAAAAAAGTATAGTTTTTTAGGAATGATGACAGAAGAGGAAGGAAGGAAAGTACTACTAATGATATCAGATGACTTGAGTCTAGTTAGAGTAGAAACACAAAAGGAATAATGGCAATAATGTTCCATGTAGCATTGAGTTTGAAACTGGTGTGAAGTGAAGGCTAACATGATGAAATATACGAGGGTGGTCTGAAAAGTTCTCGGCCTAACAATGAAAAAACAATTTCTGGGATTATTCTGGGAAAACTCCCATGTTACTTCTCTTAAAAACTATTATTTTTATGGCTATTTTGCCTGCTTCTGTTTAGGAGTGCCCCTGTTTTAATGTCATTGGCTTTTTACTCAAGAATTCTTAGGGCATTGTAGATGTATTTTTAGAGACAAATATATATGTAGCATAATAGAAAAAATCCGCACATATCTTTTCTTGGATGTTGTTGCCTGTCTTCTTTCTGCAGTGCGCATACTTCTGCTGTTATGGTGTTGAAAGGGGAGTGGGGGGGGGGCTTAGGCAATGTGGGAGAATTAAATTGAAAAAACCCAGGTTTTTTGTATAATATATACATATATTATTATTAAGGGTGGGGCAGGGTGCTTTTTTTGTAGGGTTGGAAAGGATGAAAAGGGGGGTTAAAAATAGCAACTGTAGAGGAAGGGGAAGGGTTTATGGGAAAAGGGTACCGGGGAGGGGGTTGACAGGGTGCGAGCCGTTTCAACCATGTGGGTTGTCGTCTGAACTCATGGGGGAAGTGGATGCTATGTCGTGTCGGCGTGGTATTTCTGCCTTTGAAGTGTTTGTGTTATCGCCTATTGGTCGGTTTTGAATTATATTCAAAACTAAATGGTATTAACCTTTTATATCAGATTGCCTGTATACTTCTTGTATCTTGAACTATTCTGAAGATATCACTTCAATAATAACCTAGTCAACAACATCTCAATAAAAGTCAAAACTGGTCTGGATAGTCCTTTTCCCATAATGCATAGCATAATATGCTTCCATAAGAGTGTGTGTTTTGCATTATGGGATTCTAATGCAGTTGATGTGAAGTCATTAGCCTCTGTATACGAGTAGCTCAGGCATGAAGATACTGGAAAATATTTGCTTGCTCACTTAAAGGATTAAACAGGAATATAATTTTTGGCATCCTTTAATTTATAGTATAACCAAGTGAAAAAACTTTCAACACTTTTCTTATGTCCTATATGATCTCTTGTGAATTTATGAACTTCTTTTAAGTTGTAACGTGGTATTAGTAATAACTAGAGTCCATATGCTGAACAGAAATCGATCACATACCATTATGATTACCGTTGTTTTTTTGTCATAATTTTCCAAAAAAAAAAAATTTTTGTACGTGTAGGATTCATTTCTGAAGGTTGTCTCCAACAAAAACTATAGATTTTTCTTTTCACTATCTGCATTCTTGAATAACTTAAAACTTCTTTTCATGTTGTTCAAATAAAGTTTTTTTTTTTTTTTACTTGAGAGGATTTTGTGGCATGTGGTACTTGTGGTATGTATGTGTCCCAGCAGTTGGATATGTGGTGGGTGAGAGAAGGGGAAGTACATTTATGTGCAAATTGTAGGAAATGGGAGGAACTTAGTGAGTTAGATATTACAATAACCGACCTTGTTGCTTCAAGGGTGGGAGAATCTCAATCTAGAGAGACGAGTAGTGTGATAGAAGGTGAAATATGCAACAAGCGAAATATGAATGAAAAAGAGTGTGGAAGGCTTGAATGATTGTGAAGTTTTCGGGGATGGTCTTGAATGGAAGGATGAATGGTGAGTAAGAGTGGCTAACTTGCAGAGAGAGAGAGAGAGATAGATAGATGAGCTGAAAGAGGAGGTGGAATGAGATGAGACGTGTGAAAGATGAGATTAGGTGAATGGAAGAGATAAATACAAGGTGAATCAGAGTAAGAGTGAGAGAGAATAGGAACAGTAGAAGAGAGGGAATGATGGAAGAGGAGAGAATAGGAACAGTAGGAGAGAGGGAATGAGAGAGAGGTATGGGAATGATAAAAGAGGAGAGAATAGAAACAGAAAAGTGGGAATGAGAGAGAGGGGGGGATGAGAAGAATGCGAGAGAGTGCTGGAACCAGGGATAGAGTGATGCCAGGACAGCAATTAAGTAGCAGAATACAGAGAAAGGGTTAGAGGAGAGAGAGAGTGAGGGATGCAGGTGAGCAATCAAGGAACAGGATGGTAAGAGGTGTGATGTATGGAGACTCATTGATTTGTGGTGTGCAAGATAGGATGCAGAGGAGTGTTTGCCTGGAGCAATGATAGAAAGTGTAGCTATGGCAATTAAGCAGGATGAAAGGGTGGATGAGATGATTGTGATGGTGGGCACGAATGACTTGGGAGGCAGTGTAAATTGCTGGCGAGAGATCTGAGATTCATGCCTGAGTTTGTACAAAAGGAAACGCAGAGAGGAAAGATAGTGTGTATGCCACCCAGGTATGATAATGATGAGCTGAGCAAAAGAGCAGTAATAATGAATAGCATAATAGCCAGAATGTGTCAAAAGAGAGGATTAGAATATGTGGATGCTTGGAGTGCATTTGAGCACAGACAGGAACTGTATGTGAGAGATCATTTGCATTTGAATGAGGAAGGATGTAGGCATCTGGAGAGATTGCAATTTTCTGAATGAGTCGGTGTATCAATGCAGGGAAACTAAAATTCCCAGGGCGGATGGTAGCAGGTGTCTCTCTTGGGAGAAGTGGGATAATGATAGGTATAGAAGCAGCGATATTTTTATGCTTTGTATTAATGCCAGGAGTATCCAGAATAAAGGAGATGAATTGGTGGCGCTGATAGCATCACCCTGGCGAAAGATTATTGGTATCTCTGAGATGGTTGACAGAAGACTATATAATAACAGGAATAGAAGTAGCAATTCAGCAGATAGGAAGGGAAAACGTGGTGGTGGGGAAAACATCACTTATCATAAGTCATCACTACTTATGATAAGTGATGACTCATGTCCTCTAAGAGTGGAGACTTTCGAAGGCAGTGGCACTAATGGTTTTGAAAGTATGAGGTTGAGGTGGGCAAGACAGCACATTTAGTGGGGATGTTGCTACAAGCCAAGGAGCACAGAGGATGGGGAGCAGATGTTTAGGCAATTCAGCTTGGCAAGTGCAAGAAGAATGATTGTTATGGGAGATTTTAATCACAGCAGTATAAGTTGGAAAGAGGGCAATGCATGTAGTAATAAGGGAATGGAATTTCTAGAATTCTTAAGGGACAAATGTCTTAATCAACATGTAATAGAGGGAAGAAGAGGTTCAAGAGTTTTGAATTTGGTCATAGCATCAGAAGAGCTGATAATAACTGAGATGACATCCCCCCCCCCCAAAGTTGGAGAGAGTGACCATGTGGTTTTCACTTGGAAGATGAATAGACACGCAGGAGTATTAGAGAAAAGGGAATGTATGTGGAATTATAAGGCAGGTGATTATAATAGTCATAGATATCAACTTGGGAAGTTCCATGGAGGGCAGAATTGGAAGGTCAGAATATCATTAGTGCTTGGGAAATTGTGAAGAAATATTTGTTAGCAGCAATTAGTGAGGGACCATATACAGCGTTATGCAGATGAGGATAATGTTATCTGTAAGAATCAGCATAGATTTGTTAAAGGGCACTCATGCTTTAGTAATATGATTGCCTTTTATAATAAAGTGACAAGAGCAGTTGATGAGAGAAAGACATATACTGCCTTTTTTTTGGATTTTGCAAAGGCATTTGACAGGATGCCACATGATCAACTGATATTTAAGTTGCAGTACATGGGTTTAGATGTTGAGATAGTCAACGGGATTCAGGATTGGCTGTCTGATAGGTGGTAGAGAGTTGTGTGTGGTGGGCCAATATCAAGGAGGCAGAAGGTTACAAGGGTTCCACAGGGCTGGGACCTGTATTGTTTAACCTTTATATCACTGACATTGTCAGTGGATTGCAGGGGGTGGGGGGGGATATTCAGTTGTTTGCAGATGATGTGAAGCTGGGAGGGGTTATTAGTATTAGTGCAGATATGGCAGTCCTTCAAGAGGATTTGAGTAAACCAGACAGGCAGATGAATGGTTGTATTGGTTTAATGCAGCAAAATGTGAAGTCTTGAAGTTTGGGATACATCGATTGGAGAAGTTGTACTGGAGGAAGTAGGGGGAGACACAACATCTGGGGGTGATGATTGATAGAAAACTGAAATTCAGGGAACATATTGCAAAGGTGGTGAAGGTAACCCAGAAGATTGCTGCAGTACTGAGGGCGCTGACCTGCAGAGATATCGTTCCATTGTATAAGACCCTGATCAGACCACACTTAGACTATTGTTCTCAAATTTATCCCCAGGATTTGAAGGGGATAATTAACTGTAGAAAGGATACAGAGGCGGATAATAAAGCTGGTTTCAGGACTGTACAATGTTAGTTATGAGGATCGGTTGAGGGAATGTGGACTGTATAGTTTGGTGGATAGAAGGAGGAGAGGTGATATGATCGAGACTTAAACTGTTGAGAGGTAGTTACAGGGTTGACACTAGGGAGTTCTTTTGCTTGGTAGAACAGTAGAAGAAGCGATGAAAAGGGGCCATCCCTGGAAGTCATCACGCAAAGAAGCTGTGAGCAAGAGAGAGAGCAGTAGTTTCTTTGCGTGGAGGGTGGTTGAACCTTGGAATGCATTGCGTGATAGAGTAGTGAGAGCAAGAACAGTCAATAAGTTCAAGAAGTGATATGATAGACTTTGTGTTTCCTAGGAAGGACCTCTCACGATGAGTCTCTTGACTCCATGATGACCGAATAATACATACATACTTATATCTTCTAGGCCCACCTTTCCTAATTGGGTTATAGGGTCAGCAGCTGCAAGAGGAACTTCCAATGATCACGATCCTCTGCCACCAAGCTCAGGTGTTCTGGTGGGAATTCCCAAACGTATCCACCCAAAGTTTTGGATATAATCTATCCAGCAAGTCCTTGGCCTTCCACCCTCTGGCTTGGCAAAGAGGGCCTGCTGAGGGAGCCTCTCTTGTGGCATTCTGACCAGGTGCCCGTACCAGCGTAACTGTGATCTCTCAACACGGAGAAGCGCGTTGAGTATTGAGGGTTTCCCAAATTGCAGAGCTTCTGACTCTGCCGAGTCTTTTCAGCCGTGCAACCCCTCGAAGGAACCTCATTTCAGCTTGGATTCGTATCCGCATTCTTTCAGTCATTACCCAACTCTCATGACCATAGGTGAGGATGGGTACATAGATTGTATTGAGGACAGCCAGCTTTGCCTTCTGGCTTAACTTCTACTTCAATACTACTGAACAGCCAAGCTCCCGCAATATTGCGCTTGCTGAATAATAATAATTGAAAGTCCTTTACTAGTTTGTGTGATTTTGTTTATTAAAAATAATAATAATAAAAATCATTGCAAAACCAATGGCCCATCAGGGCTGTGTATAAGCAAGAGGTGAAGGGGAAAGAACATCTTTTAATGTTTCTTGAACCACTGAAAGTCATCTTTGGGTACAACACAGTGGAGTAAGGCTGTTTCCAAGAATAAAGCTGAATGGAGCAAATGAGGACAAATTATTACAGTCATCAAAGAAAGTGGAGAATAATGCTGGTGCAGCGGAACATGGTCTGTGAAAATAGCTATAAATGAGACATGATGTAGAAACAAGGAACAGCTATATGAGTGGTTAAAGTGAATCTGTTAGCAAGGAAGTCATCATCTAATCAGATTGCCCTCTAATGGATAGTATCATTCTTAAGGTTTTTGGTGTAACATCCCAAATGTGTGAGCATTATTCCAAGCAGGGTTGCCAGATGAACACAACAGCTTATGGTCCAAAATGGGCACTTTGGAAAAGTATTAGGCCAAAAATATGGCCAAAGATATAAAATGATTGAATTGTGTGAATTAACATACCAACAATTAAGTGTGCATAAATTATGCCTATATATTCGATCACATATCATCAAAAATACTTTTAATTAAACTTAAAATACTTACAGTGAAACTCAGCTGTTGATTTGACAGCACTTCCTCAAGATAATGAATATCTTGTTCTTCTTTTTCTGCAGTCGAGTCGTAAAGGGTTTTGCTGTTGTGCATTTGTAGCACAACAGCAAAACCTCTTTCAGGAGTACATTTCAAGTTTTGGCAGCACATATTGTTATCACTTAAGAATGAACGGATTCTTACAATTGAATCCAGCAGTTTAATTTGCATTCTGTTTCTGGGTTTAGTTTTGATAGATGTTACATAAGAAAAAATTCGTTCAACTATTGTGTTATTTGTTGGCACGATAAGGCATGTTAGGGCATAATTCGACAGTTCTTTAAAATTATTGTGTTTGGATACGGCTTGCCAAAATTCTAAAGCTTCCTTAGGGATTTCATCTTGTTTGAAGTTTTCTTCTTCATTCCACGCAACAAGGCTAATTTTTCTGTATTGGTCTTCGACAACATCATTTATTAGGTGGAAAAATGGCAGATCAGAAAATTTTCCCTTTTCTGTTTGGCTTAGAATAACAGTAGAATTTAAAAGTGACAGACCTTTAAATATATCACCTGACTCAGGGATCTGGTGATATATTTTTGGATACGGCTTGCCAAAATTCTAAAGCTTCCTTAGGGATTTCATCTTGTTTGAAGTTTTCTTCTTCATTCCATGCAACAAAGCTAATTTTTCTGTATTGGTCTTCGACAACATCATTTATTAGGTGGAAAAATGGCAGATCAGAAAATTTTCCCTTTTCTGTTTGGCTTAGAATAACAGTAGAATTTAAAAGTGACAGACCTTTAAATATATCACCTGACTCAGGGATCTGCTTGTTCGCTTGATTCAACGATTCTTGAAGCATGGCTTGGCACCTAAATTTCGTAGACTTTATTTTATTATTTTCTTGTTCCATATTAGGAGAAGTGCTAAAGCTGATCAAGTACGTCCTAATTTCTTGATCAAATTTAATTCCAAAGTCTACATTTTCTACTATTTTGCATGTTCCATCTTCGTTGTGCAGCCTTTGATAAAGACTATCTCTGTGTGTGTGTGCACAATTCTTTGGCAAGATCGTAAGGATCAGCATAGTTTTGCTGGAACAAAACATTAAGCCTTTCAAACTCTTTAACAATGGGAGAAGTAAATACAAAGTAAAAATAATTCATCCTATCTTGTAACATATCTTTTATCAGCCATGCCTTATACCTTGTATCCTGACCTCCAGATTGTTCACAGCAGATGGAGGCAATTAATTCTTCCCAATTTAGCAGTATATTATTGAAGACTTTACCTCTCACTAACCACCTTGTCTTGGACAATTTCATAAATGGAAGGGGTGCATCTCGTTCCTGGTCATCTTCAACTGCTGAATTCATCACTTTAAAAAGAGCCTTAAAATCTTTTCTCTTCTCATATTGCTATTTGAAAACCACGAAGGAATTTCAGTCAAAATGAATCCAACATTGGATGGCAGCTTTGAAAATGCATGCTGTATACAAATTGGCAGAGAGTGGCAAATGCACTTCATTTGAATACAGTTCGGATTTTCATTTCTAATCCTAGTCCACAGGGAATTGTTACTTCCAACCATAGCGGCAGCACGATCACTAGCAAACACAAAGAGTTTGATTATATGATGTTGACACTTCTGAAATTTTATTAAATAAAACCTCTGCTGTTATCTCTACAACAGGTATAAGACCCAAGAAAGCTGAGTGAATTTTATTTGTTTCATTGCCAAAAAATCTAAGAACTATGTACAAATGCTTTTGTATTGCAATATCTATAGATTCATCTACTAGTAATACATACTTTTACCTTCTAAATCATGCTTCAGTTGCTCTTTCAATGAAGCAGCAATTACATTTTATATAATTGCATACTGCACAGAACCAAATACATTTGGTTCTGTGCAGTTTAATGTCACCAAGAACACTATTTTGGCAATATTTCTTAACTACTTCACCTATATGATCTACAGCATGAATTGAGGAATGACATGCTATTGCAAGGCTAAGTTCTATTTCTGCTTGTTTTTCCTGGTCATTCATGGACGATTTGATAACTTTATCTAGATAGTTTGTATAGATACTTTATCTAGAGTTGTTTGTGATGTACTGGGAGATTTATATTGGTGTTTCTTTGATTTTTCATGAACAGATATTTATTATAAAGTTTTGGCAGCACGTTAGTTTTTCAATACGTGCAATATGCACGTTGTCCATCATCAGAAGATTTCAGTCACAAATATTTTACTTCCCACTCTTTTTTATATTTTCTTCCACCTCTATTATCACTTTTGTACTTAGGCATTTTAAAGGGCTTGAAAAAAACAAAATATCTCAATTCAGAAAATGAAGAAACAAAAAACAAATTATAGATAATAGTACTACAAAATTTGTAGTACAAATACTAATCTGGCACAGCAAACACCTATCTGGTAAAGGGAAAATAACAAAAATATAAGCAAGATAAAGATCGAGTTTATAAACGATATTAAAAAATTATTCATTAATTATACTAAAATCACTTAATTACCATTCTTACGAAATTGAACATATTACTTACATATTGTCACAATGCGGTAAAGTTTATGCAAACTATTCCAGTATGAAAGCTTATGAGACAGAACTATCACCAAAGACCACCAAATGTCTGATATCATGCAACGGAACCAAAGGCTTGTTATGACGTCATCGAACAAACATTTTCAGTAACAGTCAATTTGCATCAAGCGCGTCGCCACCAACCAAATGCTGCATAAAGGGATACCAAAAGCTAGCTTTACAATGTGACAACAATATTAAACTAAGTAAATAATGCATATGATTTGAAATCTTTGTAAAAATGGCCAAATTAGTGGCCACATTGGCATAAATGGCCAAACTGATTTTTTCATGGTCCCAGAGTTCAAAAAAGTGCCAAATTTTTGAAATTTGGCCATGAAATGACCAGTATGGCAACCCTGATTCCAAGGCTAGGCAGATATGGAATTTATAGTGTCAATGTTGCACAAGTGAAAAAATAGCATCTTGAGCAGAAAATTTACTTGGTTTTTCGGAAGCTGAAGAAATTATAACTGAGATGTGATTATTCAACAGCATTTCACTTTAAGCTTTAGGTTGTTGTGTTTACAGTACTTCAGTGCATGTCCATTATTTTCGTATTTGATTTAGAGTTTTTTACTAATTTAACTACTCTTCTGAATCCATTCTGTTCATGTTTATTCCATTCTGATCTTTTTTATCCATTTATTTATGGATTTTAACTAACCTTCATAAAATATCTTCATTATCTTCATTTAGGAGGGACAGAGAGAATAAAATAGGGGAGGGGTCTTATTGATGATAGCTGATGAACTGCAGCCAAGGAGAATTGAAGTTGTATCGCAGGATAGTGAAAGGAGCTCATTTGAGGCTATTTGGTGTGAGATTGAGACTGGCAGAATAAAATGTACAGTTGGGTGCTGCTGTTGCACATGATATTCTTAAGAATGTAGAATTCTCAGCTATCATGGTGTAACATGAAGAATAAATAAATTAAAAACCCTGCATAAAAGATAATAGATGAATTAATTAAAAGAAAAATAAATATTCTTGCATCCAATAAAATATATAAAATATAAAGGCGTTTGTTGAACTAACTAACAAAAAGAAATAATATATTAATGTTGTAATATGATATAAAAGAGAAAATTTAACTAAATAAGACAGAAAAGGATTAGTCATAAGAGATGGTATGTGATAAGCTAGAGATTAAAATATTAAGTTCATAGAGAAATTTTGGAAAGGGGATTAAGTTAGAGGCTAGCAAAAGAAAAACAACAGACTATCGCTTTAGTTCTTTCTCCTTGTTTTTGTATATAATATCTCAAACTAAATATCCCAAAAGGCGCAGTATAATACAAATATTAGGGGTACTAAGGGGAGAAATAACTTAAGTATTAGTAAATTTTTTGATGATATCTCGTGCATAGATAATAGTAGAACATAGATAAGCAGAATTTCTCTAATTGGAATAATAATCATAAAATGGGACACAACATAAATGGTGCAGTCGACAGGATGTAATTTAGCTAATTAAATATTAATTACAAGCTATTCACAACAAGTTGGTTTTGGTAGCAAATCAGACAACTGAGAGGTAGAAGTTTAGTTAAGTTTTGTTGAGAATTTTAGAGAGTTAACTAGTGTAAATTGGATGCAAGTATGACTGAACCCTCCAGTAGTTTAAGCATGGATAACAGCGAATTCTTTCGTTACATTAACCCACAGCAGGTGTTCCCACAATTTTTGGGCGAGGAGACTGATGACGTCCTAAATTTTTTTAGTTATATAGAAGAGTTGGAGGATGGACTGATTTTCAGTTGCTAGTCTTACTCCGAAGTAAACTGGTGGGAAAGGCTAAAGCTTTCCTGTATTCTTCCCCCCATTCTCAAGGAAACCCTGGATTACTCCCGATTTGAGTCAGTCCTAATTTCTGAGTTCTCAAAACTGGGAAGCTTGGGACCTAACTTATGGAAGCTCCAGAGGTGTTCTCAGAAGGAAGAGGAAAGTGTGGCTGAGTTCCATAACAGGTTACTGATGATAGCTAGTACCCTAAGTGTCCTTAGTGAAGAAAAGCCTCACTTGGACTGGGCCATTTTCCAACAATTCAGACAGGGAGTCAAACCTGAATTGAAGGAAATAGCATTCGATAAGAGATTATCCAATTTAAGAGAATGTTACGATGCTGTAAAGGAACGCGAACAATTGCTCGGAGACCTCCGTCCCGCACATGTTCATGGGTCAATAAACATAATTGAAGAGAAGGGCAATTCTGAAAAGGGGCAAGGACATATTAAAGAGAGTAAGGAGAGAAGAGAAAGATCAAAAACAAGAGAGAGACTAGAAAAGGACAATAAGCAAGAGATAAACAATTTGACAGAGTATTATATTGATTCAGATAAAATCAGGATTATTGTAAGACAAGAGATAGAAATACTCCAAAAACCTATTATTGATCGGTTAGACGAGGTAATGAAACAACTAAGAACGTTATCTGGAAGAAACCCAGAGCCTAATTGTAGCAGAACTGAGGAAACCACTAAGTTGGTTAAACAGGAAGTTGAGCATCTGCAAAGACCCCTTCTCGATAGATTAGACTCAGTTATGCAGAGACTATCGAAAGTCGTACCACAACAAGAAACAGTTATTTCTCAAAATCAAGGGAGAGTTAGTGACCAAAGAGGCAGTAGTGAGCCTCCAAGATGTTTCAGTTGTAACAAACTCGGACATTTTGCTCAAAACTGTTACTTTAACAAGAAGCGCTTTGGTAGAGTTCATGACAGAGACTCAGATTCACAAACATATACTAACAGAGTATGGAAAAAGGGACAAGGAAGAAAGGAGCATCCTTACGAGATGGAGGTGAGGACGAGTGTATATGGAAAATACTGCAATGCTTTGCTGGACACTGGGCCCAAGCATCCATCATATCGGAGGATTACTTTAAAATAATAGAACCTCATGCCAAGGATAATATCACTCACCTTAAACAACGAGTGAGAGTGTCAGGTGTCACAACTTCCATGACTCGTGCTTCTAGGTCTGTGAATCTAAAGTTATACTTACCTGAGTTCAAATTATGTGTTTGGCAGGAGTTTTTGATCCTACCAGGATCCTCTCTTCCACACATCAAGCTGATCCTAGGCAGAGATTTCCTATCAAGGTATGACTTTAAATGTGATTACATGAGGAAAGAAATATACTTATTGGGGAGGAGACAATTTACAAGGAAGGGACAAACTCCAGAGTTACTTAAGGAAGAGAGAAATGAGTCTCAAGAGAGGAATCGTAAGTCCCACGTAAATAAAGTGAAGAAATCATTACATGAGGAGGTAGTCTGTGAAAGGAAATCACAAGTAGTTAAGGTTAAATCAGAGGTAAATTTCTGCAAGGTTAGAAAAGGGAAGAGAAATAAAAACGAAAGAAATTAAGTACATCAGTTATGAGTATATGGATAATGAATACAAAAAAAAAGGGAACACTTCAAAAAAGAAAAATTTCTCTTCAAGAAATTTTTTGTTTAAAGGGAGGACCTTTGTTACACCTGCTATCTTAAGAATGTAGAATTCTCAGCTATCATGGTGTAACATGAAGAATAAATAAATTAAAAACCCTGCATAAAAGATAATAGATGAATTAATTAAAAGAAAAATAAATATTCTTGCATCCAATAAAATATATAAAATATAAGGGTGTTTGTTGAACTAACTAACAAAAAGAAAGAATATATTAATGTTGTAATATGATATAAAAGAGAAAATTTAACTAAATAAGACAGAAAGGGAAGATAAATGGAAGAAGAGGACAAGGAAGACGAAGAAAATCTTGGCTGGTAGATATCAGACAGTGGACTGGTATGAACTCTGAGAGACTGCTCAGAATAGCTGAGAATCGCTCAAAATTTGCCAAGATGGTCGCCGACCTCCGATAGGAGATGGCGCTCAAAGAAGAAGAAGACAGAAAAGGATTAGTCATAAGAGATGGTATGTGAGAGGCTAGAGATTAAAATATTAAGTAAGTTCATAGAGAAATTTTGGAAAGGGGATTAAATTAGAGGCTAGCAAAAGAAAAACAACAGACTATCGCTCAGGGCTGATTCCCGGATTAAGACATCGTTACGGGCTCACTGACCAAGGGACGTTTGGCAGAAAAATGGCACCCTAATTGGTCGGTGAAGTAAAAATCAAGTGGGGGGGAAGAAGTTATAGAAGGCGCCGTTAGGAGAGCAAGTATAAAAGGGTTGGAAACCCCACCCCCGCCCCCACGGGGCTTTTTTGGACTTCTTAGGCTTTTTGGCTTTTGGTTTTTGGTTCTGTTCCAGGAGGGTTCTTCGCGGGCTCCTTCGTATGGGTTTCACGGTGTTTTCCTGAGTGGCGAGATTTGGAGTTATATCTCCATCATCACAACACGGAAACAAAAGTGAGCGGAATTTCGGTTCCGTATTTCCTATGTAAGAAGCGAAGAATGCCATATAGTCGAGGAAAAGAAAGCATATTCTTTGTGTTTCAACTTCAGTGACAACCACGAAAAAGGGAAAGCTGTAAAGAAATCGATATCCACATCGCGAGTTGCACAGCCGTTATTTAGACGATTCAAAGTGTGTCCTGAATAACGAAAGGTAAAGACCGCATAAGCATAGTTCAATTCCAAAAGGAACGCAGGAGAAACAGATTATCGGAGAGGTTATACCAAGATAGTTTGATCAGAAAAAGATAGAGGCCTATATGGAAAACTCAGGAAAGAAAGGTACCGTAAATTATATCTCGTGTTAACGAAGATTCGTCTGTATTAGTTATAATTATTCTAACACTGAACTGTTGAAGTGACCAAGAAAACAATACTAGGACTTTAGTATCTGACAGAATATATTGAAAGTAAGCTGGCTAGTGTTAATGTTATATGAGTGATTAAGAGTCCTGAGAATTTTGCATGTCTATTATATTGTATAAGAAAGTTTAAATGTCATAGTTATGTTTTAGTGCAGTAAATGGTTTAGTTAAACTACTTAAGTTTGGATAGTTAAATAGTGTGAACTAATGATATATGTCCATGTCATATGAAGTTATGTGTTGAATGTGTATGGTGGCATGATCGTAATACTCATTATAGGATTATAGCTTAATTATTTATAATAAGCTAATGTCAGTTTGTAAATATTTAGTATAGCATTGAATTGAGTAATAACTAAAATTTGAATTGTACCATGTTAAGGAATTTAATAAACCTTTTGTCCAATGATAAAACAGTTGTCTGAAATTGTTGTCCAATGCGGACAGCAATTTCGGACAACTGTTTTATCATTTGTCTGAAATAATTTTACACATTAATTTACACATTAATTTCCATGCGGGAAATTAATGTGTTAAGAAACGAGATAAAGTGTCACGACTGCAACATTGTTTCACTTTCAGACATATTTTAGTTCTTTCTCCTTGTTTTTGTATATAATATCTCAAACTAAATATCCCAAAAGGCACAGTATAATACAAATATTAGGGGTACTAAGGGGAGAAATAACTTAAGTATTAGTAAATTTTTTGATGATTATCTCATGCATAGATAATAGTAGAACATAGATAAGCAGAATTTCTGTAATTGGAATAATAATAATAAAATGGGACACAACACTGCTATAGACCAGGTGATGGAATAGATGGTGGAGATAGTATGCATAAACAAATTCATGAAATGAGTGGGAGGCTAATTATTATGTGGGATTTCAACTATGGTAACATTGATTGGAAGGAGGAGAGGACACATGTGAGGAAGGAAATGGATTTTATTCAATTATTAAGGGATAATTATCTGAGACAGCATGTAATTGAAAATACTAGGGGTGTGAGAGTGCTTGACCTGGTAATAGCATCTCAGAATTTGACTGTAATAAATATGACCATATTGCCACCTATTGGTGAGAGTGATCATAAGGTCTTGACCTGGGAGGTGGCTAAAGGTGTGGAATTTTCGATTAAGACATGGTATATATGGAATTACCGTGCTGGCAAGTATGACAAGCTTAGGAGATTGCTTGGATCAGTGCCATGGTATATACAACTACAAGGGCTGGACATCTATAGAGCATGGGAGGTGGTCAAGGAGCATTTACAGGAGGTTATGGCTGATTGTATACCTAGGGTTCGAATAGTAAAACAAGTAGGGGTTAAATGGATGAATAACACCGTTAAGCTTAAGCTGCAAAAAAAGAAACAACTGTGGAGGGAATTTAAAGAAAGGGGTGACTTGCAGCTATGAGCATGGTAAGAAAAGCAAAAACGGATTATGAAAGGAAACTAGCTATGCAAGCTAAAGAGAATCCCAAACAGTTCTTTCAATATGCTGCAAGCAAGAACAAAACTGTACACGGCAAAATGATTTTAAGGAATGACGATGGTAAGGAGGTCACTGAATCAGTCGATATAGTGGAGTTACTGAGTGAGCACTTTGCAAAAGTATATCATCCAGGTGGTGACATTGAAAAAATGAAGGAACCATTAGTTTATACGGGAATTGTGACGAATGAAGTGGAGGTGAATAGTCTATTACAGAACCTAAATGTGAATACATCTGTGGGATTGGATGGTATACTGGCACGGGTCTTGCTTGAAGCAGCTAAGGAATTATCAGTGCCCTTGACCATGTTGTTTAATCTGAGTCTCGGGTTTGGTTTAGTTCCGAAGGTGTGGAAAGAGGGGAAAATAGTTTCACTGCATAAAGGAGGATCCAAGACTACGGTTGCAAATTACCGACCGATCAGCATATCAGGAGTCATTGTCAAGATCTTGGAGAAAGTAGTCAAGGGAAAAATACAGTAATGGATTGATGAAAATGAGATACTGTACAGGGGACAGCATGGCTTTGTGAAGGGTAGATCATGCCTCAGTAACTTGCTCAAGTTTTGTAACAAGGTGACGGCTGAACTGGATAAGGGTAATGGATTTTGGTGATACTGCTGGACCTGGCAAAGGCGTTTGACAGGATACCACATGGAATTCTAATCTGTAAACTACAACATATGGGAATGGATATAGGGTTGGTGAAATGAATAGGTGGGTGGTTGATGGAGAGATATCAAAGAGTAGTTTATTCAGGAGTAGAGTCCAAAATACGGGCTGTGACTAGTGGTGTGCCGCAGGGTTCTGTTCTTGGACCACTGCTGTTTAATCTGTTCATTAATGATATAGAGAAGGATCTAAGAGGAACAGTTCATTTGTTCGCCGATGATGCAAAGTTGGCTAGGGCGATAGTGAATGCAGAAGATGTCAAAATATTGCAGGATGACTTGGATAGATTGGAGTTCTGGGCTAAAGAGAATGGATGTCAGTTTAATGTGACAAAATGTAAGGTTATGCATTTTGGGGTGAAAAGATTGGCAGCAATATACCACATTGGTGGAGCTGTACTCCAGGAGATTGATGAGGCCAGGGACTTGGGAGTGTTGGTGTATAGGGAGATGAAGTTTAGGGGGCACATTGTAAAAGTAGCTAAATCAGCTCATCAACTCACTTGGTTGTTGAAAAATACCTTGCCTAGCAGAGACAAGCAAGTTATTGTACCTCTGTACCGAGCCTTGATAAGACCTCATCTCAACTACTGTGCCCAGATTTGGTCACCTCGGTTCCTTCTTGATGGGGAGGAGGTGGAGAGGATCCAGAGGTGAGTGACTAAGATGATAGCAGGTCTATGGAATGAGCCATATGAGAACAGGTTGAAGATTTGTGGGTTGCAAAAACTAGTTGATAGGCAGAAAAGGGGAGATATGATTGAGACATTAAAATTGCTAAAGGGGTTTCTATGGGATTAATTCAGAAGATATTTTTGAGATCAGGACTGATGGTGGGAGAACTAGGGGACACCTATGGAAGCTGGGCAAGAGTGTGGTTAGCAGGGGTGTTAGAGCTGGGTTCTTTACTTTTAGAGTGGTAAATGAGTGGAATAAGCTGCCAGAGTCTGTTGTGGGTGCTACGACCGGTGAGTGGGTTCAAGGCAAGGTATGATAGATACTATGAGAATGTCGTATAGTTGTGTGGACATAATGTTTAGGGCCTCCCTCGATGAGTCTTTGGACTCCCTGGAGGTGTCGTAATAATAAATTTTCTGGAATTTTAATTTTCTGTGTAAGTTAATATTGGTGAGAGTAACGATTTGATTTTTTTTCCTCTTGTTAGGTCTTTATTTTTTCCATATACGATGGTGGTCTGAAAAGTTCTCGGCCTAACAATGAAAAAATGAATTTATATAATTTCAAAATTATTTTTATTTTTCAACATAATCTCCTTTAAGACTAATACATTTATTCCAGCACCATTATCCCATCCCTATAGTGGTTCTCAGTAAGATCTGCAAAATACCCCTCTACAGCTGCAATCAACTCTTGATTCAAAGAAAAACGCTAACCAGTGAGGAAGAGTTTTAGTTTTGGGAAGAGATAGAAGTCAGAGGGAGCCAAATCTGGGGAATAGGGTGGATGTTCCAACAATTCATAGTGCAGATCCCTTAATTTTCCCATTGCCAAAACACCTTTGTGGGCAGGTGCATTGTCCTGATGAAAGATGCTTTTTTTTTTGTTCTGCATATCTGGTCTTTTCTCACAAATTTTTTCGTCTAGTCTAGTTATTAAAAGATTGAAATAATATTCCCCAGTTATTGTTTTACCCTTTTCAAGATAATTAATGAACAAAATGCCTTTTAGCATCCCAAAACACCGATGCCATGATCTTTCTTGCCCATGGAATCGACTTTGTCTTCTTTGGCACTGAACAACAGGCTTCTGTCCATTGTTTTGACTGCTGTTTGGATTCTGGTATGTAATGGTGAATCCAAGTCTCACCCGTAGCGATAAATCAATGCACAAAATCAGTTTTATTCTTGATAAAATGCTCCAAGCACTGTTCAGAGATTTTCATGCAAGTGTTTTTGATTTGCTGTGAGCAAGCACAGCACCTCTTGCGCAAAGTTTTTTTATTTACAATTCTTTGTGCAAAATATATCCTACATGTTTTTTTGAAATGTCTATAGTCTCAGCAATTTCATGCATTTTTACTCGCCAGTCATCCACTACCATATTGTGCACTTGATCATTGATTTCTGGTGGTGTTACACTTTTTGGACATCCTTCATGTGGATCGCCTTCAAGGCTGGACATGTTTAAACTCGGCAGCCCATTTCCTAAGTGTTAAAAACAAAGGAGAAGAGTACCCATAAACTTTTATGAATTTCTTTTGGTGGTAAACTTTCTTTTACAAAGAATTTTATAACTGCACGATACTCAATTTTATTCATTTCAAGGGATACAGACAACACTTTTGCTTCAGACAGCTGTATAACAAACTACTTGATAGAATGACTTGTAATTTCACATGGATCCTTATGGCAAGATGCACCAACTTAGAGGGGGAAAAAAATCTTCATGATAGTGTTGCCATCTATGGTCGAGGCTGAGAAATTTTCAGACCACCCTTGCACTCGAAGTTGAATATACAGTGAAAATGATATGTTATTCCTAGATATTTCTTCAGATAAACTTCAGAATGAAGAAAATAGTGATATGACAAGAAAATCCAAGGTCGTACCAGAGAACTGTGAAGGTGTGAACGTAGAAAGTGTGAATGATGGTATTACTTCAGAGCAAATTAATGGTTTTACAGAGAATAAAAAAGATGAGATAGATGCAATGAGTGAGATCATGTTGTTGAGTGGAGCGATACAAAGGGCAAAGCGGCAGCTAGAGCGTATGAACAAAAGTCGACTGAATGAACCAGCCAATAATAAAAAGTATGACAGGAAAAATAGGCATATGAGTGTGAACATGAACAAAATGAAGGATAGAGTGCTGTATGGAGACTCGTTAGTAGAGGATTTGACAAAATCGTACCAACCTGGTGCGACCAGAAAGGATGTAACTGAGTCTATTAGAGAGCAAAAGGAAAGGGTGAAAGAAATGATTGTTGTGGCAGGTACGAATGATTTGAAAGGAGATAAAATGGAAATGATAGAGGACCTGAATGAATTGTTTGAGGTAGCAAAAGAAAAGAGTGAGAGAGTTAGGATGATTAGTCTTTTGCCGCAGTATGACAGTGAGGTGTTTAAAAGGAGAGCCATAACTGCAGATGACTTTATGCGTGGGTTATGTATGAGTGGTGTGGAATTTGTGGACGTGTGGAGTGAGTTCGATGGGCAAAAGGATCTATATAAGCTGGATGGCCTGCATTTGATTGGATACGGTGTAAGGAGACTTGAAAAAGTGTCTGAATGTAGTGGATGTGCAAAATCAGGGAAACTAGATTTATTAAGGGGGGTAGTAGATATACAGACCTTAGGGAGGCAGTTGAATGTATGAATGAGTACAATATGCCCGAGCGAATAAGGACAACAAATCAGAATGGGATAGTTAATATAAGGCATCAAGGTAGGGATGGGGCTAATGGGGGTCTTAAATTCATGTACACTAATGCTAGGAGTATTAGGAACAAGAAAGAAGAGTTTTTGGCCATGGTTGGCACTTCCAGACCACAGGTTATTGGCATTAGTGAATCATGGCTAACTGTAGATGATATAGCTAGTGGGATTGAATGTGATGGGTATAGTTTGTTCAGGAATGACAGGGAGAATAAAATGCAGGGAAAGAGTATTGTTCATGATAGCTGATGAGCTGCAGCCAAGGAGAATAGAAGTTAAATTGCAGGATAGAGAAAAGAGCACATTTGAGGCCATCTGGTGTGAGATTGTGGCTAGCAGAACAAAATATACAATTGGGTGTTGCTATAGACCAGGTGATGGAAAAGATGATGGAGACAATATGCACAAGCAAATAGAAGAAATGAGTGGAAGGAGGGTAATTATTATGGGAGATTTCAACTATGGTCGCATTGATTGGAGTGAGGAGAGGACACACGGGAGGAAGGAATTGGATTTTATGCCATTATTAAGGGATAACTATCTGCGACAGCATGTAATGAAAAATACTAAGGGTCAGAGAGTGCTTGACTAAGTAATTACATCTGAGGATTTGACTGTAACAAATATGACCACATTGCCACCAATTGGTGAGAGTGATCATAGGGTATTGACTTGGGTGGTGGCTAAAGGTGTGGAATTTACAATTAAGACAGGATACATGTGGAATTATCGGGCTGGAAAGTATGACAAGCTTAGGAATTTGATTGGTTCAGTGCCATCGCATGTACAACTGCAAGGACTAGACGTTGATAGTGCATGGGAGGCTGTTAACAAGTGTTTGCATGAAGCAATGGCTGACTGTATACCTAGAGTCCGAATAATAAATCAAGTAGGGGTTAAATGGATGAATAACACCATTAAGCTTGAGCTGCAAAAAAAGAAACAACTATGGAGGGAATTTAAGGAGAAAGGTGACCGGCAGGCACATGAATGGTATAAAGCACAGGCCAGAAGGGTAACGAGTGTGGTAAGAAAAGCAAAAAAGGATTATGAAAGAACATTGGCCATGCAGGCTAAAGAGAATCCTAAACAGTTTTTTTGATATGTTGCAAGTAAATGGAAAAATGTATATGGCAGAATTATTTTAAAGAATGCCGATGGTAGGGAGGTAACTGAATCAGTTGATATAGTTGAGTTGCTGAGTGAGCAGTTTGCAAGAATATATCATCCAGGTGGTGACATTGCAGAAACGAATCTACCAGTAGATTATACAGGAATTGTGGTGAATGAAGTGGAGGTGAGTAGTCCATTGCATAACCTCAATGTCAATACATCTGTGGGATTGGATGGTATACCAGCTCGTGTCGTACGAAAAGCGGCTAAAGAATTGTCAGTACCCTTGACCATTTTGTTTAATTTGAGTCTCGGGTCTGGGTTAGTCCTGAGAGGGGGGGGGGGAATAGTTCCACTGCATAAAGGTGGTTCCAAGACTGCTGTTGTAAATTACTGACCGATTAGCATTTCAGGAATCGTTGTCAAGGTCTTAGAGAAATTAGTCAGAAAAGAATACAGGATTGGATAGATGAAAATGGGATATTGCATGGTTTTGTGAAGGGTAGATCATGCCTCAGTAACTTGCTCACGTTTTATAACACAGTGATGGCTGAACTGGATAAGGGTAATGAGTTTACAGCGATTCTACTGAACCTTGCCAAGGCCTTTGACAGGATACCACATGGAACCCTAATCAGTAAACTGGAGCAGATGGGGATGGATATAGGGTTGGTGAGATGGATAGGAGGGTGGTTGATGGAGAGATACCAGAGAGTGGTTTATTCAGGAGTTGAGTCTAAAAGACGGCTTGTGACTAGTGGTGTGCCGCAGGGCTCTGTTCTTGGACCACTACTTTTCAATTTGTTCATCAATGATATAGGAAAGGATCTGAGAGGAAGATTTCACTTGTTAGCTGATGATGCAAAGTTGGGTAGAGCAATTGTGAATGCACAGGATGTCAAAATTTTACAGGATGATTTGGATAGTTTGGAGGACTGGGCTAGGAAAAATGGATGTCAATTTAATGTGGCAAAGTGTAAGGTTATGCATTTTGGGGTGAAAAGAATAGCAGCAGTATATCACACTAGTGGAACTGTACTCCAGGAGATTGATGAGGCCAGGGATTTGGGAGTGTTGGTGGATAGGGAATTGAAGTTTAAGGGTCACATTGCAAAAGTGACTAAATCAGCTGGTCAAATCACTTGACTTCTGAAAAATATTTTAACATGCAGAGACAAACAAGTTATTGTTCCTCTGTATCGAGCCTTGATAAGACCCCATCTGGACTACTGTGCCCAGTTATGGGCACCAGGGTTTCTTCGTGATGGGGAGGAAGTGGAGAGGATCCAGAGATGAGTGACCAAGATGATAGCAGGTCTGTGGAATGAACCTTATGAGAATAGGTTGAAGATTTGTGGGTTGCAAAAATTGGTCGATAGGTGGAAAAGGGATGATATGATTGAGACATTCAAATTACTGAAGGGTTTCTATAGGATTAATCCAGAAGATACTTTTGAAAATAGGATTGGTGGTGGGAGGACTAGGGGCCATGCATGGAAGCTGGGCAAGAATGTGGTTAACAAGGATGTTAGAGTTAGGTTTTTTACTTGGAGAGTGGTGAATGAGTGGAATAAGCTGCCAGAGTCTGTGGTGGGTGCTATGACCGTAAATGAGTTCAAGGCAAGGTATGATAGATACTGTGTGAATGTCGAATAGTTGTTCTTGACATGATGTTAGGGCCTCTCTCGATGAGTCTGTCAACTCCTTGGAGTTGCCCGGAATAATAATAATAATATTTAAATTTCATTTGTTCTAATATTTTATCCATTAAGTTCTGATTTATGTCTTACTGATTCTTTTATAAGAAAAAGTGTAAATCAGCCTAGGAGGAAAAATCTGATCATGTTTAAACATCTGGGTGTTATTAAAAGTAAAGGGAAGTGAGATCTTTCTTGGGAGAAATGGGAAGACTAGTTTTTTTGGTAGCACTAGAATTCATAAAGTTATCTGTGCCTCACTAAAGAATAGCAGTTATGCAAATACTTAGATTTTAATGATTGTGCACTCCACGATCTGTCGAATATGGAAGAGGAATGGATTGTTCTCTCTTCAGCAAAACTATGGATAGGACTTGACGGTCAGTGAAGAATGTCATTTAATGTATAAGAAAAAGGGAATAGATAATTTTTTTTTCCAGTTATAAAACTCTGGGGGTACTCAGCATTGGTCTGGAAATCTGAAGAGAGAAAGCTGGTAATCCAGTTGAAAAAGTTCAGATCATAAGATGGTAATTTGTTGATCATGTTTCCCTACCATACCATCAAATGCTCTAGACATGTTTAAGTGCAGCTGTGCAATTAAATCTTTCCACTGCTTGTGACCAAAGATGAGTCCTGAGAGAAGATTGGCTATTAATTAGCTAGTGGACCTCCAGATAGCGAAGAAGTTGTCTGTTGAATTTCTCCATTGTTTTTGAGAGAACTGAAATATGAACAGTTGGATAATGGTTTGGTGGTTCACCTTTTTGGGAAGGGGCTAAAATATAGGCTTGCTTTCATGCTGTATGGTACATGCCATCCAAGTAAGAAAGATTGAAAAGATATTAATTCTGGAACTTGAGTTATTAGCATAATATGAAAGATACCATCAGGACCACATGAGCTTCTGTATTCAACATTCCCACATGCCTTTGAAGGATTTCCATTATCTTCTCCTTTTTTACATGTATTAAAAAGTAAGAGTGTGAATGAAACTGAAGGCCTTGCTCTGGAGAATAAACCTAGCAACTGTCACTTCAGGGATTCCATAAAGCAAGGTGGTGGTGTTTTGCCGATTACTGAAAGTTTAATTATCCTGCTGCAGTCTAGTTGGCTATTTCCTCCAGCCAACGAAGATTTGTTGAAACCAATCACACCATAAGAAGATAGGGTTGGCTAGGGACATTATGTATTGTATATCACCAGCCCTTTATCAAAGGTGAATACATTCCTCCTGATTCGTTCTCTGTCTGTCTGTCCTGTCCTGTCCTGTCCTGTCCTGTCCTGTCCTGTGTGGAAAGTTTTTTAACTTGGGTATATTATGTATTCAAGATACCAAGTAATTTTATATAAACTTGGTTTTTAATCTTATTTCCCAAGTGAGCAAACAGACAAGTAAGTCAAGTTTATGCCTGCACGTAGTGCAACTCGTGGTAAAGGTGGATTAAGCTCTATATATTTATATATAGAGAGAGAAAGCTGTGTGAGAAATTTCTTACATTGTTGTGATGCATCTTATATCTCAACTCAAGTAATATGAAATTGTTTTTATATATCTATTAACTCTCACCCTACACGTTTCTTTATTCATCATTTTCACTTAAGACTGTTCTTTTTTTTTTCTTTCATTTTTGTAATTTTCTATAACTTTAATATATTTAATGTTATAGATTTCATATATCCATTATTTATTTATTTATTATATATATATATATATATTTTTTTTTTTATTATTTATTTATTTATTTATTTATTTTGTAATTGCTAGCACATGGGAACCAGTGATGATAATGCAGCAATAATTAAAGCAGACAGAATTGAGAAAATTCAGTCAATGGATGAATCTGTTGCAGAAAATAAAAATCTAGTGATTCAAAGTATGTTATCTAAGGTGTTTGATATTGCACCTAAATTACATGAAAATCTTCGTTTGGAGAACTGACAAGTGAATTTTAGAGATTTATCTTTATTTATAAAATATTGCTTTTGTTTGGTTTTAATTGTATTTAGTAATTATGAAATGAGGGAATTACTGTGCATAAACTTTGGGTCAGCTATATTCCAGTTTCATCATCAGGTGTATTAGAAGCATTTTAAAATCATTCCAGTTTATTGTAAATGTTCGTAGGAGTATGCATGTACTGGTATGTATTTATGCATTAGTCATGTTACAAATTTTGATGCAGGAAGATTTTACAGTCAGAAAGATTGGAACTTTCTGTCTACACAGAAAGTGTGCATACAGAAAGTTTTTGTTGCTTCCTAATTCTGTTGATTCTTGACAATATTTTGATATAAAAAAGATTGATTGCTTGGAATCAGAATGAATACATGTCAAGTAACTTGCCAGCTCAAGCAGAAATACAGAAAGATGAGGTAAAGTATAATTGCTAGTGCAAGAGTTCTGTTGCAACATTATACAAGTCTATATCATTATGAAATCAAAATGTATGTATAAATCAAAGATACTTAATATATAGTAGAATGTGATAATGCACAATACACTTTGAAGGAAAT
Organism: Typopeltis vanoorti; assembly: GCF_054136105.1. NCBI lineage: Eukaryota > Metazoa > Arthropoda > Arachnida > Uropygi > Thelyphonidae > Typopeltis > Typopeltis vanoorti. The sequence goes on from NC_143556.1 coordinate 17,146,081, forward strand.
GTATTCTCCAGCATTATTATATTACTAAAATGTTTTCTAAGTGTTACATCTTTATTATGTGGATGAATTAAAAAATCTTTTTTGAACTCATCTCTTCTTGATAATTTCTTGTGGTTGTTAGAACACTGATATTAAATTCTTTTGAACAGTGTTAAGTTTTGCAATTGTTGAGATGAAATTAACATTACCATCATGAATAAAAATATATTACATAATTATTGGATTATAGCCATATATTTATAAATGTCTGTCTAAACATTAAATCAGGAAAACAAAAGTGGCAAAGTTTTAATTACAAATTAGAACTTGTGATTAAAATCTCGACACTATTGTGTTTGTTCCCGATTTAATGTTTAGACATACATTTATAAATATATGACTACAACCCAATAATTGGTTTTTTTTTTTTTTGGTTTTTTTTTTTTTAATTTTATTAGTGATGGTAGTATTTATTTTATCTCAATATTTATGTATGCTTTCATTTGGTGATATTTAGCTACGAATAAAATTAAAATGCAGATGTAATATTTTGTATATTTATGATATGAATGATTGTCATTTTTGAATGATATAGCATATAAAAATATATGCAGAGAACTGCATCTACATTTTAATTATGGGCATAAAATTAATATTAGTATCATTTAATTACCTTACAATATTAATATGAATAAAATAGATTAGGTGACCATGATACTTACACTTGAAGTTCAGATTTAATATCTAAATTTCCTTTTAAAAGTTTGATTCATTTTTTTTCTTTATTATTATTTTCTTTAATTGGAGAGCATAATACTTCTGTTAGCAAGAGAAAATATAAAGTAAGCATATATTAAAAATTCTATTGAATTTAGTTTAATGCTTGCTTTATATTTTCTCTTGCTTGCAAAAGCATTTTTGTTCTCCAATGAAAAAATAACAATGAATAAAAACTTTCAATGGAAATTTAGGCAACAAATTTAAAACTTTAAAGATACATTTTGATCATATAATCTCCTTTATGTGAAAAAGGACTAGTAGTAAAAATTCTCGTAAATAGAACATTTAAACTTCAAATGATTTCTGCATCCTTGATAAATGTAGAAGAAACACAAACCTCATATCCATTAGTGTCAAAAATGTGCCATCAGATTTAAATGTTATTCTAGTCATTTTATGAAAGCTCTATTCCTCCTTAATCTTTTGTTTTTCATTGAATAACTGCATTTAAAAAATACTGTTTGGCCTTGATTAAAATAGAAATTCATATTAATGATTTTGCTGTGAGCTAGTTATTTAGTTTGATATGCATTAATGTTGATTGCATGACTTACTTGGAAATGTTTTTGTCATTTCACCAGTGAATGAAAATTATCCTGAGGTCTGGTATCATTTGCAGAATAAAGCATTTCCACTAGTTGTGCTGAGATAGCAATGAAAAAAAGTGATTCAAAATTAGAAACAAATACAAAAAATCATTTTTGTATTTTTGCAAGTTTGCAAGGACTGGTGGTGGTGGTTAATTTTGTGCAATACTTAATATGAATTCTTTAAACAAATTCTCAATACTTATGCTTCTGCTTTTTTTTTTATATCATAAGTGTTAACATTTTCCATAAAATGTAAGCAGGTAATAAATTCTTATTTCCTATATGTACATATAGTAGATGTGTTTGATAATTTTTCTGTTAATCCAAAGGGCCATTTCTTTAATCTTTATGTTTAATTCAATTTTTTGTTTAGAAATAACTAGGAACTAAAAGGAAAGTTTGACAGCGTGCAGTTATTTTAGTGTTCTGATATGTAAAATAGGTTGAGATAAACAGAAAACAGGATTGCTAAGTATGTGACTTGCATAGAATTAATAATGCAAGCTTATTTTAGTTTTTATTATTGATGCACCTATTAAATCTGTAGCCACTTATGCATAATACACTACAATGCATCGTGTGAAGATTTTATCATTGTGACAAATTAAATATGACTTGATATGAAACTTTTGTCCTTAAGTGTAGTCTTCATTCAGTATTTTCTTTTTCAATACTATCCATAATTCAGATAATCATCTGAAAAGTATGGAATAGATCTCTAGATTAACTACATGTGTGTTGGAAATCTAGCTTGTAAATCTCTGTGCTGAAACATTAGCTTGATACATTCTTTTTGTATGACTGTTGTGAAATTTTATTTCTTTATCACATACATTCATAATAAATGTATTTAGTAATTAAGACTCTGTGTAAGGATGTTATTTAACATCACGATGGAAGTAAAGATGAAGGAATATTAACATACTCTGTAAACTTTTTTTGTTGTTGTGTTAAAGAATTAAGAAAAAAAATGCAAGACTGCCATTGACCACCAAAGTGATAATTATGTACAGTATTAGAAAAGAATAAATAACTCTCAGGATATTCTGTTAAAAAATTTTAATGTAAAAAAATCTTTTTTCCCCTTCAATTGTGACTATGAAAGAAAAGAAAAAAAAAAGATTGGGGTTAAAACAACAAAGAAAAGATTTGTTTGGGGTTTGTTGAAGATACTTTCATGTCATCATCATCAACAACAACCATGGGTCCAGTGCCCGTAGGTGTCTGATGCCATCTTGACATGATTCCTCCACTGCATTTTATTCTGTGCAAAATGACTCAGTCCGTGCATAGAGCTTCTGCACCATTTGACAATGTCATTGCCCCATTCTCTTTTTGGTCTTCCTTTTTTGTTCTTTCCTTCAATCATTCCAAACAGCAGCATTTTTATTTTCCTCTCATCGTTCATTCTACATATATGGCCAAAGAGATGTAGTTTTGTTTTGACTATTTTCTGGATCAGGTTTTCTGGTTGTATTCGTCTGTAGATTTCCTCATTGTTCACTTTCTAGATCCAGCTTCTTTCTATAGCACTTCCTCTCAGATGCTAATATCCTCCTTTCAGATTCTCTCAGGGGTACCCAGGCCTCTCATCCATAGAGCATGCTGCTGAAGATACAGGTTTCTACAATGCGCAGTTTAGTTTGCATCTTTATAGCTCGGCTCTTCCATATTTTGTCCATGGCTTTTAAAATAGTTGTTGCTCTGGCTGTTCTAATTTTTCTCTTTTTTGGAGTCCAAGTCAGGCGTCATGTGGCATCCAAGATATGTGAAGTACTTTCATAAGCAAATGTTTATCCTACTCAACACTTCATCCTTATATTGTAAGTGGACTTTAAAAAATCAAAGGATCATTTTATTAAAATGACATAGCATCCATTCTGAAAATTATTGGATGTATTATTGCTACTTTCCCACCCATGGAATTTCAGAAAATTGCAATCCCTCAAACTTCATAATCCTCCCCCATTTTTTATGCTCTTTAGAACAGTTTTCCCACCTCTTCAAGGAAAAAATCTATCTCCATTAGTTTAGAAAACCATTTATAGAAACATTTTATATGATGAGATTTTGAGATGAAGTGCTTTTTCCATCCAGAGAGAGAACATAGGTTGTCATTCTTTTCTGTTGCATTCAAGAAGTATGCTTAATACATAAAGGTATTCTAGTTCATTAATATATATATATAATATAATGGAAACTAACAATATTACTTGAAACAGAAAATTGATAATTTTTATTCTTGTGTTGTATCATTTGTATGAACAACTTTCATATGGATTGAATATTCATTTTTATCTCAGCATGTAGAAGCCACTAGATCAGTGACTTTCAACCTAGGATAGATTGAAATCTTTCCAGTGGATGGGGGAGGGGAATACTCTTGACCTATCCGTTTTTTTAATATTGGTCCCATCCATGAATGGTTTACAAATAAACCTATGGTGCATTCATGCCATGGACAGAGTAAGGATTTTTTTTTTTTTGCATTGATTTTTATGTATGTATCAGGGGCGTATATTCTGAGTGTGTGGTGCACACCCAGTACCAGTGCCACCTTTGTTTTTTTTTAGGTATTATTTAAATTAAAGATTAAATATGAAACTTATTTTAAACCACCAGATGGCAGAAAACCAACTGGTGAGATTTTTCAAATTATTTTATTAAAGATGAATTTCCTATTTTCAGGAAAAACATTCTAGTTTTTTTTTTTTTTTTTCTAAAAAGCCTTTTTCAGCAGATTTTTGTACAAACACACCTTGTGCAATTGAAGACTGCAAGTAAATGTGTATTAATCTATAAGGTATGATAAAAAAAAAAATTGCTCTATCCCTCACCCCCCCCCCCAAGTCAAGAAAAAAAACTTAATGTCATTCATGCTACTCTTAAGCATATATCTTGATATAATAAGCCTACAGTTTGCAGTTTGTGCCTTCTCATTGTTCTCTTAAACATTTTGTACAATCTTGTACTAGTCTCCTCTCTCACAGAATGCCCCTTCCCCCACTCCCAACTTCTGGCACTACAAAGAAGCAAGTTGCGATGACCTCCAGTCTATTCCTTTCTTGGTCTGACTGTTGTTTCCACTCACCTGACCCTAACACGTAGTGCAAACGAGTGACAGAAATTATTCTCACTGGTATAAAGGCCTTTATCCCCCATTCAACCCATAATCCTCATCTGCTTTCCAGTCCCGGTTCAGCTAAAAATATATCAAAGCAGTTAGAAAAAAAAAATCAGCTTACTGCATCTGGCTTACATCAAGAACTCCAGCTTCATACCAAAGCATGCAACAAGTGCAAATTAGTCATCAGCAAATCCAATTTCATAGAGTCCAATAGCAGGAAACTTGCTTCCTGTCCAAATGAAAGCCATGCCTTCTGTTCCATTGCTAAAGCTGTTAGATGCAACTTCTGATCCTCTCCTCCTGGTGGCACCACTGTTATTTCACCCAAAGTGAACTCCTGCATAGATGACCAAGAGAAATCGCCTCCTACCATCTAGAATCCAAGCACCACATGCCTCCTGTAATTTTTAGACAATCATCAGAAAATGACTAAATAACTTGGATACTTAGTCTTCTGGTGGAAAGACTTTTCAGTTTGAAAAGTCATTTGGTATCTCTTCAATTGTTCTCAAACATTGTGTTCCAGAACTTACACCCATTCTGCATCATCTGTATAATTTATTATATTATACATATCTGAAACAATGGACATATGCTCTACACCTAAGAAAACACAGAAAACTATAGAAACAGAGTTGGCTTTCTAATTCACAAAGAGTATCAGAATGCCCAACTGATTCTGAAAATAAACTCAAGATATAAAATTAAAATCATTCAAATATGTGCACCAACAACAAACCATGAAGACTTCATGAAATAGAAGAATTTTATTTAAAACTGGAAACCTCATGAACAAAGAAAAAACTCATTATATCCTGATCATAGGTGATAAACTCAAAAATAGAAATAAAATCAAATGCACAACTTCCAATAGGAAAATTTGAACTAGGAGACAGGAATGCAAGGAGAAAGATTAATTGATTTGCAACCAAAAATCAGCTAAAAATAGCCAACTAACACCTTCTTTAAGAAAAGACCTCAACATTAGATGGACATGTAAAGAACCAAATGATATAACAAAAAAATGATAGATTACATCCTAACCAACACAAAGAATATAATCAAAGATGTGGGTGTCTTAAATAAATTCAACACATACCATAGAATGCTAAGCAAAAGAATAAGTATAAATACAAGAGTAGAAAAAAGAAAACATATACAAAAGACAAAATTTGTTATGGAGATGACTCCATAACAAATGAAATGCTTAAACAAAATGAAATACATATCAAATGGAAATAAAAGGATATTGGAAACAAAAGAAGAAAAAGATTTAAATACTCTAAATCAAGATATTATAGATATAAATAGCTTAAATAATATAAAAAGAACTAATGAAAAACAAACTTACAAAAGAAGCTGAACCTAATTGAAAAAAAGTAACTTGGAGCAAAACATAAATAGAAAAGATGGAACTAAACAAAACCATCAAAATGAGAATAAGAGAATATAACACAAACTATTGAGAAAAGTAAAAGCATCAAAACTACTATGAGAATATTACATAAAGAAAAAGCACAGATAATCAATATTAAAGATGAGAATGGTAAATTGACCCAGGAAAGACAAAAATAATAGAATTGAATTCTATAGTAATTTATATAGCTCTAAACAGCCCACTCAAGACATTGAAATCCACTACAATACAACATGGAAGTAAGAGAAATGCCAAATAAAAGCCTTTGATCAGAGAAAATTACAGCAGATATAAGACATGAGGAAGAGAATTACTAAAAAAAGGTTCTCAGATGCTTTTTAATAAATGCTTGACAGAATCTGAAATCTCAGATGACTGGAATAAAGCACAACCACTTAATAAATCTGAAATCCCAGAAGCACAACCACTCTTAATATACAAAAAGAGATCATACAGATTTAAAAAGATTATAGACCTATCAGCCTGCTTTCGCATATGCATGAATTATTCGCCAAAATACTAGCCAATAGGATGAAAAACAGACAAGTTCTCACAAAAGAGCAAGCAGGATTCAGAAGTTAATATTCAACTAATGACCACCTCCAAACGATTATCCAGATAAAAAAACATGAATACAAAAACATTTGATAAAGTAGAAAGAACAGCAATAATAGATTCACTAAATAGCCAAGTATTGAAAAACCATACAACTAATACAACATATACAGGGTGTTCGGGATAAATTTGACAGTTTCGTAAGGAAAAAGAAAATCTTTGTATCTATTAAATTTAATGAATTGACAAAAAAACATTACAGGCAGAGTTAATTACAATATCAACAAGATTTACTCAAAATAACCACCATTAGCATCGATCACAGCTTCAATTCTGCTTCGGAACCTCGAACAAGCTGATGCTACAGTCTCCCTGGGAAGGGCCGCAAAAACTGTTTTAATTTTATCCATTAACCGGGCTTTTGTATTACTGGAAGTGCGATTGGTGTCTTTTTCAACTGCGCCCCATACAAAATAATCCATGGGGTTAAGGTCTGGGGAGTTTGGAGGCCAAACATTTGGACTGGTGAAGTCGTAGAAATTTTCAGACAACCATTTTTGACTTTTCCCAGAGGTGTGGCAAGGGGCCGAATCCTGCTGCCATACATACGGCCTACCATTGGCTACCCTTGTTATCCAGGGCTTGACTACAGTTAGCAACTCCACGAACAAAGCCCGAATTCCAATGCCAGGGTTCTTCAACACCTGTTCCTGCAGATTTGCGAGGAATTCTGCTGTACGAACGCAATCAGATCGTCTGCTAGGGATCTTTCTTCTTGCTACATCCTCGTAGTCACCATTGCAAGTCTCTAGTTCATGCCTGATTGTTTTTACTGTATTCAGGGAGCATTGGGCAGCAGTCGTAATATCCTTATTTTGATGGCGGGCACGAATCATCATGATACAAGTTATTCTCTTCCATGATTCAGGTGGGTTCCAGCTATCCATCCTTTCTGACATCTTGTATATGAATGAAGAAGGGTCCAAACTTTTAAATGAAGAGAAGTGTGTGTTAATACATGTAACTTACGTAAAAATATAATTAATTATAAATATGTCAAATTTATCCCGAACACCCTGTATATACATATACCAGAATGCAACAAGTAATAATATTCAATTAAATAATCTAAAATTAAAATAGAGGAATAAGACAAGGAGATACAATGCCATTAATAATAATCAATGCTTGCCTACAAGATTTAAAATTTTTAAAAATCTAAATTGTAGGGGAGGTATCAGAATAAATGGTCAATATCTAGCAATTTAAGATTTGCATGTGACATTCTACTATTTTCTACTATACCTGAAGAGCTGAAAGAAATTATTAAAGAATTAAGTACAGAATGCAACAAGTCTGTTCTCAGCATAAATATGGATAAAATTAAAATGTACAACAAAAATACAAACTACAGCCAAAAGATAAAAATAAATGACAGAGAAATAGAAAATATAACTAAATTAAAATAACTAAATAGAAAATATAACGAATATCCAGGTCAAATAAGTAACATACGTAGGCTGTTCAATAAGTAATAAGACTATTTATACAGAAAACAGATGACCTTTAATCGTCATCATTTACATGGTCTTTTTCGAAGTAATTGCTGTGAGACGCGATGCATTTGTACCAACATTGCATCCACTTCTTAAACGCATGTGAAAATCCTTTTTTTGAGAGTTCTTTCAAAACTGCCTCCGCAGCTTTTACACATGCTTTGTTGCTTTCGAAATGGCGGCCTCTTAGTGGTTTCTTGAGCTGAGGAAACAGCCAGAAATCGCACGGTGCGAGATCAGGACTGTATGGAGGGTGTGGTAGGATATCTGTGTTGTTCTTCTGCAAAACGTCCACTACACAACCAGCAATATGTGACCTTGCATTATCGTGGTGCAATAAGAAGCCATTCTTCAGCAATGGACGCTTCCTTTTGACGTGCTTGATGATAATCGCTGCTGTGTTGATCATTGTCTCTGTGATGGACGTTAAAGGTCTTCCCTCACGTTCAAGATCTTCCACATTTTGCCTTAAAAGTTTTATGCCAGCGAAAAACCTCGACATTGCTTCATCGCTTCGCGTATCATTTTAAAAGTGTCCGATGCCGATTTTTGCAAACGCACACAAAATTTAATCGCATAACGCTGTTCCAAGGACGCTTCCAATTCGAAGACTGGTGATGAGCACTTGCGTTTAGTCACGTGACACTCTGGCACATCAGCCCGTATACGCCATCTACCAACCTCTCTTGTTAATACATACAGCAACATTTCTTTATTCCACAGAAATTAATATTGTGATGAGTGGTTTCGCCACAGTAAAATTAGTCTTATTACTTATTGAACAGCCCACGTTGATAGAAATTGGGAACATAAAGAAAAAAATAAAAGACCAAGGATGGAGACAATTTGGAAAATACAATAAAATTTATAAAGAAAACACCTGTATGAAAAGAAAAGTATATGAACTATACACCATAGTTCATATGGTTTTTGTAAAATAAATTATGAACTGCACAGAAAAACATGAGAAGATCATTGTTGGATATAAAAGAATAGAAGTAAAACACAGGGTTAAAATTATCATTAAAGAAATAAAGTGGAGGTGGGCAGGACACATCTCAAGATAGGGAGACAACCACTAGACAAAAATTTGTACAGAATGGCAAGTACGAGAAGGCTCAAGAAGACCTGGCAGACCATCAGCAAGGTGGAGGGATGAACTGCATCATTCAATGAAAAACAACTGGCACTTTTGTGCCAGAGATGGGAAAATGTGAGAAAATATGGAGGAGGAGATCATCCAGCAGTGGATGGATAAGCGTTGATGAAGATCTGGTACTAATCACAATCCACGGAAGCCAGTGCCATAATGAGGGAGATGGCGAAAGAGGCGCCCTCCATGGGCACAAAACGTAAAAAATAAATAATTTAAAGTTCGCTATTTTATATTGTATTTTTAAATTTCGGCAATACGCTGCTTTAGACACAAATTTTGCAACACACTGTAACTCATTTTGATGGGGTTATTAGTAAGTATTTAACATATTGCATTTAGTAAAATTTAACTTGTTACATTTAAATTTTTCAAAAATTTTTGTAATTTTTGGGTTAGGGGCTGCAAGTTAGACACTTACTTTGGGTTAGCAGGGAGTGCAAGTTAGAAACTTGCCACAGGCGCTTCATACCCTCGTTACTGTACTGATGGAAGCAATCTCATATCCATCCTAGTCTAAAAAAAAAAAAAAAGTGATAGAAATCTACTTACGAACTGCCATTATTTCTGTCTTCTCTAAAATAATGGAAAACTTCATAAATAGCCAACTTCTCCACTACTTAGAGGCTCATCACTTAATCAGTATCCACCAGTATGAATTTTGTCATTCAAGATCCAAAGCAGACCTGGTAGTTTCCATCATCCACCACTGGACATGAACCATGGAATGGTTCAGAGAAATTTGTGCTGTCACCCTTGACATTTCCAAAGCCTTTGCCCTTAGCACTGAAGCCAACTAAACAAATTTCCATCCTTTGATCACCCTGCCAACCTCTGTAATTGAGTAGCCAGATTTCTATCTGGTTGTTGTCTGATAGATGGCTCTCTCCTATCACCTATTTCTCCTGTACATAAATGACCTACTCACAACAACCACTAATCCTATCCAGAATTTTGCAGATGATAGTACTCATTTGACAAAACCATGCATACTCTGACATTCCAGACTATAAGATCAACAATTAGTATTTTAAACATTGATCTACATACACATACCAGCCACTGAATTAGAAACCTTTACGCAGATCACATAAACATCACTCATCAAACTCCTGACATTTACCCACAAGGAGAGTACAGGATATAATAATACTACATGAAAAATTTACATCATTGCTAACTTCCTATCTACAATTTTCCTCCAAATCGATCTGTGACCTGTCAAGGCTTCAACATTGTTAGATCTTATATTTCCGTCTTCTAAGGCACTTTTTACCATATCAATCCACCTATATCTTGGTCTTCCTCTAGGTCTTTTTCCTGCCATTCTGGCAGAAAACACTTGTTTTGATAATCTTTCCTCTGTCATTCTGTTTAAGTGACCATACCACCTGAGATTAGCTCTGCTAGCACATTCCAGGATGCTAATGAGGTTGTTGTGAATGCTTCATCTGTTACTGAATTTAAGAAGTATGATAGATATTGTGTGAATAAGTCATTGTGTTGTAAACTAGTGTGCTCTTGCTATATTGTGATAAAGATGCAGTGGCGGCGCGTGGCTTGAAATCGTGGGGATGCTGCAACTTTTGAAATATACATACACACTGTAAGTACAGTGTATACGTGTTTGGATAAAATATCAAAATTATGGTAAAAATTAAACATAAAAAAATATTGTTTATTATCGATAAAATCGTACAGTTCGGCACAATTCAAAATTACTTAAAAATAAAATATATATTCTTCTTGTTTTGTTTCATGAAAAAATATTGTTTACTATCGATAAAATTATACAGTTTGGTATAATTCAAAATTATTTAAAATTAAATCCATTCCTTTAATTGTAATGTCCAAATATTTAAAGAGACGGAGTAAACACGATAAGCACTACGAACACTCTACTACTGGCGCAAACTGCATAAAAACTAAGGCTCTAAATAGAGCCTTAATATAAACAACAGTGGAACTGGGCGACGAACAGTGGCACATTACGATAATAGCTCGTATCTCCCTATGACGTGCATATGCTTGCGTGCGTAGCAATATGACACTATGGTAAACACAGCGCTGCTAGCGTCCTCCGCCCTCCTAAGTGCTACAAGATGGATTTTTATACAAAATAAGAGAATTGTATAGGATTGTTGATAAAATTAAATATTACAAGCAAATATAAATAAATTAATAAATATATTTATATATCAAGAAAAATTGGGGATGCTGCAGTGCCTATGCACAAGCCGCCTCTGCACAAAATTAAACTAAAATTCGCTCCTTATTTAGCTTACGACCAGAGTTGATTGTTTCATGCTTGTAAGCATGGGTATTTCCAGGAACAGCATGATATAAAAAGAGCAGTCTCGTAAGCATTATAAAGCTGTGATAAAACGAGGCCATTTAGATATTTTCTGAAAGACTCAAATTGTTCTTCATCTGTACCTAAAGATTCACCACAGGTTCTTTCGTTAATATTGCCTTGAAGCTTTGGAAAACACCACAGCCATCCATCATCCCTGAAAATTTAGGACCATATTCTTAGTAAGCCTTTCGGCTACTTTCATATCTTTTCTACTATGAACTGTAGAAGTATTCTTGGAACAACTATCTACACTGTATTTTAACGCGAACTCCATAAGTTTTTACATTATTTATTTTGCGAATGTCTGAAAGTGTTTGCTTTTTTCAATCTATAAATCTCGCACGCACGTGTAACGGTTACACCACCTTCAAGCTTTTCAACCAGTTGTTAGTTTTATACAGCATTCCAGTTAACGCTTACTACTCTATCCCGCGAGGCCATAATGATAGACAAATGTTACGTATTTATTATAAAATATGTAAACATCATAATTACATAAAACTCAAAAAAACAATCAAAATGTAAACAATAGAATAGGACGATCTGCAGGGATAAGTAGAAAAATTTTATTAAACGGAAATATTAACATAATCCACGTGACTGATTTGCATGTGTTATATTAGCTTTAGGGTATTTACGAAAACTGAATAACTATCTACATCAAAATTAACATTCGAAGTTTCCAGTTTCACCTGACACACACACGCGCACACACACACACCTGCTTTGTATGGCTAGGAAAAGTTTTATGATTTTTAAATATTGCTTATATTTTTAATAATAATCAGTGTAACCAGTGGTTACACTGATTATTATTAAAGGGCTCTATTCTGGTCTGTGCTGTTTAACTTGTTTGTAAATGATATATCATGTGGACTGACTGAGGATCTTCAGTTATTTGCTGATGATGCAAAGTTGGGAAGAATTATAAGTAACACTGCTGATGCTGAATCCCTATAGGAAGATTTAAATAGAGTTTTTATTTGGACAAAAGAGTGGGATTGTAGTTTTAATATCAATAAGTGCAAGGTGTCGCATTTTGGGATGCAGAAATATAAGGCTGTGTACTATATTGATGGTGCTGTACTCACTGTCGGTCCAGGTTATTTTGTTATTTTGCGCCCTAGGCAAAGTTTACAAGTACACCCCGTATTTCATAAACTAAAATGTTTCTAATTGACATTAAACAAAATACAATTGTCTTTCAGGTTAAATCAATAGGGCTTTTTTTATTTTCTTTTTTAATTAATTTGAAAATTCTCTGTTATAATTCATTTACAAAAAAAAAGTTATAAAATACCGAAATTTAATATTTTAAAATGTTTATCTTAACTGAATTTTAAATAGCGGTAAGTTCAAATCATTTAGGTAAGGAACAAAAAAGAACCAAGAGTTAAATAGTAAAATAGTGTGATGTGCGAGGGATAAGGCAAAATAATCGATACCAAAATCATATATCACTTTAATTTTGATATTTTAGTAAAGTATGAATAAAGCATAGCTTAAAGTTTTGCACCCTAGGGGATTGCCTAGTTTGCCTAAATGGTAGCACTGGCCCTGGCTGTACTGCAGGAAGTGGATGAGATTAGAGATTTGGGAATGATGGTTGACAGTAATGGCGGCCGGTGAAAATTTTAAGTGGGGGTGCTGCATATATAAAAAAAAAATTCTAATCAGTAACGAATTTATTAATAAATAAATTTACATATTAAAAATTGCGTTATTAAAAATATTTCATCCTCACCACGAACAAACACCAATAATAAAAGTTTCGTATCAATAGCAATGACAAGCGCAAATGAATATCGGCGTTAGATCGCAGTACATTTATTTCGTGTAACGATAATTGAAAAAATATAATTTTTTTTTTCATATTTTCAACAGTGACACTCGTCATAATTCAGCCTTGTATAGCTATAATAAATATGTTATTTTGTCTATAAAATAATAATGACAAAAAATAGTTCACCACGCAGCACACGCACCAATAATTAACGTTTCATATCTCACAGAAATAACGTGCGTAAGGATACTAAAAATACACTGCCGTTTGGACAGTGTCTGAATGACATAACGTGCAATGGCAAGCGCAAACGAATATCGGCGGTAGATCGCAGTGCATTTATTTCGTAATCTTAGGTGTTAATCGAATAATTCCAATTAACTATTCAAAACGTAAGCTGTAACTTTTAACATGTTGTATTGCATTTATATAATGTAAGCATTGTGATTATTTATAAACAGAAACAAATTTTACATTTTTCATTTTTTTCCTTGGGAGTGCTGCAGTGTCGCAGTGCTTATGTACGGGCCGCCACTGTAAAGATGTCTGGCCGTGGTAAAGGAGGAAATCAAAATATTTACTATAGGATCTCTATTTGCTGTTAGATAATCGATTGATCTACGGGATTTCACATTTAGGCTCTAGGACCAGCTTTTCAAACTTTAAGTTTTGATAATTGATAGATATAATGGAAAAACTGATAGACGATACAAAATTTGAGGACGTTTATCGGGAATTTGTCCACTCGGGTGAGGTGCTTAGTAGTAGGTGGCTGGGAAAAGTAAAACTCTAAATAAAACAATGGCAGTGGACATCAGTCAGCAAAGCTCGGGTCAATCACTAGATCCTGAGGATGCTGCAATATCCCAAAGCAATGCCCACCATTTGGAAAAACCTGACAGAAGAAGAATTCCAAACCGTTAAAACTAAAAAAAGGAAAATTTCCGTTACTAGAGAATCACCCAAAACAGTAGAAATGGAGACCGATATTAATACAAACTCAAACGAAAGAATACCCAAGTCATCCTAAGGGATAAAAACTAGTGGACATCATGAGTTGTTACTTCACTCAACTCTAGAAATATCATTTACGAAAGCCACTAATACAGAAGAAAGAATTTGCATCCAGCCAAAAACTTCTACCGATTACAGACAACTAACAAAATTTCTGGATAATAGCAACCTTCCCTACCATACATTTGCACTCAATAATGAGGAGAACCTCAAAGTTGTGCTTAGAGGGGTAACAGAGTCCATTACAACAGATGAAGTACAAGCAGATCTCCAAAACAAAGGCTTCAGACCTACAAAAGTCAGCAGAATGCATAGAGCTGATAAAATCCCATATCTACTATTGGTAGAGGTCAGTAAAGACCAGAAACACATATACGATCTTCAGACTATTTGTGATTTAGTCATAAAGACTGAATCGCTAAAACATAAACAAACAACGATGCAATATCATCGCTGTCAAAGGTTTGGCCACTCACAGCGCTGCTGCAAAGTAGATCACCGATTTAACACATGGGTAATCTGCCTTGCAGAAGCGTTGTGTTAAATGTGGTAGCAAACACGCAACGAATGAATGCAAAAATCCCTGCACACAATCAGCACAATGTGCAAATTGCGAAGGCCCACACCCTGCAAACTGTAAGGGCTGCATAACATTTCCTCAAAACCAAAAGACAACTCCAAACCAGCAAACCTATACAAGAACGCACATCGTCCGATCAAACCACAGTCTCCACAACGGATGAAAGTATGCTACCTAAAAGATCCAAAACCAAACCAATCACAGCAAATCAAGAAACCTATCCTACAGAACATAACAAGCCACACAGGAGAAATGCTTGCTGAACTCACTCCGGCAAACCAACCCATCTCAAGAAGCCAAGGATATCATCTTAAGACACACTCAATCTCTGCTTGTTTAAATCCTTAATGAATACGGCTAATAGAAAACCTAAATCATTAAACATTGTCAGCTGGAATGCAAATGGACTAGCCAACAAAATGCAGGAACTACAGGAGTTTGCATCAGAAACCCAAGCAGATATCATCCTTATAAATGAATCATACCTGCGTCCAAGTGACAAGGTCAGAATCAACAATTATAGTACTTACAGTGCAGACAGATCCTATGCAAGAGGAGGAGGCACCGCCATCTTTGTCAAAAGAAACAAAGCATAATACAATAGCCGAACCCCAAACAGAACACATGGAAACCACAGGAATAGAAATACATATGGAAAACACAAGCAGTATCAGGATATTTGCAGCCTACAACCCCCAAATAAAAACACTCCTAGATTCAGATCTGGATGAAATACTAAATGCCAAACATCCCGCATGGAACAGCAGAAACTCAAATATCAACAGAAGACTACTGAATTCATATACCACTACAAGAAACATGACAGTAATAGGACCCACAGAACCCAAACACTACGGAGCAACCGGCTGTCCAGATGTACTTGATATAGCAATACTAAAAAACATTGTGCACATCTATCAAATACAAGCAGTTAATGACTTAAGTTCTGATCACAACCCCATGATTTTGCAACTAAGCGCCATACAAGATCTAGCAGAAAACGCCACAACCTTTATAAACTGGAAACAACTACCTCAGCTTTCCAGGATAACATTGGCCGAGTTCCACATATAACGTTCACTGAAGATATAGAAAAGGCAGTGAAAACCTTTGAAACTCAAATACTAACAGCAATATCACAGGTAACAAATATAACCAAGCGTGCACTACCAAATAAACTCGAGGAGATAAAACGTCTTATTCGTGAGAGAAAAAAAACCAATTTTAAATAAAATCAATTTTATTTCTTGTCTCTCCATTTGGAGATTGCCAAGTCCATCTTTTTCCGGTTCTCTTTTTAAAAAACTATTCATAATGTCCATCCTTTCTGCTTCTACAAATTCTGCCAGAAGTTCACCTCGTTCATTTCTTTCCCCCACGGTCATCGAAATCCCCATATTCTATGTTTTATGTATTTTATGTTTTATGTATGTTTTTTTTTTGTTTGTTTCCTGTAATGTTTCTCGTAGGTGTTCATAGACGTTTTCTATTTCTTCTTTGTCAGCTGTTGAGGTGGGTGCATAGGCCTGCTATTATTTTTATTGTTACTGATTCTCCTATTTTTAATTTGTAGATGTGGCTTCCTACTGATTTTAAAAAGTTAAAGTGAAAAGAGAGATCTGTCTACCCCAAAAGGTGTTTAAAGATATCTCTTTTATAATAATAATGATAATAATAATAATAATAATAATAATAATAATAAAAAGGGAGCCTGTGTAGCTCAGTGGATGTGGCGTTTGCACACCATCGCGCTAGGCCGCACGAAGGAAGTCTTGGTTTCGAGTCTAGTCGGCGACTAGAGGAAATTTTTCTAAGCCTTTTTTCGACCGGTTCCCGAGTTAGTCGATCTCTGGCACGGGCAAGCAGGTTTTTCCTCCCGGAAACTCGGGTTTTTCGTCCTGTAAACTCAAGAAAATCGACCGTAGAACCCACATTATTTCAGACATTAAATATATTGTGTTAGGGTTAGGGGCTACGAGATGGCGGCACATTTGAGCCGTCTCTCTTCACTGCGTACCGCTTAATTAGTGATAGCTTTGGGTCATCTGTCTCTGATTGGTACCAGTGGAGATTGAACTGCCCACTCAGTCTCCAAAGTTAGATAGGGCTAAAATGGCCTCGCCTACTCCCGTATATACGGGAATAAAAAGGCGTTAGCTGATTTTTTTTTTTTTTTTTTTTTTTTTTTTTAATAATAAAATGCTAGTTTGAATTATGAACATCACACATTTAGTACCGATGGGAAGACACAGTGGTAGTGTAAGACAGTGGCTGCCGGTGAAAATTTTAAATGGGGGTGCTGCATATACAAAATAAAAATTCTTTTTTTCCTAATCAGTAACCAATTTATCAATAAATAAATTTACATATTAAAAAATACTTTATTAAAAATATTTCACCTTCACCACGAACAAACACCAATAATAAAAGTTTCCTATCTCGCAGAAATAACGCGCGCATGCATGCAATTTATCTGTAAGCGACACTGCCCAAACGAGCAGTATCGGAATCACTTGTAACGTGCAATCACAAGCGCAAACGATTATCGGCGAGTCTAGCTGCAATTGGCCGAACGTGATAATTCCAACACTGCGTTAGATCTCAGCGCATTTGTTTCGTAATCTAAACCCCTAATCGAACAATTCCAATTATTAACTATTCAATCAATGTCAAAACATAAGCTGTAACCTTTAACATGTATTGCATTTATATAATGTTGTAAGCATTGTTATTATTTATAAACACAAACAAAATTAATTTTTTTTTTCATTTTTTCCTTGGGGGTGCTGCAGTGGCGCAGTGCTTATGTACGAGCCACCACTGGTGTAAGGTAAAGACCAGCTGCCTTTTTAACGCAAAAGAATGCTGCATTAATGAAGTATCGTTAAATAATTTTAGTATTCAGCATATTTATTTGCTTATTTATTTATAATGCTGTATTTATCATTATTTTAATTGATGTGTGGACATGTAGTTGAAAAAGACGCGTGTTTCGATTGTATCATATGACAACGTAGAGCAAGCGAGCATATATATACTCGTGTGTTCAGAATTGAATGTCGGTTCTTGCAAAGGAAGCTGTGCTACTAAAAGCCTTTGGACAATGTTTATAAAATATTAACTCAGTTCTTAGTATAAATGGTGTTTGAAGTTTTTCCTTTCATGTTCCTAAAATGTCTATGTTGTGAATGCACATCATTTTGAGTATTTCTCTCTCTCTCTCTCTCTCTCTCTCTCTGTCTCTGTCTCTCTGTTTGTCACACAAAAAAGTGACCTTCTGATAAAACTGCTATGTTCTGCTTTCTGAGAAAGCAGGACCTGCTTAGCTCAGTAAGTCAAGCGATGCGTCGCATCGGGGCGCATTCTTCCTTCGCTTATTCAATGTGGATATGCACTAAATATATTGTAATAAAAACTGCGAGTTTTAATAACATATTAATAACATATCAATTTAATAGGAAAAACTGCACGTTGTTTTTCGCTATGTGTAGTATAGAATTGGCAGAAGCACTAGACGTGCTAGGCACTGTCCTGGGACATCGTATTACAGGGGGCACCTTACACTACCGACTTTCTTTTTTTGACATGCAGCACGCATTCGCCAGTTAGGACGCGCACGTGTACCCGGCTTAAGAGGTTAAGCCGGTGTACCCGGCTTAAGAGGTTAAGCCGGGTACACGTGCTTAAGAGGTTAAGCCGTGTACCCGTGACAATTGGGCATTGTTTATAAATCATCGAATTGTCGATTGCGAAACACACAGTGGATGTGTAGTTAATTCACACTGAGGTAAATAGATTCAAAATTTAACGTAAGGATTTATAAATTTAAAAAAATATATATGTGCATTTCTTTAAATATTTATTTTTTATGTCTTACCAAATTTTTTGTTCAATAGACTTTTTATTTCAGAATAAATTTGGGCATAATAGAGACGGAAAAAATTATTCAGAGCTGCAAATAAAAAAGAAAAAGTAGCAAAAGAACTTGAAAAAGAGAATCAGAAAGGGCAGCCAACTAAATTTCTCAAAGTCTGAAGGTTATTCAAATTTGCATAATTTATCGACAACTCGCTACTCATGAAGGAAGTGCATCAGATTTAAAATATTTCATGAAGTGGATGGAACTTAAAAAAACAATGAAAAGATCATATCACAATAAACTGTAAACTAGAGCAAGCACATGATGTTTCTCATTTTGGTATTTTTCCAGAATGCATTCTTAAAAATACGAATATGTGCTAACAAATCAGCTAAAAAAAAAAAAATCAGCTAACGCCCTTTTTTTTTTTTTTTTTTTTTTTTTCCCGTATACGGGAGTAGGCGAGGCCATTTAGCCCTATCTAACTTTTGGAGACTGAGTGGGCAGTTCAATCCCCACTGGTACCAATCAGAGATAGATGCCCAAGACTATCACTAATTGAAGAGAGACGGCTCAAATGTGCCTCCATCTCGTGGTCCCTAACCCTAACACAATATATTTAATGTCTGAAATATTGTGGGTTCTACGGTCGATTTTCTCGAGTTTACGGGACGAAAAACCCGAGTTTCCGGGAGGAAAAATCCGCTTGCCCGTGCCAGAGATCGACTAACTCGGGAACCGGTCGAAAAAAGGCTTAGAAAAATTTCCTCTAGTCGCCGACTAGACTCGAAACCAAGTCTTCCTTCGTGCGGCCAAGCGCCGTGGTGTGTGCTAACAAATCTCCTTAAAGTATTTTGATTTAGTAATACTTAAAAGTAACATATATTACAATTTATTAAAAAAAAATTTTAAATATGTTTTGTTTCCAGCATTTGTCAATTGATAACAATTGTCCTTTGCCCACAGTGCCAGTTTATTTAATTCATCCTGCAGGATATCTACATCACCTTTATCAATAATTGCCCTCCTCATGCTGTCAGCAAACTAGAAGGGGGGGGGGGGACCTGTAAACTAGAACAAGCACATGGCATTTCTCACTTTGAAACGTCTTCCATTCTTCATATCACTCACAAATAACAGCTTAAAACAAGAAAACATCCCAGCAAAGTATATCAGATTATTAATAACTACATATCAGAACCGAATAGCTAGTATAAGTTTGTTTGCTGGCAAGGAGATTCTGTATCACGCAAATTTTTGGGGTAAACTATCAATCGTTCACATTTTGCAGATGGCATTGTTCTTTTAGCAAATAATAATAATAATAATAATAATAATAATAATAATAATAATAATAATAATAATAATAAATAAAGAAGCTCAGGAAATGCTTAATGTCCTCGACAATGAAAGCAGGGGAGAAAAGTTTAAAAGATTAGCATAACAACACTGATGAGAAATTCAGATCAATCGAACCACTTCAAGGGATGAAGTGTTCTGCTCACTACTCTCACAATTTCATCAGACAAAATCCTATAATACCCATTCAGCAATTTATATCTCTATTGATATAAATTGATTTATGTGAATTATTCATCTTAGAAGTGGCAACACTTATTTGCCTTTCAGTGCCGAAATGACAATAGCTCTTTAACCGGCCAATTCAAATTTATCTTCTAATTTCATTGATTAGCCTCAAGATATTTTTCGATTTTAGTGAATTGTGGCGCCATCTAATATGAGAAATATTTCAATATATTTTTGTAGCGCAAACTCCGGTAACGCCCACATTTTTTGTCATCGCCATTAAAACAGTCTTCAAAATTTTAAAGTATGACGACATCTCTTTGGTTTCCCGCTTTTGAAAATTTAGAGCTTTTTTAGAGTCAACCCTCAAATGATATCATACAAATACACTATCAGTGTCTCAGGGAAAGGAAGTTGTATTTACAATAATATCACGACACAAAATCGAAGCATTTTCTTATTAAATACAATCAAATCAACTAACTCCTTTTTATTCCCATATAGGGACTAGGAGAGGCGGTTTTAGCATATCTAACCTTCGAGATTGAGTGGGCAGTTCAATCTTCACTGGTACCAATCAGGGATAGCTGGCCCAAGGCTATCACTAATTAAGCAAAACGCAGAGGGAGCTCAACAAGTGCTGCCATCTCGCGGTCTCCAACCCTAACACAATATATATTTAATGTATGAAATAGTGTGGGTTCTACGGTCGATTTTCTTGAGTTTACGGGACGAAAAACCTCAGTTTACAGGAGATAAAACCTTCTTGCTCGTGCCAGAGATCGACTAACTCGGAAACCAGTCGAAAATACGCTTAGAAAAAAAAAATTAGAAATTTTCTTTCTACATTTTTTAGAAAATTTTTCAAAATCTCGTCGCCGACTAAATTTTAAAACCAAGTCTTCCTCGGTGCAGTCGAGCGTCGTGGTGTGCAAACGCCACATCCACTACTGAGCTACACAGACTCACTCATTTTCTTATAAAAGTTTGAAATTTTCAAATTGTTTAAAAAATCAGTTTTGAAAGCATGCGAAACTTATGATGTAAACTAAATGCAATCACGAGTAGAAATCAGTAATAAGTTTTACTTCCGACTTTAAACTATTAATACGAGTATTTCAATGGAATCAAAAGATTCATTGCGGGAGACCCTCACTATACGTTATTCATACAATACTTATCATACTTCTCTTTAAACTTATTTACCGTTGGGACACGCAATTCCTTCTACTTTCACTCTTACACAATTTACGGGTGCAACCCTTCTTCTCCTCTGCTCCTCATATATTGAAATTTTTCTTTTTGCCAATCTTATACAGTACATGGTGTCCCAAAATTCACGCAAGATTTAAATTTAGCCATTTGTGCGGTAAACTGTTGCCAACGAGAAAAAAAAAAAGACAGCGTGACAGCTGACAGTTCAGGGTTATTAAAAATTACCACACACAGCGAAGAGAGTTCGTTGAATGGATTATGGAACAACAACAAGTAGATGCTTATTTTTCGAACAAAATCATCTTCAGCGATGAGGCTCATTTTCATCTTGATGGCTTCGTTAATCGACAAAATTGTCGCATTTGGGGTTCAGAAAATCCACGCGTGATTGTTGAGAAAGAAATGCATCCACAACGTGTCACTGTTTGGTGTGAATTTTGGGCTGGAGGCATCATCGGTCCATTCTTCTTCGAAAATGCCGCTGGTAAGGCAATAACATTTAATGGTGCTCGCTATCGCGACATGATAATCCAGTTTTTTGTGCCTAAATTGCAAGATATGGATATGGATGACATGTGGTTTTAACAAGACGGTGCCACATGCCATACAACCCGAGAAACAATTCAATTACTGGACGAGTCATTTCCTGGTCGTGTAATTTCCCGTTTTGGTGATCAGAATTGGCCGCCCAGATCACGTGACTTAACGCCGTTGGACTTTTTTCTTTCGTGTTTTTTGAAGTCTAAGGTTTATGCCAACAAGCCCACGACCACCCACGCCTTGAAGGAGGAAATTGAGCGCTGTATCAACGAAATTCAGCCACATTTATGCAAAACGGTCATGGAAAATTTCGACAAAAGAGTGCGTATGTGCCAGCAAAGCCGTGGAGGCCATTTACCCGATATGCTATTCCATGCATAACCCTATACTGTATACTTTATGAATCGATAAGAAATTACAATTTTTAATTAAAAACCTGTGTTTTCTATCAAAATTATTTCTTGTGTGAATTTTGGACACCCTGTAGAATTTATTCAGCAGCTTGGAAGTTTCTATTATATCCCTTCTTCTCCGCCTTCTAGCTAAGCTCTACAACCTACTTACTAAGGTAGGACTTGCTTTTTGCAAAGTCGTGCTTCCCCTATCCACTCATTTTAAATTAAAGAGTACGCAATTTTACCTTTAATCAACTTTTCCAATACTCTGACTACCATTTCAGATATAATTTGCTACTTCTGTTCTGGAGCCATCTTGCTAATTTACCACTTTCAGTCCCTCGGAACCTTGCCATAGCTGAAACAGATTAAACAACTTCGTCCGGGCACTGTAATTTTTCTAGCACATTTTCGAGCAACATACCATCCAGTCCCATTGCTGTATTCACATTAATACTTTTCAACATGTTGAGTACCTCCAGTTCATCTATCTCGATTCTCACATCAGTCTGTCACATTAGTAACTGCATAATCATCAACAATATTATATACTCTTGCTAAATGATCACTTAGTACTCAATTATTTCTTCTGCTTCTGTCATTTTCTTACCATCAGCACTGAGTATACTTATCGTTCCATAATCTCGCTTTCTCTTGTTTCGTATCGAGAAAAAACTTTTCGGATTTACTTTGGCCTGCTTAGCAAATTTGCTCTCAAGATCTAATATAGCCTTCGTTACCATACTAGTTATCCTCCTTGGTTGTGCTCTGAATTGTTCATGAGCATTTTGATCACCATTTTGTTCACATTCTTTTCACACTTTCCAGGTCGTAGAACATTGCCAGAGCTGAAACAGATTAAACAACTTCGACAGAGGCACTTCCATTTCTCTTTCATATTCTCGTACCAACAAAATATCGACTCCCATTGATATTTTTCAATAAGCAGTTCCTACTTTATATGGCTACACATCCACTTAATCCTTACTCTGTTTAGCCTCTGACCCTGAGTATGTTGTCTAATACTGACTCTCTCAAACAGATCCTGACCACTTCCCATGCCCTAATGCAGTGTTTCCCAACCTTTTTGAAGTCACGGACCCCCTGTAGCGAATGCTAATATGTCGCGGACCCCCTGTAGGGAATGTTAATATGTCGCGGACACCTTGTAGCGAATGTTAATTCACCGCGACCCCCATAAAATGGAAATTGTTTATATTTTACACATCATAAAGTTGAAGTAATAAATTACAATTTTACAACTCTAAATGTGTCATTTATGACAATGCAATACTGTTATAAATGGCGATATTCGGAAGAATATGAACATATCAATTAGGCCAGGTGTGAACAACATGTGTGAGCAACATGATAAGATAAATTTTAATGAAAATAAACTATCCCGCGGACCCCCGGGTATCCGCGGACCACAGGTTAGGAAACACTGCCCTAATGAATTCATTCCCAGTATCTTCTTATGCCACTGCACTGCTCCAAGTCGCGACCTTTGTCATAATTGCCAGCTTTGAAGTTCCACACTGACCATTTCTTCATTCAAAATTTCACATGTGGAACAACCTCCCACAACAAACCTGTATGGTCACTTTCCCCCGATCGGAGGAAGAGTTGATACTGCAGTTGTAGATAGATGTTTTGATGTTATTACCAGATTCAGCACTCTCAAACCCTTCGTCACCTCCATCATGTGCTATTTCAGGTAATTATCTCTTAGTAATCGTAATTTAATTTCCTTTCCATCTTGCATGTGTCCTTTGTTCCTTCCAATTTATATCTCCATAGTTGAAGTCTCCTGTATTAATTGCTTGCCCTGCCTTCATTTCAATAGAGTAAGAAATTCACCATGGTAGCAGTTGTTTGTGGTAATTCACCTATAAATCTACAAATCGTTAGTAGAGGTGACCTCAATTATGTGCTGATTTCCAAGTATTGATTTTAAAAAGTTAAAGTGAAAAGAGAGATCTGTCTACCCCAAAAAGTGTGGACAGATATCTCTTTTATAATAATAATAATAAAACTAGGTTGAATTATGAACATAACACATTTAGCATTGATGGGAAGACACAATGATGGTATAAGGTAAAGACCAGCTGCCTTTTTAACGCTAAAAGAGTGCTGCATTAATGAAGTATCGTTAAATAATTTTAGCATTCAGCATATTTATTTGCTTATTATATATATCATTATTTTAATTGACATGTGGACATGTAGTTGAAAAAGACGCGCGTGGTGCAAAATAAAAGGACCTTCGCAACGAGTGAATTATCTGATCACATACGGAGATGACAGAATCTTTCATCTAACAAAGACAAGCCAGCGTCAGAACATGCATTAAGGTCATCAGAAAGTCAAATGGGCCAACAAGAGACTGGCTAAATGCAGGACTGTTAGTTGGGATGAATGTAAAGAATACAGTACCTATATACGCACTAGTAATTGCTTGACTTACATTATGGTGCAGAAACTTGAGGCGTCATCTAGGGATAGATAACTCAGGAACCTGGATCTGAACTATAGAAATCTTGCAAATTAGAAACCTGCAGTTCTAAGAAAGTGTACACAAAGATAGAGCTATACTAGGATGAAAATTCAAAGCACATATATAAATATATTCTCTAATCATCTGATGCTTTTTATTCTCAGTGGGAGTATTTGGAGTTCCTTCAGCCCCCTAACTAACTTTCTGAAGATGAGTTAGCAGATCTTTATCCTTCAACCATCAATGATCAAGCTTTCAATGAATCAAGTGTTTCAGAGAAGAGATTACGGCAGACAAGTGTCGCCATCATATAGCTCTGAACCCTAGTAAGTATGTATTAAGTCAGGTATATTATTTCATGTAACTATATATAAATACACGAACATAAAACTATTATGTCGATATATAGGTAATACGTCAGAAATAGTTATATGGTTGATTTCTTTGAACTGCATGGTTAAAAACTTTCAAAAATCTAGTTTCTTGGAGGAAAACACCCACTTACCTGCATCAAAGATCAAGATCTAACTCCGCAACCGGCCGAAGAAAACGTTTCACTGGTTTCCGAGTAGAATCAAATTAATAACGGTCTTTCTTCAGACACTCTAGGTCCCCATGGAAGAAGAACAGGTCTTAGATTATATATATCGATGACCTGTCCTGATCGGCTTTCTTAACCACGTTTAGGAACATTATTAATCTTGTTAAATATATGTTTTTGTGTGTAAAAAGCCCTGATAATAGTTCTCTATGTCCTAGACGCCACCCCCCCCCACACACACACAGAGAGAGAGAGAGAGAGTATTTAGTAAGAGGATTGATTAACAATGATGAATTCTCAAATCCAATTAAATGTTAAGTTTTTACATAGAGGAGTTTTCTCCAAAAGGTATTTGGTTAGGGCGAGTTCACTTATTACATATACTACTTGGGGGGTGGGGAGACCGTTGTAAGTAACGGGAGCCAGCGGTTAGGAAGTGTACTTTTTTTAATGATTTGTTTGTTTTGTTTTGGAGGTGTCATTATTAGCCAGTGGACATTTGCACTTTAACCTCGTCTCTTTGGTCCTACATATATTTGGTATTAACACATTTGCTCATGAACAGTTTTGCATCTTTGTAGCATAAAAAAAAATTTTTTTTTTTTACTTTCTGTAATTAAAAATAAAGATCTTTAAAGTATGATGCTTCCGCAGCGCAATTGGAAGAACAGCGAAACATTGCGTCCTTCGATTGGAAAAGGGCCTGGGTTCGACTCTTGTCGTGACGAGGGGAATCCTTATATGGGCTTTTTCAATTGAAGGTAACTTAGCCGATCTCATGCGGAAGTAGCAGGGTTTATTCTGCATGAAACTCGGGTTTTTCATCCAGCGTACAGACAAATCAGCCTTCAGAATACACGCAATTTACAGACAAAAAATACTGGTGTTGGTGATGATGGGCGGTAGATGGCATTGATGGTAATAGTAGGAGAATTAGGTAGTAGTGAAGAGGATGAGAGGTATTTAGCGAGACAGAGTAGAGTCCTTTGACTCCCTGGAGGTATCACATAATAATAATAATAATAATAATAATAATAATAATAATAATAATAATAATAATAATAATAAATACTCCGAGAAGAATGTCGTTCTTTCTCGTTGGTCAATTATAAGTCTTTAACTTAATGATCCTTAGCATTTTATCTCTAAGTTGCTTGTTGGCAAACCTGATTATAATTGGAGAAGGACGATTTCTTGTTTTTAAATTTCTTAAAATTTGTTTTGTTTTGTTATTCTGTAGACTGCTTCGATATCCTCAGTTTATTTCTATTTTATTTTCTAATCAATCAGTTATTTGTATTATTGTTTCTTTTAAGTATTTTGTTTTATTGCCCAGTACGTCATCTGATTTAGATGCTCCATTTATAATTTTAACTCGTTTGCAATATTATTAAATCATTATCAATTCTCCTGATGTCTCTTAAGAATGCTATTATCGTTATATTGGCAGCAACCCATTGTTCATACTGATTTAGAGGTTATCAATATTACTCTCAAATAAGTAATAAAATTCCATTTTTGTATCAAATATTAATAGTTCCAAATTCAGAAAGGATATTAGAGCGCCTCTTTGCTCTAAAACTTTCGTTTCGTAATTTATATTTTTACTTAAAATTGTCTGTTCATCAGGAGTACAAAATCACGTCTTTTAGATCAAAGACATTTTTCGATTCCGAAAAAATTATTAATATTAAATTAATTAAATAAAGGGCAGTTTAAAGAAATAAGCCAACGGGATGCTCGAGAACTTCTGTGCACACGGATTTCCCTAATAGCTAGAAACGGACCAATTTCCTCTTAAAATCGTAATGAGATTTTCTACCTTTAGATTCTGCTAATAAGGCAACACATAAAATGCGCACTTCGAAAATTGACTCTTCCCTGTTACAGGAGTTAAAATTTAAAGTTAGAACTGCTGTAGCAATAAATACTCCGAAATGAGCCTATGCTAGAATTCCACATTCAACACATCGCTTTGTCTTCACACGTCACGATCAATGGCCTGTAGCGGTCAAGTAACTTGGCTTCATATGAACTTATATAACGCGCCAATAGAGAAGTTAATTTTATTTTCATTCAATCATGAAAAATAAATAAAATCTGACTCAAAATTGCCATTAACATTCGCCTCCCCTTTACTAATGCATCCGATTTTTCCCCATCATAAATATTTGTATTTAAAATACTAACATAGTTTTGCGGAAGCCCTCTATTTTCGCATATTTAATTAATTTTAAATTAATTAAATATTTAATGAATTCAATACGCGTTACATAAGTTTTCTTAAAATCAATCATACGATATATCAAAAATAAAGTGAAAATGTATCGCTGTAACAAAAGTTACAAGAAAATTGTAGCTCGCGAGGAAAACGATTATGTAGAATAAATATTAGTGGGAACTAATATTTCATATACATAATTGTGACTTATTTAATCTTTCTATGTTTATTATAACGTATTGTTCATTTCACAGAAATGAGTAATACGTTATAATAAACTAATGGTATTAAAACGAAGTATTATAAACAAAAGATATTAAAATGGCAAAATTATTTGTTTTAATGAAGTGTGTGTGTGTGTGTGTGTGTGTGTGTGTGTGTGTGTGTGTGTGTGTGTGTGTGTGTGTGTGTGTGTGTGTGTGTGTGTGTGTGTGTGATTATTTTTTTTTAATGGAGATGCCTGTTATGTTAAATTTTTGAAGACATTCATGAATAAAAGGAAGTTTAAAAACTGTAAAAAAAAATAATTATTATATATGAACGTTATATTTATGAACCAACTCTTATTGCCGAGAGTAGAAAAGAAGCTTAATAATAATAATATGACTATATTTCCATTCGCTGATTTTTTTTTTAATTTTTTTTAATTTGAGAAGATTATGAAAGGGAATGCGTGTATTATGTGTGAGCGGATTATTTGTGAATGAAAGAGAGAGAGAGAGAGAGAGAGAGAGAGAGAGAGAGCAGACAGCACGAAATAATATGAGACTAGTCCTAAGTTCATTGGCAACATGCCATTGTTTTCGCTCGTTAGCTAGATTTTAATAGGATCAATGGACAAAGCCTTGACTAAATTCATATGAATGTCGCTTGCAGCAGATACAATGGCGATTCAGAGGACGGACAATAGGAAAGATCGCTTTTCCTTTTAAAAAATCAGTCCAAAAGAATACTGTGAATTTTCGTTGAAACAAAAAGAAAAGAAAGAAAGAAAATTTACATCTACATCAGTTATTATAAAACAAATCAAAATTTTTGAGAAAAAACTGAAAAATTGAAGTGAATAAAATTTAAAAATAATTTAAAACACAAGAAATATTGATAAATATAATAGATACTTTTTCAATAGTTTCTCGTAATATCCGCCCACCATTCCTCCCAAAACTTGCTTAAATTCGAACAGATACCACAACAGTCTCTCATTCACACACACACACACCAAATATATTTCACTTCTTGGACTAGTGCCAACTTTACCCTTTAGTCAATACTTTGAAAAGCTTAACATAGCGTGCATTCTCCACTGATAATGAATATTTGGCAGCAGTCTCCAGTAATCTGTTTCTACAGTAATCTTCTATCCTAAAAACAGTCAAGACTTTCGAACTTGCACTACTAATCAATGTATTATTACGCTATATGATTCTTGAAAGGTTTTTTTAACAAAAAAAGACTGACGTTAATAACAGAATTACCAGAGTAACAACTATGACAAATGTTAACAAAAAATTATATATATATATATATAATCAGGCCATGAGAACACATGCAATGCACTGACAAAAAAACAAACAAACTTGGTTGTGGTTGTGATGGTGTGTTGAAGGCAATACTAGTAGCAGTAGTTGGAAGTTAAGTAGTGGAGATGATGAGTTGTGTATGGTGGAGTAGAGTGCTTTCCGCGGTCAGTCCTTGGAAATGTCACATAATATCAATGGAAACTCACTTTCAGATGAAAAGACCTTATAAAGGTTCTTCCCGTGCTAGATGAGATTCTGCTGCAACTGCATTCACCAGGGAATACATTAGAGAGCTGTCGAAACTGGCTGAAACAAGTATAGAAAAAGTTCCTTTAGTCGGCAATTACAATCGAACCTGTTACGTTCTTTCTTTGAGCTGTCGAGCGCTATGTAGGCAAATGCCATTTCCAAAGGGCTACACAGGAATGAAAAGAAATCGAGGTTTTATGCATATAAAGAAATATCAGGTAAGCTCTCTAGTAATTTGTACACTAATAATATTAAGGTTATTTAAGTCGAATTTTTTGTTTAAATCTTTGTTTAATTAAAATTTTACAGGCTATAAAAAAGTAATGGCACCTGTGCAGGCATGCGTTTGTATCTATAGCATTAGGCTGCAGAACAAAAATCTACTATAGGTTCGAATCTAATCACCGAGCAGAGGACAGTTTTCTAAGCTTTTTTCTGCTGGTCCCTGAGTTAGCTGAAGCAGTTTTTCCTCGCCAAAACTAGGGTTTTTAACTGCTTATCAAAAAACTGACTAAATAATACGATTGTTAGGGTTTAGGGCCAAGAAAAGACAGCAGTTGTGTGTCATGTACTCTCTCTCTCCTTCTCTCTCTCTCCTTCTCTCTCTCTCCCTCTCCCCCCCCCCCCCTCCCCCCTCTCTCTCTCTCTCTCTCTCTCTCTCTCTCTCTTTCTCTTGCTCCCAAACGCTTTAATTCACTGATAGGTTGTTGCTCCCTGTGAGTGAAGGCTTCAATGACGGACACTGACTGTCCACTTATCTTCAAAAAATACCGTTGCTAATCAAGCTCAACTTTCCAGTGATAACCCTTCTTTTTTCTCTCCTCCAACCAGAGATCCGTTTGTCAATCTTCACATTTCCCTTATTATTATTGTTATTATTTAATATTCAACAACCCTACAATAGTCTTTGTTATTAGTCTCTGGACTTTCCTCACTATTTCGACATCTGTCTGCAACACAGGCAATCAGACTTGTGCTGAATAGCAAACATACATTCATATCACGGCATCATAAAGAGGAATAACTTAATTATACCTATCTTCAGCAAATGTCCGCGTAAACACTGAAGTTATCTTTACTACCTCTGCATGAACTTGCTCTCCACTATCAGACCTAGATCCATGCCTCCTTGATCACTCGAATCTCTGTCCGCCAGTATTGTACACAGCCTGCAGTCTCCTCGGTCTCCAAAATGCAAAAACACGTGCCTAGAGAATTAAATTGCGTCAGCTCTCATTCATCTAATCCTTTCATAAACTCGAATCCATTCTCATTTACCTATTCTATTCATTAAACCGCACTACTAGTCTGTTCCAGTGACCCTAAAGGGATACTATACTGCGTCACAATTCTTTCATATAGCACCTCTTAAATTCCACGAGCAGCAAACATTTGCACATTTCCTTACAAACCAACAACAATTTTTTAACAATGCTAGAACTCTTTCCCTGTGAACTTCGGTAACCAAAGTGAGTCTAAATTCCATGAAGATATGCTGTCACTCAGAAGTGCTTGACTATATACTTGAAGAAAACACTCTCAATACGTTCACGCCGGACAATGTTTCATGTTTGTGCTGCATTAGTACAGCATGACACATGTCCTGTTATGAACAACAGTTTAATGAGTGGCGGAAAATTATTATGGCGTAGGAAAATATAATGGTTTGCTGATAATTTTAAATTCACATATCTTTGATTCAGCTTAGTATACATAAGTACCTTTTTTCTTTATTGCTATCTAATGGATATACATTCCGTACGAGATTTTATTCATATAATTCTAATCTTCTTCTATTGCATCAATCTTATGACTGGTAGCTCAGCACCATTTCCTTCCATTCTTCTCTTCTGTTTCCTTTCATCTTTATTTCGTAGTGTGTTTTTAGTTCAGTGCTTTGTTTTATTTGATCAAAGTATCTTTTCCTTGATCTTCCTCTTTCGCGTTTGATTTTGCCTTCTATTATTCTTCTCGTCAGATTTTCATGTCGTAAGAGATGTCCAATCCATTAATGTCTTTATCAGTGTTCTGGGTTCATTTACTTCCTTAAGCACTTCATTAGATTCTTTGTCTGTCTATTTGATTTTTTGCATTCGTCTCCAACACCACATTTCAAATGCCTCCAATCTTCTAATATCTCCTGTTCCCATAGTCCATGTTTCGCCGCATACTCCATATATAAGTTTTTAGAAGTTTTTTCCTTAGTTGTAGACTTAAGTTTCCTTTTAATACCTTTTAGATTTTATTGAATTGGTTTTTTGCAATGTCTATTCTTATCTTTGTCTTCTTTTGATTTTCCTTCCTCATTTATTGTACCCCCTAGGTGTTTGTAATTCTTTACTTTATGATCTTTGGTTTCTTGCTATGGTAGGTTTCGGTTTTTTGTTTTTTTCAACATTTACTTTCATGTGGTATTTATTAAATATTTAATTCGTTGTCTTGATTAACTTTTTTAGTCTTCTTTTGCTTTTTGCTATGATGGAATATCATCCGCAGATCTGAGGCAAAATATTTCCTCTCCACCAATCTTTATGCCACTACTTGTTTTTTCTTTAACTTCTCTGATGGCATTTTCAATACATATATTGAGGAATTCTAAAAATTCAATAAAATTTTCGACAAAAAGTGAAGTCTTTTTTTTTTCAAATTTTAATTTTCTCGAATATTACAAAAAGTGAGCCTCCATAGCTCAGTCATGTCTTTCCGACCAAAGGTCGGAAAGACCTGGATCCGATTCTCGTCCATAACGTGAGGAACCTTTATCTGGTCTCTTTTGAAAAGGTTAGTTAGCCGGTCTCATGCAAAGTAGGGTTTTTTCACCTGGAATCTCGGGATTTTTCCTCAACCAGAACAGGCAAACCGGCCCTATGAACACACGCATCTACATAGGACACTCCGGGAATAAGGAGTGACCGACCTATTCTGTGGGATTTCCGGTTTGGAATCGTAATGGGGCCACTAGGTCTAATATGTAAAGAAAGAAGATCACAAAAAAAGTATAGAAGAGTAGGGTGAGTGGACTTTATTATTTTTTAAGACCCACACACACATTGTAAAAATTTTCCATTTAAATATCCACTGAGCCTGTGTAGCTCAGCGGATGTTGCGTTTGCATACCACAGCGCTTGACCGCACGAAGGAAGACTTTGTTTCGAATCTAGTCGGCGACTAAAAGAAATTTTTCTAAGCCTTTTTCGACCGGTTCCAGAGTTAGTCGATCTCTGGCACGGAAAGCGGATTTTTCTCCCGAAAATTCGGGTTTTTCGTCCCATAAACTCAAGAAAATCGACCGTAGAACCCACATTATTTCAGACATTAAATATATTGTGTTAGTGTTGGGGACCACGAGATGGCGGCATTTGTTAAGCCATCTCCCTTCAGTGTATGCCGCTTAATTAGTGATAGCCTTGGGCCAGCTATTTCTGATTGTGTACCAGTGGAGATTGAACTGTCCACTCTGTCTCCAAAAAGTTAGATAGGGCTGAAACGGCCTCGCCTACTCCCTATACGGGAATAAAAAAGGCGTTAGCTGATTTTTTTTTCTTTCGCATTAAATAGAAACACATTTTCTCATAACTTACTTGAGTTAAGTGATTTTTAGTGCATGTGGTTGGGGTTTTTCATTCGCAGAATATTAGATTTTAAACTCTACAGTTCAAAAATTTGACCATGCAATTTAAACTAGACAATAATAACCGTTTAGATTGGGAACATGATATGGCGGCAATTATGTGCCATATTCTCTGTTCACCTGCAAGTGTACAAATCGTCCATAGCAATGAGCTCAACTGGAACTGATGACTTAGAGTGCAGACCAGCTGCAAACCAATTTTTCAGAGTCAAAGCTGAAAACGTTCTTCTTATCTCCTTTTAAGATTGAAAAGCAATAGAAGGCCAAGGACTTCGTTTCTTAAAAACCTAATTAGTACTTTGATTCGGTGCTTAACCCTATCTGCATAGTGTATTATGGTTTTCAATTGTGTGTGTGTTTTTCTGGCTGGCTGGTGTTGCTGTTTTGGAGGCGGAAATATCTAGATTTGCAGAGCTATCGTCGAAACCGAATGAGCTACATTCAGTGATGGTCATATGTTTTAATTTTAAAAATAAAAAATAAATCCCCTCATGCGTTTTATTCTCCAAAGAAAGCAGGCAGAGCTCCTTTAGCCTTAACTGACTCTTTAAAGACAATTGGGCAGCCAGTCTCCATCCTTAAGGTATAGTGAGTTCAAGCTATTAATGAATGGAGGCTTATCAAGACAAATTATCGCAGACTGTTGCCTGCGTCTCGTGGGAGGTCCTACAACTGAATACCCGTATTATTATTTATAATAATAGACTAACTCTTAAACTACCCAAAAGAAGGCATAAAAAATTCTTCTGGTGGATGATACGAAACAACTTGCAACAGTCTTTCTTCTGGCAGCCTAGCGCTATGGAAGCAAACGTCATTTCCGCAGGTCTACACATAAGGAACTTGAAATTTAAAAGACAAAACATGAACTTATTACAACACTTAAGAATATATTGGCCTGACGAAACTTCAGTTATTCTCTGTGAAATGGCACATCTCTTTCCAACTGATTCATCTGACTAATATATTTTCAAAGGAAATGTTTCTTTTTTTACTTAAGTATAAAGAGCTAATAAGCTTCATTTCGGCAATGAAAACATTACTAAAATTAAGGGGATATTAAATCCCACATAGTTTTAAAACCGAATAAGAAACTCAAAGATTGGAATCAGAGAGTTTCTTGCCGAATATAGTAAACTACAAAGTATCGGCGACACTAGCATTAGCCAATGCAAGAGATCCTAGTACGTAGTACAATCTCGGGCAACTCGTTGCAAAGGTGAGTAAAGTTCAGATCGCTATTCTTAGGTATTTTCCATAATGTAAAAACACATTTCCTGTGGAAATGTGTTTTTACATTATGGTAAAAACATAATGGTAAAACCATTGGTAAAACATAATGGTAAAACCACACATTTCCTGTGGAAATGTGTTTTTACATTATGGAAAATACCTAAGAATAGCGATCTGAACTTTACTCACCTTTGCAACGAGTTGCCCGAGATTGTACTACGTACTAGGATCACTTGCATTGGCTAATGCTAGGGTCGCCGATACTTTATAGTTTACTATTTTCGGCAAGAAACTCTCTGATTCCAATCTTTGAGTTTCTTATTCGGTTTTAAAACTATGTGGGATTTAATATCCCCTGAATTTTAGTAATGTTTCTTTTTTTGTTATTATCGAGGAGCAATATGGTGTACGATTACCACTCATGGAGATGATTTTAAAAATTATGCAGTAGATAATATATGGCATACGAAATATGTGTTCTCACTGATTATTTATTATGTCATACAAAGTAGATAAGCGTGAGATTTCTAACAGCTTTCCAAAGCGAAGTGTGTTTTCCTGTGACATTGTTCAAGTTTCTGTATGCATTCTTTTTTTTTTTTTTTTTTTTTTTTTGTAATACATTAAAGAAGAACTTCGTTTCATTAAGGAAAGCTATTCAGGCGAGAAACAGATCTTCATTCAACTGATTCTTCAAGAATTTGCTTCACTGACTTCGTTCTTATCTTTATTTTATTTTATTTTATTTTATTTCTATTAATGGGTTAAAGAAAAAATACATAAATAAAGGGCACTACATTAAGAAACGGAAGGTTTAGTTACGACAGAATCCGTTCCAGAAAAGCTTAAGGATGAATAATAGCCACTTAGTATGAGTCATACCCCCAGCTGTATGCAAAGCACCCAGCTGTTTATTCGGTTCATGTTAATTTGCTCAGGACTGTGTTGTTCCGTTAACAGCGTGTCAAATGGCAAACTACCAGATGCTTTCCCGATAAGCTAAAAGGATACTAGAAGAATAATGAGACTGCCCTATCATATTTTACTGAACCAATGATCCTTGTACGTGTATTATAGCTTTTGTAGGTGATTGCATTACATATATATCATTCTAATTACTGAAATAACAGCACAGCTAGATCGCTATGCTAATTTTGGGTAAGCTGATATATGCCAGCAGACAAACATTTCGGAATAAAAATAACGTTTATATTTCAATACATACAGGTTAATTTCTAAAGGTAGAGAAAGGTGAAACAGCGAACTAAATACCAAATTTCAGTGAGATCTTTCCATGAGTTGTTTATGTAGTTTGGAAAATGCGGCTTAAAATATATTTTCACTGTTGAAGTCGGCTTTCTAAAATAATAATAATAATAATAATAATAATAATAATAATATGTTCATAATAATAATAATAGTAGTAGTACTATGTTCTTACATTATTATTTTTATTACTATAATTTTCTTTCCTTTTATTCTGTATTCTCTTTACCTGTTTGCTCACATACGCACAGCACAGTTATTATACGTTTTGTGACCTTTTGTGTCTACTGTAGGTTGCTATTAAAAATAAATAAATAAAATAAAGAGTTCGTAGCTTCTTAATGCGTAGGCACCTGTTACATTCATTTTGTCCCTGTCGGTAATTGCGCATACAAAAACTAGTTTCTGATAGAATTGATGGAATTTTGGAATTTTCTCTTAATATTGTGTCCAGTCATCTCGATTTTAGTTGAAGTTGGCTGCTCACTTTTAGCGATAAATTATGCAAACGGATACTTGAGGAAGCTAACATACGGCTATAAGTGTAAATGCTTTGATTCTTCTAAAACAACTTTTCGATCCCCGTTAGTTGGAGAATAATATTTAGGCTTCAAGTATTTTAATTTATATTTATGTTGATTTCGACCTTGCTGTTTATATTAGTAAGTACACTTTGCCGCCAAACCACATTGTGTCAAAAAGCATCACAGTACTATAATCAGGTTTTTTTTTTTTAATATTTAACACTGCATGTTAATTGATTAATTAACCTGCAGTGTTAAATACAATGCTTTGATTATTATCGTTTATATATATATTTTATCACTTCCACATATAAGAGGTTGACGAATCTGAAGCGAAAACGACTTGTTTGAGCTAAATATAAAATACAATATACAATACAATACAACAACATTGCCTGTAACTACTCTAATAGAAATTAGGAAAAATAAAAACTTAGGATTACTCGTCCTTAAATGATGTCACCATTTGGAAGAGGCGAGAGCGTTTTCTGATATCGGCATCTATACAAAAAAAAAAAAAAAAAGACACCGACATCTTTTGATACTGCTGTTATGAACCATATCATAAAAATGTTAGAACATTTTATAAAAATTTAAATTTTTATAAAATGTACTAAAGTTTATATATATATATATGCAAAATTTGAGCACTTGAATTTTTTAATTTATGATTGAGACACTGAGAAAGCATTATATATACTATATATATATATATTGCATTTTTTTATTGTATCCGAGATGATGCCTCTTTGACAGTGAGACAAAACACTGGAACTGTTAAGCCTGTGCTTAATTATTTCATTATTCTGTTTTTATTCCTTTCATTCCTAAAGATGAACAACTGGAAACATTTAATTAAAAGATAATTCGAAAACTCCAGTTTATTTTTGTAAAGTTAAAGGGAAGAAACTCGATTTAAAACATCAACTGATATAGATTCAATTATTCATTTTTGTGGGTATTCTTAATTTTAATTTGTTTTATCCTGTATGTACGTTTAGCAGGAAAAATTTACTGAAATATATTTCGTTCGTTGCTTCTTTTCTGACCATTTACTAACCTTCGCAGGAGCCTCTGCCACTTAGTTGGTAACCACGATGCCATTTGCACGAAAAGACCTGGGTTCGAAAATAGAACTCCTGTTATGACTTTTGTTATAACAATACTTCTTATTATAACTATTCTCATAACAATTCCTCGTATGAGACAGGCTAATACCTTCACGCGAAGGCGAGTGAGCCGTCACAAACTTGACTGTAGGATCATTCAAAATAGGCAAACCGGCCGCAGAACGCATGCAATTAATAGACCATGCAATATACACTGGCGTGAGTCTTAGTTGTTTCGGCTGTAACAATTAAGACGCACGTTTGCAAATTCTCAGTGAGTAGTAAATTTTTGTCTGGATTAGCCAAAGTGAAACAGAGCATTGATCTAGTAACCAACAGTAGTCTCAATATTATTAGATAACGGTTCCAATTTAATACCGCTATGATGCATTCAAGCGTTCACTTTCGATTAATTAAAAAAAAAAAATCTCCTGGCTTCATTTACTGATGATGTGTCTCGTGTTTAACAGTAGCACACAGTTGGGTTCTTTTCATTTTGCCTATTCCACAAAGCAGATGTATAACATATGACAGATTACGTAAGCATCGAGGTAATGTGTGAACTGGAATTACACTTGACAAGCTCACAATAGAATGACACGACTAAAGCAACAACATATGCACGAACTGCTCAAGTACAGATGTTAACGTGATCCTAATAACACAAGAACAAATGTACTAGATTTAACTTCCTTATTATTATATATCAGAGCACGCTCAGTTCAGTATACAGGGGTTATAAAATATAAATATTTCATAATCCTTGTATAAATACTACGGTTATAAAACTAATGCATCATTTCTTCATTAATGTTGAAATAAAGGTTCATTATATGCCCATGCTTCCTGAATATTTCATTCAAATCACTATGAATTTGAAATTATTAGGGGATAGAAGTCTATACAGGTTTGTAACAACGTGCCTGGTCCCATAATGCTCCAACCCCCATGATAAATCATAATAGGTCCAATTCTAGTCTCCAATTCTATTTAGAGAAACGTGTTTTTTTTCCGGAGGAGTTCCTGAGTTAATCGATCTTGCCGCAAGCCAGATGCTTTTTCTCCCGGAAAGTTGGATTTTTAAACCAGCATTTCGGAACCACTGACCACAGAATTCACATTGTTTCAGACACCAACACGAATTACGCTTTGGTAGAAAAGGATAAACTTGTTTGCTATGTTTTCATACCAAAGTCTTCTCAATCATCACCAGCCATCAACTCAACTATCGGTCAGAACTAAGGGGGTACTTTGACTCTTTATCAATTCCCAAAGTTAGTTAGGGCTAACAGAGTTCCACCCACTACCTTTGGCGAATGAAATTTGTTTATTTCGTATCCTATGTGTGGATGAGACCACTATCATGCTTATTGGAAGCCTGAAGTGGCTTAAAAAGTTCCATGCTGGGTCCATAGAGTATGGTTTGTGGACTACGTAGAAATAAATAATAATTTTTTAAAAACAAATCCTTAGCTCACCCACGATACTAATGTACTATAGGTTTACAAATTTTTGTGAGCAGGAATCAAATAAAAATATATTTTTCAACATGAAATATTGTTACAGCATGATATAAGTTGAGCAGATGCCGATAGAGAAGAATTTCATCGGTCTTGTGCTCGCATACTGTCGAGTATCTTCGAACTTCAAAATCTGTGACTATGATACTTCTCAAAAAAATAACCGAACTGGTAATATTCTCATCCAAAATCCACGAGCGAGTTTTGTGTGTTAAGCCGTGTGCGTTTGCATATTCAGAACCTCGGTAGCTCAGTTGGTATAGAAGAAGGCAGAAAGACCTGGGTTCAAATTCCGTCAGTGAATCTTTTCGTCGAAAGAGACCTTTATCTTTCGACGAAAGGTGAGTTAGTCGGTCTCATACGGATGTAGGGTTTTTCACCCGGAAACTAGCGTTTTTCGTCTCCCCCAGAACAGGCACAGTGCACCAGTGAACACACGTACCTACAAACATAGGACACACCGGGAGGCATAGCGCTAACCACCTTATCCTCGAGTTACGGTTGCGAAGTCCAAGAATACTTGGAAAGGTCCTGGGTGCTCAAATGCCTGTTAGGACCACTGATAGATAGATAGATAGAGTTTGCATATTCATGTCTTGAGAGGTATCATATATCGAAGTGCCTTTCTGAGTTTATGAAAGACGACCCGGATTTTTTTTTACCATTGTAAGCCGTCCTAGCTGGCTGGCCGAGTGGCTAGCATATCCGCTCTTCAACCAATAGGTCGTGAATTCGAATCCAGCTGCGGGCATGGATGTTTGTGATTGTCTTACCTTGTGTACTGTTATAACTTTTGATATGGCGCAGTATGAACTTTGTTGTCCTTGCACCATTAAAACTTTAAATCATCACCATCCCCGTTGTAAATGACACACAGTATAAGGCAAAATTGAGTGTTTTTTTTTTTTTTTTTTCATTCTCCGTAAACAGAACAAGCAATAGTTGTCAACTGTCAAAACAGTGACTCCGAGAGGATTTTTTCACTTAATTTTTAATGAAGAAAAAAAAATACCCAAATGCAGGGATATTTCGGGAGTGTCGGAACTCCACAAAACCCCTTGATTATCCCAAAATGCCGTAATAAACGTTCCTGCGGAGAGAAACATTTATTTGTCTTCCAGTAACTGGAACGCTTCTAATCGATGAACTTTTGAACCAAGTGTTTTGTTCCTTCTAATACTGAGATCAAGGAAATCATTTTGGTCCCCA
This sequence comes from Typopeltis vanoorti, assembly GCF_054136105.1. Classification (NCBI taxonomy): domain Eukaryota; kingdom Metazoa; phylum Arthropoda; class Arachnida; order Uropygi; family Thelyphonidae; genus Typopeltis; species Typopeltis vanoorti. The sequence goes on from NC_143556.1 coordinate 17,186,027, forward strand.
TTAACTTACTGGTTTCGCAATGCGGGCAAACTTTACTGTACCTCAGCTTTGTGCGAAATATGGTACCCTTTCATAGCCAATCCGCATCTCATTGGACATTGGCGCAGTTGTAGGTTTCTCTTCCAGGTGCTAGGAGAATTATCCCGTAGACAAACGATCCACATGCAGTTAAAAGTCATATTACGGGTAGCGTCTGCTCACCATTTTAGAGTTTATTATTATTTATTATTTTGATTATTTACTGCACTTTCGTGACACATTTTAATAACATGGATTTCTATTGCAGATACATATTTTGCCTATTACGAGTAAATGAAACAATGCAACGCACTTTTTCTTCAAATCCCTTATCTAAACGAGTCACCACTAAAGCTTTAATTGCTACCTTTGCTGATCCTTGTGCAACTGAATATAGGAATCCGTCACTTTACACGATTTCGAATAACACGCTTATCGAATTAACACGGTTAATAAATTGATACTGCAGTTTAACACGGATTAAAACTTCACTTAACCATCGTTTCGTTCATGCTGGTCCAGCCTAACCTTGATCTTGAGGTCAGGCGTAACTTTATTGTGGCACTTAAGACAGTACAAAGACACTAAATACAGTCTGTGTACTGTATCTAGCGAGAATTAGTGTAATTACAGACAAGTGGAATGAAAATGTCCTTGCATAGTGGCAAACACCTCGCCTTCCAAGAAAACAATGCTTTATTGAAGAGTTCAAATTTTCAGCTGCAGAAAATACAGGGTAATATCTGTTTATAATGCAGTGAATCAGTGCTGAAACCAAACGATTTATGTAATGCAAATAAACATTTATATAACTTGCACTCAGAATGCATTAGAGATTTTATATAATAAGACAGTTCACAAATAACAATTTTACAGATAAAATTTAACCGAAACCATTCAAACTAACTTGTATACTGTATATTGAAAATGTAAAAATGCGCTCGCCAACAAGGCGAACTCTTACCTCATTCTGTAAATGTTCAGAAATTATTAAACTCGCATTCAAAAGAATTGAGTGATAATGACCTCATTAACATCGATAAACAACGTGTGTACGAATAACAAGATAATTACAACGCAGACGAAAAAGTACCAACGAAGGAAATAACTTTAAACTAATTTGAGCTGCTGAAACTTTAAAAACAACAATTTATTGTTACTTTTAAAGTTTATATTGACCGTGATCTTTATCGCAGTGTGCAAGTCCCAGTCCGCCAGTATGTAGCCAACGTTATTGATTTGTTACGGCGAGATGTATTAAAAAAATGCAAAAAAAAAAAAAAAAAACTCGGTGCAAAGGACCATGTCCATATATTTCTCATAAGTTTCTTTTAAATACATTTATTACTTTCAATTCTTGTAAAAATACTTTACAATCCTTTATATTTATGCTGGCAGTAGAAATAGAAAAAAACAAGTACATTAAAAAATAGCGTAAAATTTTGAAAACTTTTTTTTTTTCATGGCTTATTATATTCGAATAATACCTTTGCATATAGCAAGGCGTTTTCTCGGGGTATATTAACCATTAAAATTATGGATATCTGTATATGATGCGTGTTTCAATGTTGCCACACACACACACACACACACACACACACACACACACACACACACACACACACTGCTTGGAAAGAAGTAATAGACACTTTTATAGGCAAGACTCATCGTGAAATGCCGATGTAACGAGTGACGTGTTTGTAGCGGTATAAATTGGAGGAATATGATGCTCTCAAGTCAGTGCAATTGTGTCCGGGTGAGATGACTGCGAGAAGGCAACTGACGGCAAATTGTTGACAAACTGCACCATTCCAGCAGTGATGCCATACTGAAATGTAAGCTCAGGAAGACAATTGCAAGTGCCACCCGCAGTGACTGACCCACAACATTCCCGAACGTGATCGTAGGGCGCGAAGAATAATACATAAAAATCACCATTAGTCGACTGACACAAATGTGGAGTTGACTGGAACACGAATCTGCACAAAAACATTCAGAACTGAGGCTCACAACATGGGTTTCCATGATAGGATTGCAATATGCAAGCTCTACATTACCCGAACAAATATGCAGCATCGTCTTCTGTGGTACAAAGAGCGTGTACAGTGGAATGTGGAAGCTTGGAAAGCTGTGTTATGGAACGACAAATCACACTACACCCGCAACCGAGTAGATGAACAGGTGTGGTGCGGTGGATGCCAGGTGAACGCCTCTTACCAGAGTGCGTAATGCCAACTATAAAATTTGGAGGCAATGTGATGGTATGGTCCTGTTTTTCCTGATTTGACTTCGGACCTCTGTTTGTGGTGCCACGGACATTATACTCTGAGAGGTATCTGAACATTCTGGACAAGGCAATGCTTCCTGCTTTGTGGCATTTCTATGGGGTTTGCCATTGTCTCTTTTAGCAAGACAATGCACCTTCTTAATAAGGCTGCTGCTGCTTTAAATGAGTGGTTTGTGGACATGAACATACCACAATTGATTGGCCTCCACAGAGTCCTGATGTTCATCCAATTGAACATCTGCAGGATAAACTGGAGCGTCGGGTGAGGTCGAGGAACGTCTTCCCCACGACAGTCAAGGACCTCATTACATGCCTACACTACTTTCCAAGCAGTGTATATATAATTTAAGAAAGAAAAGCCTATTCTTATGAAGCTACGAATTTTTCAAAGCAGCACTTCGTAGTTAATGGGGTTAAATTAAACCATTGATCTATTAATAATGACAATTGAAAAAATAAAAACCCGGTTTTTCCAAAACAAATATAAAATATTTATATTTTATTCTTATATATTTATAACACCTATATTTATTTTTATAATGAAATATTTAAAATACTAGTGAAAACAGACACTTAATAAGGAGAAACTTATTCATAGAGTTGAACGACGCACAATTCAATTATCAGCAATGAATGTATCAGTGCATACACTCGTTTTATACAAAGACTAATAATGAGTTATAGACGGAGGTATAGACGAAGCCCTTTGGCCAGAAAGACCTGGATTCGGTTACCGTCTATGACACGAGGAACCTTTATCTGGTCTCTTTCGACTAAAGGTGAGTTAGCCGGTTTCATACAAAGGTAGGGAGTTTTTTCCCGGAAACTCGGGTTTTTCGTCCACTAGAATAAGCAAACCCACACAGTGAACACACGCATTTACAGCCATGAACACTTACAAAAATATGTAGAAGAGATAGGGTCCTCACCAAATGTTGTTATGCTCATAGTCAACCATGAGTTACATTATGGTAGCCAACCCCCCTGATAGAAGATGACACATTAAGGAAAAAAGTAAATAATGAATTATTTAATCATGTGCACGTTCAATTTAACCTGAAATTCCAGCTTACATTAACCTGCTATCAACGATTCGTTAACCAAACATTCTCATAATTGTTCATTTAGCTAAATACTAATCATCAAAATAAATTTAAATAAAAAGTCAGAATCACTTTTTAGAATAGTTCTATAAAATGTAAGTGATAACAGTCTCTCGAAGGCCTGTGTAGCTCCGTGGAAGTGGTGCTTGCATCCTCTGTATCAGGCTGCATGAAGATAGTTCAAGTCTGGTTGCCTAATGGAAGAACTTTTTTCTAAGCTTTCTTCGACTGGTTCCCGAGTTAGTCGATCTATGGCATGGCCAAGCGGATTCCTCCTCCCGTAAACACGGATTTTTCGTCCAGTAAACTCAAGAAAAGTGGCCGTAGAACCACAAATTTTCAGACAATAACATATTCTATTAGGGTTCGGTACCAAGAAATGGCAGCACTTGTTTGACGGTCTCTTCATCGGTGGTTACCTATAATTAGTGACAGTCATGCGCCAGTTATCTCTGATTGGCTACCAGTGGAGATTGAGCCCACTTAGTCTCCAAAGTTAGATAGGTTAAAAGGCCTCGCCTACTCCCTATAAGAAAATAAAAGGTGTTAGCTTATTGCTATTATTATAATAGTCTCCCAAATAACATTACATCTCGGAACCGATTGGCAGAATTTTGGAGAAGTATCATCTCATGCCCACATATTTTCCTATCAACAAAATTTCTCATCAGTTGCTATCTCAAAAGACAAACTGCATCTCTATCATTCTGGCGTTTTCTATCTGGCGTTTACCAGATACCGTGTGAATATAATCTAACATACTCGCACTTTGGACAAACAGGCCGTTCTGTGGAAAAAAAAATTAATGAACATCAATTTTATATCGAATACATGAAACCTCTGGTTTCATGTATTCGATATAAAAGTCTGGTCTGGCACAACATAGTATTGACACTAAACACAATATCTAGTGGGATAAAGCTCGTCTTCTCCATCGATGCAAGTTTAAATACGAACGCCTTTTCAAAGAAAGTTGCGAAGTCCTTTTACATCTGCCAGATCTGAATCGAAAAGATTGTCTTTCTCTCCCCAAAGTTTGGGAGATTCTTATCTTATGTAACCATAAAAAAATAGTTTTTAAGAATAATTTTAATAATATTCTTAATTAATATTAATTTCTAGCACGCTGCAACAGTTTTTAATTGGTGATCCACGACTGTTATGTACTTTGTATTCCATGCCTTTGAATTGCTTGTTGTCTACGCTGATGATGTACTGTTAATTTCAGTACGAAATATCTGTACTTTTATTTTCATTAAAGTTAATTACTATGGTTATCATGTAATTTATTATTTATAGTCATGCCACAGGTACCTTTAAAGATTATACTTTAGCATTAGTTCATACATATTTTGTATAGGCCCTTTTCTATTTCTGCCTGAAAGAAACATCATGAATATTATTCTAAAGTCGATATTTTCCGATTTTTTTTCAAAGAAAGATAATGATGCAGTTGCATCATTATCTTTCTAGGTTTTTTTTTTTTTTTTTTCCCACTCTGGAGAACAAGCATTTCTCATTCATATTTATTTTAATATTAGCTCATGGGTATTGAAGATTTTGAAGACTTTGGGGAAGAGAGCAAGGCAGACGACTACCGCCTTCTCGCAATCATAAATCCTAATCCTAATCTGAAATAATTTTGAGTTCTGTGGTTTATGATCGACGTTGTTCAGTTGCAAGATTGAAAACTGAGTTATCAGGAGAAGAAACCTTGCCTGCTCAGAGACATTAACGCGAAATCAGCCCCCCCCCCCCCAAAAAAAAAGCCTAAAAAGTTCCTCTGGTTGGCAAGTGGAATCGACTTCTAATGATCTTAATTCTGGTGGTCTTTAAAGCCAAACGTATCCCGCGGACGACGTGTGCTGATTAAAAATTATGCTTCGCACATATGAAACTTAATAAGGACTACTTCAGGTAGTGGAATATATCGCACCTTGTAATGCCCAGCAAAGAGATAGTGAAATCGTCATCTTTAAAAATTATCTTTAATTCACATCTAACACAACAACAACATCTGCTCAAGTACAGATATTAACATGATCTACAACGTACGAATAAATGTTCTAGATTTAAATTTCTTCTTATTATATATCAAGAGATGTTCACTTTAGAATATGGAAATGAGAATAGTAATTATTTAATTTAGAATATTTATTTAGAATTATTTTTAAAATAATTAGTCATTAATCATTAGGATTATTATTTAGAAATATTTTGAACTGAATTTTTAGTATTTAGAATTTAGAATCTTGTGACAGTATCTATGGCTTAGACCTCGTAGTAAGGGCACTAGTTATAGATGAAGCTAGTAGTCTAGTCTATCTGCACAGGGCTCTTTAATAGATTTGGATAACTGAGAAAACTGAACGTATGAAACTTAATGAAGTTCAGCATGTAGTTGAGATATATAGCATCATGTAAAGTCTAGTAAAGAAAGAGATAATAAAATATGGGCTTCATTAAATTCATGGGATATTCCAGATAGGCTTGTGTAGTTATGTGGAAATGATTCTTTCTTTTCTCTCTAAATTCATAAATATGAATGTGGAAATGATGTTTGTAACCATACACCTAGCCCACGGGAAGAAAGATAGTTCTGTTCAAGTTCGATTCTAGTCGCTCACTAGAGGAACTTTTTCTAAGCCTTTCTTCGACAGTTTCCCGAGTTAGTCGATCTCCGGAACGGGCAAGTAAGTTTGTTTTTTCCCGAAACTTGTTTTCATCTCTTAATCGAACAAAACCGAGCGGAGAACTCACCCTGTAGACCAGTGGGTCTTAACCTTTTTAGTGATCGGCACCCCTTGAATCTAAAAATAAGTTCTCGCACCCCCCTTGAAAATGTGTTTCTATTTCTTTATTTAGGAAATTACATCTATTGCGAGATAATTTATTTATTGAAAAATAAACACATACATTTACATATACATACAAAACAATATCTCAATTTTTAATGGCTATGTTGTTGTTGTTTATTCATAATAATACTTTTGAAGCGAGGATTTAAGAGATAGGATTTAAGAGATACTTGCATTTAAGAGATTTCTGGCTTTTGTTTTTATGTGCAAAAGTGATGAAAATCCCATTTCACACAAGTAGGTGGTGGCAAATGGTAAAAGTGTTTGCAATGCTGCTTTTGCCAGCTGTGGTTAAGGTTCTAACTGTGTACACCCGAATTGTTCTAAGTCCAGTTTTTCAAATTCAATTTGAATACGTGCATTGGCTCGTATTTCAATAAGATCGTCTTTTATTAAATATACACACACACCCCAGGTTAAGAACCACTGCTGTAGACGATAACATCGCTTTTTTGTGCCAAAAATTTATCAGAAAATTAGCATGCCCCCTATAATCCGAATACATCTTAAAAACTGATGTTTTTTTTTTTTATGTATGCGCAATTACAGTGCTTCATCGCTTGTCGGTAATGCGTGATCAATTTGAATAGTTGCACGGTGTGTCGTTAAAGGTCACGCATTTAAACTAATAATCAATACATTACGTTAATTTTTGTTGTTGTTGTTTTTTTTTTTTTTTAATAACCCATTCTACGAAGCGCAGACCTACTTATGCGATTGCGTTTAAGTGTAGTGTGATTGAGTACGCAAAAAAGAATAGCAATACTGCAGTAGAGCGGCACTTTGGGCCAACCCGCCTACAAAAAAAAGTAGTACGAACTTGAAGGAAATAAGAACAGTAGTTAATGGAAGCAAATTCTAAAAAAGGGGAAAAAAAAAACTCCCAAGTAAACCAGCAAAATGGCAGGAATTGAAAACGAATGAAAAACTGGGATCATGGGCCAAAGAAGATCGCTTTGCTGCGTATCTACAAAAATGATTGTTCAACAAGCAAAATTATTATTATGTGACTCCTCTAGGGAGTCCAAAGACTCATCGAAGGAGAGTGTGCCAACAGCATCGAACGATTAATCCTCTTCCAACTACTAACCGCGTTCAAACTTGCTTAACTTTTTGCGAGCCATTAGTAGCAGAGGCTCTACAAATCGACCAACCTTTGCTGGCTATTGGCAACAGAAATAAATATCATCGAATTTACAGGGTCGTCATCAGTGGCGTATTTAGGTATTTCCCACCCCTAGGCTCGCAGAAAGTCCCCCCCCCCCATGTTTAATGAACATGTTGATTTTCATGCATAACCTATTTATATCGTAAATTCATAATATAAATATAATTACAAAAATGAGAGCCCGGAAATTTCAGTCGCCTCTCAAAGTCGCCCCAGAGCGGCAAATTTTGAGGGGCGACTGAAATTATACCTAAAATATACCTAAATACGCCACTGGTCGTCATTTATGCAAAGAAAGTATTTGTGCATGCCTACTTTTGATGTGCTCTCGAACAAGACTGTAGACTTTAAAGGTTTAAAAAAATATTATAGTTAAAACTTCTGGTCACGAAGAAACCCACTATGTTGTTGTTTTGTCCTGCTGTGTGGATGGAAAAAAATTGTCACCTTTTTTTAAAAAGAAAAACAATGCTAAAAGAAAAACTTCCCCAAGAAGTTTACATTCGTATTCATACAAAACATAACTTCATTCGTTGGACAGATGAAAAACGAATGAAGTTATGGATAAAGAAGGTGTGGTCTGAACATCCTGGCAGTTTACGTCTGAAACCTGCTTTATTAGTATGAGATCCGTTTAGATGCCAGAGAACCGAAGCTGTTAAGAATGAACTTCGCAAAATAAACACAAAAATAGCTGTAATTCCAGGAGAACTTACCACCGTGCTTTAACTTTTAGATGTATTAATAAACAAACCATTTAAAGGATTTATGAGGGAAAAATAAGTCAAATGAATGTAATCTCCAAATTTTGAGGCAACATCTACAGATAGGAGAAAGAAGGCCACAATTTCGCAGGCCAGGTATGCGAATGGGTAAAGAGTTCGTGGATTGACGTGAAACCCGAAATTATTATAAAATCCTTTCAAAATGTGGCATTAGTAATTCTCTTAACGGTACGGAGGGTGAGTTATTGTTTCAAGACAGCGATGACTCGGTTTCTGATGAAGAATCAAGTTCAGAAACTTTTGAGAGTGAAGATGAAGATGAATAAATATTTGAAAAGAAGATTAATGAAATTTATAAAAATTATTTTGTTCATATTATAGACTTTTTAATGATTTTTTAAGGAATAATCATTTTTATGTAATAAACGGATAATACGCCTATTAAAATTTTAAATAAAAAATCAATATGTACACGAAAACTTTCATGCATAATTCACGGGAGGGTAATGGATTGCAATGCTGTAGCCAATGAAGTTCTAACTGAGGCTCGGCTATTGCTGTTACCCTCCTGCCATGATCAGAGCTTTAATTGCTCAATAACACCTTATCCCTACACAGTCCTCTACAGATAACGGGGAATATGAAAAGCATTCTTGCTTTGCCCCTTTAAGCCAGTCCTTATAAGGATAAGGATAAGGCATAATTCACGCCATAAGCTGGTGTGAATTTTTTGGCGCGTATTGGTCGCTAGTGAGTTTTCACTGATACGGTTGTGAACTTCCTTCTCTGTAGAACGTGGTAATTAAATATGATGGTTTTTGAAGTGTAGCTGCTAGATTAACTAGCAGAGACGCGTTTAAAGTCATTAAATTGCGGATTATACTCTATTTAAGAACAGCAGCAAAGGTAAGTGGACGGTAATTGCAACGAGGGCGATTCGTTAGGCCTAACAGCCGATAGAATCGCCATTGTTAGCATATCTATTCCAGATACATTTACTTGCGTTTATACGCAAACTGTCAATAATGAATGTGTCAGATTTGGACGCCCTCACAGATTCGCTGGATGAAGAGCCAGCGCTCATACTTGTAAATAAACTTCAAAGGAAATTTAAGCTCAAATGGCTATCAAACTTGATAGATCCTGATACAATTATAGATAAAGGATTGGCTTTATCTATATAAAGGATTGGCTTTCAGCTCTAGATAAAGGATTGGCTTTCAGCTTCATAAAGAAACTCCTTAAGAAGTTCGAGCGTGAATGGCCCGGCTTCCTGAATCTTTACTCTTCACCTGAGACTGACGATGATCAAAATGAAGACACTCCTCAAATGGAGGAAAATTTAAATCCAGTCACCTCTGACTCTACTCATTCAGATCAAGGAGAGAGGCACGTGCGTAAAAAACGCAAAACTCTCGCCTCGGAGTCAGCAAACGAAAATGGCATGGATGAAGATGCCCTAGCATAGATTCCTCTGCCTCCACCAATGAAAAGGTGCCTCCAGTCATTCTTAGGGAAAAACAGAGATGGACAGCCCTAGGAACCACCATGGCCAACCTGCAAATAAATTACTCCACTGCCAAGAATACAGAGGAGGGCATCAAAATTCAGCCCACTACAGTGTCTGACTATAGAAATCTAACCAAGGAGTTGGACACAAGAGGTATACAATACCATACCTTCACACTTACCTCGGAGAAAAATCTTAAAGTGGTACTCCGAGGAGTATCTGAAGACATTGAACCAGCTGAAATAGCTGCTGACCTCAACATGAAAGATCTGCCTCCCATCAAAGTCAGTAGAATGTACAGATCTAACAAGACCCCTATGCCTCTAGTATTGGTAGAAATACACAACATCTATAAAGATATTTACAATTTGAAGACAATCTGTGGGCTTAAGATCTCACCAGAGCCACTTAGGAAGAGGGCCTCTTCTGGGCAATGCCATAGATGCCAAAAATTTGGTCATGCCCAGAAGTTGTGCAAAGCCCAATACAGATGTCTGAAATGTGGTGACACCCACCCCACATATACCTGCTCCAAGCCAAAAACCACCCTGGCTAAGTGTGCTAATTGTGGTGGCTCCCACCCTGCAAATTACAGAGGGTGCATATGCCACCCAAAAAACAGACTAACTGAGTTAATCAGTCAGTCTACCTCACTGTCAGAAACGAAAGCCCCAGAAGCTCAAGTTCATCAGGCTCCTATTAGCTTGAACAAGATGACAGGTGTTCACCCACCATCAACTGAGCCCCCTAAGAAAATAAATCTTCAACACCAAACAAGAACATATGCTGATGTGGCCCGCCCCAAAAAAAGCAATCCATGACCAGAATATGACAAATCCACATTCAAATATAACAGCCATCATCACCTCTTCTCTTGTAAATATGTTACAGGATTTCAGTAACGCAAATCCATCACTGAGCACTACAAAAAGTTTCTTGCAGCAAACACAGCTCATTTTATCTGCACTCTCCAATGCATAGGAAAAAATTTACCCCAGATTCTCTAATGATTATCTCATGGAATGCCAACGGCCTTAAAAATAAAATACTAGAAGTGCAGGAATTCAATGACAGATATAATCCGGATATATTATTAATTAATGAGACTCATCTAAGACCTGCTGACAGTCCTAAATTCAAAGGATATCAACTCTACAGGAATGACAGACTGGATTACAGAGGTGGTGGCACAGCTATCCTCATCAAAAATCACATCAATCATCATGCTGTAGCCATTCCTACAACCACCAATCTCGAACTTACAGGTATCAATGTCATCACAAATTCTATCGGAAACATAAAAATATATTCTGCTTATAACCCACCATCAAAAACATTGCTGACCACAGATCTGGATGCTATCCTCGGCATTAAACTGCCGGTTATTATTGCTGGCGATTTTAAAGCAAAACATCACGCCTGGAGCAGTAGGTCTATAAATAGGAATGGCCGCATCCTCTATAACTACACAAGCTCAAATTGTACAATTGTGGCTGGTCCCTCAGTGCCAACTCACCACAGTCCTACTGGCTCATCTGACGTTTTGGATATAGCTGTCCTTCAGAATGTTAACCTACAGTACTCCCTGGAATCATTGAATCAATTATCTTCAGACCACAATCCTATTCTGCTCCAACTGGGTTATCAGAGGGATTTTCCCCATTCGCCTCACACCTTCATTCCCTGGGAAAAACTATCCAAAATGCTTCCAAACTACATTGATCCCATCCCTCATATTAATTCCAAGGAAGAAATTGATTCTGCAGTCAATAAACTTACTGATCAAATCAACACAGCCATAGCATCTATCACCTCAAATTCAGCTGCCTTCAAGCCTAAACGATTACCAGATAACATAATGAACTTAATCAGGGAAAAAAATAAAGCAAGGAAAAGATACCACAACACCAGAGCACCCCAAGACAAAAAATATCTCAACAACACGAACAGTGCAGTGAGAGATGCATTCAAAGCCCATAGAAACAAACTATGGGAAGACAATTTAGCCTCCATATCACCTGGTGATCAATCCGTATAGAAGTTCCTGAGAAACATCAAAAACAAAAACAAATGTCTTCCTCCTCTCAAATCTGACCTGAACATTGTTTATACAGATGCTGAAAAAGCCGAAGCTATAGCAAAAAATTTAGAAAAACAGTGTAGCCCTTCGTACAAAAATCTAAATTTCAATCATATTTACAAAGTCCACCGCCACGTCAGACACGTGTTAAAACGGCCTGATACCTGTACCAGCCAACTCACACCTACTTCCCCAGCTGAAATTTTCGACATCATAAAGAATTTAAAGAATAAAAAAGCTCCAGGGCTTGACGGCATCTCCAACAAAGTTATTAAATTGCTACCCCGAAAGGCCATCGTATATCTCACAACAATAATAAATGCTATATTCAGGTTTAAGTACTTCCCCTCTGCATGGAAGTTGGCAGACGTAGTTCCTATATACAAGCCGGGCAAGGATCCTCAGCAACCTCAAAGTTATCGTCCCATAAGTCTGATTTCTAATTTGGGCAAAATAGCAGAAAAAGCTATCCTTTCCAGAATTCAACTTTCAGTAAAAAAATTAAACTTCCTTCCTTCAGAACAGTTTGGTTTTCGCCAATTTCACAGTACCACCCAACAAATTCATAGACTAATAGAATTCATTATCACAAGTTATAATCGGCATCAATACACCGGAGCAGTTTTTCTTGATTTAGAGAAGGCGTTTGACAGGTTATGGCACTTTGGACTACTATACAAGTTGATTTTAGCTGGCATTCCATTAGATCTAGTTCAAATTATAAAGTCATTTCTTAGTGACAGACGAATGCAAGTCAAACTAAATGATATATTATCTACCCAACGACGCATCTTGGCAGGAGTTCCTCAAGGGTCCCTTCTGGTACCGATACTTTTCATGATTTACATGGCGGACATTCCGCACAATCCAATGTCATCCATCATTGCCCTATACGCACACGACACAGCTATACTAGCCAGATCTATTAAACCGCACCTTGTCACCAAGAAACTGCAAGAAAACCTGCAGAGATTAGAGCACTGGTTCTCGAATGGAGACTGCAAGTAAACCGTCAGAAGAGTATTGCCATGCTCTTCACTAAAACTCAATATTCCCCGAAGATGATATCTTCCTATTTAATACCAAGATTCCCTGGAAAGCAGAAGCTAAATATCTGGGTGTACTGCTGGACAGAAAACTAACTTTCAGTTCACATATAAAAGCCTCATGTTCAAAAGCATCAAGAGTCATTGCACAGCTTTACCCTCTTATCAATAGGAATAGCAAGCTGGATACCAAAATAAAACTGCTCCTTTATCAACTGTTGATTCGACTCATTGTTACTTACGCGTCCCCAGCCTAGAGTCACGCCTCGAGTACAAATGTCCTCAAGCTGCAGAAAGTGCAAAACAAATGTCTCCGCATGATATTAAACGCACCATGGTACGTCAGAAATGTCCAACTTCACCGGGATACAAATATCCCCTACATCTACTCTTTCCTGCAGTCTTCAGCAGTGAAGTTCTTCTCAGTGTCCTCTTCACATCCAAATGAATTAGTGCAACAAGCAGCCAATTATGATGAAACAGACTTCTCAAAATATAAGAGACCGAAGGCCATCCTACTTCCAAATGAAGATCTCTGAATCGCACCCACTCAGGCAGAGCTCTTAGCTCATAAACTTTTCCTCACCCAGTAATCCTTATCAGATAGCAGGGAATAAAAAAGCATTTTGCTTCGCCCTTCCAAATGAAGATCTCTGAATCGCACCCACTCAGGCAGAGCTCTTAGCTCATAAACTTTTCCTCACCCAGTAATCCTTATCAGATAGCAGGGAATAAAAAAGCATTTTGCTTCGCCCTTATAGTCAGCAACGTCTTGCGTCTTGCGTCTTGCGCATAATTCACGCACACGAAAAATGTGATGTGCGCAATATAAGAGTGCGTCTTATAAGGCGAAAAATACGGTAGTTACCCTCTGAAAAATACGGTAGTTACCGTCCAAGAAAGAAGACTGCGATGGTTTGGCCATGTGACTAGAATGGGAACAGAAAAACTACCATCTAAAGCCCTGAATACAACGATGGAAGGTAAAAGATCCAAAGGACGGCCCAGAATTAGATGGATACAGAAAATAAAAGAGGACCTGAAAACCAAATCACTGCAAGCGACACCAAACTGGTATCGCTTGCAGTGATTTGTTCGCACTCTCCCGGGACAGACAGAAGTGGAAAGAGTTCATTCGGCCTCATCATCATCTTCTTCTTCTTCTCTCTCTTCCATCATCTATGTGGATAATGAAATGGGAGTAGCAAACGAAACGTCAGCATAGGGACCAGTTTACTATACTCTCTTCCCCGGATGACAAATAAAATTACTGATAATCTTGGGCCAACTACCTGTGAATTGGCTAAAGGTATAGGATGGCTATCCTCCCGTTTCCAAAATGACAGTTAAGGCTAACTAGTCTCTCCTACTCACTTTGGATAATAAAAGGTGTCATACAGACCTTTATGTTTAACATCATGATATTGTTACTAAGCCATCATATAGTGTACATTTTTGTAAGGCATTTGAAAGTGATGTCTTAATTATGAATTGTGGAATACAACTTTAAAGGTAAGGCATAGAAGAATTGTTCAGTAAAGAGTGATATTGAATAATTATGCTTCTGATTAGCTTCTAGAAACCAGTGGAATTCCACAAAGGTACTATTAGGCCCATTATTGTATTCTTAATTTTTAAGAAATAATGGTCATTGGAATAAATTTCTGGAAAGTATATATTCAAGATTTCACTGATAGTGAAATATTGTATATATACTATATCGTGGCCATAAATCTAACACTTATTATTGTCTATAATAGTAAATTCTACAGTAGATGTTATTGAGATGTAGGAGTCAAATTCCGAGTTTTCATGCGGGACGACCCTACTTGTTGGTGACAAAGATCGACTAACTCAGGAAACGGATGAAGAAAGGTTAGAAGAAAATCCTCGAGCAACTAGAATCGAACATATAAAAATTCTTCAGGTAGTAAAGGGCTATGAATGGAAATCGCAAGGTTACTCAGGCAGCTCAAATTCTATTACAACATTCTAAGTATAAATCCTTTTATGATTTAATTATAAATTTTAATGAAATTTAAACTTAAAACTGTTATTCTGTTTTGTAGCTTAGTTAGGATTATGTGACACTTTTGGCAAGTGTGTTACAATAAGCATCACTGGGGGAGGGGGTTGTTAGCCTTTTTAATAACTTGGATAGATAGATGTTAAAGTGATATGATTCTAACACGGAGTTGTTGCTTTGTAAATTTTAATTGGATAAAAAGAAAGTGACGAAGCATTATCTGCAAAGTAATAAATTTTCAAAATATATTAGTAGTACAATCACCAAGACTGAGTTAGAAAAATCTTTCGTGAAAAATCCCAAACGTAACAAAGACTTGCCTATCTGAGACCTCTAGGCAGACAAAGACTAATGGTGGGAGGCCATACATCACCCAAACCAGTTGCCATAACTTTCTCTTAAACTCATTTTTACTAGATGTCCTTACCCATTCAACAAACAAACATCCACTTAATGATGGCTCTGAAAGAAAAATCTAATTTTCACCTTTTCGTAATCGAACGCAAATTTAGCTTCTATGGATTCCCTTTATTCTCTCTCTCGATTCCATATGATGAAAAAATTCATCAATCTCTCTCTTAACATCCTTTCAAAGTTTTATATACCTCACTCATATCATTCCACTTTCTTCTGTTTATCGATGTCTGCAGATCACATACTCTCAGTCTGTCGAGTCTTAGTATTGTTATTTCCCCCCTTCTTTTCACCCTTTCTACTGGTTTCTTTAAGTCCTCTGGATACAGAAGACCGAATCTGCTCACAGTAGTCTAGATGCGGTCGTATTAAGCCTTATAAAGAGACAAAGTGACTTGTTTATCCTTATACTGTATATCAATGTTCATCGCAACATCGCAATTATCTCTGAATTGTATTTACAGTGTTTGCTCCATGAAACTTTGATCTTCAAACACCTATCCCCCACAGCTCCAAGATCCCTAGCCTTATCAGTTTATCCAAGTAATCCCACCAGTAGAATATGATATTCAGATATCTAATTATACCAAAGTGGATAATTTTACATCTACTAACATAAATTGACAGCTATCGTGATTAACCCAGTGATGGCAAATGTTTTAGGTTCAAGGTGTAAAAAAATCGGAGAATGCGAGAATGCATAAGTTGAGTGTGCTGGCGTGCCCCCCCCCCGAACAATAGAGAAACAATTCCTTACATATTCGATTATTTAAAAAGAAATACAGTCCAATTATGCTTCCTGTTATGCATTATATATTGAAACGTTAAATAATTACAAAAATGAAATACGAGTAAAATAAACTCGAACACACATGTAAAATAATAATAATGAAAAATGAGTGATTTACAATAGAGAAAACGATATGCATACTGATAATTGGGAGTAAAATAGTGGACCAAATATTACCCTACTTTCAATAGAAATTTTGAATTGAATTTTAAAAAAAAAATATATGGAACACATTACAGTTGATAAACTTCAATTAATGACTTTTTTTTGTCTTAATGGATAAGTCTGAAATTGAAGGCAGGTACTTTCCACACTTCAAGCCGAACAAAGCAGCACTAACTTCATCTATCAGTCGGTTTCTTTTGTCCGTTTTAATGTTGTTTAACACCGAGAATAAGGTCCCGCAAGAGTATGTAGAGGAAAAATTGTGAGTAAAACCATTTATAGATTTTTTGAGGGTGCTAAAAGTATCTGGTATTCGGTTCCAAGCATTCAGAATTTCCTGTTCATAGTGGCACTCTTCATTCTGCAGGCGATTTCTTTCCAGATCCTCACGTTGAGACTTCAGGTCAACAAACACCTGCGTTCAGATGTTGGCCTGGAACTCTACTAACTGCAGCCTTCAATTTATTTCCAATAGCCATTGGAAATAATGTGATTTCATGGTAGTGTATACTACTACATCCCGATACTTAATTGTTCTAATTGTCTGTTCTAAACTTCTAAATTGATTAAATCTATCGCCAAACTGATCATTTATTATTATTGTTGGTGAACACTGGCACGTAACCCAAACCGTCGTGAGTTGTCACGGTTGACACCTGTGTCATAGGTTCTCCATCACTGGATTAGCCTACACTTTCAGACTATTAAAATCATTCTAAGTTGTAATTAAGCATCATTCCTGATTGCCATTACTACTATCATTGCATCATTAGCAACCAAATCAACATCTCCAGTTAGGTCCTTCTCAGTATCATTCACATATAGATTAAGCAACAATGATCCAAGGGCTGCTTTCTAGGTACACTGATACACATCCGTCACCATCCACTTATCTCAGTCAACAGTTTATATTCCAATCCCAAAATCTCTAATTTATGTAACAGCTTTTCATGTGGTATATGTCAAATATCTTAGCAAAGTACACGAAGAACACGTGTGTTTATTTCCTTTACCCAGCTTAGCTGTAACATTATTAGAAAATATGAGAAAATTGCTAAAATATGACCTTCCTTTAGTAAACCCATGTTGATTTTTGCAAGGTGTAGATTGTCTGTCAACCTGTTTCTGTATGCAAGTTGTTATCAACTATCTAAAATCTTCGCTACGACTCCAGAGATATTAATAGTTGGTAGTCAGTTACATTTTCACCGCTTTTCACCACCCTTATACAATGGAAGGTTCATATATTTTTCTATTCCTATGGGATCTTTCCTGAACTGAGACTGAAGTTATGCACACACATGCCAAGAGCCAAGCAAATTCGGCTGAACATTCTTTAGCATACGTATGACGTTCTATCTATCACTATTTACCTAATCCCGGTTATATAACAGCTCTTGAACCTTCTTCTTGAACGAGTATGAGTCTTACAGTCGTTTTTGTTCAGTTCACCTCTCTTTTTTCATCCAATGTAGTGATATCACTGTGAACCGTTTAACATACACTAGATTGACGGATCTTAGTGAATTGAGCATTATTTGAACAATATCACCTGATTCTGACTCAAGGGTACTGTCTGATTTCACTAAAGTTATTCTTTCACATTCTTTTATTATTATTATTTTACTTGTAGAATAATGATAAAATTATCTTGGGCTGCCTTGGCTTGCACAGCCAACTTCTTTTCATACTCCAATTAGATTTTCGTATAATACTCGCGTACCTTTTCTGGCCTGGTTCTCCTATCATTCTCATACTAAATGATATTGCTTCCACATAGTCTTTCTTTCCCAAAACTATTAGGCTAGAGTATTTATCCCTAACTAAATTTTGAAGACTAGTGGGCAGCTCGGTACTACTTTAGCCAATCAAAAAACAGCTGGCCCATACATAACTTTGATTGGTACCTGGGCGGAGAGTACTGCGAACAGCTTCCACCATCTCGTAGTCATTATCTAAACACTATTGTCGGAAACAGTATGAGTCTTACAGTCGTTTCTGTTGAGTTCACTGGATGAAATACGCACTTATAGTGCCAAAAATCTGTTCAAAGTGATCAAATTTGTGCCCTATGATCTACTTGCAGTCTGATAAAAGTCTCTCTCTCTCTCTCACTCTCTCTTTCTCTCTCTCTCTCTCTCTCTCTCTCTATATATATATATATATATATATATATATATATACTATGTATATATATATATACTATATATATATATATATACATAGTATATATATATATATATTATATATATACATACATAGTATATATGTATATATATATATATATATATATATATATATATATATATATATATATATATATATATATATATATATATATATATATATATACACGTGGGTTGTTCAATAAGTAATAAGACTAATTTTACTGTGGCGAAACCACTCATCACAATATTAATTTCTGTGGAATAAACAAATGTTGCTGTATGTATTAACAAAAAGGTTGATAGATGGCGTATACGGGCTGATGTACCAGAGTGTTGTCACGTGACTAAACGCAAGTGCTCATCGGCGCGCCTTCGAGGTGCGACCAGTCTTCGAAATGGAAGTGTCCTTGGAACAGCGTTATGCGATTAAATTTTGTGTGCGTTTGCAAAAATCGGCATCGGACACTTTTAACATGATACGCGAAGCTTTCCACGATGAAGCAATGTCGAGGTTTTTCGCTGGCATAAAACTTTTAAGGAAGGAAGGCAAAATGTGGAAGATCTTGAACGTGAGGGAAGACCTTTAACGTCCATCACAGAGACAATGATCAACACAGCAGCGATTATCATCAAGCAAGTCAAAAGGAAGCGTCCATTGCTGAAGAATGGCTTCTTATTGCACCACGATAATGCAAGGTCACATATTGCTGGTTGTGTAGTTGACGTTTTGCAGAAGAACAACACAGATATCCTACCACACCCTCCATACAGTCCTGATCTCCCACCGTGCGATTTCTGGCTGTTTCCTTAGCTCATGAAACCACTAAGAGGCCGCCATTTCGAAAGCAACAAAGCATGTGTAAAAGCTGCGGAGGCGGTTTTGAAAGAACTCTCAAAAAACGGACGCTCACATGTATTTAAGAAGTGGACGCAACGTTGGGACAAATGCATCGCGTCTCACAGTAGTTACTTCGAAAAAGACCATGTAAATGATTACGATTAAAGGTAATCTGTTTTCTGTATAAATAAATATATATATATATAACTGGGTGATCCAAGAGTCACAGAAAAAGTAAAAATGCAATAATTCGAAAACTATAGACAGTAGCACGATGCGGTTTTCATAGAAATGCACAGAAAGACATGGGATTTTTTTTAATAACAAAAAATTTTATTGCCAGAATAGTTACATTTGTCACCGACAGGTGGCGCTGTAGCGGTCCCGGAGCTGCTACCTGTCACTATTTAAACCGTAAGATACGTAAATTTCAGATGTAGTGAATACTGAAGCATTTAACGTTTATTACTGAAGTTAAACGTTCTGCCAAGGTGAGGCATGTTATCGTTACGAGATAAAGCACTTTTAGTTAAGCTGTATTATCAGAACTCCGAATGTGTAAGTGTGGCTTTGCACACCTATCATTCGATGCGGGGTATTAGAAGTAAAAAGGGACCAATATCTTGTTCCTCACTGATAGCTATGATGAAAAGTTTTGAGGACACTGGCAGTTTGGAAGCACATGCAAGAAGCAGGAGACCCCCAAAAAAAATTGCAGTTGTGCACGAGGTCGAACACAAGACCGACACACAATCGGCAGCTTCCGCACATGGGGAATGCAGTGCGCGTGAAATTTTAAGACGAACTGGCATTTCATACGGGACTGTGTGGCGATCACTCAGGATCATCCTCAAGAGGTAGCCTCACAAAATCCAACAAGTACAGGAACTGAAACCAACCGATTTCGAAAGATGTCATGAATTTGCAAATTGGGCTTTTCAATAGATGGAAAACAATGCGGACTGGCTGTCAAATGTCCTGTCGACTGACGAGGTGCACTTTTCGCTTAATGGAAGTGTAAATGTGCACAACTGCCGCATCTGGGCGAGAGAGAACCCACACGCGATTGTGGAAACCCCTTCGCATCAGCCAAAGGTGACAGCATGGTGTGGGTTCACTGCGTCATTAATTATAGGCCCATTTTTCTTTGAGTAAGTCCACAGTGGTACATTTCGAAATGTTTCTGTCATAGGCGAGCGTTATGCAGCGCTTTTAAGAGACAGCATCATTCCCTCCTTGCAAGAGAGGCAAGCGCTCCATAGTGTAACATTCATGCAGGATGGAGCACCTCTGCACATCACAGATCCTGTCCAGCACCTGCTGCAATCGACATTTGGCGATGACCATGTCCTCAGTCACTCTTTCCCGCACGAATGGCCACCAAGATCTCCAGACCTTACACCTTGTGACTTTTGGTTATGGGGCTACTTGAAGTCACAGGTGCACAGAGGTTGGCCATCATTGGCCATGTTGAAAGAAGCTATTCGCCATCATGTGACAGGAATTACAGCTGAACCCTCTTCGATGCTGTGCAGAATGTCTTGCCACGTCTGACATCCGTTCTCATGGATGACGGCCGTCACATTGAACATTTGTAATCCTAGCTGCGTTGCGAACTGTACTGTGCTACTGCACAAACTACTGACACAACTCAAGCGCCACTGTACGCAAATGTAACTATTCTGGTAATAAAATTTTTCGTTATTAAAAAAAATCCCATGTGTTTCTGTGCATTTCTGTGAAAACCGCATCGTTCTACTTTCTATACTTTTCGAATTATTGAATTTTTACTTTTTCTGTTACTTTTGGATCACCCGATATATATATTTATATATGTATATAAAGGGTGGCCACAAAATAACTTTCCCTCTTTGGAGGCACCTGTAACTAAAACCAATAAACGGAATGAGACCAAATTTTATATTGAGACTTTTGAAGGCATGAGGAGATGATTTCCGCGAAAAAAAGATTATTACCAAAAGACGCCGATAGAGAAGATTTTGACGCTGGCAGAGCCGAAATCAAGTGCATAATTACATTAAAGGCAGATAAAATGTAATAATAGCATTTCGACAGTGTAAGAGACAGCCACGTCACTCATTCCAGCTGGATATGTGGTGCATTACAATGATAATAATAATATTAATAATAATTAAACTAAAACAACAACTCCTCGATCTCTGGACATCACTCCAAGTGACTTTTGGCTGTGGGGTATTTGAAATCCGTTGTGTATGTTGGTGGTGTTCCCAACTTGCATGTCTTGAAAGAAACATAAAACGGGCTGTTATGAACATTCAATCCTACTCCTTATGCTCAGCTGTAGAGTATGTCGCACACCGGAGGCAATTTGTTGTATACAAGAAAGGTTAGCAAATTGAAAATCGTGTATGTGGTCCAGGGGACCCTGATTCTGATGAATAAAACATTATTTCCTGTGAGTTCAATCACTACATTAATTTCCGTGTCTCTCGCAAGTTGTTGTGTTAGTTTAATTATTATTATTTTTATTATCATTGTAACGCGCCACATATCCAGCCGGAATGAGTGACGTGGCTGTCGTTTACACTGTCTAAATGTTATTATTCCATTTTATCTGCCTTTAATATAATTATCCGCTTGTTTTTGGCACCGCCAGCGCCAAAAGTTCCCCTATCGGCGACTTTTGATACTAAATCTTTTTAGTACCAAAAGTCGAAATTCATCTCCCCCCATGCCTTCAAAAGTCTTAATATAAAATTTGGTCTCATTCCGTTTATTGGTTTTAGCTACAGATGCCACCAAAGAGAGAAAGTTATTTTATGGTCACCCTATATATATATATATATATAGTAGTGCACTCAGGATTTAACTTTGGGGGGTGCCGAGTTGAGTAGATGATTTGAGAATACACACTATGCATCGCATACGACCTATGACTGAGCATCTGCAATGATCGCTAATTCATAAGTAGTATAGAAATAGAAGAGACACGACACAACAATATAATAAAAAAAAAAGAATTTTAATTAGGAAAAGATTTTTGGAAAATTTTCTAGTGTTTTTTCCTTTTTCTTTGGAGTGACCAGGGCCCCTTTCTCCCCTCTGGATGCGCCACTATATATATATATATATATATATATATATATATATATATATATATATATATATATATATATATATATATATATACATACTAGGGGGCTCCACTCCCCCCGGCGCTCAATCCCCCGATTTCGGGGATGGTAAGCCGATAAGACAAAAAACGTGACAAAAAATGTTTCAAATTTCAGCGTAACTTTATATATATATATATATATATATATATATATATATATATATATATATATATATATATATGCAGATTTTTCAAGTTAATGATTTGATTATGCTGGAAATGGGACATTGAGTTCAAAATGAAATGCTTCACGATGAATATTTTACTTCTGGTTCATATGTTGTTTAGATACTACGCAAATTAAAAACCCCAAATTGTGAAATTTTCTTGAAATTAATATTATTTACTAATTAAATGAATATGCCTTTATTCCGAAATGTTTTTGCTTTAATTTTTTTTGTTGTTGTTTAGTCGAATATTTTAGCTATATGATTCGCGTTGTATTTGATGATGTGTCCTGAATGTCATTGATACTTGCTTCTCGTTCACAAAATCGATTACCCTGTTCTACGTTGCGATTAATACGCATGCGTTTGAGCAGTAGCAAAAATGTTTGATTACGTACCGCCTCTTCCGTAGTGATGGAGTTGAATGAGTAGTTGAGCAGTATTTGTCACTGTTGCCTGTGACAACAAAACCCAACACGATGACGAATACGAGTAATGAAGGGATGGAAAATTTGATTCCAATTGTGAATAAACTGCAAGATGCTTTTACACAGATAGGTGTAGATCTAACACTTGATTTACCTCAAATAGCAGTGGTTGGTGGACAAAGTGCTGGAAAAAGTAGCGTACTAGAAAATTTCGTCGGCAGGTAAGTTAAGCCTAAGGGAAACTCATTCTGCAGGATTTTTAAATCATTTGACATTAGCTCTCTAGAAATGTGAGTGAACCCGTTCTCCTTACTTGCCGGTAGTCCGCTTAAGAATAGCTGTTTGTCTGTTCCAATGCTGGAATTTTTTCTTCTAAAATTCCCGTTGTTTTAATTGAACATATTAAATGTAGCGGATTGCAATTTAAATGTTCACTAACTGTGGAAAGATTTCCATTTGACTAATATGAGTATTACTTTCGTGTGGTTAAATTAATATTGTTCATCAAGTAAATATATTAATTATTTCTTTACCTGCTCAACTTCGATATATTTCAATATATCGAAGTTGATATATACTGATATGTTGATAATACTCGATATAGTAAACTATTGATAATATTTGCTACGAACCTCGTTATTTATGGAATTTGGAGGAAATGTTGGTCAAAGAGCGAAGAGATGTGGAGAACCAGAAAAACTACAGTGGGAACAGGTGGATGACAGAACCAGGGAATGAATATACTTTCTCAGGTCATAAATTTGAATGAAACAATCAATGAAGTATAATAAATTTAGTTTAATCCTTTATCCAAGTGTGAGCAAACAAAGTTTGCACCTGAAAAATATCTTCAGGACTTCTTCAGGACTGGGGTAAGGTAGTACAACACCGGGCCACTTGCAGCAAAGGTGGAGCAAGCTTAAATCACTCCTACCTCAGTATCTCCCATAACGCAAAACACATCTCCTTACGGATATGTATAATGTTATGCATTAAGGGAAGGACCACTACCCAGACTAGTTTCGACCTTTCTTGAGGTCTCTTCAGTGGGAGCCAGGCCCAGAGGTGGAGATACTAGGCAGAAGCAATGGCAGGTCATCTTTACCTATAGGAGTTGCCAAACAGTGTGCCACCTTTTTATTAAATTACTCTGGATTTAGAGAAAGATGTTGAAAGTTTATTTTTCACTTGGTTAGACTATAATAAATTTAGCTTAATCCTTTATCCAAGTGTGAGCAAACAAAGTTTGCGCCTGAAAATATCTTCAGGACTGGGGTAAGGTAGTACAACACTGGGAAACTTGCAGCAAAGGTGGAGCAAGCTAACATGTCTAAGATGTTGATGACTGCAACCACTGGAATGTTTGTAAACAGAGATGTAATTGTCCAGGCTTGCTAGTATATCATCTTCATAGATAGGGATGTTTTTTAATTTATCAATATAATGTTGTGAGTTTTTAATATAAGTATCCGAGACGTGAATGTGTTGTTGTAAAATCTTTGTAAGGTACTTGGACAGTTGGTTTTCACTCCTATTTTCAGGCACAAACTTTGTTTGCTCACACTTGGATAAAGGATTAAACTAAATTTATTATAGTCTAACCAAGTGAAAAATAAACTTTCAACATCTTTCTCTAAATCCCAAGTAATTTAATAAAAAGGTGGCACATCATTTGGCAACTCCTATAGGTAAAGATGACCTGCCATTGCTCCTGTCTGGTATCTCCACCTCTGGGCCTGGCTCCCACTGAAGAGACCTCAAGAAAGGTTGAAACTAGTCTGGGTAGTGGCCCTTCCGTTAATGCATAACATTATACATATTTGTAAGGAGATGTGGTTTGCATTATATGAGATACTGAGATAGGAGTGATGGGAGCTTGGTCCACCTTTGCTGTGAGTTGCCCAGTGTTGTACTACCTAACCCCAGTCCTGAAGTTATTTTCAGGCACAAACTTTGTTTGCTCACACTTGGATAAAAGATTAAACTAAATTTATTATAGTCTAACCAAGTGAAAAATAAACTTTCAAAATCAATGAAGTATCTTCTTTGATTCACAAGGCGTTAGTTATTGCAACTTCGCCAGACTAGACATAAGTATTAGAGGGACGTTATTGACAGAAGATATAATTCTTGTTGATCTGGATATTGTATTTTCAGAACGGACAGGGAGAATAGGATGGTTGTGTGGAGTTTTGTTGATGAGAGTAGAACAACTTGAAGCAATAATAATAGTATTATTTGCTTCAAAATAAAAGTACATCTATGTCAGTATGCTGGTTGGTTGTTTTGAATTTATGGCCAAAGCAGTGGGATGAAAAGGCTGAGTTTCTGTGAGGAAAAATCATGCCACTTCCATATGAGATATCATTAGGCACTCTCTGGTATGAGATGAAGGTTAAGGCAAAATATATTATTAATATTATCATGTGACACCTCCATGGAGTCTAAAGGCTCATTGAGGAAGAACTCTAAACTCGCCTCCACCATTTAATCTACCAATTTAGACAAAACTGCTACTACCATCATTTACATACAATGCCATCTACTGCCCACCACCACCACTAGTGTTTTCTGTCTGTAAATTGCATGTGTTCTTGAGGCCGTTTTGCCTGTATGTGGGATTAAAAACCCGAGTTTCCCACAGGAAAGATCCTGCTGCCCCCATATGAGAACAGCTAACTCACCTTCAGTTGAAAAAAACCCTTATAGTATAATTGTTTGCTGCTGTATGCCTGAGAATTTAAACCAAGATATAGATGATGCATTGGCAGATTACTTTATGGCAGACTGGGTATATAGAAGGGAGGAAATGGAATTTATGCAGGTGCTGAGTGATAATTATTTAATATATATATATATATATATATATATAATAAATAAATAAATACCTGGAGTGTACTCAGGGTTTGAGAATGTGTTGGATTTAGTGATAACAGCAGAGAGATTTGTCCATATCTCTGATATTCATATCTTTGTCCACACTCTC
This sequence comes from Typopeltis vanoorti, assembly GCF_054136105.1. Classification (NCBI taxonomy): domain Eukaryota; kingdom Metazoa; phylum Arthropoda; class Arachnida; order Uropygi; family Thelyphonidae; genus Typopeltis; species Typopeltis vanoorti. The sequence goes on from NC_143556.1 coordinate 17,211,961, forward strand.
CGTTTTACTACCAAATGAAGAACGTGAAAATGCAGGATTGTCTTGAGAGGTGACTAAGCATATAAATATTTTTGGCTAAGAAGGAGATTGTTGTGGAACTACAAACCAGTAATTTTAGGGCATTGCCATGGTATGAAAAACTGCAAGAGAAGAATGTTAGCAGTACATAGGAAATGGTCAAGAGGTATATGAGGAAAGCAGCATCAGTCTGTATGCACAATGTAAGAAGGATAATTAAGCAGGAGTTCCAAAAGAAAATATTATGAAAAGGGTACTAATGTACTATAGGTTGATCAACCATATGTAAAATGCAAATTATACTTAACAAGAAATTGTATTCTTGTTTTTATCCTTTAGCATTGAAAAATGACAAAGAAAGTGAAAAGCAGATTATTATTATGTGACACCTCCAGGGAGTCCAAAGACTCATCGAGGGAGGGCACCTACTCCACCACTCAATCCACCAACCGCAACTACCATCATCATCATCTATACCATCCACCACCACACCACCACCACTACTAGTACATCCATGTACTAGTAGTAGTACACACAGACATCCATGCCCATGGCATGATTTGAACCAGCAGCCTTTTGGCTGGAGAACAGATACGCTAATTACTTGGTCAACCAGGCCAGCCTTATGAGAAGAAATTAGCCCAAATAGATCAGTGGAAATTCAAACGAGTTCTTTCACTATGTAGTGAGTTAAAGGAAGAATGGTTATGGAAGGATATCTTTAATAAATGGAAATAGTTTGTTTTGCAATTATGGCTGAAGCAACTAAGGCTATGAGGCCAGTGAATTGTCTGTTAATTGCATGTGTTGTTTTGGCCCATTTTTCTTATCCTGCAGGATGAAAAACCTGAGTTTCTGGGAGAAAAAAGCATTTCCACTTCCATTTGAGACTGGCTAACTCACTTTTAGTTGAAAGTCCTTATAAAAGTTCTTCATATCCTAAATGGAATTTGAATCCAGGTCTTTCCAACCAGAGGACATTGTCGATACTGTTTGAGCTATGGAAGTTTCAGTACAAATGGTATGAAGGTGACAGAAGCAGAAATAGTAGTTGAATTACTAAGTGGTCATTTTGTGAAGGTGTGTTATCCATGCAGAGATAGTGACTGAAATAGCATGGTATGGACTAATGTGAGAATTGAGTTGATGAACTGGAGGTGCTTACACTTCCTCTGTTGATTCATTTACTACTTTCATAGGATTTAAAAAAAACAAACAAAAAAAAAAAACTTTGCCACTAAAGTTTAGACAACACTAGTTAGCCATGATTGGCTAACTTGAGTGTTGTCTGAAAAAAAAAAGTCCTAAAAATTCCTCTTGTTACAGCTATTATAAGTATTTTGTGTTTGGTTTAGAATTGTTTTGGACATATCAAGTAAATGCTGTTGAACAAGATTGTCATTTGGAAAGTGGTATGATTGTGTAAATTATTTTCTTTTACGTTCCCATGTAGTTAAGACATTGTAGGTAGCCGGCACTAACCATTATTCAGAGTACTTATCATACATCTCCTTGAACTCATTTACTGACAAAGCACAACCAACTCTGGCAAACTATTCTCCACTATCCAAGCAAAACATTGTTCTCTCTCATTTCTTGTGATATATATAGTAAAAAAAATTCTGTCTCTCACCCACTTCCCCTTTATAACTAAAAACTTATGAGATTAAGAAAATTATAAAAAACTTAAAATTATAACTTATAATAACTTATGTTTCTATTACATCTCTTTTTTTATCATTTAACTAGCCTCTTTTATCCATAAACATGCACTCTCTTGGTTACTTGCCTCTGAATCCTCTCCACTGCTTTCTAATCCAATGTAATTCAGGTGATCAGATCTCTGTGGCCAGATGTGGCCTTATAAAGAGGGATAATAACCATTTTAAATTCTTTCTCAGGATATTTTCCCTTAAATCATTTTTTTAATAATTTAAGTCAGTTAGAATAATTTATAGCAGTGATTCACAAAATTTCAGTACCAACACTACGAGTGTACTATACTACATTACTACTATTACTAAAGTTTAAAAATTTTAGCATTATCGGTGTGCATATAACTTTTACATCTATTACAACTTGTGACCGGTATGGAAGCAATCATGGGTGGTGAAACAATCATTGAAGACTGTTATAGTTAAAATACAAATAATTGTGAAATGTAGTGGACATTTCTGATGATTTGATTCAAACTATTTGAATTTAAGCTTTTCATGCAAACAATTTGAGCCACATGGTTGGAATGGAGTTGTGCAGTGAAATATCTGCTAACAGAGGGCAGTCAATATGTGCCAAAAGAGATATTTTGTGAATAACTTAGATTTTTTTAGTTTTTGAATAATTTTGGAATAGACCTACTTATCTGTGACAGTATTGCAAGAAAAAAAAATTAATCAAAATTTAAAAAAAAAAAAAAGACAGTGCCTTGTACTCCCCCATCCCCACTACAAGACCTTTTGTGTACCCCTGGGAGTATGCATACCACACTTTGTGAAACACTGATTTAAAGATTGATTTATCTAATGACTTCATCATCAGCCATTGTCAATCCACTGCTGGATGGAGGCCTTTTTAAGATTACTCCAAGACCGTCTGTCCATAGCTCTTCTTTCCCATGTCACTCCTGCAAATCTGATGATATCATCAATCAGCTGTAATTTAGGTCGGTGTTGTGGTTGTTTTTCCTCTCGTGGAATCCAATCCATTACTTCTTTTGTCCATCGTTGAATTTGTCTTCGAGCAATATGTCCAGCCCATTGCCACTTCAGATTTTTCACTCTTCCTATGACGTCAGAGACTTTGGTTTGGTTTCTTATCCATGTATTCCTTTTGTGATCCAGTCTTGTGATACCAAGCATACATACTTCTTTCCATACTAAATTGTGTTGTTCTTAATTTTTGAATTTCCTTTGCATTCAGTGTCCATGTTTCACAGCCATATGTCGATATAGGAAAAATGCATTGGTTAAAAACTTTTCTCGTCAGCCATAATGGTAGTTGGCTTTTGAATACAGAATGTAATTTTCCAAATGCTTTCCACTGAAGCATTGTGCATCTTTTAATTTCATCCATGATATTTTGTTCCATTGATATCTGTTGTCCTAAGTATATATCATGATCTACTTGTTTAATTTCATCATTATTGATTTTTATTATTTCTGGTTGGACATAGCTATTGAACATAATTTGGGTCTTCTTTAGGTTTATCCTCAGACCAGCTGTTTTGCTAGCAAATTGAAATTCATGGATATGGATTTATAAATCTAATGACTTAAATATAGTACACCCACAGATGCGAGATCCTTTGACACTTCTGCTCATGTCAGAAGAAGGAGAATCCATTCTGATAATAGGGTAATCAATCCATCGTATGGGATGAGTTGTTTATTATTACACGTCAGAAAATTAACTTTTCTTTTATCAACATTGTAGTTTTTTAAGTGGTAACTATTTTACTTGTATAACAGTTGGAAAATTTTACATATAAAGCACGTGATTTCACGTGTTGGTGACCAATTTGTACATCCTTTATTTCTTTCTCTCCTTCTGCATGAATTGACTCTTCTTGGCAGGTTGCCAGACTAGGGTTTCGGATATGTGGTCGGACAGTACACAAATATTATTTAAGAAAAAATGAGAGTTTTAAAACAATAACCAAACATTGACAATTCACCTGACAAACCCAGAAGAAAACATGATTAATTCAGCTAGAGAGGCATGTGATTGAGGTTCTGCAAGGATAGAAACAGAATTCCATGGCAGTCAAGGAAAGATAGAAAGAAATCTAATGAAAAGTTCCTGACAAGTTTTGTGTTGTGGTAGAATACAGAGAAAAATATAAGAAAAGCACTGTGTAAAACAGTATTTCTTCAACTGTGGGGCTACGATCACCACAAGGGTCAAGAAAAAAAAAAAAGATTCTTGGAGTACAGCAAACATTGGTAAATGTGAGTAAATAAATATTTATTATAGAACTATTGAAATTACTATACATTACAACCTTTCATGTTGGCAAGCATAATTACATGATTATTTAAAAGTGGTTATGGATAAAAAAAGTTTAACAACCTGTTGTGCAAATCTAGCTAAACAATATTCATGGGAAGACTTTAGCAGGAATATTGAAAATAAATATTGGGAAGTTGGCAAAATATTCTGTGAGGGGTATTGAAAAACAACTTAGAAATAGAGTAAAGAGTACTATAAAAGGCATCAAAGATAAGAGGTGCAGTATCATACTGCATACCTCAGATCAGGTGGATAAACCAAGTGGAGGGTCAAGTGGATGAGTAGCAGTATAAAAGTTGGAGCTGCAAAAAATGCTTCGTTTTTGTTTCTAACTTTTCATTTCCTGCTTCTAACTCAGATGCTTCAATTGAAACATTCATCAGACAGCGACAATGGATTATGACCAAAAGATATAGATGGTTTTACTATGTTATATAGTGGAGTGGACCAACATATCAGAGCTTCTAATGGAGTGGGCATTTTAATCAATAATAAATGGAAAAATAGAATATGAAAGTACAATTTTGTAAATGACTGAATTATAACAGTTAAATTAAAAACAAGTGGAAGCTACTTAAATATCACCAGAGTATATGCCCCTTAAGAAGGCAGAAACAAGAATTTTGAATAGTTTTGTAAGGAACTACAAAAACATCTAAAGGCAGTTAAAGTAGATGATATTTGACCTTGGAGTCTCAGTGGCAAACTCTGAAGAAACATTGATTCATCTAGGCACAAGTATGTTATCTGCAAGGTTAGAAAATAAGAACACCATGGTGGAACAAGAAGCTGTCCTGGAAAAGAAGAAAGCATACTGCGAAAGTTCCTATCAAATAAGTTGGCAGATGCACTCAAAGAATGCAGAGAAAAATCACTTAGCCTGCGTAGCGCAATTGGAAGAACGACGGTACATTGCGCCCTTTGATTGGAATAGTCCTAAGTTCGATTCTCATCGCGACAGGAGGAATCTTTATCTGGACGATTTTCAATCGAAGGTGAGTTAGCCGATCTCATACGGAGGTAGCAGAGTTTTTCATCCCGCATACAGACAAATCAGCCCTTCAGAACATATGCAATTTACAGACATAGAATACCAGTTGTGGTGGAGGTGGGCGGTAGATGGCTTTGATGGAGACAATTCGTAGTAGAGGTTCGGTATAGTGGTTGAGACGGTTGTAGGTGTCCTCCCGCGATTAGTCTTCGGACTCCTTGGAGGTGTCAGGAATAATAATAATAAAATGTAAGAGAGCTAATCCATTTGTGAAAGAAACTAAACGTAAGTCATGGAAAGACTTCAGTAAGAATATAGAAGGTAAATAATCAGGAAGGTGGCAAAATGTTCTGCAGGCTGTTGAAAAAGCTTAGAAATGGAGGAAATTGTACTGTAAAAGGAATCAAAGATGATAAAGATGACTTGAAAACTGAAGATAAGGATATCCTTGATGTCTGGATTGAGGTAGAAAAAGCCGTTAAAAACTTGAAATGTGAAAAGGCAGCAAAAGTAGATAGTATTTGACCAGAAATGCTCAAATATGGAGGTATAAAGTCTTACATAATTCAGAGGACTTGGTCAGAAGGTTGAATTCCAAATGATTGGAGTAGAGCTCTTAGTTCCCATATATATATATATATATATATATATATATATATATATATATATATAAATTAAAAAAAAGAAAAAGAAAAAAGGAAATAAAGCTGAATGTGAGGAATTTCTCTACTAAGTGTTCTTGGTAAGATTATTTATGCAAGCATACTTGAAAAGAGGCTGAAAAAATTGTGAAAGAGAAACTGGGAGAAAAAGAAACTGGATTCAGTCGAAATAGAGGTTGCCAGGATCAGATTTTTACTTTACAACAAATAGTTGAGAAATCATGGGAATACGACAATGATCTCTATGCAAGTTTTTTAGATCTTGAAAAGGCATTCAACAAGGTGCCCAAAAAAATAACTTTTCAAAAACACTGCAGTTGTGAACTAAATGAAACATTATACAAGGCAATACACAGTCTATATTTGAGTTGTGAGTCAGTAGTTAGAATTGAAGGAAGTACAGGAAGATGGCTTGATGTTAAATCTGATGTCAGACAAGGATGTACATTATCTCTACTCTTATTCATCACCTATATGGATCACATTATGAAAGAAAGTGGCGTTAAACCTGATATTACTAAGCTTTTTGCTTTATGCAGATGATATACTCCTAAATGCATGCAAGTCTCCAGGATTCTCTAACTAAATTGCATAACAGTTATAACAAATTTGGTATTAAAATTAGCAATAAAACTATGCAAATAGGCAGTAACATAGAAAACTTGAGTTACGTTTGAATAGAGACCCTGTAGAACAAGTAAAATATTTCAGCTATTTATGCTGTACAATTTTTAGTGAAAATGGCAAAATCTGTAAATAGATAACAGAATAAGGAAAGCTGGTATGGTGAGCAGCCAGTTGAATAAATTTATATGTAATAAGAAAGATATTTGCCAAAACACTAAACTAATAATTATTAGTTTAGTGTTTTGGCAAACAATTATATCCAATCAGTTTTAAGCTATGGATCTTAGTTTTAAGTTAGAAATAAAGCATTTGATCAAAGATAAAAGACCATAAATATGATCAAAGTGATAAATATGATCAAGTGATAAATATAAATATCACTTGGTCATATAAATATCAATTTATCACTTGGTCATATAAATATGACCAAGTTTTATACTATAAAAATTTATAGTTATAAATTTTTATAGTATAAAATTATACTATAATTTTATACTTGGTTATACTATAAAAATTTATAGTATAACCAAGTTTTATCACTTGGTTATACTATAAATTAAAGATGCCAAGAAATCATATGCTTGGTTTCATCCTTTATCCAAGTAAGCAAACAAGTTTGCACATTAAGTAAATTCATAACTGGACTACTCGTATATATAGAGGCTAATGACTTCACATCAATGACATATTGACATATACAATGGAAAGGGCCATTACCCAGATCTCTTTCGACCTTTATTGAGGTGAAAAAAAAAAGGTTGCTCATCATAGGCCTAGAGTAGTTAGTGTAGGGGTGCAAGAGAGAGCCTGATAATATTAGGAGAAAAAAAGACAGATAGATAGCATGAGCGAGAAATGGCTTCAGCTCTTTTATATCATCATACAGCCCCAAAGGCTATCAATTTTTCTTTATCACCAATCTCATATAGATGAACAACCTAAAAACCAATTGAAACTAAAGTGCAAAGGTGGTTAGCCCCATCTGGGTTAACTGTCTTGAGTTGGCCTTCTTCGCCTGGGTTTGCTCTCCAGTCATCCTTGCAATTGACTATAAGACTACATTGAATTAAGAGGATGAAACTATTTAAAAAACCTCTCATAGCAAGAATAGACAGAATTTTATCTCTCCCTAGTGAATATTGCATATTGTGAGTGGTCTATGCCATCTAGTAATAAATTTGATATCTCCTAGAATGCTTCTTTCTAAATGCAAAAAACATCTGACTGAATAATAAAATTTCCACAATACAATATTGTAAAGCATTTGTATATCATTTTGATGGTTTTCAAATCCATGTTTTTCCTAACTTTCTATAAATGATATTTTAATTCATTAATTATAAAAATCAAAATTCTCTTTCCATTGCTGACAGGTGGTAGGTATTGTAAAAAAATAACATGTTCTGTTGTAAATAGTGGCATCCCCAACACATTACATAATCTGTTCCAAATATGCAGAGCAAGAGGGCAGCTGTGGAATGCATGTTCTACTGTTTCCAATTGTTAACAGATGTCACAGATTGAATCTCTGATGTTAACGTACCTCCATTTGATGGCATTGACTGAAGGTGACCATATGCATTTCTCCAAGCAAGATCCTTCCTGTTAGGGTATACCCTTGGAACTTCATCAAGTTATGAAACAAAATATTGTTGTCAGTACCCAACTGTGGAACTTCATAGCGAAAGAGATTAAAGATTTCTTTATACCAAATTTTACTTTTTTTAATGGAAAGAATATCAATTCTGGAGTGTTTTAGCAGTCTTAGAGTTAAGCACAGAATGTTGTAGTATTCAGGAACAATCTTAGCTTTTGTACCTTTATAATCATTAACTCCAAACAGGGGAAGATGAAAACCCAAGTAGTACCAGAGAAGGTTGCAATATTTTATGGATTTTTGAAGCTGTATTGCTTAAATAGCAGAATTTTAAGACTGGAAGTTTAAATCCTCCATGCTTCGTTGATAGTTGAAGAAATTCCTTTTTAACTTCTTGGTATCAGCTAGACCAAAAAAATTGCAGAGGTTTACTGTATAACTGCTTTTCTTCAGCTTCTGTGATGTCTGCAATATTTATTATGTACAACTGAGCAGGAAAGATTATGGTTTTGAGTACTATGGCTTTAGAAGAAAAGGAGAGTGGCCCTATTTTCCAGTCTTCTAACATTTCCAAGTTCTTATATATAAGTTCTTGGACTGGTAATATTGGGTAAGTGGAGAAGGGAATTCGAAGTATAATGAGGGGTTCTCTCTTTGGGATTAGTCCAAAAGAAATGCCTCGAAGATCTCACTTTCCATAAACTTTTAATTTTGTCTTGTCTGCATTAATAATTAATCCGCTGCTTTTGCTGAATTTTTCCAAAATACCAAAAAATATATATATGGAATGATTATCCTTCAAAGTTCCAACTATATCATCATCATATGCTAATACCTTGTTTTCCTTTTTAGTTGAAGGAACTGTTATTCCTTGCACAGCATGTGTATTGTTGACTTGTTGTAAGAAGGGTTCAAGAACCAATGCAAAGAGCAGTGGACTGAGAGGGCAACCTTGCTTGACTCCTTTTTGAATTTTTACTGGGTCTGACAGCACCCCATTAACTAGGAGGTGGGTGGTTGAATTAGCATAGGCTCCTTTGATAACAGATAGCAGTTTTTTTACCTACACCAATTTGTTGGAGGATGTGGAATAGAAAGGGATGCCAGACATTATCGAATGCTTGAGTAAGGTCTACCGATAGCACTGCCATCGACTGCTTTTTCGTGTTAACTAAGTGGATTAGATCACGTAGCAGAAATAGATTAAATTCTACTGCTTGACCTGGTACTCCATACACCTGTGTGCTTTTAATTATATATTTCATTCCCACTTTGAGCCTGTTATTGATAATGTGGAAAAATATCTTGTAGTCAGTATTAGCTAGAGAAATAGGTCTCCAGCTACTGATTAAGGTTGATCTCTATTAGGTTTAGGAATGAGGACAGTATGGCTTGCTACAAATTCACTTGGTATGTGTCCTGATGAGAGAAAGAAATTAAATAGTGTAACTAGAATGGGAAGAATAAAATCCCAGGCCTCACTATAAAGTTCTATTCCTAGACCATCAGGCTCTGGGGGATATTTTTGTCTGGCATCCTTTATAGGCTGTGGTAACTTCAGATGCTGTAATGGGGCTGTCAAGCCCATCTTGGATATGAACAGGAAAGCCATTAATGTTCCAAGAGTTATAATTTCCAACAGTACTATTGTCTTCAGATTTTTGTAGTGTTTTTGAAAGCAGTCAAAGATGTCTTTAGTGGTGGACATGTCTTCTCCATCAACACAGATTTGAGTGATAGTCCTTTCATTGCGAAATTTTGTAAATTGTCTATTGAAGAATGCAGCTGAAGAGCTATCTGCTAAGTGCTGTTGTATTCTTATCTTAAAATTTCTTTCTTCTATTTGTTTCTGCCTTTCCAGTTCTGTCTTTATGTTAATGTTTCTAATGATATTGCTACATTCTATACCATTGCGTTGGTTTGTTATAAACTAGCTTCTCTCTTTATATGGATCTTTCAACTTTTTCCTTTTGATGAAAACCTGTTCCTTTCCCCATTCCATCATAATCTGCTTTACTGTTTGTTTGAATTTTAACCACATATCCCAATTCCAGGTAACATTATTCCAATTCAAACAGAGGCTGGAATTTAGTTGAAAGGATCAAAGGAAAATTTGGTGGAAGTCTCCATGGTCCAGAAGAGATCTCTACTTTTTCCATGCAGTGGAACTTAAGTATAACTGGATTATGATCTGATACGTTGATGTGAAGATGTTTTATCTGAATTATCCTATTATAAGGGAAGAAGAGGTATAAATTTGATCAATACTTTGATTCGTGTATGTTTATACCTGGAGATTAGGATTGCGAATACTCCATATGCCTACTAGTTGAGCATTGTCAAGACATGTTTTTAACTGTGCATATCCCACTTTTCCACTCCTGGGGTGTCTTCCTATTTTGTCTAATGTGGGGTTTTCAATACAATTTCAGTCTCCAACTACTATGATGTAGTGGGCACCATATAAATATGGCTCCAATTCCTGGAAGAATTTTCGTCTAACTATTCCATATGGAGCATAAACATTTATAAACCTTATTACACATCCACAGTATTTCCAATTTATTGTCAAGATTCTGCCTTCTGCATGCCTTTGGATATTACAGAATGACCCATGGAGGGGGGCAAGAATAAGAACTATTCTAGCCCTGTTAAATCTTCCAAAGCTCCAATAAGAAAGAAGTGGATATCTATCTGTTAAACTTTTTATATCTGCAGAAGTATGTTTCTTGGAGAAACAAAAACCTGATATTATGGCGTAGCATAAGTTTCCATATAGTTCCTTGTTTAATTTGCATATGGAATTCTCATACATTTAATGAGGCAATGAATCATAGCATCTCCCTTTCTTCATTAAAGAAAGGAGATGCTATGATTATTGAAGTGTCACTTCTAAATTTTGGATGAGCCCGATGAGGTCTTTAATCTGTGAAGAAGCAATTATGTAATCTGCTTCTTGTAAACTGTTTTCCAGTTTTTTACAGTTGCTTTCCATTACTTCAATTCCATGGCCATCATTTTTGATTTGGAAGCTAGTTATTTTCTTTTCATGTAGATGGTAACTGTACCGAGAAAACTTTGAATCAGTAAACTTTATATTTTCTTTAATTGTTTTTCTTGCTTTCTCTTTATTAGTATGAGTTGGTTCTTCATAATCCATAAATCTTCTGAGCCTGATGAGTTTTCATTTGATGATCCATGGCCTTCTCCATCTTTACATTTTTTTATTAGTTTTTTTAAAAACTTTTTTTGTTTATCTTCAATTTTTTTTATTAATTTGTCTTTCCTTTTTGATGATCTAGTCTGCATATTAAGTTCTTTCAGTTGTCTTACTTGCTTTTCTGTTTCTTCTCCAGTTTCTCTTTGTAGAACAATTGAATGTTTTTTGCATTTCATTGTGTACCTGTTCAGTTGTTATTTTAAGTTCATTATTGGTAATTTGAACTGATATTCCATCAGTATTTGACTGGAAAAGATGCTCCTGCAGATCTGGAATTTTGGAGCTAATTTCTAACTGATCAACCTTTATTGAGGTCTCATCAATGGAAGCCAGACCCAATGATCTGAGGTACATCCTGGAGTTTTCTTCTGCAATTCTTCAAAAATTAACCTAGCCTTCTCACAGATCATTGCCTGAGTTACTGGATCTCCCTTCATCTGTCTTTCACTAATCCAGGTGATAAGCAGCTTTTCCATCCCTTCATTGATTGAAGATCTATTCTTGTCCGAAATCTTCATTGCACCACAGACACCCTAGCACCCATAATCTTCTCTCTCTGTTGCCAAAAACTTGCCACAGTTGACCTAGGAACTCCATACTCTTGAGCTACATCTGTAATTGTTCAACCTTTCTGTACTTTATCTACAATTTCTTCTTCTTCTCTATGCTCAACCAAGTGTGCTTCTTTCCTGAATTATTCCTCTGTTCACTTCTCTTTGGACCCATTCTTAAATTTCACTCAAAAAAAATAATAACTGCTGATGCACAAAATTTTTACTTTCTGAAAAATTCAGAATTGAAAATTAGCAGAAACAATACGAGCAAACACCAATGCAGCCAAACGAGAAATGACAAATTACAAATGACATTGCACAATTCCATGCATGTGAAATTCAATTGTCGAATTGCGAGCAACCATTGTATATGTTGTCATTTCCTGAAGAAGTAAAAACTATGTATAACCAACTTATAAGTTTATCTACCTAGCTGAACAGTAACTATATATATTCCTGTTTGTTAGTATGTTCTTTAACAATCATGTAATCTGATGTGTTACCTTTGCAGTATGTCCTCTCAACTTCAATTCCCTGTCCTCATCAGTTTCCTACCGTTCATTTCCATCAGTATAGTACACAGCTTGTGATCCCTTCTTCCCAAAGTACATCTTTACGCTTGGCCACATTAAACTGGCAGCCTTTACCCATACTGCTAGGTGATTTAAGTCTTCCTGCAGGATCTCTGCAACACCTTCATTTACCACTACTCTTTCCAGTTTAACATCATCAGCAAACAAATGAACATTTCCTGTCAGATCGTTTCCGGTATCATTGATATACAAATTAAACAATAGAGAACCAAGTACTGAGCCCTGTGGTACACCATTGATCACCTGCCTGCCATCGCCTGGATTCAACTCCTCTATAAACTACTCTTTGATATCTGTTCATCAGTCACCTTTTAATCCAAATCACCAGATTCATACCATCCTTATTTGTTTCAATTTATGCAATAGAGTTCTGTGCGGAATCCTGTCAAATGCCTTTTCAAAGTCTAGCAGTATCACTGGCAGCTATTTCCCTTATCCAACTCCATTGTCACTTTATTGTAAAAAGTAACCAGATTACTCGGGCAAGACCTACCCTTCACAAAACCATGTTGGCCCTTATAGAGTACTATTCACCCAGTCCGGAATTCTTTCACCAATTTCTCCAATACCTTAACTTGCACTCCTGAGATACTGACTAGCCTATAATTTGGTACTTCTGTCTTGGAGCCCTCTTTATGCAATGGGACTATTTTGCCTTCTTTCCACTCCATTTCCATTCCCAGTACTGAAACTTAAATTAAGCAGCTTGTCAGAGGAGCTGATAATTCCCTTGCACATTCTCATAATATACTGGTCGATGTGCCTTCTAATCACATGGTTATGTTCGTATTGAGGTTCTGCAATATTTTAATCATCTTCATTTTTTCAGCCTCTATTTTCTTATCAGTCAATGTCACATCTGGCATTGCAATATCACCACCTAGATGTACACACCTGCAAAATTTCTTCATTTATTACTCATTCAGTAATTGAACTATTTAGTTCTGTTACCTCCCCAGCAGCAGCATCACTTTTTAAAGTCATCCTTCCATAGTCATTCTGTCTTTTATTTAAATTAAGGGGATATTTAATCCCACATTATGTGATATCCCCTTGATTTAAATAATTTTTACATCGCCGAAGTGAAGCCTTTTGGCTCTTTATTTCATCAATTCTTTCTTTTACTTTTTACTTGCCACATAGCAAAAGAATGCTTAAGAGTTTCTTTTGGTCCTCGATAACCTTCAACTAGCTTCTCTCATAATTAGTTTTGGCCTTCCTTATCATACGTTACCCTTCTTGCCTCTGCCTTATTATTATTACCCAAGATCTCATGGAGTCAAAGACTCATCTGGAAGGTCCTTTTATCACACACACACATCTCATCATACCATGTCTTAAACACACTCAAACTCCTTGCAGACACCACACTCTCAGGCAAGGCATTCCAATCATTCACAACTCTGCACGAAAAAAACCTGCCTCTCGCTCCCCTACTCACACCCTCTTTATACAGTTTCCAGGGATGACCTCTGGTTCTCCCCTGATCTCCCACTATTCTCTGTAGAACTTCTCCACCATTAATCTTATAACAACCCCTTATCAACTTGTAGGTCTCTATCATATCTTCCCTCTTCCTTCTCTCCACCAGACTCTGCAAATTACATCTTCTCAATCTTTCCTCATACTCAACATTCCAGAGGTCAGAATATACTGTTCATGTGCTTGCAAATCACACATGAAAAGCCATTTCTATTCTTTATAATCTCTTCACAACCTTTTCTTTGTCTGCAAACTCCTGCTTAATGAATTTGTTTGTAGAGGCTTAAGTGCTGTGAGGACATCATGTTGGAGGCTTAATGGATTTTTTACAACACTCAAAAAGAATTAAAATAGAATTTAATACTTCCTATATTTCGTCCTAGTCACTAGGACATCTACGGGGATTACAAAAACAATTAATGTAACATGCACACACAAATCTTACAATACTAAGAAATATAGGAAGTATTAAATTCTATTTTAATTCTTTTTGAGTGTTGTAAAAAATCCATTAAGCCTCCAACATGAGATCCTGCTTAATGAAGCTATTCATTCATCTGACTCCTACATGATTTATCTTTCTGACCCTGAGTATACATTCTGATACTGCTTTCTTCAAAACTCCTTGACTACCTTTTATGAACCATCAACATCTATTCTTTCCAAATTCTTATGCTATGGCACTGCTTAGAGCTGACTCTTCAGCTTGTCATAATCACCTGCTTTGTAATTTCACATATACCACTTAATAGTAAAATTCTGCATGTCTGGCCAAGGTCAAGAATACATAATCACTTTCCCTAAGCAGTGGCTACATAGCTAGATTGGTTACTGTTAAGTTCTCTGATGCCATGATCATATCAGATTATAAAGATTATGAAAATGGAAAGTAAAACAGAAAGTATCAATTGCATTTTCAGTATTGAAACTATAGAACAAGTAACACATTTTAGTTGCTTAGAAATGTAATTTTTGTTATTTTTGTGGCTAAGAGGACTAAATTAATCGCATAAGGACATGATCAGATTCATTTATTTTAAAAAAAGTGCATTTCACACTAACGTTTGTATAATGACTCATTCATTATTAAACTACATGAATTAGAGCTTTTTTTATTTTTTCATATATACTTTAAATAATTTTCTTTTGACTAATTTCCATCGAAATAGTCCATTTAAATTGACCATTTAAATAGTCCATTTAAATTATTATTATTATTCAGGCCTCCATGGAGTCAAAAGACTCATCGTGGGAGGTCCTTCCTAAGAAACACAAAGTCTATCATACCACTCCTTAAACTCATTGACCGTTCTCGCTCTCATCACTCCATCAGGCAATGCATTTCATGGTTCAGCCACCCTCCATGCAAAGAACCCACTCCTCACCGTCTTGCTTACAGTTTCCTTTCGTAACTTCCAGGGATGGCCTCTTGTCATCACTCCTTACTATACTTAACATCCTTGTCATCACTCCATGTCATCACTTCAAATAGCGATCCTAAATATGATATTTTGCTAAATTTCAATTCAGTAGGAAATTATCATTTCAAATCATTATGCCATTTAAAAATTGTCTAATTATTGCCAAAAAAAGGGAAGAAAACATCTTGAATAATTTTTGCCAATAAAAATTGAATTATAAGAAAAATTATCTTATCAACCAGTTTTGAACCCAAAAACCTGTCTTGAAGCTAAACTCTCTCTGGATGATGACTAGAAGTGTTTCAACTTCTTTAAAAGAAGTGAGGGAATGGTGGTGGTCCAGTTCATTGGAGTAGCGCCCATGAAAATTCCTAGAAATAAGACATGCAAAAAGAGAACATCTGTGAGAAAGTGACTGGAGGGAGTTATGTGAGTATAGTGTTATCTTTTGATCAAATTGCCTCTTATCAATACCATCAACCAGTCACTGCCCCAAATGTGAGAATTGTATTTTAAGGTTGAATGGATTTGGGATTTATGAAGTTAGTGACTGTGTTGGCAAGAAGTAGGATTTTGAGGGAAAGAAGGCAACAAGTTTTTTTGGAAGCTAAGATGCCTTAGAATGTGATGTGTTTGTTCCTGGTTAGGCTAGATATCGTCAACTGAAGAGAAAAACCAGTCTTGGATGGTGATCAGGATATTATCAAAAGTAAGAGGGGAGGAGAAGGAAGATCTTTCTTCAGATAAATAAGACATAATTGTTGAACATTTATTTATCACTAGGTTAGACTATAATAGATTTAGTTTAATCCTTTATCCCAGTGAGAGCAAACAAAGTTTGCGCCTGAAAATATCTTCAGGACTAAATATAGTGTTGCACTATCTGGATAAGATAGTGCAACACTATATTTAGTCCTGAAGATATTTTCAGGCGCAAACTTTGTTTGCTCTCACTGGGATAAAGGATTAAACTAAATCTATTATAAAGACATAATTGTATTTTGATAGCACTATAATGAATTCCAAAATAAAAAAAAAATTTTAGCTCTCCAGTTTTACTCTACTTTTTTGTCCACTTCTTCAGGAGAGTTTGTAGATATAAGTTAAATTGAAGATTTATTATATCATATCTAACAGGAATCAAATCAAATCAGCAGTTGAAAAATGGTTTCTACTCCTGCATATCGAAACATGATGTGCATCATATCCAAGGTCTCTGTGTGTAATTTGGTGTATGATTTGCATTGAGTGTTCAGCATTTCTGAAGCTTACTTGAATATTATGACAAAGCAGTTATGCTCCATTTATCCATCTCTGTTTTCTGTCAACTCACGGGATTACCTTGATTGGTTGTATGATAGGCTAATCCAGATTTGTGTTTTCTTCTCTCTTCTGTATCATTAACATGTTCTGATATACAGATCTCTTCAGATTGTTCTGTTTGCTCTACATAATCTGCTGCACAAGCAGTGAATTTTATAATGATAATTACTCAACCTATATTCATCATGTTTATTTGTGAATGCATGTCATCTATATTATCCCTTATATCCCCTGGATTATAGCAACAACCAATTACATATTAAGTCCTGTTGAACTCTGTCTTCTACCAGATATTTTCAAATGTACTGCCCTCTGAATGCCTGTCCCTGTTATGTACTTCTGCTCTTTTTTTTGCCTTTAATTCCTCTATCATTATCAACCCCCATCTTGTTTCTTCTGTCCTCTCCGAAGATACTATGTCCCTTGTATTCTATTCCTATGACATATTATCCTCAGCATAAGCATTAGTGAGACAACCATGGCTCACTAATGCTTATAATTTTTGGCCAAGTCGTGCTAACCGATGCGAAAAACTCCTTTACCTTATTTCAATATTCCTTTCATCCCACAAAAACATGATGCATTCAACCTCCCTTACACAAGGTGTAAGAGAGGTTGAATGCATCATATGATCACTCTCTCACTTACCAACCACTAGGTTGCCTGAACCATGTTCACCTGCATTCTCCCTAAACATTCTAGTTCCCTTGACTTTGTACTTCTGAACTTTCACTGAATAACACTTTCCCAAGACTCCTGATGCCAAATCCATTTAGATGCAAGCCATCCACTTTTTATGTCTTTCCTTCCATCAAACTCACTTCACAAGTCAACAAACTCCACACCATTCCTCCTGCACAATCTGTGCAGTGACTCATTCGTAATCACAGCTCTGTCTCAGTCACAGCTTCCCTCTATCATACCGTGGCAACACTCACAACTTTTACTTTCCCACTTTTCTTTTTTTGCATGCACTAGCAAATTTTTCATGTCTTCTTGCATGCCACACATATCACCTGCTAAATCATTTGTACCAGCAACAATAAACATCTCCACCATACAAAATCCAATCCTTATTTTCATGCTTTTGCACTTTCATACTTTGCTTTCTCACCTCTTTCTTTCTCATCTGTGTCCTACCATCATCCAGGCAATTCTCCAATTACTCAATCTCAAGTTTTGTTCTGTGAAGAACTCCACATAAGTGGAGTTCTTCACTATCTTTTTCATTACCTTCTGGTCATTCTCTTCATTTTTCACCTTGTCATTCATACAGTCACTCATACTGCTTGCAACACTATGTCAATTACATTATCACTCATTTTGTATTAAACCTACCGCTATCACTCTCCTTACTCTCTTTACATTTCTGGCATTCCCTTATGAAGCACTTTCATCAAACAGGTTCTCCAGTTACATTATCCTTTCAAAAATCTCTTTTTCTGTGAAGGCCATACATTTTGCACATGCCGCAGCAAGTGTAATTATGCATGTTGAAATCACCTGCCATTGTTTTGTACATTGCTGCTATACCACACAATGCAGTATACAAGAAAGCAAATATTAAACATTTAAAAATCAGAAAATTAAATGCACTTCCCTTACAGTTAATCACACAAATGCTTATAAATATAGTGATGCAAAAAAAGAATGACTTAATTGATGCTAAAAAGACTTCCAAAAAGAATTTATAGTTTGGCACCGAAATTTACTACTTGCATTATCTTCTATGCCTCTCACAGTGAAAAAATATAACATATAGAATCCAGCTAGAATCCAGAGTTGGGTTGACAACAATGGTATAATCTTTGATGGACAGCATGGATTTGCTAAAGGGAGGTCGTGTTTTAGTAATCTACTTACTTATTACAATAAAGTGACTGCTTCCTTGGACAGAGGAGAAGGATACACAGTAATATACTTGGATTTCGCAAAAGCTTTTGATAGAGTGCCTCATGATAAGTTGACAGTCAAACTAGAGCAGATGGGGTTGGATATTAGATTAGTGCATTGGATTGGAGACTGGCTATCTGATAGGTATCAACAAGTTGTGTATGGGGGTGCAATATCCAGGAAAAGGAAAGTCACTAGTGGAGTGCCTCAGGGATCTGTTTTAGGGCCATTACTATTTAACTTGTATATTAATGATATTGGCGAAGATTTGGATGGAGATATTCAGTTGTTTGCAGATGATGCAAAGTTGGGAAGAACCATAAAGAGTAGTGAAGATGTTGTGGCCTTGCAAGAAGACTTGAATAAATTGAGTGATTGGGCAAGCAAATGGGGGTGTGAGTTCAATGTTGCAAAATGTAAGGTTTTAAAATTTGGAAAACAAAGATGGGATGCAGAATTTATGCTTGGTAAGAATATATTGTTGGAAGTAGAGGAAATAAGAGATCTGGGAGTGATAGTGGATAAGGATCTAAAATTTAGGGGTCACATCGCCAAAATTGTGAAGACAACACAAAGACTTCTGGGAATGATGAGGAGGACACTGACGTGTAGAAGTAGGGAGATTCTTGTTCCATTGTATAAGGCTTTGATTAGGCCACACATGGACTATTGTGCCCAGATTTGGTCACCTGGTTTTCAGAAGGATGAGGAGATGTTGGAAAGGGTCCAAAGGCGACTGACTAAGGTAGTTTCTGACCTCTGGAATGTCGAGTATGAGGAAAGATTGAAAAGATGTAATTTGCAGAGACTAGTGGAGAGAAGGAAGAGGGGAGATATGATAGAGACCTACAAGTTGGTAAGGGGTTGCTATAGGATCAATGGTGGAGAAGTTCTACAGCGAATAGTGGGAGATCAGGGGAGAACCAGAGGTCATCCCTGGAAACTGTATAAAGAGGGTGTGAGTAGGGGAGTGAGAGGCAGGTTTTTTTCGTGCAGAGTTGTGAATGATTGGAATGCCTTGCCTGAGAGTGTGGTGTCTGCAAGGAGTTTGAATGTGTTTAAGACCCGGTATGATGAGATGTGTGTGAGATAAAAGGACCTCCTAGATGAGTCTTTGACTCCATGAGGTCTTGTTTAATAATAATAATAATAATAATAATAGCATGCTTATAGCATAAACTTGTAACATACATATGACAATATAACAATACTTATTGAGAAGTTTATTGAATGCTTGTTATATTCACTTGCTAGATTCATAGCAATAGGCAATTGTTATTACCTTTCCAAAACTCAGGGAAAGATCCATCCAAAACAGTTATTGTTCTATCATCCATACTCTGGCAGACATTGGATCAATTGGTCTGTTTAGAAATATCTAAATCAGATTGTCTGAATGTAAAAAATGCATTCCTGAAACTGAACACCTGGTTTCTTTTTTTTTTTTTTTTGATGCAGCCTAGAGATAAGATTCTAAAGGTTCTTTGAAAGTTGCCTTTCAAAAGACCTTTATAATTGAGGTCTTTTGAAAGGCAACCATAGCAAAGTTGATTATTGCTCTTCATGGGCTCCATATAATAGAATGGATTTGGTTTTTTAGCAGAAAAAGTGTTATATCCACTTTTACTGAAAATGCCATTTTCACTCACATCCAGAGTTAAGGATGGGATATAGTATTATCCCAGCAGTAACAGAAACAAGTCCCCCCCCCCAAGTCCTGCTATGTTGCCTCACCGTGGCAGGGGGGGTGGCCCTGGGCGGGATGGGTGAAGCACGTCAGGAGTATCATTACTCCTGGTAGGGCCTCCGAAGGCATGAAGGCCATCCCACTTTGCCCAGCTAAATGCTAGCAGGCGAAGACAGAAGAGGAGATTGGCACCATCTGTCTTATTTTTACTACCCATTAAACATTCATGGCGAAGGACTTAACACAGCACACCATGCCAGCTCGGACGTCGCCCAGTTCATCAAGGTCCTCATTGCCATTTGAGGACCTGGGTCCTCATTGCCATTTGAGGACCCAGCTAAATGCTAGCAGGCGAAGACAGAAGAGGAGATTGGCACCATCTGTCTTATTTTTACTACCCATTAAACATTCATGGCGAAGGACTTAACACAGCACACCATGCCAGCTCGGACGTCGCCCAGTTCATCAAGGTCCTCATTGCCATTTGGTAGCAGCTCCAGGGGTGGCAATGAGAAGTTAGCGACTGGAGCTACAATGACTACTATTACTGACAAAAAAAAATAATGGAAATACTGGATCCAGATTCAGACTCTGCAACCATTTAATGACTGGAACTTGGAATATTAGGACTCTACTACAATCAAGCCAACTCAAATTACTACAGCACGAAGTAAAAAGATATGAATGGACTGTTATGGGACTTTGTGAAATTCGATGGCCCAAAACAGGAGAGCTAACAACAGATGGACATTTGCTTCTTTACTCTGGATGTGACTACAGCGGTAAAGAAGGTGTCAGGTTTTTGATACACAAATCATCATGAAATTCTGTCATGGAATTTGATCCTAATAGCAGAATTGCTCTAGTCTGTATAAGAGGAAAACCCTCAATATCACCATCATACAGGTCTATGCCCCAACCACAGCCCATGAGGACTCTGAAGTAGAAGAGTTTTATGGTCAACTTAATGCAACAATCACCGGAGTGAATACAAAAGACCTTTTGATTGTACAGGGCGATTGGAATGCCAAAATTGGAACAGACATCAGCAAGGATTATCTTCCATTTGTCGGACTGTATGGCTATGGGGAGACAAACGAAAGAGGTTTTGAATTGATCAATTTTGCCTCACAAAATGAACTTGCCATTACTAACACTCTCTTTCACCATAAACATTCCAGAAGATGGACATGGACTTCCCCTGATGGTAAAACACACAACCAAATTGACTTTATCCTTGTAAGCACAAGATTTAAAAACTCCATCAACCTCACAAGAACCAGATTATTTCCTGGAACCGACATTGGCAGCGACCACAACATGGTCATCACAATTGTGAACATGAAAATGAG
The DNA here is from genome assembly GCF_054136105.1 of Typopeltis vanoorti. Classification (NCBI taxonomy): domain Eukaryota; kingdom Metazoa; phylum Arthropoda; class Arachnida; order Uropygi; family Thelyphonidae; genus Typopeltis; species Typopeltis vanoorti. Next base: position 17,233,389 of record NC_143556.1, read on the forward strand.
ATAAATATTACCTACAAAATCAACTCGTAAAAGATATAATATAAAAAAATTAAAAGATCCCCAAATAAATATACTATATAAATACAAATTAAAACAAATTTTTGACACAAGCTTCAAGAAATATAATAATATCGAATCTAAAACCAAATACTTTTCACAAAAGATAACTGCAGCTGAAGAAATCATTGGATACAAAAGGAAAATAAATAAACCATGGATAACCAAAAATATTTTGGACCTATGCGACGAAAGAAGATATTTGAAATCTCATATTAATAGCGGCGATAATAGAGAACAGTATAAAAATATTACTAAGATTATTAAAAAAGAAATCAAACATGCTAGAAACTTATGGATATTAGATGAATGCAAAAATATAGAAGAGGACTTAAATAAAAATAATTCTAAAAGTGCTTTTCAAATTATCAATAAGTTAACCAAACCTTTTACTGCATTAATTGGAGCATAGAAGATGAAGATGGAACTCCTATCACGGACAACCAGAAAATAGTTGATAGATGGAAATGTTACGCAACCAAGCTTTTTCAAAAGGACCCTCAACTGACTGACAATATTTTGAACAGAATTTTGCCAGGAGGTTTGGAGGAAGGAGATTACCCGATATTAAAAGAAGTCATTACAGCAGTTAGCTCCTCAAAAATAGGAAAATCACCCGGAATTGATGGTGTTACAATGGAACTGATATGCAAAGGAGGTGACATCATCATAGACACCTTACTAAATTTATTCCAGGACGTATGGAACACAGAGACTTGGCCTTCTGATTGACGGACTTCTGTCCTTGTACCTATTCCTAAAAAGGGAAACAGCAATAAATGTAGCAACTACAGAACAATAAGCCTTATTAGCCATTCAAGCAAAATTCTGTTAAAAATACTATTGTCAAGAATTGAAAAGAAAATAGAAAGCAGACTATCAGGTGAACAAGTGGGTTTTTGGAAGTCCAGAAGTACAATCGATCATATTTTTACAATACACATTCTAGGCGAAAAATACATAGAACATAACAAAATAATCTTCACAACTTTTCAGACCTTCCAAAAGCTTTTGACTCAATATGGCATGAGGCATTATGGAAAATTTTAGAACATTATGGTATTGACAACAAAATCATTAGGATTATCAAATATCTTTATTCCTCATCTGATATGAGAATTGAAATTAAAAATTACAGCAGTGAACTGTTCTGGGCAGAACAGGCGGACAGGGATGCATCTTGTCCCCTCTTCTTTTAATTGTTTTCTGGAATATGTCATAGATAAATAAATAAATTTCGTGTGATGATACTGTGTTTCCCCTTTTTACGGGAGTTCACAGTACCATCTAGTCCCCCCAAATTTTATCTGGGCTCCAGAACCGGCATAGGCTGACGAATCAGACCTATGGTTGGGTCAGTATTCCTGACTGTAATCCGTGTGTCCTCAGACCAGTTGCCTGCTTGCAGGATGAAAAACACCAGATAAACTGGCGGAAAAAACCCTGCTGTCCATTCCCAAGACCGGCTAACTTGGCTGTGGCTGAGGAAGATCCTTAAGCTCCTCATGTCATTGACGGGAATCGAACCTAGGACATTCCTTCCCCAGGCATATGGTTGCGAAGCGCAAAACCACTAGGCTAACTGCGCAGACATGTCATAGATGAATCTCTTTATGAATATGACACTGGAATAGCAGTTGGTGGACTAAAAATAAATAACTTGCATTTTACAGACGATATCGATCTTCTGGCAGAAAGTGAAGAAGAATTACAAGAGATAACCAGCCGCATTTTTGGAACATTAAAAAAATATGGATTATACATAAACGTACAAAAAACAAAAACAATGATAACCTCAAAATCAGACATTGAATTCTTAAAGATACAAATGGCAATAAACAAATTGAGAATGTATACAAGTTCACTTATCTAGGAAGCACGTTGAGTTAAGATGGTCGTTCAAAAACCGACATTAAATACCGAATTGCTAAGGCAGTCATGAACCTACAGAAGTTAAAACCATTGTGGGGAGATAACAGAATAGCAATCACAACCAGACTAAGACTAATTGACACCTTGGTGAATTCTATCCTCTTGTATGGTTGTGAGGGCTGGACTTTATTGAGGGAAGATGAGAGGAGACTCCTGTCTTTTGAAATGAAAACTTACAGAAGACTTGAGAATTTCCTGTACCGCTCACGAAACAAATGAAAATGTCCGAAAACTGATCGATTCAATAGACGGGAGAAGAAGGGAAAATATTCTGACAGTCATCAGAAGAATGATGAAATGGTTCGGACATGTGGAAAGGGCTAATGGCATTCCAAAGCAAACACTAGAAGGAATTGTTCCAGGACCAAGGGGCCGACCTCGATTAAAATGGACTGATAACATCAAAAAATGGACAAATTCCTCCCTTTCTCAACTGACATCAAGAACAAGAGACTGGGATGATTGAAGGAGGCTAACAAAGCATATCACCTACCAGCCATGAATGACCCAATGGTCCATTTAGGACTACAGGAGAGAAGAAGAAGAACAGAAACAAAGTTTAGGACTCATATTTGACAAAAAGTTTATCTTCCGTGCATGCATTCATTTATGTGTGCAAAGAAGGTAGACTTCATGAATGCCTACTTCACTGATGTCCTCATTCACTCAAAGCTTGATTATGGTGATTATGGGTCATGAGGCTATGCCTCTACAAGGATCCAACCATCCAAGAGTACTTACTCTTGGATGGTTGGATATTAGCCAACACAAATAGGTACTAGTGCATTGTACGATCAATCACTATTCAGAGCTTTTGTCAAAGCAAATGACCGCTCTCGTTTTGGCAGAAGCATTTGCCACTTAACTATACCTTAAAAATGGCATCTTTGCTTCCCCATCCTATGTGGCTGGCAATTTTTCCATACATTGGGAAGCTCAATATGACACACATCAGCCTGCTATTTGTCTCTTTGTTATGCATGAAAGAGATTATACAAGATCCTGGTATTAATGTAGATAATATCATCCCCACCGAACATGGAAATCTTCCCCCATGCCCTTGCAAGGTTTAACTCACATTGCTGTCTGTTAGTCTGTTTGTTTATTTCATCAGCCTATCTGCAGCTGTTTATTATACACAGAGTGGAGTACACTGATTTCTTACCGGTCTATACAAATAGCCTGAGATGAGTCTGGTTTTGGATCAGCTGTAGTTTTTCCTGACCACATCTCCAATTAGATTCCATTTAAATGTAGTAAGTGTATACTACTGAGCTGCATGCCATACAGCTTGTGCCAGCACATAAAAGAAAATTACTATCAATAACATATGATTTACACTTACTCACTAAATTCTTTACAAGCAGTATGTTTTCTTGTGTTCAATCCGCATTCAATACTCCATCATTTTTTAGTTATTCTTTTAAATAATGGCTCTCGTAGACAGGCTTATACGTTGGTTATGCATTTTCTAAATCACTTAGGGAATTGAACAACGTAGATCCGAATATAAATTAAATTATACTTTAATAAACATTTCCGATATTTCGGCAACGTCACGTTGCCATTTTCAAAAGGAACTTACAAAAAAGGCACGTGCACTCAGGCACTACTACACAGTAACTGAGAATGAAGATATGAAGCTATCGTTCTCCTAGAAGTCCTGATGGTGCCCTCTAGCGGGCTAAGTAGGTGTTCTTGGTCGTTGGGCTGAAGGTCTGCTGATGTATGCCTCCCAAATTTGGGGCAGTCACATGCAACCAAATTTGTTAAGGTTTGGGGAGTTTCTTAGGACCGAGGCTGATTCCATAAATAGTCTTTCGAATTTGTATTTGCTATGATGGCATTTAGTTTAGATTTTTGTTGTTAGATCCTCAACCACATTGATTCAAGGGAAATGAGATTGCAAATGCAGCTGCTAGCTTAGCTCAGACTTTCTCCATAAAACCAAAATTAACCTATCAATGGCAGTCATCATTACAGGAAGCACTAACAAATAAATTGCATGAGATCAAGCCTGAAATTAAGTGTTGGCACTCTAATCCATGTAGGAGGCTACAATCATCTTGCATCTGATCTGATCATAAATATCTTTCATGTTTGTGTACTCATAAAAAAGTATACACACATGGTGCAAAGACAGCTAAAGCTGTGCATAGCCTTAGCTGTCTTTGCACCATTAAGCTTCAAACCAGCCAACCAGCAGAAGGATCATATGTAGAACACAGCATGAGAATGCAAGTCCTGGATGATGTATAAAAGTGTAGCAAAGAGAGGGGAGGGGTGAGAAGGAGATTTTTTATATGGAGTGTGAAGGGGTTCAAGTTTCAGTTTAATAGATTTGCTCACTGCATATGATTGCCCAGAATGAGTCTGTTGAAGCTATTGAGGTTTGTTGTAAAATTCTAGAGAATAATAGGAGATAATTTGAATATGAGGACACATCACAGAAGATTCAAATAGGCTGGTGCTGAGTAGAGAAGTGGGAATGTCAGTTGTTGCTAGGTGTCAAGCTTTGTACTTTGGAGGAAATGGATTGCATTGTTGCTTTATTGGTGGAACTGTACTCCAAGAGATGGCATAACAATTTGTGAAAATCACCTAGAGGATCATTACAATGGCGATGAGTCACACTCGTTGTAGGATGTTCTTCTGTACTCTACAATATACCTGTCACAACTCACCTTGAACTCCTTTAGTGTTGGTGTGCTCACCACTCATGCTAGTAACTTGTTCCATCCAGTTGGAATAAGGTGATTGGACCTTTTAAAGCATTAATCAGGCTGATTCTGGACTACTATGTGCAAATCTGGTCTCCTCTATATCTAGGAGAGAGAAATGCTAGAGAGGATTCAGTGTTAAGTAACTCGGATTATGTCAGAGCAGTGGGATGTTGAATATAAGGATAAGTTGAGAACATGATTTATATTGCTTGACAGATAGAAGAGGTGATATGATTATGACATGAGTTGGTGACAGGAGCTTATCAAATAGATATCGGAGAAGTATTACACAGGATGATAGGTGATAGGCTAATCTTAGAACTGTATGAACATTGTGAGCAAGGAAGTGAGAAATATTGTTTGCATGGAGAGTGGTTAGTGACATAGAATAAATTGCCAGCATGGGTAATGAGCAAAAAATATCAATGTAATTTTGTATCCATGAAATCTAATAACTATTGCTCCCATGATTGTTTTTCTGTAATAATTAACTTTTTTTTTTGCACACTTGAATCTGATACATTAGTGATTTTGTGGTAACGATTTAAATACTTGCAGAACCAGCAAAAACTGACAAAAATTGCAGGATAAAATTTAATGTGTCTTACCTTCTTTTCCTTTGACTTAGATTGAATTTCCTCTGCCTACAAAAATGCTACCGACAATAGTGATTCATAAACTTTAATAATCTGAAGGTCCCGTTTAATTTATTTTTGTAGGACCGTCTAAAGTCTGGAACTCAGTAGGTATGGATGGTGTTTTTTTGGTTGGGAGGAAGGGGCTCAATTCCTGTTTAGAATGCAAAGTAATCTTTATAAGAGCTTTAAAGTTGGTCATAATTAACTGTAATGCCAAATGGCACAGTATCAGCAAGCAGCTATGAAATAGTCTCTGGATTTAAACATTTTTCAAGGTGGTTAATTGTGAATTGGTAAGTAAATTTTAGTAAATTCATGTACCTTACCAACCGCCCTACAAGGTGATATAACCAGGACCGTCACCAGATTAGATCGCACCCTGAGGCAAACAATTAAATATCGCCCCTGATGGATTATAAAACAAAAATATAAGAAAATCTCCAATTGCTATTTTGTTTTTATTACAAGAGAAACATTAATGCAAAACGATTACATAATAATAATAATAAAATGTTTGCTCTACGGGTATATCGCACAATAAAATTGTTTATAAGCTCTTCTAAATTTAAATTATAAGCTATGTCTGCCTCTATCGATATAGTTGCTAGATAACCAATCTTTCTTGGATCATTGCTATTCGCAAATAATTTTTAATCAGTTTAAGATTGCAAAAACTTTTTTCTGCACTTCGCAGCGACAGCGCCTACCACAATATGGCTGAACAAGTGCCCTTATTAAGCCGCGCTGTGAGGCAAGCTGCCTCTATGCTACACCCTGTCGACTTTACTGGATATAACTGATAATTGTGTGCCTCTAATAGTGTCCTAACAGTGTATGCAAAATATCTCAAAACCCGAAGACTGCCATAACCTTCTGGCCTATGTACAAGGTAAATAGAACAAAGAGCTAGAGGATTAACTTACTGCTAATCTTAGGAAATGGTGATATGCTGCAAAGTATGCAACAAAATAGCCATTGATAACAAAACTATTATAAAGTGCTTTAACTGTAACAACAACTATTATATTTGCTGCGCAGGACTAAGTGAAAGTCAGTACAAAAAAAATTATCAAAAGATAGAAAGCAGAACTTGAAATGTATTCCATGCAAATTTTGGGAACAACCAAGCTCACAGCAGTCAAGTCCTTTGTCCCAAACCAGTATGCATTCCAGTGCTTGCAGGCAAATGAATTGCTCTGTCCTGACACTAGTGCAGCTATGTCCATTGCTAATTTAACAAGTGTGATATGTGACTGAAAACTTTTGCTGAATATACATCTGCCAAAATAGACGAGTTTCTATACATGATAGTTGGGCTAACAGAAGAAATCAAAAAACTTAAAACTAAAAATACAGAACTGGGAAATTCCAATTTACAGTTACGTTATGATCTTAAATTAATTAATCGAACTGTTGATCTCAGTCAACAAGCCATAAACAGAAATTTGGAAATAGTAGGTGTCCCTCAAGAGCCCCATGAAAGCATGTATGAAATAATAAAAAAGATTTCACAAAAAATTCAGGTGGATTTTAATGAGAAGAACATCAAAGCAGCCCACAGACTCCATAATGCACAAAATAACAAGCCAAAACATATTATTGTAAAATTTAGATCTAAGGAGATGAGATAGATGACTAGATGAACACAAGAACATAAAATAAAAAATAAGTACTCGAGACATAAGTAGTAATTTTTAAAGACGGCAAAATATATTTGAATGAACATTTGACTGAGAACATGAAGCATCTACTGTATGCAGTAAAAAAATATAAAAGGATAAAGACTATAAGTATCTCTGGATCAAGAACGTTAAACTTTTCATTAGAAAAGATGACACTTTGCATATATGGAGGATAAAGTGTGAAGATGACTTCCAAAAACTAAAAATAACGAAAGAATCCCTGATTACTTTGCGATGGATAATGAGAACATGGATATAACTGCTATTGAAAATAATTGGTATAACTGCTTTTGAAAATTGTATAATTTGTAATGACACAACAGAATTAGGAAGATTTTTATATTTCAATAATGAACCTATTCTAAAAATATTGCATTTAAATAGAAGTATAAGATAAAATGGAACATCTAGAACTAATATTAGATGATCTAAATTATAATGTAAATATTTTAATACTAACAGAAATATGGATAAAGGAGCATGAAGCTAGCCTATACTATTTATAAGGATTTAAAAATACTATTACTGTAGGGATTATAACAGATCTGGGGGGGATTAATGCTCTTTGCTTGAAGGCATTTAACTATTAAACACATTAGCAATACAAAATGGAAATGCTGAGAATGTTAACATTTACTTTGAGAACTACAATTACTACATAATAACTATTTATAGATCTCATTCTTTTATGCCTTATGACTTTATACAAGAACTGGACACTGTACTGCATGACATCGATTATGATATTGTTATCATAATTGGTGACAAGTAGGAAAAATTGATCTGCTAAGTGACACTTTATTCTCTCAATTTCATAGATATATTAGTCATGTATGGCTTTGAGCAACATGTCCCGATGAGGGATTTCAATGATTGTGCTTCGTGTTTGGATCATATGATTGTAAGATCATAAAGTCTGACTAAAATCAAGATAGCACTGGTAAAATAGCGATCACTTTCCAATCGCAGTAAGAATCCATCTACAGACACAGAACATGTCAGTGTCCCTATAAGAATAGATTCAGATATTATAGGACCAAGTAAGCCAAAAATTGAAAGCCAGTAACGGCTGTCTCTTAGCAGATCAGTATGTAATGAATTTTTGAAATGTGAGGGTAGTGCCAAAACAGTGGAAATTCGTAAACAATATACTGGGCAAAAATATCAAAAATATCATATAACTATGCTTCAATCAACGACAGGTATCAGACTGATCTAAAAGAATGAGGGTGACTAGTAGGGTCCCACAGGATTCTGTGCTTGAACCACTCCTGTTTAACTTGTATGATGTTCCAGATGATCTAGAGGGAAATGTTCAATTATCTGCAGATGATGTTAAGGTCAGGTGAAAAGGGGGATTATTTCTAATATAGAATCTTGCAGGCTGCCTTGAGTAGACTGATTATATGGGCAAATGTTAAATGAATGTCAGTTTAATGTTGCTAAGTGCATTTTGGGTTGAAGACATTGCAGACTGAGTACTCTGTTAATAGGTATTTGCTTCAAGTTGTTGATGAAGCTAGAGACTTAGTGATAATAGTGGAAAGTAGATTAATTTAGAGGCTATATTCGAAAGGTGGGTAAGACATCACATTGAATAACTGCAGTGTTGAAAAGAACACCAACTCTATAGGGATAAGGAAATTATTCTTCCACTTTACGAGGCCTTGATAAGGCCGCATCTGGTCACCTAAATTCCACATTGGAAAATATCTAGGATCTGCTAACCAAAATCATATCTGGCTTGTGGAACTCTACATAGAGTTCCACAAACATAGAAGAAATCACTCTGAATGAGTGATTTCTTCAAAGTTTGAGTGATAAGAGATAGAGGAGGGATGATAAAAATGGGAAATTTTGCATCTCATGGCTGGTGGAGGACAAACTCAATGTCATCCCTTGAAGCTGTGTGTGTGGTCAGAAAGAATGTGAAGTTCAAGTTCTTTTCATGGCATGTGGCGAGTGTATGGAATAATTGCCAGTAAACATTATCAGTGAATGTTTTTAAGGAGAGATATGATAGGTATAGGGAACTGCACCTTCCATGGCCCTTCCTCAGTGACTCCTTGGAACTTCCAAAATAATAATAATAAATTAGTCATAATGAAGATGCTCATGTCACGAAAAATTCTAAGAATAAATAAAATCTTTACATCAGTAATCTGTGTTCTATTTTTAATCTAGTTAAATGTGCAGTTCTCCATGGTTAAGGTTGTACCATCCTGCTGGTTGTCATGAAAGGACTTGAGTGCCATATGCTATGCACTTAAATGTCTTAATGAGCACTTATTGTGTAAAACTTTATCTTTTATTGCATGTATTGTTCATTGATTTCAAGATTTATATTGTTAAACTCAGCTGTTTATTTTCTAGGCCGTGATTATCAATAATGCCTGAACAGCTGTTGCATACATTTTTAATGGTAACTCTTAGTGTGATGTGATTCATCATATTTGACCTTTGAATTTAATAAGCAAATAAAACTCATAGCTCTCCATTAATGTAGTCATACAAAAGATTTTTTTTTTTTTTTTAAAAATTAACTGTTCTTTTCAAACCTTTCTTTTTCTCACATTCACACACACATACATGTATATGCGTACATGCACACATAAATGGTAATCTGGTTTGTCATCAAATATTTAGCAGTAACTAATAATTAAATCATTTCAATTGTTAAGTTACTTTTAAGTAGTTACTAAATTTTTAAATTAATAATTTAAATCTCTGCACAGATTTGGTCACTGGGTTTTCATGGTGATGAGGATACAGAAAGGGCCCAGAAAAGATTCAAAAAGGTGGTCAGTAGTCTTTGGAATGTGGAGTACGAGGACAGATTGAGAGAATGTAAATTGCAAAGCTTCATGAATAGGAGGAGGAGGGATATGTTTGAGCCATATAATCTAGTCATGGGTTGTTATACTAAAACCAAACTCCTTGAAAATCCAGACTGGCCTTTCCACCTTAACAATAAGGAAGTCTACAGGAAGCTACAGATTTAAGGCTCTAATATAGAACATTCCTGGAACCCAATCTACCTTGGTGTGACTCTCGATCGCACCCTCTCTTATAAAACACACATTATATGAAATAGAAAAAAACAAAGGCAAAAGTGAATGCAGGAAACCATTTACTAAGAAAGCTTACCTCCTCCAAATGGGGTGCAGACCCTTGCACATTGAGATCTTCTGCCTTGGTCCTTTGCTATTCTTCTGGTGAATATGCTTTCCCAGTATGGTCCAGATCCTACCATGCTGAAAAACTTGACCCAGCATTGAATGAAAGCTGCTGCTGCTTAATTACAGGATGCCTGAAACCAACACCACTAAAAGAGTTGTATACTTTGGCTGGTATTGCACCCCATTCAATTCGAAGATCTGCATTCTCCGCTGACAAAAGAAGCAGACAAATGAATGAATGAATGATGAACGCTATCCACTATTCAGCCAGACCGCAGTGCCCCAAAGACTAAGATCCCAACATAGTTTCCTGGCAACTGTTGAAACACCTCAAAACCTCCCAGAGACAAGACTTCAACAGTGGCTTGCACTATATCCTGAAAATAATACTGGTATTCCAACAGCCGAACATCTTCCACATGGTGCCCACTTGGACTGGAATACTTGGAAAAGCCTCAACAGACTGCGAACGACAGGACACTGCAAACAAAACCTCATTAAATGGGGCTACCTCACTGGCCAACAAAACCCCATTCAATTCGAAGATCTGCATTCTCCGCTGACAAAAGAAGCAGACAAATGAATGAATGATGAACGCCATCCACTATTCGGCCAGACCGCAGTGCCCCAAAGACTAAGATCCCAACATAGTTTCCTGGCAACTGTTGAACCACCTAAAAACCTCCCAGAGACAAGACTTCAACAGTGGCTTGCACTATATCCTGAAAATAATACTGGTATTCCAACAGCCGAACATCTTCCACATGGTGCCCACTTGGACTGGAATACTTGGAAAAGCCTCAACAGACTGCGAATGACAGGACACTGCAAACAAAACCTCATTAAATGGGGCTACCTCACTGGCCCAGATAATTGTGAGTATGGGACAACCCAGTCCATGGAACACCTTCTTTCTTGTCCCTTTCTTCCATCATTCTGCACAAAATAGGACCTTATATCCTGCACAGAAAGAGCAGTTGATTGTGCAAGATACTGGAGGAACATCTGACCATATTTATATAAAAGTTACGTATAGTTTCCTTTTTTTCATATTTAATTATTATTCTGTGTATAATTCACCTACCAAATTTAAGCTGTTCTCATTTGTAATGTATCCTAATTTGTTGTAAATAATGTTGTACCACTTGTGTTTAGATACAAAATAAATAAAATGAGTGGGTTGTTATAAAGTTGACATCGAAGAGATTTTTCATAGAATGACGGGGGGGTGTGTGGGGGGTATAACAAGAGGCCAATCCTGGAAACTGTATGACTAGAGGAGTGATGAGCAGGTTCTTTACATTACTGAATGTGTTGTGAATGTAGACACATTGAATCAGTTTAAGGTACAGTTGGATGAGCTTTGTGTGCAATAGTGTGTACCTCCCACGATGGGTTTCTGACTCCATGGAGGTCAGATATTAATAATAGTATAAATTAAAGATGCCGAGAAATTATATACTTGGTTTAATCCTTTATCCAAGTGTAAGCAAACAAGTTTGCTCCTGAACTATTTTCAGGACTAGGACAACTCGTATAAAGAAGCTAAGACCACATCACTTGCCTTTGTATCCTATACTGCAAAGCACATCTCCTTGTGGACATGTATAATACTATGCATTGGGATAGTATGACACCTTTTGGCTACTCATATATATGTATGAAAATATGACTTCTGCATTACTTCAACCTTAGTATCACCTCTGGGTCTTGCTCCCACTGATGAGACCTCAATAAAGATCGAAACCGGTCTGGGTAGTGACCCTTTTCATAATGTATAGCATCATACATGTCTTCAAGGAGATGTGCTTTGCATTATGGGATACTAAGGCAAGTGATGTGAAATCTTAGCTTCTTTATACGAATTGCCCTAGTCCTGAAAATAGTTCAGGTGCAAACTTGTTTGCTTACACTTGAATAAAGGATTAAAACAAGTATATAATTTCTTGGGATCTTTAACTTATAGTATAACCAAGTGGGAAAAACTTCTAACAATAATAATAGTAATTTATATAAATTAAAATATGCAGAATTTTGAAGGGTCATTCTAGTAAAAAAAAAATGCTCTTGGAACTACTGTGTGTATTCTATTTTTAGAGTATGGGTTATAATTTAAATTTTAAAGAAATCTTTATATAATTTTTCTGTATTTAAGAGTATTTAAATTTCTGAATATCAGCTTGCTTATTTTTTTTTCTCCTTTTCAAGGGATTTTCTGCCTAGAGGATCAGGGATTGTTACAAGAAGGCCTCTGATTTTGCAGCTTATGAACTCCACACAAGGTAAAATCTTGTTTCATCTATTTTAAAATTTGAACAAATATGATAGAAATAGCAGTATGACAAAAAAAAAGTTTTGAAACTGTTGTTAATAACAGCCTGATCCACTGACTTGATGTGGTTCCAGAGGGAGGATGCCTTTTGATCAAATTGTGGAAGCTTAATTTTGTTTGTGTTGAATTAGAAAATACTGGACAGACATTTTTTTTTTATTTCACAGTATTCTTTTTTTCATTTTACATTAATATTTTGGAAGAGAAAATTATATTTTCTCTTCTAAAATTTTATTACTGTAAAATATTGACTGTTTATGAGAGATATTTTGAATGCACGATAACTGACAAGTGCAGTCTCTGTCATAAGAATTATCTACATGTTGATGATAGTTTATTTTCAAACTGAAATATCTGGCAGTATATTAAATATGCTTTCCTTGTGCTAGCATGTAGATAATTTTTAATTTCATGTCACAAGTTTCTCTTAAAAGTAGAATCTCTGTCAGAGATGTATAGAAAGGCTTAGGTGTTGGTATTTTATCTTAGTGCTTAGTTTTTTTTTTTTTTAACAGTTTAATTCACAAGGCAAACAATATGAAAATAAATAACATTTATTTACTTAGAGTACTAGAGAAGTATCAGTAACTACTCAGCATCATTACAGTACAAATTGCTTATCACAGTATGTAAACAGTAACAATTAGTTAATTTTGGGGGACAATTTCAAATTGTAATATGAATGAGGATTACTAGTTTGATATATGGTTTAAATATGGCGTGGAGCTCATATTTATTAAATACTGTGAATATTTTTACAGTGTCCTGAAACACAAAGAACTAAAGTGTTTATTGGTACTCTCTGTTCTAGATAAAGAGAGGTTTATAAGTATTAATTTGATCTTAAAATGAGGTGTCCCCCAGATTTTTGATACTTCAAATCTGTGTGAAGGGATGTCTCAATCATGGTCTGCCAGTCCCAACTTGCTATAATTATTGTGATGAATGTATTTTTTTATGTTGTCTAAGGCAGATGTCAACAGGTCTTCCTGTCTATCCATAGTAAGCCAGGTCACAAGTAGTACTGAACAATTCATATACTCCTTGATGGATGGACGTAAAGGATAGTTTATCCTTTATATGAATGAATGAGGATACTAGTTCGCTATATGGTTTAAATGTGGTGTGAGCTTATATTTATTAAGCACTCTGGATATCTTTACAGATGTGCCCTGAGTATATGAGATAATAACAATTTTTCTGTGTTCTTATGTATTAGGGAATGGAAGAATGGGGAGAGGGAGGCATTTAGTGTTTTATCTATATTTGTAGATATAGCCATCAGCTAAGAAAGTGTGGCAAAGGTAAGTGAGGTCATAAGTGAGCAGTATAATTGGAATGGATAGTCTGGCTCTGTGTGTTTTTATATCATCCATGCGATTTGTTTGTATAAATATCTTCTAGTATGTGTAAGCTTTTTTATAAGTAGAAAAAAAAATGAACCATTTAAAAGGCACATGACTAGTTTATCTAAGAAAGGCAGGTAGTTATATGATTCTCTTTCCATTGGGAAGTGGATTTTTGGATGTTGGCTATTTAAATTCACTAAAATTGTATTAGTAGTAGATTACTGTAGATACAGTACTCTTCAAATGTAGACCCTTCAATTATCAGAATGGCAAGTTTGGATAAATGACAGATCAAATAATTGAAGTACTATTGCATGATGCTCTACAGAGAAGTAGGTTTAACATGCTGGGGGTCATTGTTTCGAAGATCAGATAAATAGTAGATACTATAATATGTCTGGACCATGCGATCAAATAGAATGCATCGCATAATGCAGCCAAAATACTCATCCAGAGTATTTAATAATAAGACGATACACCTTTTTTCTACTTGTATATGGAAAATATAACTTCTTGGGTCTAGCTCCCACTGATGAGGGAGAGGAGGATTCTGCTTTTGGCTTTTGATGAGAACGGAAGTATTATTTTAGACCGAGCCTGATTACATTGCATACAAGGTTTCTCAGTAATCTCTGGCGCTGACACAGTTTGATTCCTACTGTCTCCCCCTCTGCACGAAACATACAAGAAGTCAAACGGCCAGCAGCCCCCACCTGCAATGAGGACCAGTGGTGGATTTAAAGTTTTATAGGGAGGTAGGTTTTCAAATCTGTGGCCAAGTGAGATACTGATACTCCTTTCCCCAATTAGTAGGTTGCTACAAGACTAAATTTTGCTAGTAGACCAACTCAGTCTACTGGACTTTTGCTAGCAGGCCCCTAGTCCTGTGGGATAATATATTGCTAGTAGTCCATCTAGGTCTACAGGATACTTTGCTGGCCCCTAGCGCTGCGGGATTATTTATACTGCTGTCAAACAATTTCTGCTGGCAGGAAATCACCACCCTGACATGGAAAACATCAAAGAGCAGATCCTTAATAAGGAGTAGTCCCTAGAGGTACTGAAACTCATAATAGGCAAGCTTGAATCTGACTGGCTGGGTTTTATAAAGCAGTACATTCACTCTAATGATCAGGATGGAGAGGAGGAGGGAAAATGAGATATCACAAGAACTCATTACTGCTCTGTCACCAAAATCCCCCTGTCAAAACAACTCACAGGAGGAGCATTCTAACAAAAGACTAAGAACTACAGAGGACCATATGGATGAAGATTCACCAACACCAGATGTCCCGAGGAATACCGAAAAGGTTCCACCTGTTATACTAAGGGACAAGGACAAATGGACCACTGTCACATCAGCCCTTAGGGTACATAAAATCTCATATTCCTGGGCTAAAAATCAAGATGAAGGAGTCAGAATCCAGCCAACCTCAGTCACTGACTACAGACAATTGACAAAACTAATAGTCTTCCTTATCACACTTTTGCTTTACCCACTGAAAAGAATCTCAAAGTAGTACTTCGCAGGGTAACCGAAGGTGTCACCTGTGAAGAAATCACTGCTGACCTTATAAGTCGGGGCCTAACACCAGTAAAAGTGAGCAGGATGCTCAGGTCAGATAAACGGCCAATGCCACTGGTGCTCGTAGAAATTGACAAGGCACAGAAAGAGATATATGAACTGACTGCTATCTGTGGCCTCAGAATTTCTACTGAGCCACTAAGGAAAAAGTCATCGATCATCATGACTGGTGACTTTAATGCTAAACATACAGCCTTGTATAGCTCCACAATCAACGACAAAGGCCGAACTCTAAACCATTACTCAATACAAAATTCTGTTGTTGTAGCCGGACCCACAGAGCCCACCTTGAGCAGGCTAATTGAATTTCATATTGAAAAGAATAACATGTAAGAAAGTTTTAAAGCGAATAAAAGTTGAGCAGCTCTCAGACGTGAACTGTAGACTAAAATACACAAAGATTATTGAAGAAAAAATGAATGAGTTTGAGAACAGGAATCAAACCTTGGAGATTCAGTGGCAAACTCTGAAGAAAACATTGATTGATTCTGCCAGAGAGGCATGTGGTGAGGTTGTCTGTAAGGATAAAAAAATCAGAACTCCCTGGTGGACACAGGAAGTTAAAGAGGCAGTGAGGGAAAAGAAGAAACCATACCAAAAGTTCCTGTCAAATAAGTCAGCTTGTGCTCTTAGAGAATATAGAGAGAAATGCAAGAATGCTAAACACTGTGTAAAACTAGCTAAACAAAAGTCATGGGATGACTTTGGCAAGAATATAGAAAATAAATATCAAGAAGGTGGCAAAATATTCTGGAGGTTGTTGAAGAAGCTTAAGAATGGAGGAAAGAGTGCTGTAAAAGGAATTCGAGATGATAAAGGTGGCTTGAAAACAGGAGAAAAAGATATCCTTGAAGTATGGAGTAATTACTTTGAAAAACTGCTAAATGAAACAAGCAGTGACGACAGCACAGTGGTAAAAAACACTGACCAGGCATGCAGTCAGGAATACATATCCATACTTGAAGTAGAAAAAGCCATCAAAGGCTTGAAATGTGGAAAGGCAGCAGGAGTAGATGATATTCGACCAGAAATGCTGAAGTATGGTGGTATAAGAGTCTTACAGTGGCTGCACTGCATAGTTCGGAAAGCCTGGACAGAGGGACGAATTCCCGATGATTGGAGTAGAGCTCTCATAGTACCCATATATAAAAAGGGAAATAAAACTGAATGTGAGAATTACAGAGGTATTTCCCTACTGAGTGTTCCTGGCAAGATCTATGCAAGTATACTTGAGAAACGGTTGAGAAGAATTGTGGAAGAAAAGCTTGGTGAAGAACAAGCTGGATTCAGGCCAAATAGTGGCTATCAGGATCAGATCTTCACTTTACGACAAATAGTCGAGAAAGCATGGGAATATAACAAAGATCTGTATTTAAGTTTTGTCGCTCTGGAAAAGGCATATGACAAGGTGCCAAGAGAGAAGCTATTCAATACGCTGCAGTTATATGGTGTCAATGGGGCATTATATCAAGCAATACTTAGTCTTTATTTGAGTTGTAAGTCAGCAGTTAGAATTGAAGGAAGTACAGGAAAATGGTTTAATGTTAAATCTGGTGTGAGACATGGATGTACATTATCCCCTCTGTTATTTATTATCTATATGGATCACATTATGAAGGAAAGTGGTATTAAACATGATATCAAAATTGGAGATGTTAATGTCAGCTCTTTGCTTTATGCGGATGATGTTATACTTCTAAATAAATCTGCTACAAGTCTGCAAGATTCTCTGACTAAATTGAATAGCTGTTGTAATAGATATGGTATGAAGGTCAGCAATAAAAAGACAAAGACAATGAAAATAGGCAGAATCATTGAAAATGTCAACTGTGTTGTGAATGGAGAACCTGTGGAACAAGTAAAACATTTCAGCTATTTAGGCACGATTTTTAGTGAAGATGGTAAATTAAATATAGAAATAGACAACAGAATCAGCAAAGCTGGTATCGTGGGAAGTCAATTGAATAAATTCATATGGAATAAGAAAGAAATTAGTCGGAATAAGAAAGAAATTAGAAATTTAGTGTTGACTAAATTAGAAATTAGTCAACACTAAATTAGCTGTATACAAGACTGTGTTCAAACCAATTTTAACTTATGGATCTGAGAGCTGGGTCAGAAGTAAAACACTTGACCAAAGACTAGAGACCGCAGATATGAGAGTCCTGAGAAAGATTAGAGGCGTGAACAGATGACATCAATGGCAATATCATATTAAAAATGAGGATATTAGGAAAGAACTTGACATTGTCAGCATCCAGGAATGCGTTAGCAGAGCTAATCTCAGGTGGTATGGTCACTTAAATAGAATGGGAGAGGAAAGATTAGCAAAACAAGTGTTCTCTGCCAGGTTGGCAGCAAAACGACCCAGAGGAAGACCAAGATATAGGTGGATTGATACGGTACAAAGTTCTTTAGATGATAGAAATATAAGATCTGATAATGTTGGAGTCTTGACAAGTAACAGACTGATTTGGAGGAAAATTGTAGATAGGAAATTAATAATGATGTAATTTTTTTCATGTAGCACTATCATATCCTGTACACCCCTTGAGGGTACATGGCAGGAATTTGATGATGATGATGACCAAGAATATAATTTCTTGTTAAGTATAATATATAAAGCCAAACTATTGGTTTCAGTATAACTGTGTGGTGCTTGATCCTCTAAGAGATGTGTGTACAAAATGGCTAAAGGGTGAAACTGAACTTGCATACTTTCTTTCTTTAGCTAATGGCTATAATTCACAAAAGATAGATAAAATGCTAAATGTCCACCCAGCACAACGAGACCACAGCAAAACCGTTACTGTTCCATATATTCAGGACATGTCTGAAAAGATAACCAGAATGCTTAATAAATATAAATCAGCAGCAGTCATGAAACATTCCTCAAATTTCAAGTATGGCTGTGTCAGTTTACCAAAAATCTGGGAGACAGTCTTTTTAAGATCCAGTTAATGTTTTTAAACCTCTCTTTATCCAACCATAGATGGCAATAAAAAAGAACTAAAGTTCTTTTTTGTTGTCTATTCTAGTTTTAAACTGTTTCCACTATTAACTAATTGTTGCTGTATATGTACTGTGACAAACTGTTTGTGCTCTGAAGATGCTAGGTGAAAAACCAGCAAAATATCAGCAAGTAAATAAATATATATATATTTTTTTTATTGGCTTGTGATGTAAATTAAATTAAAAAAATCTGAGATTAATTGCCAACATCTATGCCTTTCTGCATGTCTGATGATTCTTCATCAGAAATTATACACAAAGCATGGAATTCAGTAAGTGGAAATTGAAACTGTCCTGGCAGCTAAACAGATTAGCCTTCTCAAAAAGATGCCAAGACACTAATACTATCCTTAACCATGTCAAAATTAAAATTGTTTTGTTCAGCCATTGCTCAAAGTATTTATAAATAGGTTAGTCTGTTGCAAATATGTGAACAAATCAGTGCAATGCTTTCAAAAATAAATATAGTTGTCAATGCTCTATACATTGATATCTGTGTGATATTTTAAATCCTGAGCTGTGGGTGATCCTTCTCAATATCTTCAAAGTTGTGACAAGTAAGGAACTCAAAAGCTGGCACTGGAAGAAATTTAAAATCCTTTGCGTGCTGTGCAATTCAAATATAGTTGTGGCTGCAACTGCAACTATATCAGAATCACATCTTTTGTAAACTTATCGTTAATCTTTATTGAAGAAGCTGTCGACACATTTAGTTGAGGTCATAATTACGCTGTTACTCCTAGGCAAGTTCAGAATTGGAAATAATGTTGTCCTATATTCGTTTGGATGTAGTAAATTCTGACCAAATTAAAACCTCCCAAAAAGTAGTATTCCTCATAAAGAAATCTCATTTTGTTTTCATATAATGAAAACAAAATATCATAAATTAATTACTATATAATTAATTTGTAATGTATATAATTAATAATTATAGTAAGTCCGCACAGTTAGCTTAGTGGCTTTGCGCTTCGCAACCATATGCCTGGGGAAGGAGTGTCCTGGATTCAATTCCAGTCACCGACATGAGGAGCTTAAGGATCTTCCTCAGCCATAGCCAAGTTAGCCGGTCTTGGGCGTGGACAGCAGGGTCCCCCCCAGTTTATCTGGGGTTTTGCATCCTGCAAGCAGGCAAACTGGCCCCGTGAACACACACACATGAATCTACAGCCATAAATACTTAACCCCTCATGAGGGGGCTCAACTCGCCCCAATAGGGACGGGGGAGAAAAGGGAGGAAACTCCATATGAATAAATAAATAAAATAATTATAGTATGCCCACACTTCATAGAGCTTTGCTTGGTGCCAAGATTAGTCTATTCATGCTGAAGGGGAAAAGAAATGAAGGATGTATGAATTGATCGCCAACAAAAGAAATCACGTGCTTTATAGATAAAATTTTCCAACTGTTATACAAGCAAAATAGTTACCACTTTAAAAACTATAATGATCATAAAAAGAGAAGTTAATTTTCTGATGTGTAATGATAAACAACTCGTCCCACAATACGGATTGATTACCCTATTATCGGAATGGATTCTCCTTTTTTGTGACATGCGCAGAAGTGTCTAAGAGTCTCGAATATTTGGGTGTACTATACTACAAGATCATTCTATACATATTCATAGATCATGATCTTACTAATATTCAAAAGAATAAAGTTGCTAAATTACTAAAGAAAGTTGCATCTTGGCCCAAAGAAACTCAGAATACATGCATGGAGCACCAAAAATTCACCAACTCGATATCCCTATGCATGTAAAAACTTGCTGAACAGTTAGTAAATTACTTGCCACTCTTTGTAACTCTTCCTCCTTTGTAAAAAATTCTGTTCACCAGAAAACGTTTTTAAAAATGTCATCTCAAAATCTCATAACCAATTAAAAAAACCTCTGAAGTTCAGACATAATTATTAGCTATGATATCACTTCACTATTTATCAGTGTACTATTAACTGAAATTGATTTGATTCCTGTTTCTTCCCCCCCCCATGACATATTTGAATTATTAAATTTATAGTATATTCTGGTTATTTCAAACAGAAAGGAAAAATATAAAGGAAAAGGAAAAACCTCTTTTCTCTCTTTGGACAATTCTCATATAGCACACTTAGAGAACCAAGCACTGAACACAATAATAAATTTAGTTTAATCCTTTACCCAAGTGTAAGCAAACAAAGTTTGCACCTGAAGTATCTTCAGGACTGAGGCAACTCGTAAAGGTGGACCAAGCTCTCATCATTCCTTGTCTCAGTATCTCCCATAATGCAAAGCACATCTCCTTGCTGTCATGTATAATGCTATGCATTAGGCGAAGGGCCGCTACCCAGACCGGTTTCAGCCGTTATTGAGGTCTCGTCAGTGGGAGCCAGACCCAGAAGTGGTGATACTAAGGCAGAAGCAATGGAGAGGTCATATTTACTTATACGAGTTGCCAAAAGGTGTACTACCTTATTATTAATTTACTCTGGATTTAGAGAAAGATGTTGGAAGTTTATTTTCCACTTGGTTAGACTATAATAAATTTAGTTTAATCCTTTACCAAAGTGTAAGCAAACAAAGTTTGCGCCTGAAGTATCTTCAGGACAGACCAAGCTCTCATCACTCCTTGTCTCAGTATCTCCCATAATGCAAAGCACATCTCCTTGCAGACATGTATAATGCTATGCATTAAGAGAAGGGCCACTACCCTGGCCAGTTTCGACCTTTATAGAGGTCTCGTCAGTGGGAACCAGAACCTTTCTCTAAATCCAGAGTAAATTAATAATAAGGTGGCACACCTTTTGACAACTCGTATAAGTAAATATGACCTCTCCATTGCTTCTGCCTCATCACCACGTCTGGGTCTGTCTCTCACTGACGAGACCTCAATAAAGATCAAAACCGGTCTGGGTAGTGGCCCTTCCCTTAATGCATAGCATTATACATGTCTGCAAGTAGATGTGCTTTGCATTATGGGAGATACTAAGACAAGGAGAGATGAGAGCTTAGTCAACCTTTACTACAAGTTGCCTCAGTCCTGAAGACACTTCAGGCACAAAATTTGTTTGCTTACACTTGGGTAAAGGATTAAACTAAACTTATTATAGTCTAACCAAGTGGAAAATAAACTTCCAACACTCAACACAGCCACACTCAAACCAGTGGTTTTGCTGTGCTACGTAGATGATGTGTGTGCTATTTGACCACATATTAGATACTTTTTAAGTGTATTTAAATAACATTCTAAAATCCACTTCGCAATGGAAAAATAATCAAATATACTATGTCCCCTCCTATATACACTAGTCATAGGCCTTTTAATCAGTTCATTATATATAGCATAACGGATTTACTCGGCTGAGAGACATATTTTTTAAAAAGATTAAATGACTAAAAGCGGAGAGATAAAAAGTAAAAAATACTGTAATACTGTTTTAATTCAGCATGACAAGACTGGTTTCGTCTTCAAGAAGACTTCTTTGGGTACACAATAAGAGAGAACAACCAACAAAAAATTGTGAAAGAATAAAAAAGTCTAAACATCAAAACGTTAGCATACAAAATCTAAACATTAAAGTGTTAGCATATGAACATTTGAAGCTGTTCTCTGTATCTCCTCATTGTTGGGAATGCACATGCATTCAAAATCTTGTGAACGCAAAGTTGGATGGCAGCACAATGGCAATCTGAGAGATTATAACTCAGGTTGTTGTTAAGATGTATCTGATTAAGGATGATTTCTTTAGATTCCACAATTCTTCTTTCTAGTTCATCATAGCAACAAAAGATATTTTCAGATTTCTCCCATAAGACTGGATGAATGAGGTTTTCCTCATTAGTGTTAGCAGAATTCAGAACATGGATTGACAGAGCACTGGCTCTTGTTCTGCCATATGTGACGTCTCTTTTATGTTCTTCAAGACATAATTCGATGGATTTCTTCATCTGGCCAAAATAAGGTTTATCGCAGTTCCACTAAATTCAGTAAATGCCGGGATATTTAAGGTTGTCATGTCTTTGTTTGGACCTAGTTAGCAAGGAACAGAGTTTCAGATGAGGAGTGAATAAAGTCCGGATGTTGTATTTCTTAAAAACTTTGGCCAATTTTGGTGAAACGGAGCTGATGTATGGTAGGGAAATATGGCCTTTTTCACTGTTTGTATCTTCAGTATGATGAGGATTGAATTCATTGATTCAGCATGGTGGATTGAAAAGTAACTTATTAATTATTTGCTTTGAATAACCATTTTGTTGAAAAGTAGTAAGAAGAAACTGAAGTGCTTTGTTAATATCTTCTTCTTCACACAGGAATGAATGAGCACGTTTGCCTAGCATAGAGGTAATACCAAGTTTTTCAGGTGGATAGTGATGAGACTGTGCATGGAGATATCTGTTGATGTGTGAGTTGGTTTTCTGTAAATTGAGATTTTAATTTCTCAGAAAAGCAAGTGAGTCTAACATCCAGGAATGGGAGGGAGAGAGAGAGAGAGAGCCACCAACCTCTAATTCTGCAGTAAATTTGATATTTGGGTGTTGATTGTTGAGGTGGTCAAGGAAGTTCTTTAGAGATTCAGGACCGTGGCTCCAAATTAAAAAGATATCGATATATCTTTTCCACATTTCTGATTTCAAAGAAAAGGAGGAGATAGCTTTTTCTTCAAAAGATTCCAAATATATGTTTGCCAGTATGGGCGATAATGGGTTACCCTTGACTAAACCAGATTTTTGATTGTAAATAATGTCTTTAAACTGGAAATAGCCAGAATTAATACAGTGAGTTAATAAAGATATAACGTTTTTTGATAATTTATCTTTCAGCATAAGAACTTTCTCTGTAGGTACATTTGTGAACATGGAGATGACATCAAAACTATCCATAATTTCTTCTTTTTTAATATTTATGTTTTTTACACTTTAAACAAAATCAACAGAATTTTTGATAAAAGAAGAGGGCGAGCCAAAAAAAAAAAAAAATTAAAACAGCATTTTTTACTTTTTAGCTGTTAGCTTTCAGTCATTTAATCATTTAAAAAAAAAAAATATATATATATATATACAGGGTGTTCGGGATAAATTTGACAGTTTCGTAAGGAAAAAGAAAATCTTCTTTGTATCTATTAAATTTAATGAATTGACAAAAAAACATTACAGGCAGAGTTAATTACAATACTATCAACAAGATTTACTCAAAATAACCACCATTAGCATCGATCACAGCTTCAATTCTGCTTCGGAACCTCGAACAAGCTGATGCTACAGTCTCCCTGGGAAGGGCCGCAAAAACTGTTTTAATTTTATCCATTAACTGGGCTTTTGTATTACTGGAAGTGCGATTGGTGTCTTTTTCAACTGCGCCCCATACAAAATAATCCATGGGGTTAAGGTCTGGGGAGTTTGGAGGCCAAACATTTGGACTGGTGAAGTCGTAGAAATTTTCAGACAACCATTTTTGACTTTTCCCAGAGGTGTGGCAAGGGGCCGAATCCTGCTGCCATACATACGGCCTACCATTGGCTACCCTTGTTATCCAGGGCTTGACTACAGTTAGCAACTCCACGAACAAAGCCCGAATTCCAATGCCAGGGTTCTTCAACACCTGTTCCTGCAGATTTGCGAGGAATTCTGCTGTACGAACGCAATCAGATCGTCTGCTAGGGATCTTTCTTCTTGCTACATCCTCGTAGTCACCATTGCAAGTCTCTAGTTCATGCCTGATTGTTTTTACTGTATTCAGGGAGCATTGGGCAGCAGTCGTAATATCCTTATTTTGATGGCGGGCACGAATCATCATGATACAAGTTATTCTCTTCCATGATTCAGGTGGGTTCCAGCTATCCATCCTTTCTGACATCTTGTATATGAATGAAGAAGGGTCCAAACTTTTAAATGAAGAGAAGTGTGTGTTAATACATGTAACTTACGGGAAAATATAATTAATTATAAATATGTCAAATTTATCCCGAACACCCTGTATAACATATATATTATTTTAAAATCTCTCTCTCTCTCTCTCTCTGTGTATATATATATATATATATATATATATATATATATATATTCTCTCTCTCCCCACCCTCTCTCCCTCTCTCTCTCTCTCTCTCTCTCTCTATATATATATATATATATATATATATAGATAAAAAGTTTTAATGACTGATACCGAGAGATAAAAGGATGACATGGTATATTTGAAAAGATACTCTCGGTATCAGTCATTAAAACTTTTTAATAATATTTCCCACTGAGTAAAAATGAATTATGATAATATATATATAGATATAGATATATATCCGTGGCATTGCGTGATCATTTCGGTTGGGTGTACTATCAAGTTTTCCAGGAGGGGGGAAGCTTGGAGACAAATATTTACATCAATAAATTTTTATAATTATTGATTTAGTTAAATAATTACATCAATAAATTTCTTTTAGCTTTTTTTTTTATATAATTATTTGTCGATGTAAACTATAAATACGTTATTTTCATTTTGCATCGATTTTAATGATCTTTAATTCTTGGGGGGGGGGTGTTCAGAATTAATAGTTTTTAGTACAATTTCATATATTAAAAAATTGATGGCATATTTTATTAAAAATGAAATAATTAATTAATCCTAAATTAAATTATTTCAGTTTAAAAGCAAAAAAATCCTAAAACTAACAAGTAAAATAATATTAAATTACATACACTTTTTAAAAATGTATTTTTTTGTTTAAATTTGTTTCACTATAAATTTACAATTCACACTTCACTCTGTAACTTACTAGACAGAGGGCAAACTAACCGGTCACTGTTCACAAATGAAAAAGATGAACCAAAAACAGAAACACGTGTTTTATTACTGCAATAAAACACGTGTTCTATGGCTACCCTGCAACAACCCAACCCATAATAAAATTTTAAGACAGATAAAGTGTTCCCAGGGTTGAGAGTGTAAGATTACATATCTCAATCAATTTTACGATTATAATTTGTGGAATTTTTTAACCCATTCCAGGGGAAGTGCCTCGTCCCCCCCCCCCCCTGCAGACGATCATGATCGTAGGATTGCATTTTATCGATGTATGAAAGTTTTGAGAGGGCATAGCGCATCAGCCCTCATCTTAATTGGTCCAATGCAATTAATTGCAGGATAACTTTGAACACTTCTGCGTAGATTGGGGGATCAATCTGTTTTATGATTGATTAGAAAACAACAATGCAGGAGAATGCTATATTTGGTTGGTATATTTAAAATACTCAAAGATGAAAATATGTGAACCATCATTTATATGAAGTGAGAATAGGAAGGAATAAGTGTGAGTAGAAACACTTTCATTAATGGTAAGGAATAATTAATAATTATCATTTGTGATATGTGTGTGTTCTATAAGTTGCTGGGTAGAGCAAATAGCACGATCCTATAAATTCTAAACATGAATAAGTGAATTTATGAAGGCATAATTAAAAAAAAAAAAAAAACTTATGAGAGAGAGTATTGCAGGAATAAATATGGTTTGATGGAGCAGCAAATCATCTCGGAAAATTTGTTGCACATGTTATGTGTATTTCTCTGGTTTGTGTATATTCCGCTCCATTTTCCAAGAATTTTTTTTTGTTTACTGAGACTCAGTATACATAACATCCGATCATTATTGGAATTATCCACGCTTTCGGGAATCCTAAATTCATTAGTTTTTTTTTTTTTTTTTAGTATCAGTGGTTCTTCTGGCTTATCAATCTCACATATGCTGGTATTTTGTTTTAGATCAACAACGTCTTATAATGCACAGAATATTCATTTTTATTCAGGAATAGATATTTTTTACTGTCTGTTGTTTCCGAAGACTAGAATAAAAAAAAGTCTCTGTACCGTTAAAAAAACTTTTTAACTTCAACAGATGCTATACTGCCCAAGCAAAAGAAGAAACAATTAGCACATTTCTCCTTAACATCCACTTTCAGATTTTCAGTTCCAGAAAACATATGTAACAGCTGTTTGTAATAAAGCTGTCGGATATAGTAATCTCTCAACTCATGACAGTGACAACATTCAATTGGATCAGTTGACACTATAACCAATTACAGCCGCTAGGTGCTGAGTGAGCTCAAAATTTAAGCTCACCTAGTCACACCTTCTCAGCAGTTTAAAAATAATACAAAGCTAAGAATTTGACAT
Source organism: Typopeltis vanoorti (assembly GCF_054136105.1). Taxonomy (NCBI): domain Eukaryota; kingdom Metazoa; phylum Arthropoda; class Arachnida; order Uropygi; family Thelyphonidae; genus Typopeltis; species Typopeltis vanoorti. The sequence continues at coordinate 17,260,015 of NC_143556.1, forward strand.
GCTGCGCCCTCTTTACATCTTTTCGAATGGCTCAATGGTGTATGCATTTTGAAAGCACACCCGAGCTATTAACGTAAATATGATGCAATGTTTACTCGGTGAAAAGTGCCTTCTTCATGAAGCACTAATGCTTTATTATCCTCGTGAAGAGGACAATGAAGCATTAGTACAGTATATTGTGTTTAATTTTAGGAATCGCGCAAAGTCTGCAAACAATTGAGCGAGTCTTTAATGGGAATAAATGCAAAAATATAATATCGGTGATATATATATGTATATATATAGAGAGAGAGAGCACACCTATGCATACTGGAAGATACTTAAACAGTCACACTATCATGCAACACAAGAGTATTATTATTATTTATATGGGTGAAAGTCATAAGACCATGGAGTCAAAAGACCTATCTTGGAGACCCACTCCATCCATTAACACAATACCTATCATACCTTAAACCTGTTCACTGTTTGGAGCTCACTCTGGCAATCCATTCCACTCATTTACCACTCTCCAACTAAAGAATGTAGTCTGCACACCCTTACTAACCACACTCTTAGACAACTTCCAAGTGTAAGGGTCACACTTGTATTTCCCTTACTCCCCATCTATTGGAAAATTTTTGTCAATTTTATACAATTCCTTTAGTAAGTTTTTTTTTTTTTTTTAATCAGCTAACGCCTTTTTATTCCCGTATATACGGGAGTAGGCGAGGCCATTTAGCCCTATCTAACTTTTGGAGACTGAGTGGGCAGTTCAATCTCCACTGGTACCCAATCAGAGACAGATGGCCCAAGGCTATCACTAATTAAGTGGTACGCAGTGAAGAGAGGCGGCTCAAATGTGCCGCCATCTCGTGGTCTCTAACCCTAACACAATATATTTAATGTCTGAAATAATGTGGGTTCTACGGTCGATTTTCTTGAATTTACAGGACGAAAAACCCGAGTTTCCGGGAGGAAAAACCTGCTTGCCCGTGCCAGAGATCGACTAACTCGGGAACCGGTCGAAAAAAGGCTTAGAAAAATTTCCTCTAGTCGCCGACTAGACTCGAAACCAAGACTTCCTTCGTGCGGCCTAGCGCGATGGTGTGCAAACGCCACATCCACTGAGCTACACAGGCTCAAAAAAAAGAAACTTATAACTTTAGTAAGTTATAAGTTTCTATTATATTCCCTCTCCTTTGTCTATCAGCCAAACTCTTCAACCCACACTCTGTCAACTCTGGAGATACTAATTGGGCTGTAATTTGCTACTTCTGTTTTAGAACCGCCTTTATGTAATGGAACTATCTTACCCTCTTTCCACTGGAGCCTTGCCAGAGCTAAGACTTAGATTAAACAACTTCATCAGAGACACTTCCAGCTCACTTGCACAAGCCCAATGTGGAAGCCGCACGCAAACAAGCAGCAATAAAATTAAACCAAAGGGTTGAAACTTTGTGTCAGTTGAGCCCATCTGTGCGATGCGGAAGCGGTACACAATCAGTAATGAGAAGTCTCGTCGGACTGATAAACAGGTGAAACACAACCCTGACATGAATGTGTTAAAACTAAGAAATATATAGTGGATGTTGTTTTGGTAGTTTCAGATATTTTGGAATTTGGTTGAAGAGAATCAGCATTTCAACTCAACAATTCTTGGCTTTCCTTTGTCCTTGAGTGGTGCAAGATTTTTGTTAATACTGCACCAATCATATGCACTTTTTCATAGCTGCTCTATCTCTACTGGCCTACCATTGCTGTCCATTTCGCTCTCTGCTTTGACTTCTCATTAGTCATTCGTGAAGTATTGTTCATTAATAATAATAAAACAACCTTCAGATATGAGGACTGATACAGCCATTATTCCTGGTGGTCTTACACCTTGTCTACAGCCCTTGGATGCTTCGTCAACAAACTATTCAAGGAGTATGTACAAAAAATTCTACATGGAATGAATGGCTGCCGGTGGCTACAACCTGACTTCGGCAGGAAAGGTTAAGAGAACTGTGTTGTGCAACTGGATTTTGAGAGCTTGGGAAATGATTTTGCCAGAAATAATTGCCAAGAGTTTTTTTAAAAAAAACCAGCCCTGGATGGGAGAGAAGATGTTGCTATTTGGGTAGATGACTTTGACGATGCACATAAGGAAACTGCTCTCGAGGCCGGAAGTAGCGATAGCGAATAGGAGATTCTGGGTAAGTCATACCCATTTTCAGTTTTATCCTGAAAACTTTAGTTTCTGAAAATCCCTGCATATATCTTGCACCATGATTTTTTAACCTTAATTTTTGGGGAAAAAAAGCGCGAGTTATATTCAAGTAAATACGGTAATCCCTACTCGGTTTCTCCTCCTGATCCCGAGTATGCATTCTGATACTGCCTTGTTCAAACAATCCTTGGCCACTTCCCATGCACTAACGAGATTCATATTTCACTGCTCACATGGGATGTCAAAGAGAATATATACAGAAGCATTCATTTTCGTGTTCTTTGAGCAATGTCTTCAGAGGAACCACGTTCTCCTACACGGATCCCCATGTGGAAAATGGACCAGGCCGACTGGAATACCTTTAACCATTTTGCCAAATTTAATGCTGATACAGTCAGTCAAACACCTATCATTGAAGCAGTAAAGTATGTAACAGATTGTATTGTCGAGGCAGCAAAAGCCTCAATTCCAAACGTCATCTCGATTCACACTCTAAGCCTTGCTGGAATCCAGAATGCCAGGCAGCCCCCCCCCCCCCCCCCCCATCAAGAGCATGGGGTATATTTCATAAATATCCCACCAGATCAAATTTCATAGTTTCTAAATGTACTTGGGCATGTTATGTGAGACATCAGAGTCAAAAACAATCTTGTTTTTTGACTCCCCATTTCACCTCATTGATTGCAAAATGCAGTGTAAAAATTGTATGGGATAGTCTGGAAAATGAAATGCAGCTACAGAACACATTGTCTATCTTAATGGATGTATTGTTGCTGATCCCAAACCATTGCAGACACTTTTGGGAGAAAATTTTGTTAGAATCTCAGCAACAGCTTCATAATCCTCTTGCATTTTTAATATTGAAAGAGCAACAAGAGAAAGAGTGACTATTTTTCTACCAATAGGTTTGAGCGATACAATTAGCCATTTGTCTTTTTGTCCCCCCCCCCCCATTGCAATAGGTCCTGATGACCTTCCATCGTCTTCTATGGATCTCCTTCTCTTAATATGTAACCGGGAAAGGATCCAACACAAGCAAACAATTATTGACCTATTGCTCTGACCAGCTGTCCTTGTAAGATATTAGAGAAAATGGTCAATGCCAAACTTCTCTGGTATTAAGAAAGCAGCAGTCTCCTCTCCAGTGCTTTTGTTGACAACGTTTGACTTTGGACCTTTTAGTCTGTTTAGAAACTTGTATAAGGAACTCATTCCTGATACAATAACATCAGGCTTCAGCATTCCTTGACATGGACAAAAGCTTATGACACGGCCTGGAGATATGGCATATTAAAAGACATCTATAACCTAGGTCTCAGAGGATGCCTTGCTATTTCAACCATATCATCAAGAACAGGGTATTCTCCAAGGCTCTGTCAATCACTAACTCAATCAGTAAATCCAGTCTAAACAGCTTCCTTCCACTGTAGGCAATGCTCTATATGTTGATGACTTCACAATTTACTCTCTTTCATTACATGAAGGTAATTGAAAGAAAACTTTCACAAGCCACTATGGGTAAGTTCTCACACAATATCCAGTCAAGTCAACCCTTCCTTCTTGTGTTGTGTGTTGTTTCTACTAAAGGAGCTCTGGCAACAGCAAGTATTCCCACTGCAAAGGGAATACCTTCCTAGTTGAAGTAAATGCCAACTAGTCCTAGGTGGTAGATGACCTTCATTGCTTGATGAAATACCACCACCTTGCTTATTGGGGATCTGAAGTGGTTACCACCATGTTTGGTTCCCAGAGAAAGAGTTCAGGTTCCTTCTCTCCTTCCCCTACAACCTTCAACATGCAGCATGAGTATCCTTTGAGTACCAAGCATACTGCAGGGATCCAAGTACCTTATTCACCTTTGTGGATAAGATGCAGCAGTAAAGCAGTTCCACAGGCTGACTACCTATTAATGTACAGGACTGAACCAGAATGGTAATGCATCATTTAGGAGTCCTGATCAAATGATGCATAATCTCGCTGCCAACTACACTGCCAAGTTGTTTCTGGAGGGAGTCCGCTGCATGTTTCTCTTCTTTTTTTTCCTCTTCAGTTTTTGTAACATTGAACATTAAATTAAGTCTAAATAGGTATAGTGTCTCTGTGGTTCAATAACAACAACAAAAAAAAAAAAAAAAAAAAAAAATGTAAAATTCCCCCCAAAAATTTAAACTAAAAACACGCACGCACACACAAAAAAAACCCTTTCATATTCAGTTTACCAACATCTGTGGCATCGACATTAATTTAAATGATGTGCATCAACATCATCATCATCTTCAGTAATCTAAACCTGATGTTCTGTTTCTGACTGATCTTCCAATTTTTACTAAATCAACCACAGCTCATCTTAACTGTCCAAATTACATCCTTGTATGCCTGTATGACTACTATTGCCTTAAGGGAGGTACTTGTACTTTTGTGTATTCTGATATTCCTTGACAAAGGATGCCTAATCTAGAATCTCACCTTTTTTGACCTGCTGTGGCTTAAAATTTGCCTTTGTCCTTGTGTAACTGGATCATCAGTTTTCTCTCGATCCCTATGTGTAATGGTGGATGGTGTTCTCTCCTCAGTGCTGGTGTCTCTCAGGGTTCTGTCATTTCACTCACCCTCTTCCTGATTTATATAAATAACCTGCTCTCACTGACTGCAAACCCTATTTGCTCATGATATTACACTTCACTCATCCTACTCGTATGACAGGCCTGGCAGTCCTCAAACATCTCATTCTTCAAGATCTATAATAATTGCTCTGGACACTGATCTTCATAGTATCCTTGATTGGGGTGAAAGCAACCTAGTCAACTTCAATGCTTCCAAAATGCAGTTTTGTTTGTTTTCCTGTAAAAAAAAAAAGACCACCTCAATCTTTCTCGCTTACTTTTGATAATTCTCAGCTCAACAATCAAGACCAAATCTCTCTTTTCAGACTGACTGTTACTCCAAACCTTTCCTGTCACAATCATATCACTTCTATAGCATCATCAGCCTCCAAAAAACTTGGCATCCTTTTATGGTTAAGATGGCACTTTTCTGCCAAATAGTTACTTACTCTGTATAAATCCCAAATCCGACCAACATTGGAATACTGTTGATGCTGTTCAGAAAAGGGATATCTGGTTGATAAATGACACTTCCCTTACAGACTATCTTCAGCCACTTTCCCATGGAAGAAAAGTTTCTGCATTGTGTCTTTTCTACAGATATTTCCATGGCTATTGTTCAGCAGAACTAGCATCCATTATGCCTTATATTTCTGCCAGATCTACAGGAATTCATGTTACAGCTGCTCAACATTCTTTTACAGTCAAACTGCATACTTACCGAACTGATACTCCCAGTCATCTTTCATTCCTTTCATCTCAATTCTGTGGAACAGTCTCCTTCATGATTTCCAAATTCCAAAGGACTACAATCTTCAATAGTTCAAGAAGAATATCAACGGATTACTGTATTCCTGACCCTGCCCTTACATGGATCTGTTTGCTATAGGCTTTTCTGCCTTTCGTGTCTGTGATAAGAAATAATAATAAATAAAGGTCATCGATTGTGTCTCTTCATGGGGCTCTTCAGGTTTTCAACAGGAAAAAACTGTTTGCACTTTTGCTGAAAACACTCTCTTCTCCCAGATCATGTATTATGAATGGGACAAATTGTTATTCAGTAGCAACAGAAGTCAAGCTCTTGGGAACTCATCTTTGATAGAAAACTTGCCTTACATTCTTTGTGCAAATTTGTCAACTAAGGGAAAAGTGCAAGAGAGCATTGATTAACTGATTAACCTTGATAAGCAATAAAGAATGCTTATCAAGGTTAGATCTCTGTTGGCTGTATTGCTATGTTTTCCTGATTTTACTATCTCCAGCCAGACCCTGCTCAATTGCATTAAGTATACAGCAGAGTTACATGCCATTCAGCTTGCATTTGTGCATATAAAAGAAAACTACTACTACCAAAAGTGTGTAATTTATACAGACTCTTTGAGTACTTTACAGGCCATCTCCTCTCCTGTGTAATCTACACCCAGTGTTTTATGTGTTACAACTGTTGTACAAAATGAAGACCCTTAACTTTGATGTTCAGTTGTACTGGATTCACAGCCACATTGGAATTGAGGGAAATGAGACTGCAGCTGCTAGATAAGCTCATACTTTTCCCACATACTGTTTGATTCACAGACTGCTGACATTTTATAAGATCAAAGTGACAGTCACTTTGATCAGTACTTCCTGCCAGTGACAGTCATCATGGCAGGAAGTACTGACAAACAAATTGCATGAGAATAAGCCTGATATTAAGCATGGGCAGTCTAGCAACATAGAAACACAAAAGAGGAAATTGTTCTTGCTAGGCTCTGCATAGATCACACTCATCTTGCAAGTTCTTATTTACTGAGGGAATGACCCACCTGTGTGTGAAAAATGCAATATACATCTCACCATTTGTCATATTCTGGTCAAGTGGTGACCAGAATATGACAAATGAGGATGAAATTCTTACTTATCTTTGCCAAGCCATATACGCTATGACAGATCAGATATGCACAAACTGCATGCCATTTATAACTTTTTACAAATAATTAAATTATACAAACGCATTTGATTATAAATTCTGTTTATATGCAGATACTGTATTGCTTAACATAATTTTTTGTACATTCATTTTTATCACTAATTTATCTCTTTATGACTATTTATTAATGCCTTGTGTTCCCCTATAACTTTTGCTATGGTGCAGTATGAATTTTTCTGTCCTTGCACCAATCAACCAACCAAATGAAACAAACCGAACTTAGCATTCTGCTGAAAGTTCTGTAATTTCATTTGACCATATGGTAACTTCCTGTTTATTTTCCTTTGTTTTATTTACTTCTTCATTTTATATTTTCACTCATTTATTCAGTTTGTCTTCTCTCTCCAATTCCTTAGAATATAATAAGGAATTTGAGAGATAAGAGAAATTGAATTAATGAATAAAAGCAATAAAATAAAGAAGTAAATAAAACAAAACAACAATAACAAAAAAAATGTTTTTGCAAAAAGATAGTAGCAAAAAGAATAAAAGAAGACAGGAAGTTGCCATATGGTCAGTTGAAACTATAGAACTTTTAGCTGAATGCTAGGTTCAGTTGGTTTCGTGTAGTATTTAATGTCATTCCTCAGAAATGAATTGATTTGAGCAAATCAGAGAGCGAAAGAATGCTTTCTTAAAGCTCTCACTTGACTAATATACTTACATGTGTCTTCTGGTGAACAAGTTTCCTTAATTTTGCTGAAGTAGTCATGAAGAATAATTACTAAGACAATAGGAATAATGGAGCAGTTCCAAATAGATTTCCAAAAAGAACTTTACTGTAGATTCCACTTGCTCCTTAGAACACTTGTTTTTTTTGTTAAGCATGTAACATTCTCTCTAATCTACACAGGCTTGATACACTATACCAAGGTTTCCCAAACAGTGTTCCGTGGAAGGTGAATAAGTGTTCCGCGAGAAGTTTTCTTGGAATTTGTCATTTTAGTTTTCTAAGCATTTTTCATGAATAAATATTTTATAGTAGAAATATGCTGAGGAGAATAATATTCGTGAATATGTTGAAAAGCTCAGACCCAGAATGCCTAATAACATCTGTGTAGCAAATATTAGTGACCAAGCCGTGTATTTTTAAACGAGGAAGTATTCATGAATTATCGTTAATTTTTACACATCGAAACCTTTCAACATTTGGGAAAGGGAATACCGCTGTTACTGACTGATCATAAAAATTGCCTGCAAGCTAATTACAACAATGGGTGGCGTATCCTCTGCTCTCAAAACTGAAAGAAATAACATCTGTGTTGCAAATGTTAGTGACCAATCAGCACGGAAGTATAAAGAAAATTTTTCTACAAAAATTGAAGATCAAGGTAGTCTGTATCCCGTTCTCAAATCTAGTAATACTGAATACTTTCTTTGCAAGTTCGTATTGTAGGGTGAAAGTTTTGAAACTGTAGTGCCGTGATTTTTCGTTCGTTTAACTTCCCGTAACACACTTGAAGTTAAACGAACACTCAGAAACTTACGACAAACTGCAGATTGCATTTCCCAATTTTCAAGAGAATTTACCACAGACGAAAAAACTGAGGCCTTGAAGGAGGTGAAAACTGGCAATGCACCAGGCTTTGATGGTGTTCACCCTGAATTCTTGGTAAACTGTGGAAAAAATGCTCATCAATGGCTATCAAGATTCTTTTCTCACATTTTAAGGACCGGGAACCTTTCAGCAGCCTTTAAGAGAACCAAAATAATAGCCATATCAAAACCCAAGAAGCCTCAAAATCAATTAGAGAGCTATCGCCCAATTGCACTCCTCAGTTACTGTTATAAGCTCCTCGAGAGACTCCTCCTTAACAGAATTGGGCCAAAAATATCTGAAGTTATCCCTGTTGAGCAAGCAGGCTTTAGGACTCATCGTAGTTGTACGGACCAAGTACTAAGCCTTACTACCCATATCGAAGCAGACTTCCAGAGATGTTTGAAAACCTCTGTTGTGTTTGTTGACCTTACTGCTGCATACGACACAGTATGGAAAGAGGGGATGCTATACAAGCTGATAAAAGTCATACCATGCCAATCCATCATAAGACTTATTGGTAACATGCTTTTTGACAGGTTCTTCCATGTGGTACTGGGAAACAAAATGAGCAAACTGAAAAAGCTGAATAATGGGCTCCCACAGGGCTCATCATTAGCACGAATTTTATTCGACTTATATACATCTGATCTCCCTACAACTAGATCAAAAAAATTTGCTTATGCTGATGACATTGCCCTCACTATCCAACACAAGAGCATTGAAGTAACAGAAGATATTCTCACAAATGACCTTAGAACCATTGGGGAATACTTTCATAAATGGAGACTAACACCAAACCTCAATAAGACCGAGGTTAGCTCTTTTCACCTAAACACTAAATTGGCAAATAGGAAACTTCAGGTCAGCTTTAACAACACAATGCTGCAGCACCAAGATTTCCCTAAATATCTGGGTGTTACCCTGGACATAACACTATCTTTCAAAAGACATCTGGAGAATCTCTCTTTAAAGATCAGAACCTGTAATAACATCATACAAAAACTGTGTGGTTCTACATGGGGTTCTTCTGCTATTACACTGCGATACTTCACAATGGCCTTAGTCTACTCTGCAGCAGAATATTCTTCACCAGTATGACTAAACAGTCTTCATATCAAGAAAATCAGCACACAAATAAATGCAGCGATGAGGACAATAACAGGTTGTGTCAAATCCACCCCCCCCTCTACTGGCTTCCAACTTTGAGCAATATTGCACCATCGAACTTACACAGACAAAATGCTCTGGTTAATGAATACAAAAAAATAAACAGCAGTTTCCTGTTGCCGATACATGAAGACCTCCCATATATAAACATGAATCGCCTTAAATCGCGATGGTCTCCACTAATACTGGCTGAAGAACTAGTCAATAGCAATTTCAATATTAATTTAAAATGGCTAGAAACTTGGAAAGAAAAATCGCCACCAGACTTAAACAAGTATATCCTTCCCAACCAAAATCCGAAAGGGATTGAGCTTCCTTGTCACCTATGGAAAAGCCTAAATAGGATATGCATAGGACATGGTATCTGTGTAGACAGCTTATACAAGTGGAGAAGATCACCTACACCCCAATGTGACTGTGGAGCCATAAATCAAGCCATTCGGCACATTGTGGAGAACTGCAGCATAAGATCTCCCTGAGAAACTTTATTGAGGCAGATCCTTCAGCTCTTGATTGGCTATCTGAACTAGACTTAAAATTTTAGACTTTTTTTTTTTTACCTGATATTTGTATATGTGCATTACTTGTTTCATTTTTATTGTCTGCACAAATATGTATTTATATATTCTGATGTCATGTGTCTTTATTATGCTATATGCTAAATAAATAAATAAATGGCAGGATGACTTCAATAAATTCACAGTGTGAACAAAGGACAACAGGAGATTTGAAATTCAGACGACATATTGTATGAGTTGGCAAAATAACTCATAGGATTACCGTATATTATTGCGTATAATGCGAAAAATTTATGTAAGAAATACTACTTAAAGTTAGGGGTTTGCATTATATGCGGATCCTAAAAAATATAACATCTTATTAGACTTGCACACGCAATATATACTACCTAATGCCTATGCAACCAAATCTACTTGACCCACTCGCATTCGGTGACCGAGCGCACATCGTATCTGCACATAAAACCAGTAATGTAAGTAGTGCTGATGATAGAGCACAGCGAGATAGATAGAGCACAATTAGGTATATCGGCTTAACCACAGTTCATTTTAAATATTATTCGTTAAACAAACCTAGCCTGAAAATGAGCCAACAGAAACGTAAACGTTCATCTTTTGAAGCAGGATTTAAATTGCATGTCGTGCAGTTTGCAGAAGAACATAATAACAATGTTGCTATGAGAGAATTTGGTGTAGCAGAGAGTAATATTAGACTTTGGCGTAAGCAAAAAAAAAATTTTTTAAAAAATTCCAAAAACGAAACTTGCCCGTCGTGGAGATGTAGCATCCTTTCCAGAACTCGAAGAAGAGCTAAATTAATGTATTTTGATGCGACAAGATGGCATTATACTAACAAGAAATGCAATTCGTTTTCGAGCTCTACAACTCAAGAATGGTAAATTCAAGGACACCAGGTATTTCATCTTTTCTTGCTTGCCTGGGTGGTGCAACAGATTTATGGAACGCAAAGCATTAACATTACGACACCGAACAAAAATTGTGCAGAAGTTACAAAAGCAGCTTGAAAAAAAAAGTGCAGCCCTTCCATAAATTTATCATAAAATTACAGAAGTGTCACGGATATTAACTTTCCCAAATTGGCAATATGGATGAGACGCCATGTACTTTGATATGCCTGGGAATCGAACAGTAAACTCAGTTGGTGAAAAGGGTGTCTTCATAAATTCCGAAGCATATGAAATTTCCACCAGGTGTAATTGTTCGTGCCAATCAGAAAGGTTGGATGGATGAAGAAGGCGTACAATTGTGGCTGGATCAAGTATGGAACATACGTCCAGGTAGCTTGTTACATCAACAAAGCATGCTAGTCTGGGATATGTTCTGGGCGCATTTAACGGAGGCAAGCAAAGAGAAAGCATGTGAGCTATGTACAGACTTAGCAGTCATACCGGGTGGTCTAACTTCCGTTTTACAGCTGCTTGATGTCAGCTTGAATAAGCCATTTAAAGATCACTTACGTGAAAAATGGAGAGAATGGATATCATCTGATTTAGTGAAGATGACAAAGGGTGGGAATTTTCAGAAGCCTGAGATCACCCTAGTCACTAGCTGGGTTAAAGAAGCATTGGGATTCAATACCATCTGAAATGATTCTGAAATTATAAGGCATGTTGACTGCTGTGCACAGATTTGGCACCTGTGTTTCTAGGGGATCAGGAGGTGGTGGAGAGAATTCAGAGATAAGTGACTAAGCTCGTGACAGGTCTGTGGAACGTTCCAGATGAGGATAGATTAAAGGCATGTGGGTTGCAGAGTTTAACTGACAGGCAGAGGAGAGGAAATATGTTTGGCATCGCAATTATAAGTTTGGCATTTATATGCTGTATACTAATGCCAGGAGTATCCGGAATAAGGGAGAGGAATTGGTGGCGCAGATAGCATCAGCCTGGCCAAAAATTATTGCAATCACTGAGACGTGGTTGACAGAAGGGGATATAACAACAGGAATAGAAGTCGCTGGGTATAGCATTTTTCGTCAGGATAGGAGGGGAAAGCGTGGTGGTGGGGTACTGCTTATGATAAGTGATGACCTATGTCCTCTAAGAGTGGAGAATTTGGAAGGAAGTGAGACAAATGATTTTGAGAGCGTATGGTGTGAGGTAGAGGTAGGCAAGACAGGATATTTAGTGGGGTGTTGCTACAGACCCAGGAGCACAGAGGATGGGGACCAGGAGATGTTTAGACAGCTAAGTTTGGCAAGTGCAAGAAGAATGATTGTTATGGGAGATTTTAACTTCAGTAGTATAAATTGGAGAGAGGAAGATGCATGTAGCAATAGGGGAATGGAATTTCTAGAATTCTTGAGGGACAAATGTCTTAGGCAACATGTAACAGAGGGAACAAGAGGTTCAAAAATTTTGGATTTGGTTATAGCATCAGAAGAGTTGATAATAACTGAGTTGACGTCTCTCCCACCAGTTGGAGAGAGTGACCATATGGTGTTGACTTGGAAAATGAATAGACATGCAGGAGTATCAAAGAGACGGGAACTTATGTGGAATTATAAGGCAGGTGATTATAATAGTCTTAGACGTCAACTTCGGGAAGTTTCATGGAGGGAGGAATTGGAAGGCCGGGATATCACCAGTGCGTGGGAAATTGTGAAAGAATATTTGTTATCAGCAATGGTAAGTTGTATACCACGAGTGAAGAAGAGGACGCAATTTGGAGTAAAGTGGATGACAAACAATATTAAACAGGAATTGCATGCGAAAAAGAGGCTATGGAAGAGATATAAGGAGATAGGTGAAGAGATGCATGAGGAATATAAGACATAGGCCAGAAAAGTGACTAGTGTGGTAAGGAAAGCGAAACTGGAATATGAGAGGAGATTGGCCCTAAGATCCAAAGAAAATCCTAGGGAATTTTTTAGCTATGTGGCCAGTTAGAGGAGAAATGACTGTGGAAGAATGATATTGTGGGATAAAAATGGGAATAGAGTGACTGATGCAGAGGACATAGTGGAATTGTTCAATGAACACTTTATTGGAGTATTTCATCCTAGAGGAGTCAGTTTTAATGCTAGAGGGATAGGACTGGTACGAGGTCTGGAGGTACAGGAGGAGAGTGTGTTTCAGATACTGAGTACTCTGGATGTCAGTAAAGCTGTGGGACTGGATGGTATTTCGCCACGAGTTTTGAGAGAATGTGCTAGGGAATTGACACTACCTTTAACGTGGCTTTTCAATGAAAGTCTGGCTTTGGCAAAGGTGCCCAGGGAATGGAAGGAAGGTAAGATAGTGCCATTGCATAAGGGTGGTAACAGACTGGAAGTGTCTAATTATAGGCCAGTCTGTGTGTCATCAGTAGTTGTTAAGATCTTGGAGAAAGTAGTGAGGGACCGTGTACAGCATTGGGCAGATGAGGGTAATGTTATCTGTGAGAATCAACATGGATTTGTGAAAGGACGCTCTTGTTTTAGCAATATGCTAGCCTTTTATAATAAAGTTACAAGAACATTAGATGAGGGAAAGGCATATACTGCAATTTTCTTAGACTTGGCGAAGGCATTTGACAGGGTGCCACATGATAAGCTGATATTTAAGTTGCAGCACATGGGTCTGGATGTCAGATTGGTCAACTGGATTCAGGATTGGCTGTCTGATAGGTATCAGAGAGTTGTGTATGGTGGAGCAGTTTCCAGGAGGCAGAGGGTTACAAGTGGGGTCCCACAGGGTTCAGTACTAGGACCTATATTGTTTAACCTTTATATCAGTGACATAGCCAGTGGATTGCAGGGGGATATTCAGTTGTTTGCAGATGATGCGAAGCTGGGAAGGATTATTAGTAATAGTGCAGATGTGGTAGCCCTGCAAGAGGATTTAAATAAGCTAGATAGATGGGCAAATGAATGGGGGTGTCAGTTTAATGCAGCAAAATGTAAGGTCTTGAGGTTTGGGAAACATCGATGGGATGCTGCATACTCTATGAGAGGAGTTATACTGGAGGAAGTAGGGGAGACAAGAGATCTGGGGTTGATGATTGATAGAAACCTGAAGTTTAGGGGACATATTGCAAAGGTGGTGAAGGTAACACAGAGGATTGCTGCTATTATGAGAAGGACACTGACCTGCAGAGATAAGAGGGTTATCATTCCGTTGTATAAGTCTCTGATCAGACCACACTTGGACTATTGTTCTCAGATTTGGTCCCCAGGATTTGAAGGGGATAAATTAACTGTGGAAAGGATACAAAGACGGATGACAAAGATGGTTTCAGGACTGTACAAGGATAGTTATGAGGATCAGCTGAGAGAATGTGGACTGCAGAGTTTGGTGGATAGAAGAAGGAGAGGTGATATGATTGAGACTTTTAAACTGTTGAGAGGTGGTTACAGGGTTGACACTGGGGAGTTCTTTCGCTTGGTTGATCAGTGGGAAGGAGTGATGACAAGAGGCCATCCCTGGAAGTTACGAAAGGAAACTGTGAGCAAGAGGGTAAGGAGTGGTTTCTTTGTGTGGAGGGTGGTTGAGCCGTGGAATGCATTGCCTGATGGAGTGGTGGGAGCGAGAACGGTCAGTGAGTTTAAAGAGTGGTATGATAGACTTTGTGTTTCTCAGGGCGGGACCTCCCCTGTGAGTCTTGACAGACTTTATGTCTTAGGAAGGACCTCCCTCGATGAGTCTTTTGACTCCTTGGAGGCCTGAATAGTAATAATAATAATAATAATAATATGATAGAAACTTATAACTTACTGAAAGGTTTTTAAAAAATTGACAAAGAAATTTTTCAATACATGGGGAGTAGGGGAGAAAACCAGGTATCACACTTGGAAGTTGTCTAAAAGTGTGGTTAGTAAGGATGTGTGGACTAGGTTCTTTACATGAAGAGCAGTGAATGAGTGGAATGGATTGCCAGAGGTGGTTGCGAGCATCCAAACATTGAATAAGTGTAAGAAGATGTATGATAGGTATTGTGTTAATGGATAGTGTTTGTCTCCCACATTGAGTCTTTTGACTCCATGGAGTATGTATAAATAATAATAATAATAATAATATTTGTTGTGGCTGCACTTGTGATGAGTCTATGATTCTACTAGTTACCTTTTTTTTTTTTTTTGGTGAATTTCAGTATACTTTTTTCATCTGATTCTAAACGGATGAATATCTTCAATGCTTTATCATTATTTTTATTGGTTTTCCACTTCTGAATGTGTGCACACCTATAAACATTATAACCTCATTCTTATTTAAATTAGATGTTTGACCTTGCTGCATGAACATGGACACCCTGCAATTACATATAGCAAATAAGAATGGCATGCATTGATGTTTTTTTTTTTTTTTTTTTTGGTGGTGGGGGGGGTTGAATATTTATCAGGTGCTGAAATTCATTGAAGATTTGCAGCACAGTATAGCAGCATCGTTGTTGTTCAAAGCAAAGTATGATAGATACTGTGCAAATGCTGAATAGTTATTGACATGATGTTTAGGGCCTCCCTCGATGAGTCTAAGGACTCCTTGGAGTTGCCCATAATAATAATAATAATAATTGCAGCACACAGTATAGCAACAGTGTTGTACTACAGCCAAATGTATATTAAATAGTTATTGCTGGAGGAGTACTGATTCTCAACCTATTCATAATATAATAAATGTAAATTAGTCATTAGCTCTGCTTAAAAAAACAGACAGCAATCAAGAAGTGGCATGTTACATGTAACGGCATTTAATTGTACTACTGACCAAGATTATATTAAAAATCAGGGGATATAGTGACCAATGATGCACTTCATCGTCATCACGAACCATGGGCTCATTGTCCGTTGGTGTCCGATACCTCTTTCACTATCTTCTTCCACCTTTCTTTGTCCAGTGCACAGTGTCACAGTTTCTGTACATCCATTCTACACCAGTCCTTTATGTCGTCTATCCATTCTCTGTATGGTCTACCTCTTCTGTTTACACCATCCATAATACCAAACACGAATGTCTTTATCTTCCGGTCCTCACTCATTCTGCAGATGTGTCCAAATAATTGCATCTTCCATTTTATAACATCTGCATTAGATTCTCCTTTGGTTGTATATTCCGATAGAGCTCTTCGTTTGTGATTTTCTGTACCCATCCTATTGTTAGAATCTTCTTGTAACAAATTCTTTTAAATGCCAAAATTCTTTTTCTTGAAACCTTATTTATTACCTACGTTTCAGATCTATACAGTACACCACTAAAGATGCATGTTTCCAGCACTCTTAGTTTTGTTTGCAGGCTGATCACTTTACTTTTCCAGATGTTATCCATGGCCTTCAGATTTGTTCTTCCCTTTGTGATCCTGTCTTTATTTCTTTTTTGCAGTTCAAATCATTTTACTTCCCAAATATGTGAACTGTTCTACATTTTTTATATCAGTTCCATCCACTTATATCTTTGTTTCATGTCCTTCTCACCAAATACCATTGTCTTTGTTTTTTTGTTTTTTCCAAGTTCATAAAAAGTCCAAATCTCTTTCCTTCCTCATTTAACAGTTTCAATGTTTATTGTAGTTCTCTTTCTTCTTCTTCCATAATAACAATGTCATCTGCAAATCTCAGATTGTTAATTCTCATCCCATGTACCGATATTCCTTTTGCACTTTCCTTCATCCATTGCTCTTTCTAAATGTGCAGTGAAAATGCTTGGTGATATTGGGTCCCCCTGTCTAATACCTCTGCTTGTTCTAAACCATTTTCCCAAATTATCACTTATTCTAACTGTTGCAACTGCATTCTTGTAAACATCTCTTAATATATCTATTAATTTTCTATCAATTCCATAGGATTCTAGCACTGCTAATGTCACTTTCTAGTCAATATTGTCAAATGTCTTCTGAAAACCAACAAAGCAGGTATATATGTTTTTGTTTTTTCTCCTAGCTTGCTCTGCTATTAACCACATTGTCAAAATCTGTTGAATTGTACTTCTATCTTTCCTAAATCCTGCTTGCTTGTCTGTAAGATATGCTTACAATTGTGTTTTCAATCTTTCTGTCAATATCATCACCATCACCTTACTAAGGTGACTCGTCAATGCAATTGTTCTATAATTTTTACATTCTAGCTTATTTCCTTTCTTGTATAACGTCACTAATATCGATTTCACCCACTCTGGCATTTTCCCTTCTTTCCATACCATATTACATAGTTAGGGCATTTCTGTAACCATACTTTTGCCACCATATTTAATAATTTCTCCAGTGATGTTATCATTACCAGGACTCTTGTTGTATTTTAGCCATTGTATTGCTTTTTCTACCTCTCCTCTTAAAATGTCTACATCATACTCATTAACTGGTGGTGATATCAGCTTCAATTCTTCAATCAGTTTCTCAACGCTATCTAAATCTAGTTTTTCTTCATATAACTCACTACAGTACCTTATCCACCGCTGTACATTTTTATCTTTATTCATCAATACTTTGCCTTTTCATCTTTAATTGTGTCTGTTTTGGTTGCCACCTGCTATTAATGGTTCTAATCATTTTGTACACCTCCCTAGTTTTATGCTCTCCATAGTGCTGTTCTATATTATTACATTGGGCTTCTAACCATTTCATCTTATCCATTCTGACTGCCTTTTTCACTTCATTACACTTTCTTCTATACTGCTCCTCCATTTGTTCTGATGTATCCCTTCTTATCTTCAACATTCTCTTCTCTGTATTAACTTCAGTGTTTCTTGTGTAATCCACTTCTTCTTGATCTTTTCTTCTTCTTCTGGTACTGTTTCTTCAACTGCATCTTCTATCGCCTTCATTACTCCTTTCACTCTTAGATTTGAATTTTCTTCTTTGTCCACACTTTTACGTTTCTCTTCTAACACTGTTCTGTACCTTCTTCCTATTTCTGCTTCACTTATTCTTGCTGTGTCTCTTCGTTTCTGATGATGGGGTTTATATTTTCTTTTTAATTTCAACCTGATGTTTGCAATCACTAAACTATGATCCGAGTCTATATCTGTTCCCTGAAAAGTTCGACACTGCTGTACTGATGTTATCCATCTTCTTTTAATCATAATCATATCGATCATGTTCTTGGTTTTCCCATCATTTGATCGCCACATCCATTTTCTACACTCCTTTTGCTGGAATTTTGTGTTACAGATCATCATCTCATGGTCCACTGCAAATTCTAATATTTTTTTCACCTTATTCGTTTCTTTCTCCAAAACTATATTTTCCCATGACACTTTCTCAACCATCATTATCTATTCTGATTTTGGCATTCCAATCTCCTTCAATAATTAGTACATCTTGCTTATACTGTTTTGTTTCTATTGTCTCTGTCAGATCTTTGTAGAATAAGTCAGTATCTTCATCTGTGCTGTCAGATGGGGTGCATACAGTGGTGAGCTATAAGGGGCTCGAGCAAGCCCTTTGTTAAATTTTTCTCAAACTTGCGAGCCCCTTGTTCTTCTTGTTTAATAATCTTGTAGAACTAGAAAATACCACTGTGGAATGTATACATACTACTATAGTTGCTACTTTAAATTCATATAGATTTTCTGATAACTATATAAAAAATCATTTCATTGCATTTTGTTCTGATGGAGCTAGTGTAATGTTAGGGAATAAATCAGGTATTGCAATCAAACTTCTTTGATTGCAACACCTGATTCTTCTTTTCCTTTCTTTTTCACAACGTTGGGAAAAAAAATTTCCCAACATTGTGATTTGGCATTGCGCTCATCGTTTACACTTAGCATTAGACGATTCGATAAAAAACATTAAAGAAATAAATAATTTTAAAATATTTATGGATAAATTATATGCTTTTTATTATCAATCACCAAAAAATCAATGAGAATTAAATATGATTGCAAAAGACTTTGATATCGAAATTTTAAAGATTGGCCATGTGTTTGGACCGTGATGGGCAGCTTGCAATTTATGAATGGTTCTTGCTTTGTGGAGAAATTACCCAGCTTTATGCAAGCATTTTGAATCGAACGATAAATTGACTTTATAATAAATTGATCTTTCATTGACTGGTTTTTAACTTAACAGTGCCTCTCTAGCTCTTTTGCTAAGAACGAAACCAACTCCTGCTTCGTGCTTGGTGTCATGTCCTGACTATATGACTTCGCATCCATTTATCTCTCCTGATGATGTCCATAGCATCTCTGCCAGTCCTAGTATATCACATCGATATCTCTTCATTTCCTCAAGAAGTAATTCTAGTTTTCCTGACATCCAAAGTGTCCATACATTCCATGTTCCTACTAATAACAGCTCTGTTAGTTTCGGTTTTTGTTTCCTTTCAGTATCCCACTTTTCAATCCAACCCTGATCGCTCATTTGGTATCGTGGACCTTGTTCATCCTGTCAACATCCGAGCCGTCATGTTTTATCTGTTGATCGTATTGGCATCTGATAACAATTGTGTTTTTTCTTTACGGTCAGAGCATCAACACTCATCTGACCAACCCTCCTCCTTTATCCAGGCTTGGGACTGGATTGAGACCTCTAAGGATCCCATGGCAGAGTTAATGATGCACTTGTATGTTTGTATTGCCATTTTTAATAAATGCATTTTAAATACTTTGACTTAAAAAGAAAAAAAAAAAAAACAGACCTCAAACTCAAGAAGCTATATAAGCTCATCCAGAGCAAACTTTTACAAGCATCCATGTCCCTAGTGGGTTGTTGGTTGGAGAGTAGGTATGATAACCACTCAGCCAACCAGTTTGCATTTACCCTTATACATTTAATTATATAAGCATAATATTCATAAATTCTCTCGAAGAGAAAAAAAAGCATGTTTTGTAAGAATTGTTTATAAAGTTTAGTTCACTTGCATATTGATCTAAACACTACATTGGTAGTTTTTGAAATAATGGAAGAAATTTTTAGTTTTTTGAAGATGTAATTCACTGCCATGTTTTATTGCCGATCTTTTAACAGAGTTTGGAGAATTTCTTCATGCTAGAGGCAAACAGTTCGCTGATTTTTCTGCCATTAGAAAGGAAATTGAGGACGAAACTGATCGGATGACTGGAGCCAATAAAGGAATTTCGGCAGTTCCTATCAATTTGCGAGTATATTCTCCTCATGGTAATTATATTTCATTCTGAAGGTCAAGAATGGTGTTTTAATCATATAAACTTTTATATACTGATATACAAAGCAAAATTATGTGCAGTTCATTAAAAAATTATTTCTTTAATATAATCATTTTTATGATTATTATTTTGTAAAATTGAAGGTATTATTTCATTTTGCTGAATTATGAATTATAACAATTTTTAAGATTAGTTTCTAAAATTGTAATTATGTAAAAGCAAAAGTTTTTATTCACCAAATAATTTATAAATATGCTCTATGTATTTTAATTGATTAAAATAAACAGTGTTTCAGAAAATTAAAAATTTTATTGACAGCACAATATCGGAAAAATCGCAGCATTTTATCTTCAGTTGCTGGTGTTGCAGATCATTACCTATTTAATTTGATCATCAGCCAATCTCAAATATAATCTTCCTTTAACACCTGGCTTTTTGTTTGACATATGCTGCAGTCTAGTAAAAGACAGCGCAAGTATATATCTTGATGGAAGGTTTTTCACTTGGCTGTGCTACCAATTATATATTTGGCTTAATCCTTTATCCAAGTGTAAGCAAACAAAGTTTGCACCTGAAGTATTTTCAGGACTAAGGCAACTCGTGGTAAAGGTGGTATAAGTTCTCATCACTTGCCTTAGTATCTCCTATAATGCAAGGCACATCTCCTTGCAGACATGTATAATGCTATGGATTAAGGGAAGGGTCACTACTCAGACCGGTTTTGACCTTTATTGAGGTCTCATCAGTGGGAGCCAGACCCAGAGGTGGTGATACTAAGGCGGAAGTAATGGAGAAGTCATATTTACCTATACCAGTTGTCAAAAGGTGTCACACCTTATTATTAAAATTCTCTAGATTAGAGATAAGTTGATTGAAGTTTTTTCACTTGGCTATGCTACCAATTATATATTTGGTTTACTCCTTTATCCAAGTGTGAGCAAACAAAGTTTGCTCAAAAGAACGATTTCAGTATTGCAACCACATGTTTATTAAGATAAATAAAGATAAACAAACCCGACAAGTTTCGTATGTCGTTTGACTTACATCTTCAGGGGTTAAAGGTAACTAAAAGTTTAAACACAAGAAATAGGAAATTACTCAAAATACTTTTAATTTGATGAACTGTTAGATTAGATGGCCATAACAGCATCCAATGGACTATTTTGAGTTGTTTAAATTTTTAGTTACCTTTAACCCCTGAAGATGTAGGTCAAACAACATACGAAACTTGTCAGGTTTGTTTATCTTTATTTATCTTAATAAACATGTGGTCGCAATACCGAAGTGTTTCTTTTGAACTGCTAAACCACAGAAACCTATGCCTACAAACAAAGTTTGTGCCTGAAGTATTTTCAGGACTGGGTCAACTCGTGGTAAAGGTGGTATAAGTTCTCATCACTTGCCTTAGTATCCCCCCATAATGCAAGGCACATCTCCTTGCAGACATGTATAATGCTATGCATTAAGGGAAGGGCCACTCCCCAGACTGGTTTTGACCTTTATTGAGGTCTCATCAGTGTCCGCAAGGAGATGTGCCTTGCATTATGGGAGATACTAAGGCAAGTGATGAGAACTTATACTACCTTCACCACGAGTTGCCCCAGTCCTGAAAATACTTAAGGTGCAAACTTTTTTCGCTTACACTTGGATAAAGGATTAAACCAAATATATAATTGGTAGCATAGCCAAGTGAAAAAACTTCCATCAACTTATCTCTAATCCAGAGAATTTTAATAATAAGGTATGACATCTTTTGACAACTGGTATAGGTAATATGACTTCTCCATTACTTCCATCTTAGTATCACCACCTCTGGGTCTGGCACCTCACGAGTTGCCCCAGCCCTGAAAATACTTCAGGCGCAAACTTTTTTTGCTTATACTTGGATAAAGAATTAAATCAAATATTTCTTAGCAGCATGCTTTTATACAATCATTCTCACTTTAAGCTTCAGCTTGTTACATCTTCAGTACTTCAGTGTAGGCAGTCTGTCCATTGTTTTCTTGGTCTACCACTCGATCTTTTTATATTTGTCTTCCAGTTTTTTTGCTAGCTATTCTTTTGCATCCATACTGTTAACATATTTATTCCATTCTGGTCTTCTCATTTTTCTCTATTCATTTATGGGTTGTAATTGACATTCTTTATAAATCTTTTAGTATCCCTTTATTTTTTTATTTATTTATTTTTATTTTATCAAATTTTGTTCTCTTGACTATTTTTCTGAGCAGTTTTGTTTCACACGTAGTATTTATTTGTTATATTTTCGATGTTTCTATTGTTTTACATGCTTAAGTTAATGGTGGCTGGACTACTCATATATAAATTCTTTTGTCAGATCTTGATTTTTCATAGAGTTGAATTTAAACATCCTCATATTTTATTAGCTTCAGAGATTGTTTTTATGTTTCACTCTGTGTTATATTTCACAGTTCATAGTTATTCCTGAGTATTCAAATTTCATTATTTGTTTCAGTATTTTCTCATTTAGATCCAGTTTGCATCTTATCGGTTCTTTTTGCAATTACAATTGTTTCTGATTTATCTGTTGAAATTTTCATGTTAGAACTTTTTTTTTTTATGTTTGGCCCATACACGAGAGGTTGGTTGATCAACCTATAGTACGTTAGTACCATAGGTAATAACGTACTATAGGTGCGTTAGTGGGTAGTGGGTTGAGAAAGGAGAAACTTGCTTACATTTGATTTAAAAGTCTGTATATTGTATTCCTTGGGAAATACATCAGGGGAAAGACTGTTCCACAGTACAGCAGCAGTAGTAGGGATGAAGGAGGAGGAAAAGAAACTTGTTCTCTGGCTTTCAAGGTGTACTGTGAAAGGATGTTGGGCAGCAACTGTACGTGTTCCAATGGGCTTAGTACTGAGTTGGAGAATTATTAATGCTATTTCAGATGAACATTTGCCATGGAAATATTTAGAGATTATACAAATTGCAGAGACCAAACGTCTGTGAAAACTGCTGCATATCTGTTGGAATTTGAATAATTACTTTTGGAGATCATCTTCATTTCCTGCAAGTAATACTATAATATCATCTGCATATCCAACCAGATTTAAGTTCTCTTTTTTTTTTCTTCCATTTAATTTTTATTTCTTAAATTCTGTTATTTTCTTCATAATTGTGTTAAATAAACATGGACTAGAGAATAGTTTTGTCTGATCCCTTTCCTTATAGGGATTTTTTCTGTATTTGTGTTGTAATATATTATTACTCATTAATTTTTTGTGCATATATCTTTGAGTGCATATATTTCCAGGCTATACCTATGATGTGTGGACTCTACTATCAAATATATCTTTGATTATTTTGATAATTAGCTATAGTTTACTACTTTCGTGATGTTAGTACTTTCAGGAAATCCTGTAATCTGATTTTGTCAAAAGCCTTCTTTCAATGAAATACTTAAATATTGATTTCTTAAATTCTATTACTTTTTCGATTATTTGCTTCATAACAAATTCAGTATCGATACATGATCTTCCCTTATGGAATCCTTGTTGTCCATTGTTATAATTTAGCCTTGATTATAATTCTCTGATAATTTTTCTATATATTTTTAGGGTAGGGTACAATAAATTTATACCTTAATAGGTTTTGGGTTCAGATTTTATTCCTTTTTTAAAAAACTGGTATTGTTAATACCAGTGCTTAAGGGTCAGAGCTGTATAACTGAGAGGAGACCTCCACATAGCCTTTAAAGGAATGCAGAGAACCAACCAAGGCTTCTGACCTAATGTCCAATCCTCACTTTCTCGTGGTATACCCTGTTGGGTATCTACCTGGATACTGAATCAATGAGGATGGGGTGGCAATTTGGGATTTAGCCGACCAAATTGTATTCTTATTGGCTTAAACCAAAATACAAAATGATGGTACAACATGACAAAATTTCATGCTGGCTGGGGCGGTGCCCGGTTAAACAAGGTCCCCGTTGTTTTCGCCAGGGAACCAGGGCGAACAGCGAAAAGTCAGCTACTGGAACAAATCTGAAAACACACCTCAACTCAACATCATCAGAGTTAAAGATTGGTATTATCAACATAAGAAGCCTGAATGGCAAAGAAATGGAGCTAGCTGAGGAATTAGATAAGTACCAGATTGACATAATAGGGGTGAATGAAACAAAAAAGACAAAAACTGGTGAGATCTTTTTGAGCAATAAATACAAAATGTTATATTCAGGCAATCAAGGAAAAGAAGGAGTAGCCATGGTATTCAACATTAAATACGAGGCTAATCTTGAATGGCAGGCAGTCTCAAGTAGAGTGATGTAGGCAAATATGGGAATGGGGAACTGGACAATGAGACTTATTTGTGCCTATGGTCCCACAGAAGGTTCTACTAAGGTAGAAGTGGAGGAATTTTTTGAGTCTTTAGAGAAAGCATCTGACACAATGAAAAAGGAAAAGTTGGTCCTTGTTGGGGATCTAAATAGCAGAGTAGGAAATGATTGTCAGACATACAAAAATATTTTGGGAAAATTTGGAGAAAAGAGCAAAGCTAATAATAATGGTAAATACCTGTTGAATTTCTGCTCTGGACATGGACTGGTTATTACTAATACCATGTTCCAACATAAAAATGTGCACAAATTCACACGGAGAGAAGAGGCAAGGAATAAGAAAAGTCTCATTGACTAGGTTATTGTTGATAGTGATATTTTCTCCTTAGTGCAGGACACCAGAGTGTACAGAGGATTTGAAATTGGAAGTGATCACTACTTAGTCTTGAGCAGGATAAAATTGAATTTCATATTGAAAAGAATAACATGTAAGAAAGTTTTAAAGTGAATAAAATTGAGCAGCTCTCAGATGTGAACTAATATCAGCTTGTGCTCTTAGAGAATACAGAGACAAATGTAAGAAAGCTAAACACTTTGTAAAACTACCTAAACAACAGTTATGGGAGGACTTTGGCAAGAACATAGAAAATAAATATCAAGAAGGTGGCCAAATATTCTGGAGGTTGTTGAAGATGCTTAGAAATGGAAGAAAGAGAGCTGTAAGAGGAGTTAGAGATGATAAAGGTGACATGAAAACCGGGGAAAAACATATCCTTGAAGTATGGAGTAATTCAAAAAATTGCTAAATGAAACAAGCAATGATAGTACAGTGGTAAAATACACTCAACAGGCATACAGTTAGGAATACATATCCATACTTGAAGTAGAAAAAGCCATCAAAGGCTTGAAATGTGGAAAGGCAGCAGGAGTAGATGATATTCGACCAGAAATGCTGAAGTATGGTGGTATAAAAGTCTTACAGTGGCTACACTGCATAGTTTAGAAGGCCTGGACAGAGGGGCAAATTCTGTCGGACGATGTTATACTTCTAAATAAATCCACTACAAGTCTGCAAGATTCCCTGACTAAATTGAATAACTGTTGTAATAGATATGGTATGAAGTTCAGCAATAAAAAGACAATGAAAATAGACAGAATCGTTGAATATGTCAACTGCGTTGTGAATGGAGAACCTGTGGAAGAAGTAAAACATTTCAGCTATTTAGGCACCATTTTTAGTGAAGATGGTAAATTAAATATGGAAATAGACAACAGAATCTATAAAGCTGATATGGTAGGAAGTCAATTGCATAAATTCATATGGAAAAAGAGAGAAATTAGTCGGAACACTAAATTAGCTGTATACAAGTCAATTTTAACTTATGGATCTGAGAGCTGGGTCAGAAGTAAAACACTTGACCAAAGACTAGACACTGCAGTTATGAGAGTCCTGAGAAAGATTAGAGGCATGAACAGATGGCATCAATGGCAATATGATATTAAAAACAAGGATATTAGGAAAGAACTTGATATTGTCAGCATCCAGGAATGTGTTAGCAGAGCCAATCTCAGGTGGTATGGTCACTTAAACAGAATGGGCGAGGAAAGAAGATTAGCAAAACAAGTGTTCTCTGCCAGGTTGGCAGGAAACCGACCCAGAGGAACACCAAGATATAGGTGGATTGATACGGTACAAAGTGCCTTAGACGATAGAAATATAAGATCTGATAATGTTGGTGTCTTGACAAGTAACAGACTGATTTGGAGGAAAATTGTAGATAGGAAGTTAGTAATGATGTAAATTTTTCATTAATACTATCATATCCTGTACACCCCTTCAGGGTAAATGGCAGGAATTTAATGACGATGGTATTGTTAATATTCATCCTCCGTTTCTTGAGAATATACATTTTCTTAAAACTATGCTTGATTAAGTAGCTCATGTTTTCATTTTTTTATTTACCTCCAGATTTTAGCAGTTCGTTATAAATTCTATTAATTCCAGCTAATTTTGTATTTTTCAGTTTTGAAATGGCTGATTCGGTTAAATTATTATTTATTTGAATTTCATCTGTGTTTTTTACCTGTAGTATTCCTGACATTTTTATTTCTTCTTTTTCTTATGTTATTAAAATAATTTTCCCACTGTTCTCTTCCTATGACTGGTATATGTATGTACTCACATCTTTCTTTTTTTGATTTTTGATTTTTGATCATTTTCCATACTTGTTTCTGTGCTCCATAAAAGTCAAATTCTAGTTGTTTTTTCAGTATTTTTCTTCTGAGTCGTATTTTGTTGTTGTTGTTTATTTCATTTATTATTTTTTATACTCTTCATATTTGGCCATATTAGTCTTATCTTGTAAATGTTTATGAAATGTTTTCGATAATTTTTTTATTTTTTCAGTATACCAGAGAGTCTTGTATAGTTTGTGACTGCATGTTTGTTTACGCTTAATTTTCCCCCATAATATATATATACAGGGTGTTCGGGATAAATTTGACATATTTATAATTAATTATATTTTTCCGTAAGTTACATGTATTAACACACACTTCTCTTCATTTAAAAGTTTGGACCCTTCTTCATTCATATACAAGATGTCAGAAAGGATGGATAGCTGTAACCCACCTGAATCATGGAAGAGAATAACTTGTATCATGATGATTCGTGCCCGCCATCAAAATAAGGATATTACGACTGCTGCTCAATGCTCCCTGAATACAGTAAAAACAATCAGGCATGAACTAGAGACTTGCAATGGTGACTACGAGGATGTAGCAAGAAGAAAGATCCCTAGCAGACGATCTGATTGCGTTCGTACAGCAGAATTCCTCGCAAATCTGCAGGAACAGGTGTTGAAGAACCCTGGCATTGGAATTCGGGCTTTGTTCGTGGAGTTGCTAACTGTAGTCAAGCCCTGGATAACAAGGGTAGCCAATGGTAGGCCGTATGTATGGCAGCAGGATTCGGCCCCTTGCCACACCTCTGCGAAAAGTCAAAAATGGTTGTCTGAAAATTTCTACGACTTCACCAGTCCAAATGTTTGGCCTCCAAACTCCCCAGACCTTAACCCCATGGATTATTTTGTATGGGGCGCAGTTGAAAAAGACACCAATCGCACTTCCAGTAATACAAAAGCCCAGTTAATGGATAAAATTAAAACAGTTTTTGCGGCCCTTCCCAGGGAGACTGTAGCATCAGCTTGTTCGAGGTTCCGAAGCAGAATTGAAGCTGTGATCGATGCTAATGGTGGTTATTTTGAGTAAATCTTGTTGATAGTATTGTAATTAACTCTGCCTGTAATGTTTTTTTGTCAATTCATTAAATTTAATAGATACAAAGAAGATTTTCTTTTTCCTTACGAAACTGTCAAATTTATCCCGAACACCCTGTATATATGGATCCCACACATGAGAAATCAAAGGACTTATAGGTATCACACTAGTGCTGTGCATGGAGTGTGCAGATGAGGAAAGAAGTTTTTCATCCCCCCCAGGTTGTTGTTGTTTGCACTTCATGAGGAAGGCTGTTCAAGAAGACATAGATAGATGGAATAAAAGAGGAAAAGCAGGTTTGTGTGTTTGTAGTTGAACTAATAAGGGATCCTGGGCAGTTGCTGCTCTTGTATTAACAGGTATAACAGAGAGTGGAGGAATAATGGTTGCCATTTCAGTGGAGCAGTGACTGTTGAAATATCTGTAAAATAGATACAGTGCCGAAACATTGCATCTGTGAAGTATAGGTTGAAGCGTACTTGTAAGAGAGGCAGGGATCATGTATGAGCCCTTGTTCATATGAACCCAGAGGATTGTTCTCCTCTGGACAGCATCAGGAATTTTTAGGCACACACCATCCCAATATAAAATAGCTTCTTGAGCAGAAAAGAATGAATAGTTTTTTAGAGGCAGAGGAAGCTATTAATGTGATATGTTTATGCTAGGAGAGACTGGAGGTAAATGTTAGACCAAGCAGAGAGATCTCATCCTGTCTGGATTTTTGTATTATTGATGGAAGGATAGGTTAGCTGAGATCTCCTTTGTGAGAAAAGGCAAGACTGCATTTTGGTGGCATTGAAGGTGACCAGATTGTCCTCACTCTGTTGAAGGATGGTATGTGGATCAATGTTTAAGGCATGGTTGCAGATGATCTTGAAGCTTGGGATGTCTGTACGCTGCATGATTTGCCAAATGAGCAGGATGAATGGAAAACGCTATCATCTGCAAAGCTGTGAATAGGATTAGTGGTGATTGAGATTGTCATTTATATACAGGAGAAAGAGAGTAGGTGATAAGACAGAACTTGAGGCACTTATGCATTTGTGGTGAAGCTCAAAGAAAGGGAGCCATTCACCATGACATATAGTGAATGACCAGAAAGAAAGCTCAGTTACAGAAGATAGTAGGTAGACCACATGATGGCAGTTTGTTTAGCGGGTCTTGATGTCAGACATAGTCAAATGTGCTGGAAATGTCAAGCACAAGTTTCTCCAATATTTTCTATTGCACATGGAAAGCTGATTAATTGGTGGGTCTCTAGTTAGTGTAGAAGTTGGCTATTGATGAATTTTTCCTGTTGTTTTGGTGAGGACTGAGGTTATGGCGATTGGTTGGTAGTTCGACAGTAGACTTCTATTTCCCTGTTTTGGAATAGGCCAGATATATGATTGCTTCCACACATTGGGATAAGTACCACCTTATAAGATTGTAGAGATGATACAGAATAAGTGTCAGCTTTGGAGCACAATGTTTAAGAACAGTTGGAGACATGTCACCAGAACTAGAAGACTTTTTAGTGTCCCTGTTATTTAGTAATTTTCTGATACTTTTTGCTGAAAGACTAGAGGCATATGCTCAGATTTGCCTTGGTTATCTATGCAGGAGTTCTAGGAAAAGAGTGATGTTAGGAAGTCAGTTTTATCTCTGGCTGAAGTAACAATGGTGCCATCAGGAAGAGAGAGGGAAGGGCAGGTGAGTAGAAGTTGCATCCAACAACCCTAGCAAGGGACCAGAAGGCACAGCTTCTGTTCCAGGAGGCTAGTCTTCTGTCATTGACCTTTATGAAATCAGGTTTAGATATGCTAATGACTATTTTGCATTTCTTGTGTGCCTTGATATAGGCTGGGTATGAAACTGGAGTTTTTGATACGAGCCACCTATGGTAAGCTGAAATTTTTTTTTCTCCAACAGCTTTGATACAATTTCTGTTGAACCAGGTTTGGAAAGTGGAAGAGAACTTTTGGGTAGAATGAGAAATGAAGGCCTTCATGCCACTGAGGATAGTTTTTTCTGTGATTTGTTTGGAGAAGGCATTAGGATCAGATGAGCAGAAGCAGTAGTCAGATTATCTCCTCCTTATTACTGATAACATTTTTTCGAAATTGTTCTTTTAATCTATTTTGGTAAGCTATTCTTATGTTGTCTTGTAATAATTCCACTTTAACTTGATTTCCTTATTTCTTTAACAAACATCACTATAACAAACTTGTTCACTATAATAAATTAATGAAATATTCTGACCAAAGCTCCATTAGAAGAATGCTATACAAAAAAGAAATTCACTATAGCAAACTGTTCCTGTGGTCCCATACAAGTTTGCTTTAGTGAGAGTCTGCTGTATTTATTTTAACATATAAGTTCAGTTTCAAATTATGAATTAATTGGGTGGAAATGTGAGAACACATTTCCACCCAAATTAACTTTTGATGGATTGTAATATGCTTTCTTGGAAATTAATTAAAATTTCATTGGGTTACTTTTGGAGTTGTGAACTCAGTTGCAACTTTTTTTGTAATTTGAGTTATATGTCCATTTTACTCATCTAGCAGCATGCAGCTGAGTTGTATCTTATATGAAAAAAAGTATTAATAAAAAAATAGGATACATAGAAAATCTTTGAAATGGAGGAGATAAAAAGATTTTGAAGCAGGCTGAGGAAAAAGTCGGATAGAGAAAAATGTTGAAAAGAAATGGATATAATTAATTAGATCTGTAAAATGGTAGAAAGAGAAAATAAGGTGGGATCTCATGCTCTGATCCTCTGGTTCTCATCTCAACCCAGGTCCTCTTCTGTCAAGTGTCATTTCCATTCAGGAGATTGATTATTATGAATTTCTGCCTGAGATCCATATTGTGCAGTAGAAAGATAAGATGGTGAGATGGTTATATTCAATACCTTGAACCTGAACAGTCTGGACTTGCAGAGCATTCCATCAACAACAAAACAAGAGTCCTTCACAAAAGTCGGTTTCTCATGGAACAACTTTATAAAGAAACCTGAAACTTCACTCTCCTAACTTAAACAGATCTGATAAAGAGATCTGATGGTCTATATCTATCCCCTTTGTGGGAGATAGTACTTTATAAATCAGCTAATCTTTTCTAACTTTTTTAATCATATATATATATATATATATAATTTATTTATTTATCTTTTTTTTTTTAAAAAAATCAGTTAGGAAATTTATTGCTCTTTTTTAGTTATCTTACATTAGCTACTTAGGTGGTGCCTTTCGGAATTGTCAGTTATTGTTTAATTAGTTTTATACATGTACTAAAGATGTCTCTGATACTCAGGCAAAAATTCTACTAATAAATAATATTTTACGTGAGTTGATTCCATTATTATAATTTTAATTAATATGTCTACTCATGGTATTTCCTTACTGAAATAAATCACGCCCTCTCTCTCTCTCCTTTCTTACACATTTATTTAATTTAGCTTCAGTATAAACACAGTGCATATTGACATTGTATTGTAATATCCTGACAAAATTATCATGTTAGCTGAATCATATCCCTAAGTTTGCTTTTTGTTCCTGTTCCTCAAACTTTCTTTAACAGAAGTGTTATTTCTATTTTTTTTATATTTTTTTTATTTTTTTTTGAAAATTGGTCGTTTTGGCTTTACACCATTTGCTTATTTGCTATTCATTATGATTTGTCTTTTTTTGAATACATTTGAATTCTTTGTGCATTATTTTAAAGATAAAATTTTCAGTGATTATATATAATTATTTCTCTTTTTTATTATTTCAGCAGCAAATCTTTTTTATGCTGAGTGTCAAAGTGGTCATGTTAGTGTTCATTTTGCAGCCTTCAGAATATTGCTAGCATTGCTGCAGAGAAATTATGGGACTGTTGTTTCATGCTTTGGTGGGAAAATTTATCTTCATTAGGAGAATAAAATAGGAATGGCATTTGCAATGGTTGGAGAATTAAGATGATTATACTTAAGTGGGGGGCTCATTGTCCTTGATCCCATTGACCTTCTAGGTTGTTAACTGTAGTTTTATACCATCATGCATTCTTGTTTATATTTTTCTTGCTTTGTGCAAAAACAAGAAACTAATCTTTCAACTTAAGTGTTTTAGAACTGAAACTGAATATTTTTAATTTTTATGGGTTTTTATATTACAGATGAATGAGAGATTAAAAAAAAATAGCAGAACAAAGCTTTCTAAACAGGAATGAATATACTTTTTATTTTAAAATCACAATATGTGTCTAAAGCATGGTCTGCCAGTCCTGACTTGCCATAATAATGGAGCAACAGTTGTATTCTGCTCATTGTTTCATCATCACCTCAAGTTGATGCCATCATCATGAGTTAGCAATCAAGTTTGAAAATTATTAAAGGATCACAGAAAGCTGTGCATAACTTCTAATTCGTGATGAATTTGTTTATAAAAAAAAAAAAGATAGCTTGAGTGATTTACTAAATCAAGTAGGAGAAGAAACGTAAAATAGCATAAAGTGGATGCTGTACAACCCACAGCACAGCTTTTAATATCTGCATATTATGAGTATCCCTTCCTTCCCATTGCTAGCAGCACAAAAATGCAAACATAGCATATAATTCAGTATTTAAAATCATCTGGTACTCCTTCATACCAGAATATTTCTGACATGTTCCACCTGCATTAATTCACTGTAAACTACAAATTATAATAATTAACTTTAATGTAACTGTTATTTAATTAATATATAGGCAGACCCCGACTTATGTAAGAGTTTTGCATGTATGTAATGTGAGTTTTATGTAAGTCAGATTTAACCCACCTCACTCTTTAATCACAGCCTATTGTTTACATGTTTATAGTGTGTGTGTGTGTGTATATATATATATATATATATATATATACATTAACATGTTATAAAGTTGATGGAAGTTTTTTCACTTGGCTATGCTACCAATTATGGCATTTAATTGGTAACATAATTGGTTTAATCCTTTATCCAAGTGTAAGCAAACAAAGTTTGCACCTGAAGTATTTTCAGGACTGGGGAAACTCGTGGCAAAGGTGGTATAAGTTCTTATCACTTGCCTTAGTATCCCATAATGCAAAGCACATCTCCTTGCGGACATGTATAATGCTATGCATTAAGGGAAGGGTCACTACCCAGACCAGTTTCGACCTTTATTGAGGTCTCATCAGTGGGAGCCAGACCCGGAGGTGGTGATACTAAGGTGGAAGTAATGGAGAAGTCATATTTCCTTATACGACTTGCCAAAAGGTGTCACACCTTATTAAAATTCTCTGGATTAGAGATAAGTTGATGGAAGAGAAATAATGGGACTATGTAGTATTTTATCTCTTTTGCAGGAATTGTAGTTGTTGGCCAAGAAAGTATAGCATAGATATTTAAGTTCTGTGGAAAGAACTGTATCATTAGAACACATTGCTCTGGCGCTGTGTGTAAGTGTTTTTAAAATACTATACAGTTGGGCTGATAATGATGTGATTGTTTATGTAGTTATCTTCCTCTGTGTGTGTGTGTTCATTTGCCCTTTGTACATGGAAAAAAAATAGTGATCCATCTGAAAGGTGGATGACTAATGTCAAGAAAAGGCAAACAGTTATTAGATTCTTTTTCTACTGTTTGCCATTTGGCTCCATGTACACTTTGCATGCTTTTGTCACCTATCTAAACAGCCAACACCCCAAAATTCACTTCACAGTAGAAAAAAAAAAAAAAGCTTTTTTTTTTTTTTTTTTTGCCATTGTTGTTGATTTTAAAATCCTTTTACATATTTCTTTTTATATGCAGCATCAGTTGTATTCATGCTGATGGTGAAAGTTGAATAGGTCCTGTGGCCATTAACCTTTGTACACCTTCATATTTTTATAATTTATAATTTTTATCTCTAGATCAGTTTTGCCACATTTACATATGGATTCACCTTTAACACTTTTGTTCTCCCTCTCCAATTTTTTGTCAGCACAAAGATTTGGCACAGTACTGCAGTATATAATTTTATATAATTTTTCTTCGTTTTGGTCTTTGAAACACAGCCTACATTTAAATCTTATAAACAAAATGCTTAAAGTACTTGAATATTAAGAAGATGAGGTTTCAACTAATAAGATTGTTTTATGATGTCACCACACCGAGAAAATATAGCATTGACATAAGTACTAAAATAGTATACACATAACTGCAGCAGTTGTTTTATTATATGTATATCACATATTGTTGGCCTGATTGGCAGAGTGGTTAGCACATCTTCATTCTACAACTGGCCCTGGGTTTGAATTCCACTGTGGGTATGGATGTTTATAAACATATTTAGATGGTAGATGAATTTCATTGCCATTTGTGATACAACCACCACATGCTTACTGAACACTGGAAGTTGCTTGATAAAGTTCTATGTTTTGTTTTGTTTCTAGAGCAAGGTTTACAGGTGATCTAATACAATCTTAGCTCACCCTTGGTGCATTAGTACCAAAGGTGGACTAAGGAACTCATGCCTGTGGTATCTAGTCTGTGATTGACAGTTTTATTTTTAACCAGACTCTCAGATCCATAAATTAAAATTGGTTTGAACCCTGCCTTTTGCAGCTAATTTGGTCCATTTGCTAATTTCTTATTTCTTATAATTTTATTGAACTAGCTCCCCACCATGCCATATTTGCTTATTCTATTATGTAATTCCATTAATGTGTCATGTTTGCTAAAAAAAAAAAAAAAAAAAAAAAAAAAAAAAAAAATTGTACCTAAATAGCTGAAGTAGTTTACTAGTAGGTTCTCCATTGAGAATAGTTGGTTTTCCATATTCCTGTCTCTTTTAGGTTTCATTTTTTTGTTGGTTTTTTCACAGCATTAAAAATAGTGTCCTTTTGCAGACACTATTTATTCATTTTTGCAGACACTTTTTTATACAAAAATATACTCAAGAATTCACTATGGATATACAACATGGATATTCTGTTAGGTAAATTACACAATTGCCTAACAGAATATTAAAGAAAATTTTCAACTTTAAAAAATCATTATATTTAAGTAATATATCTCTAATTCATGTAGTTGATCCTCCTTAATATTAAGTGTTTCATCTCTCCCTGTTCAATTATACTTTTATAATATCCTTTCCTTTTTATATTGAAATAAATTTAGGATATGACTTGCTGATCAACATTGCAATTTGACTAGATAGTCTTCTCGATCCATATTATCTCAGGATCCTGTATCACCATTTTGCAATTTTGACACTTATCTCCCTGAAGCTGAGAGGCAAGACATTTCTGAATAGTTTTAAGAGAGGATTAAAACTTTCTTTCTGGGACAATAAGTGATTCTGAAACCTTTCTCACTTTACCTAGTACAGTAATGTAATTCCAGTTTTCTGTTTTTTATTTTATGTTAATATTTAATGCTTTTCTTTTCTTTTTTTTTTAATACCGTTCTCTAACTTTATCCTTAGTTTTTTTTTTTTTTTATGATAATAATGCACTCCATTTGCCTTACTAATTTGATAAGTCTTGACCACACATCCTGAAATTCATGATTTAAAACCAGTACCTTAAACACAGATCTGATAACTTGGTGTCTCCTTCAGTACTACACTCACTCCTGCATTCTTTCTTTTTTGCAAAAAAGATTCCAGTTTACCTTTTTTTACTTTTGATGATACCCAGATCATTAGACAAGATTAGATCTCTTTTTGTACTGACATTTTCTAGTGTTTCTTGCCACAAATACGGCACACCTGTTGGTTCCTCAGCATCCACAGAAGATGCTATTCTTTTCTGCTTGAGTAGCTGCATTTCACCTACCAACTACTTACTCCTGTACAAATTCCAAATCTCTACAATCTTAGAATACTGTTTTAATTTTTGAGATCATGCACCAGCAACTTTTCCTAAATTCCTGATGCTGTAGTTGAATCCTCCTGGTGCTGTTCTGCTGAACTTCCATCCATTATTCTTCCACTTTACCTGTAATAATATGAGCAGTGGCTGCTTAACATCCTTTTACTGTCCAACTACAAACCCACTATAAAACTGAACTCCAGTTCATTATTGTAGTGCTATTCCAGTCATAAAACACTATAATAATGAATTGAAATTCATTGTTATGTTTTATGAATGAAATAAACATAAAAATTCTTATTTAAGAGAAATTGCAAATATTTAATCATTAATGCAATGTTTTCGAGAATTATCAGGAACTGCAATTTCCATTCCTGATTCCTGACGACATTGTTATCCTCAGAGATTTTCATCAGGATGTAGACTATACAAACTACATCTAATTTACTTAAGCAAGCCTATGGTCTTATTTCTTGTGTGCAAACTAGTTTGTGGCTCGTCTCTAACTGTATTCATGTCAACAGTATCATTTCCATACCCATTTTTCCAGTGGGTATGAATTTCCATCAGATTCACCTACTTCGGTAAGTAATTCATTCACCACTCTCTGCTCAGTATGGGCATTTATAACACTCACCATTTTGGGTTACTTGTGTGCATTACTGATATGATTGATCACAGCACCGATCATTACGGTGGAACTAGAGACTGTTTCTGTCTACTCAACAATGTGTAAAGCTCATTATCTGATCAAATTGAAAGGGAAAAAAATAGGAGGTGATATTTTCATATCATATACGTTAATACCATGGGTGGACTAATGGTGTTTTTAAATTTCATTTTATTAATTTTATACATTTTTTTCATATACATTTTTTACATATTATAGAAGCCTTGCTTTCAAGTCTCCAAGCAGGATTGTGATCTCACATTGGGTGATGAAATTCATCTCTCCCCCAATGACATTCACAAACATCTTTGCCCATGATAGATTTGATCCCTCAGCCTGTTTGTTAAAGAGTGAATATGCTAGCCACTTGGCCAGGTTATTATTATTATTGTATGGGCACCTCCATGGAGTCAGAAGACTCATTGCAGGAGACCCAACTATCTACATAATCTATCATACCTCTACTTGAATCCATTAACAGATCAAGCACTTACAACTGATTCTGGCAACCCATTCCACTCATTCACAACTCTCCAAGCAGAAAATCTAGTCCTCATAATCCTACTAACCACACCTTTATTCAACTTCCAGGGATGACCCCTTGTTCTGGCCCCTCCAGCCAAGTGCTGATACATTTCCCCCTGTATCAGTCCTATCAAACCCTTTAAGCGACTCAAATATTTCTGTCATACCCCCTCTTTTTCTCCTATCAACCAACTTCTGAAATCCACACACCCTCAATCTATCTTCATAGGGAACATTCCACAGATCACTCACCACCTTGGTTACTCACCTCTGAATCTTCTCCACTGCTTCCTCATCCCCCAAGAAACCCAGGAGACCAGACTTAAGCACAGTAATCCAGATGTGGACATATCAAGGCCTTATAGAGAGGAATAACAACTTCCATATCTCTACTTGTTAATGTGATCTTCAATAGGCAAGAAATCTTATGGGCTACTTAGAAATATGCCTTCTAAATTTTTACTCTGTCTACCACCACCCCTAAATCTCTAGCTTCATCTATTTCCTGGAGTACAGTGCCATCAATATGACACACAGATAAAGTAATCTTATTTATCCCAAAATGCATAACTTTACATTTCTCCACATTGAACTGATACCATTATCTTTTGCCCATACCGACAACCTATTTAAATCATCCTGCAAGCTTTCCACATTGCCTTTATTACTCTACCTAATTTTGCATCATCAGTAAACAACTGAATATTTCCTTTCAGGTTATTTCCTATTTCATTTATGTACAAATTAAACAGCAATGGTCCCAGCACTGAACCTTGTAGCACACCACTAGTCACCTGTTTTTGCCTCGATTCTGCCCCTCCATATACCACTTTTTGATCTCTGTCCAGCAGCCACCCACCCTCTTATCCACTTAACCAGCATCACATCCATCTCTCATTTGTTCTAATTTGCATGACAGAGTTCCATGTGGTATTCTGTTAGATGTCTTTGCAAAATCCTGCACAATCGTCGTGTAGCTATTTCTTTTATCCAATTCTGCTGTTACCCTATATTATAAAAAGACAGTAAATTACTAAGGTATGACCAACCCTTCACAAAGCCATGTTGCCCCTCATACAGTATCATAATTTTATCCCCCCATTCTTGAATTCTCTTTTTGACCAATTTTTTCACCACACCTGAGATACTGTAATTTGCTACTGCAGTCTTAGAACCTCCATTATGCAAGGGAATTATTTTGCCCTCTTTCTACTCCTTTGGAACTCTACTAGAGCCAAGACTTAAATTAAACAGCCTTAGTCAAAGCTATTGCTACTCCTCTTGCACATTCTTCCAAAACCTGAGCTGATCCTATTTAATCCCACAGCTGTATTTACATTGAGATTCTGCAGTATCCTAAGAACCTCCAATTAATTTGGCCCTGTTCTCATATTAGTGTCTATCACATATGTTAAAGCAGTAACCTCATTAGGATAATATACCCTTTCAAAGTGGTCACTCAGTAACTCGACTATTTTATCTGCTTCTGTCACCTCATAATCATCATCACTCATTAAGATTAATCTTCCATAGTCATTCTTCCTCTTATTTACCACATAACGAAAGAACTCTTTGGGATTTACTTTGGCTTGCTTGGCTAGATTCTTCTCATAATCTGATTTTGCCTTCCTTGCCATGCTCGTCACCTTTCTTGTGAGTTTGCTGGTCACCTTTCTCTTTATATACCATCCACAGTATTTTCTTCTTCTGCAGCTCGTGCTTAATGATATTAGTCATCCATAATACCTGCCTGATTAACTCTCCTTACCTTAGGTATACAGCAGTGGTGGCCCGTAAAGTTTTGAGTGGGAGGTGGCCCGTAAAGTTTTGAGTGGGAGTGCTGCCTATACAAAATTAAAAAAAAATCATTCTTTTTTTCCTAATTAGTAACCAATTTATTAATAAATAAATCTGTAGATTTATTTATTAATAAATTGGTTACTGATTTGGAAAAAAATAATTTTTTAAAAATAATTTTGTATAGGCAGCACCCCCACTTAAAACTTCACAGGCCACCACTGGTATACCGTTTAATAATGCTTCCTCTAGATGACCCTCACCTATCTCCCATGCACTACTAATATCCTTACCCTGCAATGTTGTATGCCATGGCACAGATTTAAGCTTCTTCTTTGTAAGCCTGTCATAATCACTTACCTTGTAATTCCACATATACCCTTTCTCGACTGAATATTCCTCGTGTTGTACAATTTCCCAAGTCAAGACTGCATGGTCACTTTCACCAGTTGGAGGCATTGTGGGGTCACTTTGGTTATAGATAGCTCCTGATCCTGTGACTAGTTACAGTACTCTCACACCCCTAGTCCCCCTCCATCACATACTGCCTCAAGTAATTATCTCTTAGTAGGTGTATAAATTCCATTTCCTTCCTGCCAAGTGATCTTTCTTCCTTCCCATCTATATCTCCATAGTCAAAGTCCCCTATAATAATCACTCAACCTGTATTCATTGTACTAATTTGGAAATGCATGTCTTCCAGATCATGCTCTCCCTGGCTTATAGCAGCAACCAACTGTATACTTTTCCTTACTGACCTTAATCTCACTCCAGCCTGCTTCAAATGAACAGCCACCTTCCTGCCTTTCTCCTATTCTTTTTGGTTGCAATTCATCTGCTATCATTAGCAGAACCCCCCCCCCCCCCATCCTACCTTCTCTATCTTCCCTGAAAATATTAAACTCTTCACATTCTATCCCTGTAAGTACATCATCTTGAGGTTGCACTAACCAATGGCAAAAACTCCTTCCTCTTGTTCCCGATACTTATGGTATTAGTATATAGAAACTGTAGCATTTCTTTAGATCCCCACCCACCCACCCACCCACCTTTACTTCCTGTATTGACTACTCTATTCAATATTTTTGATTGAGAGACATTCTGCACTTGGTCATGTTCACTATCACTTGCCTCATTGGATGCCTTCGCACAAACTTGCTTGGTTCCACCCTAATTGCTTAATTTTTCCTGAATTTGCATTTCAGCATGCTTGATGAATAAAGCTCTCTAGACACCTAACACAAAACCATTTAGATTCAGTCCATCAGCATTGCACAAATCCTTCTTTCCACCAAACACAGACTACAGATCCACAAATCCTATATCATTCCTTCTGCATATCCTATGTATAGACTCATTAGCTAGCAACGCCTTCCTCAGTTTGCCTCTGTCATAGTATGGTAGGAGACTTACAATTTTCACCTTCTCGCTCCTCAGTTTTGCCTCTTTTAACAACTTTTTTACATTCTCACTCATAGAGTACTTCTCGCCTCTCGAATCATTTGTGCAAACCAAGACAATAATTTCCTTCAACTTACCTTTTTGCATCTGGAGACAAGTTATTCACTGTCAGTAGCATAGTAATGATCAGCAAAAATAGGGAGGTAATAGTAAACTTATTACGTTTGAAAGAAAGCAAGTAAGTTCTTACATCACTTAGCGGACTACATAAGAAATTGGCATCTCTTATCTACTTCACCAGAAACGAGCCACATCACCTAGAACTACCAGGAATATACACGATCCCTTTCAGTTGCAAACTATCTTACTATGGCCAAACAAGCAGGACAGCGAATATCAGAATGTCTGAACACAAGGACTACATTTGGTTCACTAATACAGCCACTCAGGACTTGCTGACCATGCTTTGGACACTCACCACAGGCTAAGCTAGAAGAAGGCCACTCTATTACACTGCAGCAAATACAAATATGAAAAGTTATTCCTCAAATTTGCCTCAGTCCTGAAAAAACTTTCAAAACTTCAAAAGGGTCAAAGCTGTATAACTGAGAGGAGACCTCCACATAGCCTTTAAAGGAATGCAGAGAACCGACCAGGGCTTCTGACCTAATGTCCAATCCTCACCTTCTCGTGGTGCACCCTGTTGGGTATCTACTTTGATACTGAACGAACGAGGATGGGCTGGCAATTTGGGATTTAGCTGACCAAATTCTATTCTTATTGGTTAAACCAAAATAAAAAAATGATGGTACAACATGACAAAATTTCATGCCGGCTGGGGCGTCGCCCGGTTAAACAAGGCCCCCGTTGTTTTCACCAGGGAACCAGGGCGAACAGCGAAAAGTCAGCTACTGGAACAAATCTGAAAACAAACCCCAACTCAACATCACCAGAGTTAAAGATCGGTACTATCAACGTAAGAAGCCTGAAAGGCAAAGAAATGGAGCTAGCTGAGGAATTAGATAAGTACCAGATCGACATAATAGGGGTGACTGAAACAAAAAAGACCAAAACTGGTGAGATCTTTCTGAGCAATAAATACAAAATGTTATATTCAGGCAATAACAATCAAGGAAAAGAAGGAGTAGCCATAGTATTCAACACAAAATACGAGGCTAATCTTCTTGAATGGCAGGCAGTCTCAAGTAGAGTAATGTGTGGGCAAATATGAGAATGGGGAACTGGACAATGAGACTTATTTGTGCCTATGGTCCCACAGAAGGTTCTACTAAGGTAGAAGCGGAGGAATTTTTTGAGGCTTTAGAAAAAGCAACTGACACAATGAAAAAGGAAAAGTTGGTCCTTGTTGGGGATCTAAATAGTAGAGTAGGAAATGATTGTGAGACATACAAAAATATTTTGGGAAAATTTGGAGAAAAGAGCAAAGCTAATAATAATGGCAAATATCTCTTGGATTTCTGCTCAGGACATGGACTGGTTATTACTAACACCATGTTCCAACATAAAAATGTGCACAAATTCACATGGAGAGAAGAGGCTAGGAATAAGAAAAGTCTCATTGACTATGTTATTGTTGATAGTGATGTTTTCTCCCTGGTGCAGGACACCAGAGTGTACAGAGGATTTGAAATTGGAAGTGATCACTATTCAGTCTTGAGCAGGATAAAATTGAATTTCATATTGAAAAGAATAACATGTAAGAAAGTTTTAAAGCGAATAAAAGTTGAGCAGCTCTCAGATATAAACTGTAGACTAAAATACAGAAATATTATTGAAAAGAAAATGAAAGTGTTTGAGAACAGGAATCAAACCTTGGAGATTCAGTGGCAAAGTCTGAAGGAAACATTGATTGATTCTGCCAGAGAGGGCATGTGGTGAGGTTGTGTGCAAAGATAAAAAAATCAGAACTCCCTGGTGGACACAGGAAGTTAAAGAGGCAGTGAAGGAAAAGAAGAAAGCATATCAAAAGTTCCTGGCAAATAAGTCAGCTTTTACTCTTACAGAATACAGAGACAAATGTAAGAAAGCTAAACAGTGTGTAAAACTAGCTAAACAAAAGTCATGGGAGGACTTTGGCAAGAATATAGAAAATAAATATCAAGAAGGTGGCAAAATATTCTGGAGGTTGTTGAAGAAGCTTAGGAATGGAGGAAAGAGTGCTGTAAAAGGAATTAGAGATGATAAAGGTGAAATGAAAACAGGAGAAAAAGATATCCTTGAAGTATGGAGTAATTACTTTGAAAAACTGCTAAATGAAACAAGCAGTGATGACAGCACAGTGATAAAAAACACTGACCAGGCATGCAGTCAGGAATACATATCCATACTTGAAGTAGAAAAAGCCATCAAAGGCTTGAAATGTGAAAGGCAGCAGTAGTAGATGATATTCGACCAGAAATGCTGAAGTATGGTGGTATAAGAGTCTTACAGTGGCTGCACTGCATAGTTCAGAAAGCCTGGACAGAGGGACGAATTCCCGATGATTGGAGTAGAGCTCTCATAGTACCCATATTATAAAAAGGGAATTAAAACTGAATGTGAGAATTACAGAGGTATTTCCCTACTGAGTGTTCCTGGCAAGATCTATGCAAGTATACTTGAGAAACGGTTGAGAAGAATTGTGGAAGAAAAGCTTGGTGAAGAACAAGCTGGATTCAGGCCAAATAGAGGCTGTCAGGATCAGATCTTCACTTTACGACAAATAGTCGAGAAAGCATGGGAATATAACAAAGATCTGTATTTAAGTTTTGTCGATTTGGAAAAGGCATATGACAAGGTGCCAAGAGAGAAGCTATTCAATACGCTGCAGTTATATGGTGTCAATGGGGCATTATATCAAGCAATACTTAGTCTTTATTTGAGTTGTGAGTCAGCAGTTAGAATTGAAGGAAGTACAGGAAGATGGTTTAATGTTAAATCTGGTGTGAGACAAGGATGTACATTATCCCCTCTGTTATTCATTATCTATATGGATCACATTATGAAGGAATGTGGTATTAAACCTGATTTCAAAATTGGAGATGTTAATGTCAGCTCTTTGCTTTATGCGGATGATGTTATACTTCTAAATAAATCCGCTACAAGTCTGCAAGATTCTCTGACTAAATTGAATAGCTGTTGTAATAGATATGGTATGAAGGTCAGCAATAAAAAGACAAAGACAATGAAAATAGGCAGAATCATTGAAAATGTCAACTGTGTTGTGAATGGAGAACCTGTGGAACAAGTAAAACATTTCAGCTACTTAGGCACAATTTTTACTGAAGATGGTAAACTAAATATATAAATAGACAACAGAATCAGCAAAGCTGGTATCGTGGGAAGTCAATTGAATAAATTCATATGGAATAAGAAAGAAATTAGTCGGAACACTAAATTAGCTGTATACAAGACTGTGTTCAAACCAATTTTAACTTATGGATCTGAGAGCTGGGTCAGAAGTAAAACACTTGACCAAAGACTAGAGACTGCAGATATGAGAGTCCTGAGAAAGATTAGAGGCGTGAACAGATGACATCAATGGCAATATCATATTAAAAATGAGGATATTAGGAAAGAACTTGACATTGTCAGCATCCAGGAATGCGTTAGCAGAGCTAATCTCAGATGGTATGGTCACTTAAATAGAATGGGAGAGGAAAGATTAGCAAAACAAGTGTTCTCTGCCAGGTTGGCAGGAAAACGACCCAGAGGAAGACCAAGATATAGGTGGATTGATACGGTACAAAGTGCCTTAGACGATAGAAATATAAGATCTGATAATGTTGGAGTCTTGACAAGTAACAGACTGATTTGGAGGAAAATTGTAGATAGGAAGTTAGTAATGATGTAATTTTTTCATGTAGTACTGTCATATCCTGTACACCCCTTGAGGGTACATGGCAGGAATTTGATGATGATGATGATGATGAACTTCAAGAAATTCAGGTGCACGAGATTGCCCCAAATTTTGAAAGCATACATTCTAAGATAATTTGGTCATATTGTACCATCTTATTATATTATTCATATTATATTTTTCATGTACTATCATATCCTGTATACTCCTTGAGGGTACATAGCAGGAATTTGATGATGGTAATGATGACATTCTAAGATCGTCAGCCCACTGGCCAAGCCTACCGAATTTAGCCCTTTAGGAGGCACCATTTAAGCCTGATTTCTGTCGCCTTTCTTCAGCTTCAGTGTTAGGGCCTGCATGCACATGTCGTTGTTTTTTGTGATCCTCGATGATGGCAATGTAACATTGCCAAAATATAGGAAAGTATTAATTAAAGTCTTATGATTAATATTTTAGTATACATTATTTCCTGAAAGATTAATTGTTATTCACTAAGGCTGTTCTTCATTTTACTTGCTACATAGTGATAAAATTCTCTGTTTTCTCTTGGCCTTTTCAGCTGACTTCTTTTTGTAATCTGATTTTGCCATCTTCTCCATGGCCATCATTCTCCTAACCTGTTCTTTATAGTGCTCCTGAGTCATGGCTTTACTTTTCTCACAGTATTAGATCCACAGTACTCTTTTTTTTACTCCCTGTGCAATTAATTCTTTGAACTCTGGAGATGCAGTCAGATATAGCTTTCTTTAAGTACTTTTTAACTAATTCCAATGCATTGTTGTTTCATCTGCCATGCAGTTTCTCATGCTGAGGCACTGCCTCATGCTGCTTTTGCAGTGTATTATTATCCCCTCCTGTATAGTTCCATATGCCCTTCCTCACCAAAGCTCTTACATATATTACTTAATTAAAAGGAACACACGTGTTAACCACAGTGAAAATTATTTAATTGTAAATATTTCATCCTAAGTATCTTAGGACATCATCAGTACAGTAGTTTAAACAGTAATAGGAATAACATACAGTTAGGGTGCATTCCCATACTTTAGGAATATTAAGAACGTTGTTGCGGTTTAAATTTGGTCTGTGTAGTAGTGTTTCAGAACGTTCATCTTTATATAAAGATCTATGTAAAAGTTTAGACTTTTCTCAATGGATCCTATGGCTTGGATTTTCAATTCCGTGTTGAGAGAGGCAAGATTTTTGCGGTTTAAAGAGAC
The DNA here is from genome assembly GCF_054136105.1 of Typopeltis vanoorti. Classification (NCBI taxonomy): domain Eukaryota; kingdom Metazoa; phylum Arthropoda; class Arachnida; order Uropygi; family Thelyphonidae; genus Typopeltis; species Typopeltis vanoorti. Next base: position 17,304,935 of record NC_143556.1, read on the forward strand.
GAATGTGGTCTTGATGTTCAGAGATGCGTTTTTGAACAAACCTACCTGTCTGTCCAAAGTAAGACAATTTGCATGAGCATGGAATCTCATAAACACCAGGCAACATCAAAGGTGAGAGTTTGTCCTTAGGAGAAGGTAACAATTTGGTTTTTTGTAAATTTGGTTGATGGGTTTGTAAGTAGTGGCAAAATTGTATTTCTTCATAACTTGTTACCTTCTCCTAAGGACAAACTCTCACCTTTGATGTTGCTGGCATTTATGAGATTCCATGCTCATGCAAATTGTGTTACTTTGGACAAACAGGTAGGTCTGTTCAGAAATGCATCTGGGAATATCAAGACCACATTCGTCTTTTTAAACTGCAGAAAACATGGAATTGAAAATCCAAGCCACAGCATCCATTGGGAAAAATCTAAACTTTTACATAGATCTTTATATAAACATGAACGTTTATATAAAGAAAGTTCTGAAGCCCTACTACACAGACCAAATTTAAACCGCAACGACGTTCTTACTATTCCTAAAGTATGGGAAATTGTCATACAAAATTGTGTAAAATATATATATATATATATATTTACTTCTGTAACAAGTTATGCATGTTTAAATGAGATTCTATTGTAATCATGCGCTCTAACTGTATGTTATTCCTATTACTGTTTAAACTACTGTACTGATGATGTCCTAAGATACTTAAGATGAAATATTTACAATTAAATAATTTTCCCTGTAGTTAATATGTCATCATCATCAAATTCCTAATATGCACCCTCAAGGGGTGTATGGGATATGACAGTACTACATGAAAAATTTACATCATTACTAACTTCCCATCTACAATTTTCCTCAAAATCAGTCTGTTACTTGTCAAGACTCCAACATTATCAGATCTTATATTTCTATCGTCTAAGGCACTTTCTACCATATCAATCCACCTATATCTTGGTCTTCCTCTGGGTCGTTTTCCTGCCAACCTGGCAGAGAACACTTGTTTTGCCAATTTTCCTTGCCCATTCTGTTTAAATGGCCATACCACCTGAGATTAGCTCTGCTAACGCATTCCTGGATGCTGACAATGTCAAGTTCTTTCCTAATATCCTCGTTTTTAATATGATATTGCCATTGATGCCATCTCTTCATGCCTCTAATTTTTCTTAGGACTCTCATATCTGTGGTCTCTAGTCTTTGGTCAAGTGTTTTACTTCTGACCCAGCTCTCAGATCCATAAGTTAAAATTGGCTTGAACACTGTCTTGTATACAGCTAATTTAGTGTTCCAACTAATTTCTCTCTTATTCCATATCAATTTATTCATTTGACTGCCTACCATATCAGCTTTTTTGATTCTGTTGTCTATTTCCATATTTAATTTACCATCTTCAGTAAAAATCATGCCTAAGTAGCTGAAATTTTACTTGTTCTACAGGTTCCCCGTTCAAAACACAGTTGACATTTTCAACAATTCTACCTATTTTCATTTGTCTTTCTCTTTTTAATGCTGACCTTCATACCATATCTATTACAGTTATTCAGTTTAGTCAGGGAATCTTGCAAACTTGTAGCAGATTTATTTAGAAGTATAACATCGTCTGCATAAAGCAAAGAGCTGACATTAACATCTCCAATTCTGATATAATTTTTAATACCACTTTCCTTCATAATGTGATCGATATGGATAATGAATAACAGAGGGGATAATGTACATCCTTGTCTCACTCCAGATTTAACATTAAACCATCTTCCAGTACTTCCTTCAATTCTAACTGCTGACTTACAACTCAAATACAGACTATGTATTGCTTGATATAATGCCCCATTGACAGCATATAACTGTAGCATATTGAATAGCTTTTCTCTTGGCACCTTGGCATAAGCCTTTTCCAGATCAACAAAACTTAAATAGAGATCTTTGTTATATTCCCATGCTTTCTCAACTGTTTGTCGTAAAGTGAAGATCTGATCCTGACAGCCTCTATTTGGTCTGAATCCAGCTTGTTCTTCCCCAAGCTTTTCTTCCACAATTCTTCTCAACGGTTTCTCAAGTATGCTTGCATAGATCTTGCCAGAAACACTCAATAGGGAAATACCTCTGTAATTCTCACATTCAGTTTTATTTCTCTTTTTATATATGGGTACTATTAGAACTCTACTCCAATTATCGGGAATTCGTCCCTCTGTCCAGGCTTTCTGAACTATGCAGTACAGCCACTGTAAGACTTTTAATACCACCATACTTCAGCATTTCTGGTCGAATATCATCTACTCCTGCTGCCTTTCCACATTTCAAGCCTTTGATGGTTTTTTCTACTTCAGGTATGGATATGTATTCCTGACTGTATGCCTGTTGAGTGTTTTTTCCCACTGTGGTATCATTGCTTGTTTCATTTAGTAATTTTTCGAAGTAATTACTCCATACTTCAAGGATATCTTTTTCTCATGTCACCTTTATCATCTCTAACTCCTTTTACAGCACTCTTTCCTCCATTCTTAAGCTTCTTCAACAACCTCCAGAATATCTTACCTCCTTCTTGATATTTATTTTCTATGTTCTTGCCAAAGTCCTCCCATGACTTTTGTTTAGCTAGTTTTACAAAGTGTTTCGCTTTCTTACATTTGTCTCCGTATTCTCTAAGAGCAAAAGCTGACTTATTTGCCAGGAAGTTTTGATATGCTTTCTTCTTTTACTTCACTGCCTCTTTAACTTCCTGTGTCCACCATGGAGTTCTGATTTTTCTATCCTTGCAGACAACCTCACCACATGCCTCTCTGGCTGAATCAATCAGGGTTTTCTTCACGGCTTGCCACTGAATCTCCAAGGTTTGGTTCCTGTTCTCAAACTATTTCATTTTTTCTTCAATAATCTTTGTGTATTTTAGTCTACAGTTCACATCTGAGAGAGCTGCTCAACTTTTATTCGCTTTAAAACTTTCTTACATGTTATTCTTTTCAATAAGAAATTCAATTTTATCCTGCTCAAGACTAAATAGTGATCGCTTCCAATTTCAAATCCTCTGTACACTCTGTTCTTGTTTAGAGACTAATACGCTGGTTATACATGATAACTAATAATTAAGGAATTGACAGCGTACATTAGAAATATAAATTAAATAAACTTTAATATATACTTTCTGATATTTCGGCAAAAGTCACGTTGCGATCTTCTTGGGAACTTTTTACAAAGACAAGTGCACGCAAGTACTACATAACTGAAATGAGAACAGAAGTTAGGAAGTTAACGTTTTCCTAAAGTCCTGATGGTGCCCCCTGGCGGGCTATATTGGTAGTTCTTGGCCTTTGGGCTGAAGTTCTTCTGAAAAATGTTTCCCAAATTTGGGGCAGTCTCATGCATCCAAATTTGTTGAGGTTTGGCATGTTCCTAAGGGCTGAGGCTGATTTCATGAATAGTCTTTCATATTTGAACTTGCTGTGATGTATTACTGTGGCTTTCTTCCATCTTATTCTGTGGCAAGTATCCAGAGCGTGGTCTGCAAGCCCAGAGTGGCTGTACTTGTGAAATCAGATGTAATCCTTGTGTTCTGAGATTCTGATATTTGCTATGTCCTGCCTGTTTGGCCAAAGTAGGACAGTTTACAGCTGCAAGGGACCTGGTATACACCAGGTAGATCTAGGGGAAGTGGTTGGTCTTTAGTGGAGTGGATAAGGGATGCCAATTTTCTATGTGGTCTGTAACAGGTGATCAAGTCATGTTTTTTTAAGATTTTGTTGATTTTTTCTGAGGTGCCTCGGATGTAAGGAATGGTGATGGATCTAGAGTAATCTTGTTGGCGAGTGACTAGTGTGTCTAGGAAGGGGAGGTTATTGTTTGCCTCTTTTTCCAGGGTGAACTTGATTCTAGGGCGTTGGTTGTTTAAGTGTGTTAGGAAGGAGAGGAGTGAATCTGGGTTATGTGGCCAAATAGCGAACGCATCATCAACGTAGCGAAGCCATAAGGTAGATTTTTGTGGGGCTGAGTTTAAGGCTTTCTCTTCAAAAGTCTCCATAAAGAAGTTAGCCAAGGGTGGGGAAAGTGGTGATCCCATGGCTGTCCCCTCTATTTGTTTGTAGAATTTTTTTTGCCAAACAAAATAGCCTGAGTTCATTGTAAACTGAAATAGAGCTGAGATATCGGGAGGAAATTTAGCTTGGATTAGCTCTAAGGTTTCTTTGAGGGGGACATTCGTGAATAAGGAGGAGACGTCAAAACTGACCATTATATCATTATGTTGGAGTGTGAGGTTTTCTATACTGGCTTTGAAGTGGGCTGAGTTTTTTATGTGTGATGGTGTGTTGCCAGTATAGTGTGAGAGCGCTTTGGCTAAATGCTTGGCTAAATCAATGCCATCCACTATGGGACGTAATGGCACATTATATGTATTTTTGGGAGCCCATATATGCGGGGGGGTCTAGAGTTATAGGGTTTTAGTCTGTTGGTAATCTCTACAGGCGAAGAAGCAACACCTTCTTAAGGAGCCTATGGAGTTTTCTAATTTGAGAGTTGGTGGGATTATATTCAATAGGGAGGTAAGTGGATCGATCTAATAGTAAGACCTTGAGCTTACCTGTGTAGTCATTAAGATTGAGTACCACAGTGGCGTTCCCCTTATCCACTTTGGTGATCACTATTTCTTTGTTTCTCCTCAATTCTTGTCTTTGTAATAAGTTCCCAAGAAGATGGCAATGTGACGTTTGCCGAAATATCGGAAAGTATATATATTAAAGGTTTATTTAATTTATATTTCTAGTGTATGCTGTCAATTCCTTAATTATTAGTTATCTGTACACTCTGGTGTCCTGCACCAGGGAGAAAATATCACTATCAACAATAACATAGTCAGTGAGACTTTTCTTATTCCTTGCCTCTTCTCTCCATGTTAATTTGTACACATTTTTATGTTGGAACATGGTGTTAGTAATAACAAGTCCATGTCCTGAGCAGAAATGCAACATGTATTTGCCATTATTATTAGCTTTGCTCTTTTCTCCAAATTTTCCCAAAATATTTTTCTATGTCTGACAATCATTTCCAACTCTGCTACTTAGATCCCCAACAAGGACCAACTTTTCCTTTTTCATTGTGTCAGTTGCTTTTTCTAAAGCATCAAAAAATTCTTCCACTTCTACCTTAGTAGAACCTTTTGTGGGACCATAGGTAGAAATAAGTCTCATTGTCCAATTCCCCATTCTGATATTTCCCCACATCACTACTTGAGACTGCCTGCCATTCAAGAAGATTAGCCTCATATTTTGTGTTGAATACTATTTCTACTCCTTCTTTTCTTTGATTGTCATTTTCTGAATATAACATTTTGTATTTATTGCTCAGAAAGATCTCACCAGTTTTTTTTTTTCAGTCATCCCTATTATGTCGATCTGGTACTTATATAATTCTTCTGCTAGCTCCATTTCTTTGCCATTCAGGCTTCTTATGTTGATAGTACCGATCTTTAACTCTGGTGATGTTGAGTTGGGGTGTGTTTTCAGATTTGTTCTAGTAACTGACTTTTCACTGTTCACCCTGGTTCCCTGGCGAAAACAACGGGGGGCCTTGTTTAACAAGGCCCCCCGTTGTTTTCACGTGCTACACTACGCTTCCAAAACTTCGTTCATTACTTTGCAAACATAAACAGAAACATCTTCCTACTCAGTTTCCAGGAGTCTACAAGATTTTGTGTGATTGCGGAAAGCCTTATTATGGACAGACTGCCAAATCCATCCTTCTACGTTTGGATGAACACCGTAGAGATATCTCCTATAATAGGACTAGAGCTAGCGCTCTCTCTAGCCACGTTCTCTTTTCTGCTAACTCAGACGAAGGCCACCAGCACATTGTAAACTGGACTCAAACTGCTAATATCCATGTGTGCTACGATGAACTCAAAAGAAAGATTGTTGAATCAAGAGAAATTTCTCTAGATTCCTCTCATATCAACAACAGCCTGAGTTACAATCTCTCGGACGCACACGTTGCTTCTTTTCAGTACTGGCGCACTCGCGACAGCGCGTAGTATTCGTTTGTATGGAACTCATACTTGCATTTTTTCAAACATGCTACTGTTTTTCACTTGTTCTGTTAATACAATTTTAAGTCTCTGTAATTTTTTATATATTTCTTTGAGTATGATACCTGATGATGTTCTTGTAACGAAACTAGTAAACTAGTAGTATCTTGTTAAATATATCTTGCCATCTTTTCTCTCGGTAATAGTCATTAAACTTATTTTATAATATTCCTACCGAGTAAAAATGAATTCTCCTAATATATATATATATATATTATTAGTGATAGCCTTGGGCCATCTATCTCTGATTGGTACCAGTGGAGATTGAACTGCCCACTCAGTCTCCAAAAGTTAGATAGGGCTAAATTGCCTCGCCTACTCCCCGTATACGGGAATAAAATGGCGTTAGCTGATTTTTTTTTTTTTTTTTATTATATATATATATTAAAGTTCTTATAAATAAAATTGTCACCTCTTAAGTCTGCTCTATGAATATTCTCACGAGCTGGAGGCATAATGGCTCCAAGTAGTGACTCATTTAAATACACATTCTAAATAAATTATACTTGGCAAGAAATTATATTCTTGTTTAATCCTTTACCCTAGTGCAGTGGTGGCGAACCTTTTTACATCCGAGTGCCAAAAGTTTTCAAATCGAGTTGCTGACGTGCCCGGCAAGTCAGCAACTAATTAATACAACAGTAATTAATTAAATTACATTAATGAATACAAAATTAATTACAGAATTTTATTAAGACAAGTTTAAAAATTAATATAGAATTTCATAATAATGAACACATAATTTGACATACACATTGTTGTATACAAATCAATATTAGCCTATTATCAATATATCAATTTATTAATGAGATTTTTGCTGTTGTACATTAGATGCCAAATACTTTATATCAGGTTCATATTTTGTCACTTTTAGTAATACACACGCAGAACTATATTCATCAGTCATTCTATTTCTTAAACTGTCTTTTATAAAATTCATTTCAAAAAATAATGAATCACAAGCATATGTAGAGGAAAAAATTAATAATATAGCCATCGCTAGTTTTTTAAAACAACAAAAGGTTTCTGGAATGGTAATCCAAGTTCTCAATATTTCCTCTTCTGCATTCTTTTTAATTGCCCCCAATAATCGATTATTTTCCATTATTTCCAAGTTATTTCTCAAATCGACAAACTTTTGTTTCATTATAGAACTAGATTGAAAATCGATTAGTTGCATTTCTGTATCTTCCAAATTCAGCCACTCGAAAATCTCCAAATTGAGTTTATCTGTTGATGTTGTGTCCAAATGCAAAATAAATTTTGACTCTGCAAATTGCCTGAACTGCGTAAATCTTGAAGAAAATTCGTTGATTATCAACTGAATAACTGTAGAAAACTTTTGTCCATTTTACTTGATCTGGTTTTTCATGGGATTGTAGATCCGCAAAGACTTTTTTTGTATTTGGAAAATATCGGAAGATATTGGACATGATGTCACGATTAAAAATTGGTAATTTAGCTTCGAATGCTTTGATTAAATCAAACATGTCAATAATTGTCTTGTTAACACCTTCAGTTTAACATTTAATTCATTAAATGTAAACACAAATCAGTAAAAAACATTAATTTTGAAAGCCATTCGACGTTCATTAATTGATTGTATTTTTCAATGATTTTCTCATTATGTAAAAAAAGTCTGACTTCATCTAAACACTCAACAAATCTTTGAAGAACTTTCCCATGACTTAACCATCGGACGTTGTTGTACATAAGTAAACCATTGTACACTGAGTTTACCTCACTTAATAATTCTATGAATTTTCGTTTATTTAAAGCGCGTACCGATATAAAATTGACCAATTATTTTACAATGCTCATAATATCTTCCAGTGGCTTGAAACTTGCCTTTGCACATAAAACCTGCTGATGTATAATACAATGAAAACCCAGAACTGAATGTCCAATATATTTGGTAAATAAATTGACGAACTCATTTTCCTCTCCAGTCATACTGCGAGCACCATCAGTAGTTACTGATACAATTTTGGAGGGATCTATATCTCTTTCAGCAAGTGTATTTACAACTGCATTGCAAATATCTATTCCTTTTGTTGTTGTTGCTAATGATGTTAAACTTATCAATTCTTCTTTGATGTTATTCCCAACACAATAACGAATAAAAATTGCTATAACGAGCTGATCCAGTTATGTCAGTACTCTCATCAAGACAAAGAGAAATTAAACCAGAAGATTTTATATCTGTTTTTTGCTGATGAGTTATATTTTTAGCCATTTCTATGATTCTATCTTTCACCGTGTTTCTAGCCAAAGGCATATCTTTTATTCTTTGAATAATTTTTTCCTTGTTTTCAAAATCTTCAAAGAGAATTGGTGCACATTTTAACCATGCTTCTTTTATATATTCCTCATCACTAAAAGGTTTCCCGTGTTTAGCAATTACATTTGAGGCAAAAAAACTAGCAGCAGTTATAATTGAATGACTGCCGATAAATTTCATTAGGGTTGTTGACTGGATATTCCTATTTTTAATTGCCTGAGCAATAAATTCTTTCTGTTCGTCCTTGCTTTTCTCAAGGAGCGATTTATGGTTTGTCTCATAATGGCGTTTTACTGATGACATTCTGCACACAACTGTCCCGGAACATAAAACGCATATTGCTTTATTAATCATGCCATACTCTTCAGTCCACCATCTTTGGAACTCTCTGCTGCTTGACTGTGATAATTTTCGTTTTTTATTTTCGCCAGCCATGTTCGATAGAACTGTAACAAAATAATTCACAACTTAAATCAAATGCATTTTTTATAGTTTCAAAAAAATCAACATTTTATTATATGCTTAAATTAAATTATCTTTATAATTCCCATTTACAGTAGCAAAAACAAAACAGTGCATATACCCAACAATAATGCACTTGCTGCTGTTATTTCTGCCTACTAGCAGATGTGCAGTGCGAAATGCATATTGAGCGCACGTGTGATTAGAAAAGGGAAAAGTCAGGGAATCCTAAAGATCAGTCGTTCTCAATTCTTTTTCTATAGACTGTATTTTTATTTATTCTTACTGTATTAGAGGGCTCAGTCCCAACAAACTTACTCGTAAATACCGTTCCTATTTTTTTAAAGTTTATACATTAAACTAACATAAGTATTAATATTATATAAATGAAGTGGATATTAAATCCAACATTATTTCAAAGCCGACTACAGTAACTATAGAATTTTTATGGGAAATTTGGCAAGTGTATTCCTGTAAGATCTCTGGTCAAATTTTGCAAGAAACGTCTATAGTTTCTGTAGTCGACTTTGAAATAATGTTGGATTTAATATCCACTTAATTTATATAATTTTGTATCGCTGATGTGAAGCCTTTTGACTATTTATTTTAGTAAATAAGTATTAATAATTAATTATGGCATAATCATAAAGAGTATTAATACACTTAATGTATACGGTGTAGCATGTTGACAAATATAAAAGTACGCATTTAAATTAGTTATCAATCACAGAACTAATGCTACAATATTGTAGTTTCCTCAGGCCAACATCATTAAATTAACTTCTGGTAAGTTTCATTGACATATCCCATTCTGATCACCAAAAATTTATAATATTATTCAGTATTAAAATTGATTATTGCATTATTAAATTGATTTTAATGATGTTGGTTTGGAAAAAAAAAAAAAAAAAAAACGGTAGTGAGAAAAATATTTATGCATTGTAATTCACCATAGAAGTCAGCGGAGCAGGGGAAGCAGCAGAAGGATGTCGACTTGTCAGCGAACTTACTGTTGAATATAACTTGCCCTCGCGTATAACTGGCACCCCTGATTTCACTTTACAAAAAAAGAAATTAAAAGGTTTTGCATATATACCTCCAACACAAAAAACAACATGCCCTCTCCAACAGCCATTATATACCGTAGATGGAAGAAAAAAAGTTTTATTGTATCCCTGAATAAGGTACAGAGGCTTTTACAGTCTGTGTAATATATTTCTCAACAAATAGTGCAATTAGAGACAGCTAGAATAAAAACGGCACCTAACTAATAAATCACATGTACCCCTCTCACAGAAACTATGCTGTATAGGCAAGCAAAACCATATGTTGCACCGGAAACACAATATCTAACTAAAACTATTGTCCAATTTTTCAATTACATGAAATAAGTGTTTGTTTGATTCCATTTGAAATTCTCTATGTCATTATGGCAGATTACAGAGGCTAACTTCAAATAAAATTCTACCACGAATTGAAACATGATATAATGCTTGTGTGAGTTCCCCTTCCAGCTCAAATGCAAACAAGGCATAAAAACCAATCATGGGTTGAAACTGTGTGAGAGTTGATCCCGCCAGTAATGAGAAGTTCTGTCGGAATGATAAATGACACCCCGTCATGAATGTCTTAAAACTAAGAAATATATAGTGAATGTTGTTATGATAGTTGCAGATGTTATGGAATTCGGTTGAAGAGAATTAGCATTTCAACTCAAAAATTGTCTGTTCCATTTGTCTTTGGGTCGCGTGATCTTTTGTTAATACTGCACCAATCAAATTCATGTCTTTATATAGCTGCTCTCTCCTGTAAAACAAAATTTAACTTGTACATATTGTAACAATTAAAAAAAAGCTTAATAATTTATAAGCGTATAAAAGGATATCACATGTAAATCGTTGACGTGCCAGCAAAATTCTCGGGCGTGCCACCACTGCCCTAGTGCAAGCAAACACATTTTGCATGTGAAGTATCTTCATGACTAGGCTAGGCTACTTGTATACAGAGGCTGTTGACTTCACATCAATTACCTCATTATCCCATAATGCACAACATATATACATCTGGGAAGTGTGCTTTGTATTATGAGATGCTGAGGCAGCTCATATGAAGTCAACATCCTCTATGTACAAGTATCTTAATCATGAAGATTCTTCACATGCAAATTTTGTTTGCTTGCACTTGGATAGAGGATTAAACAAGAATACAATTTCTTGACAAGTATAATTTACTTTGTAACCAAGTGACAGAACTTTCTACAAATATCTCAGACAGATTTTCAGATGGTGTTACTAGAGCTTCAAGTTCCTTCCATCATTTGTTGCTTAAGGTAGTTATTTATCCCTGAATAATTCTCTAAATTAATTTTTCCTCTTCTTGCATGCTTTTTTCCCAGTTTAATATCCTTATAGTCGAAATCACCCTAATGGAATTCTTCCTTATCCATAACATTCCTTGTATGGTATTCATAAAATGTATAAGAAATAAGAGAATTTAATGTTTTGACTATGTCTGCGCAAATGACAAATTGATTGAACAAGTACTTACAAATGAAATTGACAATAAAAGACCAGTTGGATGGATATTATAAAGAAAGACAAGACAGGATAAACACCCAACAACTGTGTAGCACCATACCTGAATGTCCCATCTCTTGAAGAAGGTTATAAAAGTTTTTCTTTCCTATTGTTTAATTAAATTTATTATAAGTTGACAGTTTTTAATTATAGTTTTTGGATTTTTCCCATCCACAGGTTGTAAACCTGTAGTACCTAAGTACTGTGGGTGGGCAAAAGAGTTATTTTATTATTTTTGTTTTTTATATCTCCCATTTACAGATATTCACAAACATCCATACCCACAACAGGATTCAAATCCACAGCCTTTAGTTAGGAATGAGTATGCAGTTCATCTGGCTAGGGCTGGTGAATGATGAATTCTACATGATATATTTATATTTTGCATTTATATGATGATAATTATTATTATGATATCAGTAAACTAGTTTCAGCATAAAAAAACAAACTGTGTTTGTGTTTAAACGAGTATTTGTATTATAGTAAATGTTTGGTAAAAATTCTATTTTAATTGAAAAGATAAGTTATTATTTTCAGTTATATATAGTTTATATATTTGTCTGTTCATTTTATCATTTTGATCCATTATTACAGTTGCTATGAACAAATAGTGCGAAAGCCACTCCACTAATTTAAATTCTAGACAGGTCATTACTATCTGCTAATAAGTATCATTATTCAAATTTACCAGTGTTGGAAGATAAACTGTGGCATTTATCTTGACTTTTTCAGTGGCTCTTGCAATAAGATATTTTGTCACATTTACTTTAAGTTGTAATATAATATTTTCTTTTCATTAAAGGCATGCTTTAATGTTTATAAAGGTGCATTAAAATTTCCAATCTTTCAATGCAGTTTTGAATTTGACTCTGATTGACTTGCCTGGAATGACTAGAGTACCTGTAGGGGATCAACCCGCAGATATTGAACATCTGATCAAAGATATGATTTTTTCATTCATCCGTAAAGAAAACTGCCTTATTTTGGCAGTCACTGCAGCCAACCAGGATTTGGCAACTTCAGATGCCTTAAAACTAGCCAAAGAAGTGGATCCTGAAGGTATATATAGTTTGTTTTTGCATTTCTGAGAAATTTATGTTATGTTTTGTTTTTTATACTTTGCTTTGTAGTGCTAAATCTGACACTTATTGATCTACCGGGCATGACAAGGGTACCTGTAGGAGACCAGCCATGGGATATTGAGAGAAAACTTCATAGCCTCATCATGCATTATATTTCTAATGAACATTGCATCATTCTTGCAGTCACCCCAGCCAATTCTGATATTTCAACTTCCGATGCCTTGAAGTTAGCAAGAGAAGCAGATCCACCAGGTTAGACAGAATATAATGCATGAATGGCACAATTTGATCCAAACTGACACCTGCTACAGTTTTAATTGGTTTTGCTATCATGACTAACCATGACTAATTTCTGATATATTTAGTGAGGTAAATTGCATGATTGTTTTTGCAAAAATAACATATACATCAAACATATCACTGAAGAAATTTCATAAGTCAAAATTACACACACACTATATATGTGGTAAAATGCCTATTGTGTAAAATAACTGTTTCCATTTTCATAATGACAGTAATGAGCATTTGCAAAATAAGCTTTTACTGGTTCATGTTTTAGCTAGAGATTTTAGCATTTAAAATTTATTCATTAATGAACTGAATTTAAATTCATAATTTCATAAGCTTTGCAAGGTCAAGGACTGTTTCCGTAATGACTGTTACTATGGAAATTCTTATATAAATAGTATTGAAGATTTCTTGTTATCTTGTGCAAAAGACATAAAAAAACAGCAATTTTTCAACTAGTTTAAAAATTGCTCAGTTTTAAAATATATGTTACAACTTGGTAACATTTGTAACATATATTACAAATGTTACCAAGTAACCCTCTCTCTCCCCCCCAGTACCTTAGTTAGGTATCTTTAAGCATAAAATTAACTTCATTTTTGGGGAAAAAACTCTTTTGTAGCACAATATTTGGTATTTTTTTAGCAACAAAATTTATAACAGTAATATTTTTTTTTTTTTTTTTTTTGTAATACTGTAGTTTTCTTCCATTTAATCCTTTGTGAAGGGATCTTATCTAGTACATGGTAGTAATTAGAAAACTGGGAAAGATAAATCAGTCTGTCAATGCTAACAGTTCTTGGTTGTCCATAGTAGAATAAAGGGTAGTCACAAGGCACTACAATATATACCATTTGAAAGTTGCATTAAAGGAGGGAATTTGTCTTTAAAAAAATAGATAAGAATTATGAGCTTTAAAAGTGATGCTAAAATTATATTTAATTAGCACTTTTGACTATCTTTTCATACCGTGGAAAAATGGAATGGAGAATAGCTTTGTTGTAATCTTTGTGAAGGGAATTGAGATGGTGCATATAGTATTTTATCTGTTATAGGGTTGTAACATTGGCTAAAAAAGTGTCATAAGTAATTGAGTTCTGTGACAGGCACTATATCATTGGAACAGATAGCCTTAGCATTCATTTTCAGGGTATATTATTAGTATTTTTAATGTTGTTGGACTGATGGTGTGACTGTTTCCGTTTAGAAAAAAGATAAATGAATCATCTGAAAGAATTGTGATTATGTATATAGGAAGGGCAAACAGTTATTTAATTTGCTTTCTATTGTGAAATGTACTTGAGTAACTTCAATGTTGACGCTCCAGGCATGCAGGCGTGTAACTTATCACTTTTCATTGCACTAACTTTGTGCATGTGCCAGGGTTGCACAACCATGAAGAGCAGGCACATGTACATCTAGTATTGATAAACAGATTTGCATCTATGTGATTTAACACTTACCTTCTCTTAAGCAGTGATGTACATAAGGAACATGTTTTCTCTCCAGTGTTCTAGTCATTGCAAAAGATGAGGCAACAACTCATTAAAAAAATAAAATAAATAATTGGTGATGCTTTCAAAATGAAATGATCTTTGTGCCTATTTCTGAAGTGGGTGTTACAGAATTGCATCCAGATTTAGCTGGACATCTATAGATGTCACGGCTAGTTGGGGTGTTAATAGTTTGTTGGCAGTTCGTAACCCACCTCAGAAACTAATATAACTCAACTGATGGATCTGAGTGTAGCATCAAGTTATCATGAACTGGATTCAGATTTTTAGCTGCCAGTTATATGACCACCTCTTGGATATTTCAGTCCTAGTTGAATGATCTTGTGAAAATTCAGATTCTTACAAAAAATAAAATCAGAAAGCTTAAGGCCTAGACTTCAAGGTTGAAACCTCTTCAGAAATAGGCACAATGATCATTTCATTTTGAAAGCATCACCAATTATTTATTTTATTTTTTTAATGAGTTGTTGCCTCATGTTTTGCAATGACTAGAACACTGGAGAGAAAACATGTTCCTTATGAATAGCATTTGTATTGTAGTAGCATATGTTATTAATACGAAGGAATCCTCTGAGCTTTGCTTCTTAACTATGATGAAACCCTTCCAGAACTAATTGTGGAAGGGTTTCATCAAGCAACCCTTCCACAATTTTTTGTAGTTCCCACAAAAAATTGTGGAAGGGTTGCTTGATGAAGAACAAATTGGATCAGATTTTCACTTTAAGACAAATAGTTGAGAAATCTTGGAAATATAACAAGTAGTTCTATTTAAGTTTTGTTGATCTGGAAAAGACATGACAAGGTGCCAAGAGGAAAGCTCTTCAAAATGCTACAGTTATAATATGTAAATGGGTCATTATATCAAGCAAAACATAGACTATGTTGCTCAGTATAAACAGAATGGGAGAGCAAAGATTAGCCAAACAAGTGTTCTTTGTCAGGTTGCAGGAAAAAGACCCAGAGAAGACCAAGATGTAGGTGGATTGATACAGTAAAAAGTGCCTTAGAAGACAGAAATATAAGATTGATAATATTGAATTTTGAAAGATAATAGATTAATTTGGAGGAAAATTGTTGATTGGATGTTAGTAATCATGTAAATTTTTCGTGTGGTCCTATCATAATTATCTTGTACATTCCCTGAGAGTACATATCAGGAATTTGATGATGATGATAATGAATATAGGCAGAAACATTGAGAACATCAACAGTGATGTTCTCAATGAATGTATCCTGAATGTTTAGCCTATAGAACAAGTAAAACATTTCAGCCGTTCTGTTTACAAAGTTTTTAGTGAAGATGACAAGTTAAATGGAAATAGATAACAGAATTAGTAAAGCTGGTATAGTAGGAAGTCAACTGAATAAATTTCTATGGAATAAGAGAGAAATGAGTCAAAATTCTAAGCTAGCTGTATATGGTTTTCATATCAGTGTTATCTTGTTTTTGAAACCCACAGAATAAGTTTCTTCTCCTCCTCCTTCATCCCTGCAACTGCTATACTATGGAACAGTCTTCCCCTTGATGTGTTCCCTAAGGAATACAATATACAGTCATTCAAATCCAATGTGAACAAGTAACTTCTTTCCCAACCCATACACGATACTAATATACTATAGGTTGATCTACCAACCTCTTATGTATGGGCTCAACATTAAAAAAAAAATAAATAAATAAAAAAAAAATCTTACGGATCTGAGAGCCGGATTAGAAATAAAATGCTTGATCAAAGTAGAAACCTCTTATATAAGAGTTCCGAGAAAGATTAGTTCAGTGAACAGATGGCATCAATGGCAGTATCACATTAAAAATGAGGATATTAGGAAAGAACTTATCGTTGCTAGAATTCAGGAATGTGTTAGCAGAACTAATCTCAGATTGTAAGATCATTTACACAGAATGGGAGAGGAAAGCTTAGCAAAACTTTTCTTTTCCAGGTTGGCAAGAAAAGGACCCAGAGGAAGACCAAGATGTTGGTGGATTGATACAGTAAAAAGTGCCTTAGCAGACAGAAATATTAGATCTGATAATGTCGGAATCTTGACAGATAACAGATTCATTTGGAGGAAATTTGTTGATTGGAAGTTAGTAATGATGTAACTTTTTCATGTAGCACTGTCATAATATCCTGTACATCCCTGAGCGTACATATTGGGAATTTGATGATGATAAGCTGCCCTTTTTTATTTATTTACTTTTTTTTTGCAAAGGTGTTTAAACTGGTGATCCATGATAAGTTAATATTTAATTTGCAACAAATAAGATTAGATATGAGGTTAATGAATTGGATTGGAAATTGGCTGTCTGATAGTTATTAAATAGTTATCAAATGTATAGGAGACCAGTATCAAGGAAAGGGAAGATCACACTGGAGTTCCACAGGGATCAGTACTGAAATTTTTTTTTTTTTTTTTATGTCAGTGACTCTGTCATGGGTTGCATGGTTCACTGGTTTATATTCAGTTATTTGTAAATGATTTGAAAGGGTTATTAGTGACATGTAGTAGTCTTCAGGAGGATTTAAATAAGCTGGTCAGTTAGGAAAATGAACGGTTATGTCCGTTTAATGCAACTAAATGCAAAGTCTTGAAATTTTGGATCCACCAATGGGAGTCTGCATACTCTATTTAATAGGTGGAACTATACTAGAGGGGAGGTAAGGGATCTTTAGGTGATAGTTGAAAAAAAATTGAAGTTTAGGGGATATTATCAAGATGGTGAAGGCAACCCAGAGGATTGTTGTAATACTAAGGAGGACTTTCACTAATAAAGATGAGTGTGGTATTATACAATAATATCACATTGACTGGCCTCATATCAGATTGACTTCAATCTGATTACATCTGGATTATTGTGCTCAGTTCTGCTCACCAGAATTTGAATAGGATAAATAACCTTTCAAAAGGTACAGAGGCAGATAATAAAAATTATATCAGGACTACAATGTTAATTATGAATATAGACTGATGGCACAAAAACTACAGAGTTTGATGGATGGAAGCTGAAGGGTCAACATGACTGGCATTTAAACTGTTGAGAGGTGTTTAAATGATTTATACTAGAAAGCAACATTCCCTCTAAGCTGTATGCACACATGCCAGTCAAAAAGGGAGCACACCATACCTAATAACTGCCTGCACCCAAAGTCAGAATTTCTGATTTACAGTCACTAATTTTTGAACTTATTATAAAAATGAATTATATGAAACAGCAAAAAGTCAGCTATTGGAACAAATCCTAAAACCCACCCCAACTCAACATCACCAGAGTTCAAGATCGGTACTATCAACATAAGAAGCCTGAATGGCAAAGAAATGGAGCTAGCTGAGGAATTGGATAACTACCAGATCAACATAATAAGAGTGACTGAAACAAAAAAAGGCAAAAACTCATGAGATCTTTCTGAGCAATAAATATAAAATGTTATATTTAGGCAATGACAATCAAGGAAAAGAAGGAGTAGCCATAGTATTCAACAATAAATACAAGGGTAATCTTCTTGACTGGCTGGCAATCTCAAGTAGAGTGATGCAGGCAAATATCAGAATGGGGAATTGGACAATGCGACTTATTTGTGCCTATGGTACCACAGAAGGTTCTACTAAGGTAGAAGTGGAGGAATTTTTTTTAGATTTTAGAGAAAGCAACTGACACAATGAAAAAGGAAAAGTTGGTCCTTGTATGGGATCTAAATAGCAGCATAGGAAATGATTGTCAGACATACAAAAATATTTTGGGAAAATTTAGAAAAAAGAGCAAAGATAATAATAATAATGGCAATTACCTGTTGGATTTCTGCTCAGGACATGGACTGGTTATTACTAACACAATGTTCCAACATAAAAATGTGCACAAATTCACATGTGGAGAAGAGGCAAGGAATAAAAAAAGTCTCATTCACTATGTTATTGTTGATAGTGAAGTTTTCTCTCTGGTGCAGGACACTAGAGTGTACAAAGGATTTGTAGCCCTGAAGAAAACACTGATTCAGCCAGAGAGGCATGTGGTAAGGTGGTCTGTAAGGATAGAAAAATCAGAACTCCATGGTGGACACAGGAAGTTAAAGAGGCAGTGAAAGAAAAGAAGAAAGCATATGAAAAGTTCCTGGCAAATAAGTCAGCTTGTGCTCTTAGAGAATACAGAGACAAATGTAAGAAAGCTAAACACTGTGTAAAACTAGCTGAACAAAAGTCATGGGACAACTTTCGTAAGAACATAGAAAATAAATATCAAGAAGGTGGCAAGATATTCTGGAGGTTGTTGAAGAAACTCAGAAATGAGGAGAGAGTACTGTAAAAGGAATTAGAGATGATAAAGGTGACATGAAAACAGGAGAAAAAGATATCCTTGAAGTATGGAGTAATTACTTCTAAAAATTGCTAAATGAAACAAGTAGCTTTGACAGCACAGTGGTATAAAACACTGATCAGGCATACAGTCAGGAATATGTATCCATACTTTGAAGTTGAAAAAGCCATCAAAAGCCTGAAATCTGGAAAGGCAGCAGGAATAGATAATATTCGACCAGAAATGCTCAAGTATGGTGGTATAAAAGTTTTACAGTGGCTGCACTGCATATTTCAGAAGGCCTGGACAGAGGGACGAATTTCAGATGATTCGAGTAGAGCTCTCATTGTATCTATATATAAAAAGGGAAATAAAACTGAATGTGAGAATTACAGAGATATCTCTCTACTGAGTGTTCCCGGTAAGATATATGCAAGTATACTTGAGAAAAGGTCGAGAAAGATTGTGGAAGAGAAGCTTGGGGAAGAACAAGCTGGATTCAGGCCAAATAGAGGCTGTCAGGATCAGATTTTCACTTTACGATATAGTTGAGAAATCATGATAATATAACAAAGATCTGCAACTAAGTTTTGTAGATCCGGAAAAGGCATCTGACAAGGTATCAAGACAGATGCTATTCGAAACCCTACAGTTATATGGTGTCAATGGAATCTTTATTTGAGTTGTATGTTAGCAGTTAGAATTGAAGGAAGCACAGGAAGGTGGTTTAATGTTAAATCTGGTGTTAGACAAGGATGTACATTATCCCCTCTGTTATTCATTATCTATATGGATCACATTATGAAGGAAAGTGGTATTAAACCTGATATCAAAATTGGAAATGTTAATCTCAGCTCTTTGGTTTATACAGATGATGTTGTACTTCTAAATAAATCTGCTACAAGTCTGCAAGATTCCCTGACTAAAGTGAATAACTGTTGTAATAGATATGGTATGAAGGTCAGCATTAAAAAGACAATGAAAATAGCTAAAACATTGAAAATATCAACTGTATTGTGAATTGAGAACCTATAGAACAAGTAAAACATTTCAGCTACTTAGGCATAATAGTGAAAATGGTATATATGGAAACAGACAACAGAATCTATAAAGCTGATATGGTAGGAAGTCAATTGAATAAATTCATATGGAATAAGAGAGAAATTAGTCGGAACACTAAATTAGCTGTATTCAAACCAATTTTAACTTATGGATCTGAGAACTGGGTCAGAAGTAAAACTCGTGACCAATGACTAGAGACCGCAGATATGAGAGTCCTGAGAAAGATTAGGGGCCCATGAATAGTGGCAATCAATGGCAATATCATATTAAAAATGAGGATATTAGGAAAGAACTTGACATTGTCCGCATCCAGAAATGCATTAGCAGAGCTAATCTCAGGTGGTGGTCTCTTAAACAGAATGGGAGAGGAAAGATTAGCAAAACAAGTGTTCTCTGCCAGGTTGGCAGGAAAACGATCCAGAGGAAGACCAAGATATTGGTGGATTGATACAGTAAAAAGTGCCTTAGAATTATAAGATCTGATAATGTTGGAGTCTTGACAGGTAACAGACTGATTTGGAGGAAAATTGTAGATAGGAAGTTAGTAATGATGTACGTTTTCATGTAGTACTATCATATCCTGTACTATCATATCCTTGAGGGTATATATATATATATCAGGAATTTGATGATGATGATATTATCACTTATTTAGTAATTTCTTCAATGTCTCCACTCTAATCCATTCCAACTTAATACACTCTAGTTGCTTTTCGTCTGTGCGTGTCAGTGAACTGACACTGACATCAGCAAATTGCAGAGGCATGTTTTTTAATGTGTCTAGACTCTAGAGTATAGTCACTTGAGCTGGTGCAAACAACAATGAATTTTTGTAGCTACTTGGATTTAAGCAAATTAATATAATACTCATAATTTTACAGCTTATAGTTAGACAAAAAAATAAAGCAACATTAATATGTGAAATATCACATTAGCAGTTTTAGTGCATTAAACCCTCAACTGTAGAAATATTTAGAGCCTCTGTAGTTCAGTTGGTATAGACCATAGGTTCCCAAATTGGGCGGTACCGTCCCCCAGTGGGCGCCGAAGCCTTTTAGGGGGACTATAGTGAGATCAGAAGCATTTGCGGGCGGTCTAGGGGTCGGTGGCTCTTTATAGAAGAAATTAATAATATATTGAAAGTTTATTTTTCACTTGGTTAGAGCATAATAAATTTAGTTTAATCCTTTATCCAAGTGTGAGCAAACAAAGTTTGCGCCTGAAAGTATCTGAAGATATTTTCAGGCGCAAACTTTGTTTGCTCACACTTGGATAAAGGATTAAACTAAATTTAATAAATTAATAATATATATTTAAAAATTAATTCTTTTTGTGATTTTGCGATTAGATAATCATTTAAAATTTAAATATTGCATTTTAATTCATCTTATGCCCGTCTTACACAATCAATTTTTTTATCAATTTTCTATTTCAATTATTTAATCATTTGAAAATTTACCATAGATAGAAATAGATGTCAATTTTCTATGTCCATGAGAAAATAGAGCATATATATATATATATATGCTCTATGTGTGTGTGTGCGTGTGTGTGTGTGTGTGTGTGTGTGTGTGTAATAGGTTATGTTTACAGTAGCAAATATATTTGTTATATTTCATTTCAAAATATATATAAAATATATAAAACCACTTTCCTAATTGATTTGTACAAAAATAAACCCAATTTTATATAATTTAATATTACGAGTAAAAATAATGGCAAGAAAGAAATAAAATCGTAAATTTTAGTTTAGCCTAGTTAGTACTAACTTAAACTTATATTGCTAACTAGAGGGAAAAAACAAAGCAAATATTATTCGAAATAAATCATCTAATACATTTGATGGTGTTTTAATTATTACAATAAGATTCTTACTAATGTAATGCTATCTCTTAATATGTATTCCGAATTTTCATATTTAAACCATTGTATCAAACTTCACATTAATTTGTTATTTTTGCTTTGTATTTTTACTTTATAAGTTAGAAATAAACAATTTTGTAATATATTTAATGGTGTTTTAATTATTACAATAAGATTCTTACTAATGCAATCTCTTAATTGTATTCCACATTTTCATATTTAAACCATTGTGTGAAACTGTGCATAATGTTATTTGAGCATACATTTTACAATATTTACATATGGGCTACGTTTCACCAAAATCGGTATAGCAATAACTGTGTTCAAGATGAAGCACATATTGGCCACTTCTTTTTAAAAATTTAACGGCATAAGCAGTAATGTATCATCAGTTGCTATTTACTTCAAAAATATCAAGCGGCTTGAATGCGAAAAACTGTTATAATGGGGGGGGGGGGGCATTAAAAAAATTTATGTCTTGCAAAGTGGGCGGTGGCCCTAAAAAGTTTGGGAACCTATGGTATAGACAAAGCCCTTTGGTCAGAAAGACTTGGGTTCGATTCCCGTTCATGACCTGAGGAACCTTTATCTGGTCTCTTTCGACTAAAAGGTTGAGTTTGCTGGAAAAACCCTCTACCTCTTACAGAGGTAGAGGGTTTTTTCACCCAGAAAGTCTGGTTTTTGTCCCTCAGAACAAGCAAACCAGCCCTGAACACACAGGGATTTACAGTCATAAAATATATATACCTAATCTCTCATTATACTTTATGCGGGCCCAATCCCCCCCCCAAAGGGATGGGGGAAAACCCATACGAATAATTAAATGTAAAAATTTAATGAAAATTATAAACAGCATCAGATATTGCAAACATTACATGCAGTCGAAAGAGACCAGGTCTAGATTATACTGTGACAAACATAATACCCTTATTATAATATGTACCTATATGTCTCCTTACTCTTCTTTTTGCTTTAATCTTCAGCCTTAAAACCTCCTTGCACTGCACTGTAATTTTGTAGTACTGTGCTTGCTTCTGTTCAAATTGATTTCTTAAACTTTTCTAAAATTTTAAGAAATCAATTTCTTTCTAAAATATTATTATTAATTGCCTTTCATAACATATGAGGGAATTGAAAGAATTTTGAAAGAACTTTTAGTTTTTTTTTTTTTTTGCAATCCATAAGCAACATTCTGTTTGTCTTAATATTCTCTTATGTTTACATGTAAAAGCTTATGAAATTTATCAACTGTTAATTACAGTCTCTAATGTTATATCAGTTACAGATTATTTTTTTTTTTTCAGTGATATTTGATGTGAGTGTCTTAGTAGGTGATGCATTTGATGGATTTGTGAAAGTGATTAACCCTAGCATCTCCATATTTATAAATTTAAAGATTTTCATGTTAAAATATTTTCTACAAAATATATAATGGTTATTCAATGTGAACTAATATTCTGATTAGCATAACGTTTACTGATAGCTGTAAGAGCTTGTGATATTTAAAACAAAAACATTTTTTAATGATTGTTACCATAAAAATCCAAAATCTGTTAATAGTAGTTTTAACTAGTAAAATTAGAAATTACTAGTGAGTTGGTAAACAGTAGAATCCAAATTGGTATTCTTAGTGTATACTGAACACTTTTTATTTTATTTATTTTTATTTATTATATTTTTTTTATTTAATAGAACTGTATTATAAAAATTGGTGATTATTTGATATTTTTGCTTCTTAAATTTATTTTTACTTTGTATATTTGAATGAATTTTAAGAAAATAGCCATAATCAGAGAAATGAATTTAAAATAATAATAATAAAATAAACCTAATGCCTTTTATTCACCAAAGGGAATAGCCAGAGCTTCTAAAGTCTTTATTAACATTTTTGAATACAGGTGGCTCCCCATCTTCCAATAAATTTAAAGTTTTAATTATAAGGTGATGTACATAAAAATATTTTTTTGTTACAATGCTCACTTTAATTATTAGAAATATTAGTAAGACTGTATATGAACATTTTCTTATACTTACAAAAGCTGCTCTTGTGACACTTTTGAATTACATGACTTTATTAAACAGTAAGATACCAGATATATTCATCTTAGAATACTTTTATTCAGGTTACATGGAACATTGACATGTTTTACTGTCAGTAGTCTGGCAGCATCATCCAGATCAGTAACTAGAAAACATCTCAGAAGACTTACAGAAAGCAGTTATAGTTTTAAACGTATTTCAGATCTGAGTGCAAATTCATATGTGCAACTTGATTAAAATAAATGTCATATGCAACTCATTGTTTCACATAGCTCATAGTGATTGTTGGCATAAGAAAGAACTGATACATTTGCAAGAATGAATGAGTTACTTCCAAATGTTGTATATCATCAATACCACATCCTATAGTCAACACTCGATCCTACATCTGTACACTCTGCAATTATTGCTACTAATAGTATTTTTAATATTATTCTGGAAGGAGTAAAAACCTACTACTCTATATGAGATTGGCTAACTCACCTTCAGTTGAATAAGCTCATAGGAAGATTCCTACATCTGTACACTCTGCCATTACTGCTACTAATAGTATTTTTAATATTATTCTGGAAAGAGTAAAAACCTACTACTCCATATGAAATTGGCTAACTTACCTTCAGTTTGAATAAGCTCATAGGAATGTAGCATCATCCAGATGCTACATTCCTTTCAATAGTGAACTTTATTTGGTGATGGAGACTATTTAGAAAATCCAGAAAATCGTTCAGATCATTGTGGCTGTGTTTTCAAACAATGAAAATATTGTTCATATAATGCTACGAGGGACGTCCAGAAAGTAAGTTTTGATGGGCGGTCAGAGAAACAAAAATACGCTTACAAAAAAAACTTTATTGGAAACTAAAGTAGACTTCTTTCACTAGTTTTCTACATAATTTCCACCATTGTTCAGGCACTTATCATAACGGGGCACCAAGAGTTGTATACCTTCGTCGTAGAAGGTTGCCGCCTGTGACCCAAACCACGTATTGACCGCTTCTTTGATCTTGTCGTCATCTTGAAACCGCCTGCCACCAATGAAAGATTTCAGATGTTTGAACAGGTGAAAGTTGCTTGGCATGAGGTCAGGAGTATATGGGGAATGAGGGAATTGTTGTGATGGGGTGCTTAAGGGTCAAACCTGGATAACTGAGAGGAGACCTCCACATAGCCTTTAAAGGAATACGGAGAACTGACCAGGGCTTCTGACCTAATGTCCAATCCTTACCTTTTCGTGGTGCACCCTGTTGGGTATCTACCTGGATACTGAACGAACGAGGATGGGCTGGCAGTTTGGGATTTAGCCGACCAAATTGTATTCTTATTGGCTTAAACAAAAATACAATGATGGTACAACATGACAAAATTTCATGCTGGCTGGGCGTCACCTGGTTAAACAGGGCCCCCTGTTGTTTTCGCCAGGGAACGGGCGAACAGCAAAAAGTCAGCTACTGTAACAAATCTGAAAACACTCCACAACTCAACATCACCTGAGTTAAAGATCGGTACTATCAACATAAGAAGCCTGAATGGCAAAGAAATGGAGCTAGCTGATGAATTAGATAAGTTCCAGATAGACTTAATACAGGTGGCTGAAACAAAAAAGACAAAAACTGGTGAGATCTTTCTCAGCAATAATTACAAAATGTTGTATTCAGGCAATGGCAATCAAGGAAAAGAAGGAGTTGCCATAGTATTCAACACTGAATATGAGGGTAATCTTCTTGAATGGCAGGCAGTCTCAAGTAGAGTGATGTGGGCAAATATGAGAATGGGGAACTGGACAATGAGACTTATTTGTGCCTATGGTCCCACAGAAGGTTCTACTAAGGTAGATTTGGAGGAATTTTTTGATGCTTTAGAGAAAGCTACTGATACAATGAAAAAGGAAAAGTTGGTCCTTGTTGGAGATCTAAATAGCAGAGTAGGAAATGATTGTCAGACATACAAAAATATTTTGGAAAAATTTGAAAAAAAGAGCAAAGATAATAATAATGGCAATTACCTGTTGGATTTCTGCTCAGGACATGGACTGGTTATTACTAACGCCATGTTCCAACATAAAAATGTGCACAAATTCACATGGAGAGAAGAAGCAAGGAATAAGAAAAGTCTCATTGACTATGTTATTGTTGATAGTGATGTTTTCTCCCTGGTGCAGGACACCAGAGTGTACAGAGGATTTGAAATTGGAACGGATCACTATTTAGTTGAGCAGGATAAAATTGAATTTCATATTGAAAAGAATAACATGTAAGAAAGTTTTAAAGGCAATAAAAGTTGAGCAGCTCTCAGATGTGAACTGTAGACTGAAATACTCAAATTGATTGAAGAAAAAATTAAATTGTTTGAGAACAGTACCTTGGAGATGCAGTGAAGCCTTAAAGAAAAAACTGATTGATTCAGCCAGAGAGGCATGTGGTGAGGTTGTCAGCAAGGATAGAAAAATCAGAACTCCATGGTGGACACAGGAAGTTAAAGAGGCAGTGAAGGAAAAGAAGAAAGCATATCAAAAGTTTCTGGCAAATAAGTCAGCTTGTACTCTTAGAGAATACGGAGACAAATGTAAGAAAGCTAAACAAAAGTGATGGGAGGACTTTGGCAGGAACATAGAAAATAAATATCAAGAAGGTGACAAAATCTTCTTGAGGTTGTTGAAGAAGCTTTGAAATGGAGAAAAGAGTGCTGTAAAAGGAGTTAGAGATGATAAAGGTGACACGAAAATGGGAGAAAAAGATATCCTTGAAGTATGGAGTAATTACTTCGAAAAATTGCTAAATAAAACAAGCAGTGATAGCACAGTGGTAAAAAACACTCAACAGGCATACGGTCAGTAATACATATCCATACCTGAAGTAGAAAAGGCCATTAAAGGCTTGAAATGTGGAAAGGCAGTAGGAGTAGACGATATTCGACCAGAAATGCTGAAGTATGGTGGTATAAAAGTCTTACAGTGGCGGCACTGCATAGTTCAGAGGGACGATTTCCAAGTGATTGGAGTAGAGCTCTCATAGTACCCATACATAAAAAGCGAAATAAAACTGAATATGAGGGGTATTTCCCTACTGAGTGTTCCTGGTAAGATTTATGCCCGTATATTTGAGAAACGGTTGAGAAGGATTGTGGAAGAAAGGCTTCGTGAAAAACAAGCTAGATTCAGGCCAAATAGAAAATTTTAGGATTAGATTTTCCCTTCACGACAGATAGTTGAGAAATCATGGGAATATAACAAAGATCTGTATTTAAGTGTTGTATATCTGTAAATGGCATATGACAAAGTGCCAAGAGAGAAGCTATTCAATATGCTACAGTTATATGGTGTCACTGAGGCATTATATCAAGCAATAATTAGTCTTTATTTGAGTTGTAAGTCAGCAGTTAGAATTGAAGGAAGTACAGGAAGATGGTTTAATGTTAAATCTGTTGTGAGACAAGGATGTACATTATCCCCTCTGTTATTCATTATCTGTATGGATCACATTATGAAGGAAAGTGGTATTAAACATGATATCAAAATTGGAGATGTTAATGTTAGCTCTTTCCTTTATGCGGACGATGTTATACTTCTGAATATATCCACTATAAGTCTGCAAGATTCTCTGACTAAATTGAATAACTGTTGTAATAGATATGGTATGAAGGTCAGCAATAAAAAGACAATGAAAATAGGCAGAATCGTTGAATATGTCAACTGCGTTGTGAACGGAGAACCTGTGGAAGAAGTAAAACATTTCAGCTATTTAGGTACCATTTTTAGTGAAGATGGTAAATTAAATATGGAAATAGACAACAGAATCTATAAAGCTGATATGGTAGGAAGTCAATTGAATAAGTTCATATGGAATAAGAGAGAAATTAGTCGGAACACTAAATTAGCTGTATACAAGACAGTATTCAAGTCAATTTTAACTTATGGATCTGAGAGCTGGGTCAGAAGTAAAACACTTGACCAAAGACTAGAGACCGCAGATATGAGAGTCCTGAGAAAGATTAGGGGCGTGAACAGATGGTATCAATGGCAATATCGTAATTAAACCAAGGATGTTAGGAAAGAACTTTACATTGTCAGCATTCAGGAATGCGTTAGCAGAGCCAATCTCAGGTGGTATGGTCACTTAAACAGAATGGGTGAGGAAAGATTTGCAAAACACGTGTTCTCTGCAGGTTGGCAGGAAACCGATGAATTGATATGGTACAATGTGCCTTAGACGATAGAAATATGAGATCTGACAATGTTGGAGTCTTGACATTTAACAGACTGATATGGAGTCAAATTGCAGATCGGAAGTTAGAAATGATGTAAATTTTTCATGTAGTACTATCTTATTCTGTACATCCCTTGAGGGTACATGGCAGGAATTTCATGATGATGGAATTGTTCCCAGCCGAAGGTGGCGAGAAGTTGTTGTGTTTGGGCTGTTCATGATAACGCCGGCTGTGTGTGTGTGTCTGGGCAGGCATTATCATGTATCAAAACAACACTCCTGGTAAGCATTCCACATCGTTTATTCTGGATCGCATGATGCAGTTTCTTAAGGGTTTGGCTGTACACGCTCGCATTGATTGTGGAGCCTTGACCCAAGAAGTCTACCAGCAAAATTCTTTGTCTGTCCCAAAACACAGTGCATGTGATTTTCTGAGTAGAAACCGTTGTCTTCAGTTTTGTCTTGACTAGTGATAAGGTTTACCTCCACCCCATGGACTGCTGTTTGGATTCAGCGGTTGCATGTGACACCCAAGTTCTCGTCCTCAGTGACAGGTCTGCTGAGGAAAGCATCACCGTCCTCATGGTAGCATGTCAACAATTTCAACTTCCTGCCCAGCCAATTCACTTTGTGTTGTTTTGTAAGCAGCTTCGGCACTAGCTTGCAATCAATTTCCGATAATTTAGTTTCTGCGACACAATTTCATGAAGACGTGAATGTGAAACTTCTGGAAATTGCAGCGAGAGTGATGTCATAGTGAATCCTCTATTCTGTCGAATCTTCTCTTCAACTGGATGCACCAAATCGTCAGTCACTAAAGATGGTTGCCTGCTCCATTCATCATTGTACACACCTGTCCTTCCTTCATTAAAAAGTCTTACCCATCTTCATATCATTGAATCACTCATTGTGTGTTCTCCATAAACCTCAGTTATTTGCTGATGAATTTCAGCTGCTTTAACATTCTTCACATTCAAGAAATGGATAACTGACCTAATTTCACATGCGCTGGGTGATTCGATTTTACATGAAGCAGGCGATTCGATTTTCTTAGGCATTATAAACACACACACCAAGATCCTTACTTTTAGGCTTGCACGGTGATCCGAATGCATTTTTGAAAATTATGGAGACAACTACCGTGTTTGAATAAAAACTTTAGTTTAATATAACTAAAATCTACAATTCGACGTTTCTACCTTTATGTCAAGGTCATCTTCTGGAGCGTACAAATATACACAAGAAACAAGCTATACTACAATCAAGCTGGTTCGGTTTTTTTTTTTTTCCCCACCAGAGGTCAGGCCAACAATTGTGGTAGCGGTTGGTCAGTGTCTTTAACGAACCAGTTTGATTGTAGTATAGCTTGTTTCTTGTGTATATTTGTAAGCTCCAGAAGATGACCTTGACATAAAGGTCGAAACATCGAATTGTAGATTTTAGTTATATTAAACTAAAGTTTTTATTCAAACATGGTAGTTGTCTCCATAATTTTCAAAAATGCACACACACCAAGAAGTGTACACACTGCAAGAATGTGCAAAAATGAAATGGCACCAGCGCCTTGCTAAGGAATCAACAAACTCAGCACATGTGCACCATTGCAATTGCAACAGTGCAGTGAAAATATTTAAAAACTGAACTTACTTTATGTACATCCCTCATGCTATCTGGTTGGTTCCAGAACATCTTGTGATATGGCTGTTGCTTCAAATTATGATTAGTAGTGTTTACTTGAGATCCAGTAGCAAGACCATATTGTTAATTATTAATTTTGCCTTTCAATTTGAAGTAAGAGGAGCAAATGCAGCGTTTAGAAAGGTCTATAATCCAGTGAAAACTGATATCTGTGTAAGAAATGGCTTCTTACAAGCTCTATTAGGTATATTTCCTGTACATACAGTTGCTTACAAGCTGTGCAAAATGTTAGCACAAAAGAAATGTTTTGGGTCATGTGACCAACACGGAGAGCCCAATCATGTGATGAGTTTTCTCTCATCTCTGAAATGTTTCATATTTAAAACTATAATTTTCTATAAGTATTCTGAGATTTTTTGTATACTTGTTTTCAAGTTATTCATCTTGATGATATGGCCATACAGTTGGTGATTTAGCAAATATACTGATCACTCAGCCAACCAGGCTGGCAGCGACATGAATTCTAAATTCTAATTTATGAACAATAGTAGTTACTAAAGCTAATGTAAATATCCTGGAGAATGATCTAAATAGATTGACGCTTTATCAATGGATAATGGTTGTTCCGTGTAAGGTTATGAGATATGAGACTAAGGATTTGGAGGAATGGTAGAAGAGAGAAAATTCTGAGAGCATCACAAAAGTAAGCAAAGGCTCAAAGGATCACCCAGTTGTTAAGAAACACACTGAAAACTAGGAATAAAGAAGTTATCATCCTTATTTATAAAGCTTTGATACAACTACATCTGAACTGTTATGCACGGATTTGGTTGACTAGGTGTCTTGGAGATGTAAAAGCATTGGAGGAGATTCAAAAGTGAGTAAACGGAATGGTGATTAGCCTGTCATAAAGTCACTGGTCTTTGACTAAAGGTTTGTGGGTTACAAAGTTTAGTTTGATAAACTAAACTTTGAAACAGTGCAAAGTAGAGATGCACTGTGAAAAGACAGGCAGAGAAATACATTATTTTATTGGCATGTAAAGGTTGGACATAATGAAATAACAGATTGGCTTGCATGGATTGCTTTAATGCAGCACTACTGAGACTGGTGCATAATAGGAAGGTAGAGAATGAGGAGTGCAGGGACTATATTTTCTTACCCAGAGAGTGGTGTATAAGAGAAATGGATTTCCAGAAGCATTTGTGATTGCTTTTGTTAAGGAGAGATATTATAGGTCTTGTGTGAATAATGGTTTACTTGGGCCTCCTGCAATTAGTCTGAACATATTGCCCATGTTTTTCTACCTTCAAAAGAATTAAATAATAAACCCCCAAAACAGTACAGTGTCTATAAGGGGAAACATACAAATGATTTATTGGAAGAATTTGCAGAACAAATATATAATACTCATTCCTGTGGATTAAACTAAGGCTTTTATTACAGTAGATCACATTCTTACTAAATAGCTTAAGGAAATTACAACGTACAATAGAATATACATTAAAATAAATTTTAATACACTTCCAATATTTCAGTAACGTCGCATTGCCATTATCACAAGAACTTAAATACAAGACATGTGCACGTAAGCACAACACACAGTAAATGAGAAATGAAGCAGGAAGCTATTCTTTCTCCTAAAAGTTCTGATGGTGCCCCCTAGCAGACAATGTTGGTATTCTTGGCCGATTGGGCTGAAGGTCTTCTGATGTAGGTTTTCCAAATTTGGGGCAGTCTCGTGCAACAAAATTTGTTTAGGTTTGGATTGTTTCTTAGGGCTGACGCTGATTCCATGAATAGCCTTTCGTATTTGAATTTGCTACGTTGTATTATCGTGGCTTTCTTCCACCGTATTCTATGGCGAGAATCCAGCACATGGTCTGCAAGACCAGAGTGGCTGTGTTGTGTTCTGACCAAAGCAAAACCACCAAAAACCAACATGCCCAATAAGGAAATTAAATCTTTGCAAGAATTAAAGAAAAACAAGGAAATAATAATCACCAAAGCAGATAAAGGGAATGCCACATTATTGCTTAACCAAAAGGATTACACAGGTAAGCTGAATGCTCTATTGTTAGATCGGGCTACTTACCTCCCTATCGAGTACAATCCCACCAACTCACAAATTAGAAAACTCCACTGGCTCTTTAAGAAGGTCACTTCTTGGCCTGTAGAAGTCACTAACAAATTAAAACCATTTAACTCCATACCCCCACCCCCCATATATATGGACTCCAAATACATAAAGAAAATGTGCCATTACGTCTCATAGTGGATGGTATTGATTCTCCCACATACAAACTAGCTAAACATTTGGCCAAAGCCCTCACACACTATACTGGCAACACACCTTCACACATAAAAAAACTCAGCCCACTTCAAAGCCAGCATAGAAAACCTTACTCTCAAACACACTGATGTAATGGTCAGTTTTGATGTCTCCTCCATAT
Organism: Typopeltis vanoorti; assembly: GCF_054136105.1. Taxonomy (NCBI): domain Eukaryota; kingdom Metazoa; phylum Arthropoda; class Arachnida; order Uropygi; family Thelyphonidae; genus Typopeltis; species Typopeltis vanoorti. The sequence continues at coordinate 17,336,742 of NC_143556.1, forward strand.
TCACAAATGTCCCACTCAAAGAATCCTTTGATATCACAGCCCTATTTCAGTTTACAATGAACTCAGGTTATTTTGTTTGGCAAGGAAAATTCTACAAACAAATAGAGGGGACAGCCATGGGTTCTCCATTCTCCCCACCCTTGGCCAACTTTTATATGGAGACCTTTGAAGAGAAAGTCTTAAACTCTGCCCCACAAAAAACCAACCATATGGCTTCACTATGTTGATGATGTGTTCGCTATTTGGCCACATAGCTCCGATGCACTCCTCTCCTTCCTAACACACTTAAACAACCAACACCTCAGAATCAAGTTCACCCTGGAAGAAGAAAAAAAAAAAAAGAATAACTGCTTTCCTTGATTAGACACACTGGTCACCTGCCAGCCTGATGGAACCTTGGTCTTCTCAGTATATAGAAACCCCACCCTTACAGGCAGATACATTCACCAACAATCCCCTCCCTCTCTCACAACAATATGGAGTCATTAAGACACTACACAACAGGGCTAAACTTATCTGTTCAAATGACAATGCCCTAACCACAGAACTAAACCACATTCTCAACACTTTCTTAGCCAATGGCTAATCCCCCCCCCAAAAAAAAAAAAAAAATCCAAAGCATATTGAAACCAATAAACCACCCCACCCTTTTGCAACAAGGATTACTCTAAATCCATCACCATTCCCTATATCCAAGGCACCTCGGAAAAAATTACAAAAAATCCTAAAAAAACACGACTTAACTTCAAAAGGTATATTTTGGTGATTACACCACATTTTTTTATTATTCGGTTATATAAAACACTGAAATAATAGTTCCCGACATTCGTAAATCGTAGGATTTACATCTGCAGGGGGTAAACAGTATAACTTAAAGTTTAAACAAGAGAATTAATAAATACAAATCATAACCGTCTGACTATTCATAAAACTCAAATAACAGAATGCAGATATATAACGTTATTGACGTTGAACAATACTGGACAATGTCACGTGTTCTTGTTCTCGTTCATACAGTCCGAGCTCAGATTGAGGTAGATTTTTTATTAGAGCTGACCACACCACACTTGATGGAGAATTAAACCTTGATTTTTATTGCATTGGGTTTGGTTTTTTAGCATATTAGCAGCTTCTTTAAATTTTCTTATATAACTGTTGTTTTCTATGTATGACATCGTCGTTTTTTGCCTGAGTACATAGTGTCCAGTGGAAGTGGTATGGAAAGCAAGACCCGTTTTTTGTTCTCTTTTGTATTGTACGTCTTTTTGGTGTTCAGCCATGCGTATTTCTCCAGATCTTCCTGTCTGTCCTACGTAGCAAATCCCACAAGAGCAATGAATTTTGTAGACTACCGGTTAAGAGGATGATAAGGTGGTTTTGGTGGATGTAGGAATCTTGAGATTTTTTCCAAAGGAAGGAAGGCTACTTTTATGTTGTGTTTGTTCATTAATTTGGCTAGCTTATCTGTAACATTTTTGATATAAGGAAGCGAGATTGCATTTTTGTAATCCTGTTTTATTGTGTTGTTAGCTGGAAGCATTTTAAGGATTCTCTTGATGGTTTTGTTTCATATCCATTCTGTTGGAGGATTTGTGTTAAGTATTTTAGTTCTTCATTACATCTTTCTTGTGTGCTGGAGATATTGCATGCTCTGTCTCGAAGAGTTTTAATTAAGCTTATTTTTTGTGAAGGATGGTGGTGTGAGGTTGCATTTAGAAATCTTCCAGTGTTTGTCGGCTTCCTATATACTGAGAAGGAGAGTTTACTTTCTTCATTAACAGAATATCCAGAAAAGGAAGTTTTTTTATTTTTTTCTTTTCTAAAGTGAATTTTATGGTGTTGTGCAAATTGTTGAGATAATCTTTGAAATTGATAAGTTCATCTGTTGTTCCACTGAATATGATGAAAATATTGTCCACATAATGTAGCCATATTTTTATGGTAATTCTTAGGATCATTGTTTTCAAATTTTTCCATAAATAGGTTTGCTAATACCAGTGATAATGATGAACCCATGGCCAGTCCTTTTTGTTCCCAGATTCTATCTTTATAGGTGAAAAAAGTATTGCTTATACAATGTTTAAAAAGATTCAAGATGTCCGGAGGGAAGAGGTCTTCTAGGAATATATAGTGAGCTCGGACTGTATGAACAAGAACACGTGACATCGTCCAGTATTGTTCAACGTCAATAACGTTATATATCTGCATTCTGTTATTTGAGTTTTATGAATAGCCAGACGGTTATGATTTGTATTTATTAATTCTCTTGTTTAAACTTTAAGTTATACTATTTACCCCCTGAAGATGTAAATCCTATGATTTACGAAACTTGTCGGGAACTATTATTTCAGTGTTTTATATAACCGAATAATAAAAAAAATGTGGTGTAATCACCGAAATATATCTTTTGAACCAATTAGCCACAGAAGTCTACGCCTGCAATGACTTAACCTGTTACAGACCTTACAAAAAATTGGCATCCCTTATCCACTCCACTAAAGACCCCCCCCAAAAACCTACCTGGTGTATACCAAGTCCCTTGCAGCTGTAAGCTGTCCTACTTTGGCCAAACAAGCAGGATAGCTAATATCAGAATTTCAGAAGATTGGTGAAACCTACTACATCTGGTTTCACCAATACAGCTACTCTGGTCTTGCAGACCATGTGCTGGATTCCCACCATAGAATAGAAGAAATGGAAGAAAGCCACAATAATACACAGTAGTAAATTCAAATACGAAAGGCTATTCATGGAATCAGCCTCAGCCCTAAGAAACAATCCAAACCTAAACAAATTTTGTTGCATGAGACTGCCCCAAATTTGGAAAACCTACATCAGAAGACCTTCAGCCCAATCGGCCAAGAATACCAACATTGTCTGCTAGGGGGCACCATCAGGATTTTTAGGAGAAAGAATAGCTTCCTGCTTCGTTCCTCATTTACTGTGTGTTGTGCTTGCGTGCACGTGTCTTGTATTTAAGTTCTTGTGATAATGGCAACGTGACGTTGCCGAAATATTGGAAGTGTATTAAAATTTATTTTAATGTATATTTCTATTGTACGTTGTAATTTCCTTAAGCTATTTAGTAAGAATGTATAACCAACGTCTAAGTCTTTCCACGAGAACAGTAGATCACAATATTATAACTAGAAAACTACCAACTATTCCTGTTGTTAATTAAGTGCAAATTAAGTGGTTTAATGCACAAGAATAGAAAGGGAAGTTGGTGCACCAGTAGAAACATGGTGTGCCACAAGGAACCCATTTCTCTCCAGTGCTGTTTGATATTTACACAAATGATATCATATACTGCCCATAAATGGCTACTTATTTTATTTTATTTAATTTTTTTATTTTCTTATGTGGTTTCCTCCCATTAAAGATAGAGACCTATAGTACATTTTGTACCATGGGTTGACTAAGGATATTTTTTTAATCAATTATATATATATATTTGTAATTTTTAAAAATTTATTTTTACACAGTCTTGGAAACCTTGCCCTAGAGACCAAACATTGAACTTTTTCAAGCCATTTCAAAATGCAAATAACACAGTGGTGATTGTAGCTTATACTAACTTTCAGAAGGGAATAGAAGAAGAACAAGCAACAAACAAAAACAAACAACATTGGAAAGATGTTAATTATGTCTTTCCTCTGTTGAGAAAAGACACATTGTTGACTTTTGATTAATTAGCAACTTCAGTCTTAATATAGATCACAATGTGAAGTGGACTAGCCATGTAAATTAACTTCAAAATAAATTGAGAACTATTGCAATGAAAGTATTCCAAATTAGAAACAGTCCCACCCAACATCAGAACTCTGGTATTCAAATCTTTGTGTGACTCTATAATCCATGATGGCCTTGACTGTTTATACCGAACAGTAGCACAACACTGTATACAGAAACTGAACCTGAGAGAGAATGTATGATTGCAAGATACAACTATAGTAATTCTGCAGTGGTACAAAATCTGTAAATATCTCTACTTCCTACTTCATGACATTATATGATAATACTGTGGCACTACTACAAAGAAGAAAAATGTAAACCACAAGAATCAACTTTATTAAGTAGTAGTTCACCAAAATATAAGGTAGTTAGTATATCCTCAGCAGCTACAATAATACATGCAGCCAGTAAGACACTACTAACACACCTGTTTAAATATACTTTCAGCAATGAGTCCCCCCCCCCTTCCAGAGACCTTAAAAATACTCTGCCAATCATTTATACAGAAAGAACAAATAGATGAGGTGCCTGCATATTACAACATGTGATACAATTACATGACTGTAAAAAAAAAAAGTCATCCAGATGCCATGGTATCTTCAACAACAAAAACAATTACCCAAATAGTTTGAAGGACGTGAATTAGAATTGCGATTAAAACAAGGTTACTGCAGATGTAACCATTATGTAACAGTAACTTTCCTGATAACTGTGATATAAACCATCTCCCTTAATCCTTTAGCTATGATTTTGTATATAACTGACAGTAAAAAATAATTTAAGAAATGTTATTGCTTATTAATTATTATTATTATATGAACTTCTTCATGGAGTCCAAAGACTCATTGCAGGAGACCCACACAAACTATCATTCAAATAATGCTTATCACGCCATGAATTCTCGGTGTCATCATACTCATTCATTACTCACTTTGTCAATGCTTCCTGCCCACCCTGCAAAATAATTTGTTTTTTTACTCCTTTACTAATGACACTCTTATACTGCTTCTATTAATGAAGTCTTTTGCTCTTATACCTGCTGCTTTCTGCTATAACTACTTTCTTCATCCACATCTCTTTCTTGCCAGCTTATATATTTCAGTCACCTCTCCACCTTTTCCTATAAGTTCCATAAAGCACACTCCCTCAATCTATCCTTATACACATCATTCTACAATCCTGAATACAATTGTAGTTTACTCTCTTCTAGATCATCTAGCATTTCCATATATCCTACATATTTAGAAGACTAGATCTGTATGCACCAATCTAGGTGTGGCCTAATCATTGCTTTTATTCAACAGCACTTACAACCTTATCCCTACTTATTGTCCTTAGTATGGTGGTTGTCTTCTGAGTGACTTTCACAGTTGCAACATCTCTTTCTTAAACTTTGACTATTTATCTATGATTACCATTGTTACCTTAATCCAAACATAGTTGCATTACCATTGTTATCGTAATCCAAACACTACTTTGCCATTTCCTATTACCAAAATGTAAAATTTAACACTTGATAACTCACTCATATGCTAACTGAATTGGCTTATGAATAAGCCAATTCAGTCATCCTAAATATGTCACCGGAATTCTCTACTATTACTTTGCTTTGTATCATATGCAAACAGCTGATATTGCTCTTGAAATCTTGGACTATATTGTGAGCATATAAAGTAAGCAAATCTTGGATTTATTTAATATCGACCTTTGAACAGAACCTTGTTTACACTGCCTGTCATCTCCCTCCTTTAGTGTGTTCATATAAGCTAGCAATCTACTATTCATTCCCATCTTCTTCAATTTCCAGTATCAAAATTTGTCGTGTGGTATTCTGTCAAAATCTTTAACAAAATACAGAAAAATTAGTATATACATCTCCCTCCAGTGCAGTTTACCTTAGCTGACCTCTGGGAGATTTGTATTAGCATCAGTCTCACCTCATATTCTAACTGTGACCAAACTTTTCAAAATCTTCACCACCGTGACGGTGGTAACAGAAGGTGGTCAACAGTTTAACACCAATGTTTTAGAACCCCCTTTTTATGCAGTAGTAGTAGTAGTAGTAGTACCTACTACTGCATAAAAGGTGGTAGTACCTACATACTGCATACTTTCACTCTCCTTTTACTCCTCAGGAGTTCTCCCTGTTGCCAGACGCATGGACAGCCAAATCAGTAACATAGTTACTTTGCACGTTTCTTTACTATGTGTGTGTGGTGATATGTGATCAAGCACACTTAAATATCTCAGATACTTCAGCTTCTAGTCTCCTTCCTTTCTATACTGCTGAATTTAATGTCATTTCCTACCATTCAGCATAGAATATACTGACTATTCATTAAAAACATTTTACACTATTTTCTGGTCATCTTACCTGACATATCCAGCAACCAGAGCCATTCTTTCTTTCATATTTGTTCTTCATTTTACTGGCCACATAAATAAAGAACTCCCTAGGATTGCTATTGGTCTATTCTGTGAGTTTTTTTCTTATCCTACTTTCTGTTTCTTCCTCATGAAATTACTATTACAATAACGAGATTAGGCATTTCCTGTCTTAATCTTATTATTTATTCCCAGCTACTTTCCATTGGTCATGAACTAACTCCAACACAATTGCTCTCCTCCCTTTTTTTTGATAATTCCACCCATGAAAGCTTATGAATCATTTGTACACTAGTTCCAGGGCTGAGCTAAAGATTATAGTTGTCTGGAAACTTTTGTACTTTTCATCCATTTCAGGCCTCACTAAATAGATGGTTATCTCACACTGTCACTGAAATTGAAATTCATTTATCACCTAATTCCTAATATCACGTCTCCTAACTCCTCTTTAACCTGATATAATCTCCTGTTTTTAGTTTAACATATTCTCTCCTTGACCTCTTATATCAGGACTACATTAACATTGTTCACTCTCCATTATTCCTTAACTTTTGCTATTAAAAAAAAAAAATGAGATACCAGATGGGGATTTGTGACTCATCAGAGCTAGGTATTTATTTTTTACACGTTCCTACACTTTCACCATATATTCATAAATGTACATTAAAAATTCTCAAATATTTTATAATTTCTATAGTCATGCAAATATCTCTAATTTATATAATGATCACTGAAATTTTGAAAACTTTTCTAATATAAATTCTTGCTAAATCCTTTTATCTATGCATAGCACAATTAAGATATTGTATACCATTGTAGTGTATATTATAGTGCAGTATGGTAACTTTAAACAGTATGGCACTGTGAAAAGACAGGCAGAGAAATACATTGTTTTATTGGCATGTAAGGGCTGGATTGACATAATGAAATAACAGATTGGCTTGCATGGATTACTTTAATACAGCACTACTGAGAGTGTTGCATTAAAAATGTTGATATTCAACTGAATTTTTGCCATTTTCAAGGCGATAGTCATTTGAAGTGGATTCAGCAATCATGCCTTCTGCTGCACCCCCTTTCCTCCCTCTATGGCAAATATAATCAGATTTGACTATTAAAACATAGAAAAGTAATACTTTTCAACTGGGTAAATATAATAATTTTATTTTACTATCAGTAGAAAGTAAGAAAACATTTTTAACATTAGAAGATTAATGAAATTAAATTATGTAAACTAAACTAATAGTATACATAATATATTAACATATGATATAAAGCCCTCTTCTATAAATCTGACAAGCTAATTGAGAGCTGTGGTCTTGTGATCATTAAAATAAAAAAGTAACAGTGATGAAACAGCATTCAGAGAAAACAACTTTCCAAAACTGTGAAAACTTTTATGCAGTCATTTCCATTAACATTAGCAGAGTGGGAAAAGTGCTTCAACCCCCCCCCCCCCCAAGCCTATGAATGTACTGTTAGTAACATGTTCTGCAGTGTCTGACCATTTTAGTTAATGAGAGTGAATGTGGTTTATACCCTTCTCTGCAGATTCCTGTAGGCTTCTTTCAGTTTTATACATGTATGCATACTGCAAGAGAAGAGAATACAATCAAGACCTTAATGAGGCAGAGCATGTTTTACCTTTGACAGGTACAAATAGTGAAAATACTTTTACATAGGTAATAAATTTTATATAGATTTTACAAGATAGGCAGTGGACCTTCCAACAGGACTCAGCACCTGCACACAAGGAGAGGACCACACAACAGTGGTTGGAGACGAATGTAGCCAACCAAAAATCGCCATCCGATTAGCCATTTGGAAGCCCCAATCTGAATCCACTGAACTTCAAATTGTGGTTGGAACTTGAGTGAGTAGACAGGTACAAAGAGTGAAAATACTTTTACATAGGTAATAAATTTTATATAGATTTTACAAGATGTACTATATAGGTTGTGGTATTACTTAGAATTCTAGAGAAGTTTGAGAATATCAGTAACATTTGGAATTGAGAGACAATAGTTCTTGATGTTTCAAGGATCTGTTGTTTAAATTCTTTGTATAAACTCTAACTATTAAAAAGAAAAGACCACGAAGTAAAGCAGTCTCAATCCATTCAAGTTCTTTCTATAGGAGAGCTTCAGTAGAACAAGGAATGGGCTTTGTGTAAAAGTGTTTTGATAATCCTGGCTTTTGTCTGGAGTGATGTAAAGTGACAAAGATAACATTTTGTCTGAGTTTTATTTCCGTGTACTATATTATAAAGAGCTGTCACATTATCTTATAAGAGTTCCAAAAATGGAATATTACCGCCTAATCTGAATTGTAAACTTGGATGAGTGGAGTTAATTTTATGAATAAATTTATCCATTTCATTGTGCAAAACCTTTTCAAACTGCAAAGCTGCCACCAACAAAGTGCAGCCATATGGAAGAATATGGAGAGATAATGCTGCATATACCGGGTCTAGCCATAAATACTGTTACACTTGAACAGTGCATAAATCTTTAATCTATCAGTAAATCATTGACAGCTTTCAACACATACAAATCACACATATAACATGCATATGGCAGCACTCAGCGTTTGAAATGTCCCCCTTTTTGTCTTGACACACGCCTGAAGTCTGTGTGGCCATGTTGATGGCAGCACATACATAGCATCCAACAGAAATGCTGCTAGTACTTGCTCCAAATTCACCTTCAGGCCAGGTTAGTGATGCTAGGGTGTTTGTTTCTTTCAAGATACTCTCAAGGTCCAACCATAATTTGAAGTTCAGTGGATTCAGATTGGGACTTCCAAATGGCTAATCAGATGGTGATTTTTGGTTGGCCACATTTGTCTCCAACCACTGTTGTGTGGTCCTCTCCTTGTGTGCAGGAGCTGAGTCCTGTTGGAAGGTTCACTGCCTATCATGAAACAAAGTGTTCAGGGGCTGTTGTATGAGTTCCAGCACAGTGTCTTGATACGCTTTGCAGAGGTTTTGATTCCCTTTCTTGCAAAAATGCAACTTGGAAACCATCGATATATACCCCACACCAAACCATTACTGATGCGGGGTGATGACCTGGATGGTCGTGCAGCATATGCACAACCATCCAGGGCATATATCCGATCATTTTGGCAGTTAAATAACTCTTTAGTGATGAAAATTTCTTCATCTCTGAAGAGGATATCTCTGTGCCTGTTGTTCTACTGCTGGAGAAGTGACTTTGATTTTATCACTCTCTGTCACATAAGTTGAGGTGATAGAAAGTGTCTGGTAGAACAACGATAGGCCTTCACCCCCCAAATCATTAGTTAGTATGTGACATCAATCTTTGTGAAACATTCATCTCTCACAACATCACCTTCTGCATTCTCACAGGATTACAGCGGAGGCATGCCTTCACAGCCCTCATAAGCTGTTGCATCCTAATGCAGTTTGATCGACCAGTTCTTTGATGGTCAGATACGTCTTCTGTATTGTTATAATGATTAATAGTCAGTTACATAAATATCCTACTAATCCTGAGTGTTTTTAGCATGCTGAAAATAACAAGTGGCTGCATTCCAACTTTGTGAAGTGCTATTACAGCTGCACAGTTTTCGTAATCTCCCCACTGCTCATACAGCTAGACAACTCTCTCTCCTGATTAACATGTGAATGTTGGCTGTGCACAGCACCACTAATGGAACTGGGGTCATGCAATTCTGTGAATAGCGTGAGTGGGGGGGGGGGAGTTGGAACAGTATTTATTGACAAGACTGTATACTGTTCACTATGTTTGATAACATAGTTGGCCAAGGTATGTGAGATTGGCAATCTGTGGTAGTGCCTTCTGTCTATGTGTAAAGTTTGTCTCTAAAAGATAAATAGCCAGAATTAAAAACATTTTCAGATAATTTTAGCAGTTCTGGAAGAAAATCTGTATGCAGTTTTTTAAGTATATAAGCAAAAAGGCAATGTCAATGCTAATCATTAGGTTTGATTCTTCCCATTGTAAATCTGCCGTTTTTTGTTTGAAAATCTGTCCATTCTTTGCATAATGATGATTGACCAATTAAGACTCATAACAAGTATTTAGACCACTGACAAAGAGCTAATACTCTCGAAATCCATAAACGGAATGCCTTCCTTATGCACTCCTGGTAGATTGTATATTCAAGACAGTCTTGCATAGTACATTTTTTAAAAAAATTTTTATTTTATTTTTTTGTTTCTTAATTATAGTTCATCATCATCATCAAATTCCTGCCATGTGCCCACAAGGGGTGTACAGGATATGATAGTACTACATGAAAAAAATTACATCATTATTAACTTCCTATCTACCATTTTCCTCCAAATCAGTCTGTTACTTGTCAAGACTCCAACATTATCAGATCTTATATTTCTATCGTCTAAGGCACTTCGTACCATATCAATCCACCTATATCTTGGTCTTCCTCTAGGTCATTTTGCTGCCAACCAGGCAGAGAACACTTGTTTTGCTAATCTTTCTTCACCCATTCTGTTTAAGTGACCATACCACCTGAGATTAGCTCTGTTAGTGCATTCCTTGATGCTGACAATGTCAAGTTTTTTCCTAATATCCTCATTTTTAATATGATATTGCCATTGATGCCATCTGTCCACGCCTATAATCTTTCTCAGGACTCTCATATCTGCGGTCTCTAGTCTTTGATCAAGTGTTTTACTTCTGACCCAACTCTCAGATCCATAAGTTAAAACTGGTTTGAACACTGTCTTGTATACAGCTAATTTAGTGTTCTGACTAATTTCTCTCTTATTCCATATGAATTTATTCAATTGACATCCCACCATACCAGCTTTGCTGATTCTGTTGTCTATTTCTATATTTAATTTACCATCTTCACTAAAAATCGTGCCTAAGTAACTGAGATGTTTTACTTGTTCCACAGGTTCTCCATTCACAACACAGTTGACATTTTCAATGATTCAGCCTATTTTCATTGTCTTTGTCTTTTTAATGCTGACCTTCATACCATATCTATTACAACAGTTATTCAATTTAGTCAGAGAATCTTGCAGACTTGTTGCGGATTTATTTAGAAGTATAACATCATCTGCATAAAGCAAAGAGCTGACATTAACATCTCCAATTTTGATATCATGTTTAATACCACTTTCCTTCATAATGTGAGCCATATAGATAATGAATAACAGAGGGGATAATGTACATCCTTGTCTCACACCAGATTTAACATTAAACCATCTTCCTCTACTTCCTTCAATTCTAACTGCTGACTTACAACTCAAATAAAGACTAAGTATTGCTTGCTATAATGCCCCACTGACACCATATAACTGCAGGGTATTGAATAGCTTCTCTCTTGGCACCTTGTCATATGCCTTTTCCAAATCGACAAAACTTAAATACAGATCTTTGTTATATTCCCATGCTTTCTCGACTATTTGGCGTAAAGTGAAGATCTGATCCTGACAGCCTCTACTTGGCCTGAATCCAGCTTGTTCTTCACCAAGCTTTTCTTCCACAATTCTTCTCAATCGTTTCTCAAGTATACTTGCATAGATCTTGCCAGGAACACTCAGTAGGGAAATACCTCTGTAATTATGACATTCAGTTTTATTTCTCTTTTTATATATGGGTACTATGAGAGCTCTACTCCAATCATCGGGAATTCGTCCCTCTGTCTAATCTTTCTGAACTATGTAGTGCAGCCACTGCAAGACTCTTATACCACCATACGTCAGCATTTCTGGTCAAATATCATCTATCCTGCTGCCTTTCCACATTTCAAACCTTTGATGGCTTTCTCTTCAAGTATGGATATGTATTCCTGACTGCATGCCTGGTCAATGTTTTTTTACCACTGTGCTGTCGTCACTGCTTGTTTCATTTAGCAGTTTTTCAAAGTAATTACTCCATACATCAAGGATATCTTTTTCTCCAGTTTTGATGTCACCTTTATCATCTCTAACTCCTTTTACAGCACTCTTTCCTCCATTTAAGCATCTTCAACAACCTGCAGAATATTTTGCCACCTTCTTGATATTTATTTTCTATATTCTTGCCAAAGTCCTCCCATGACTTTTGTTTAGGTTTTACACAGTTTTTATCTTTCTTACATTTGTCTCTGTATTCTCTAAGAGCACAAGCTGACTTATTTGCCTGGAACTTTTGATATGCTTTCTTCTTTTCTTTCATTGCCTCTTTAACTTCCTGTGTCCACCATGGAGTTCAAATTTTTCTATCCTTGCAGACAACTTCACCACATGCCTCTCTAGCTGAATCAATCAGGGCTTTCTTCAAGGCTTGCCACTGAATCTCCAAAGTTTGTGTCAGTCGACTAATGGTGATTTTTATGTATTATTCTTCGCACCCTACGATCACTTACGGGAATGTTGTGGGTCAGTCATTGCGGGTGGCACTTGCAATTGTCTTCCTGAGCTTACATTTCAGTATGGCATCCTTCTTTTCCTTCACTGCCTCTTTAACTTCCTGTGTCCACCATGGAGTTCTAATTTTTCTACCCTTGCAGACAACTTCACCACATGCCTCTCTAGCTGAATCAATCAGGGCTTTCTTGAAGGCTTGCCACTGAATCTCCAAAGTTTGATTTCTGTTCTCAAACTCTTTCATTTTTTTTTTCAATAATCTTTTCTGTATTTTAGTCTACAGTTCACATCTGAGAGCTGCTCAACTTTTATTCGCTTTAAAACTTTCTTACATGTTATTCTTTTCAATATGAAATTCAATTTTATCCTGCTCAAGACTAAGTAGTGATCACTTCCAATTTCAAATCCTCTGTATACTCTGGTGTCCTGCACTAAGGAGAAAATATCACTATCAACAATAACCTAGTCAATGAGACTTTTCTTATTCCTTGCCTCTTCTCTCCATGTGAATTTGTGCACATTTTTATGTTGACACATGGTGTTAGTAATAACCAGTCCATGACCTGAGCAGAAATCCAACAGGTATTTGCCATTATTATTGGCTTTGCTCTTTGCTCCAAATTTTCGTAAAATATTTTTGTATGTCTGACAATCATTTCTTACTCTGCTATTTTGATTCCCCAACAAGGACCAATTTTTTCCTTTTTCATTGTGTCAGTTGCTTTCTCTAAAGCATCAAAAAATTCCGCAAATAAGTCTCATTGTCCAGTTCCCCATTCTCATATTTGCCCACATCACTCTACTTGAGACTGCCTGCCATTCAAGAAGATTAGCCTCGTATTTTGTGTTGAATACTATGGCTACTCCTTCTTTTCCTTGATTGTCATTCCCTGAATATAACATTTTGTATTTATTGCTCAGAAAGATCTCACCATTTTTTGTTTCAATCACCCTTATTATGTCGATCTGGTACTTATCTAATTCCTCAGCTAGCTCCATTTCTTTGCCATTCAGGCTTCTTATGTTGATAGTACTGATCTTTAACTCTGGTGATGTTGAGATGGGGTGTGTTTTCAGAATAAAAAAATGATGATACAACATGACAAAAATTAATTATAGTTGAATTCGTTTATTAATGTAGTTGTTGTGATTCTTATAGGATCATAGATTATATATATATATATATATATATATATATATATATATATATATATATATATATATAGTCTGTACTTTTAAGTGATATGTAGTGTAGATATCTCTTAAAAGTATTGAAAGTTTTTAGGATTATATTCACTTATATTTCCTGCTGTCTTGTGACAACATCTATTTTTGTTATCTGCACGAGTAATTATCAGATACTGATTTTGTACTCTTTAAAGCCAGAGTGACCTTACATTTTTGAAAATCCACATAAATTCTAGAAGAAAATAAGAACTACTACAGTATACAATGTTTCATTTTGGTAGAACTGTTGACAGTATGCAGTCTTATTTTAAAATATGAAAATCTTACATAGAAGCCTTTTTATATGAAATGTTTTTTTTAAATAATTTGAACACAGATGATTGCATAAAAATTCGACAGTTCTGGAAAGTTGTTCTTCTGAATCATTGTTATTCACACCTGCTAATGTATGATAGGTTTATAACCTTTTTTGAGTGTGATGTATCTAAAACAAAAATTACAGACCATAGATTGTTTTTTTT